>NC_044388.1:58392268-59060027 GCF_006542625.1 Nomascus leucogenys
ACAAAAGTTAGTATTTAGTGTAAAATAGGTTAAAAAGTTATTTCAGGCTGGGAGCTGTGGCTCACGCCTGTAATCCCAGCACTTTGGGAGACCGAGACAGGCAGATCTCGAGACCATACTGGCTAACACAGTGAAACCCCGTCTCTACTAAAAATACAAACACAAAATTAGCCGGGCGAGGTGGCGGGCGCCGTAGTCCCAGCTACTCGGGAGGCTGAGGCAGAAAAATGGCGTGAACCCGGGAGGCGGAGCTTGCAGTGAGCCGAGATTACGCCACTGCACTCCCGCCTGGGCGAAAGAGCGAGACTCCGTCTCAAACAAAGAAACAAAAAAGGCCAGGCGTGGTGGCTCATGCCTGTAATCCCAGCACTTTGGGAGGCCAAGGCGAGTGGATCACGAGGTCAGGTGATTGAGACCATCCTGGCTAACACGGTGAAACCCCATCTCTATTAAAAATACAAAAAATAAAATAAAATTAGCCGGGCCTGGTGGCGGGCGCCTGTATTCCAGCTACTGTGGAGGCTGAGGCGGGAGAATGGCGGGAACCCGGGAGGCGGAGCTTGCAGTGAGCCGAGACTGCGCCACTGCACTCCAGCCTGGACGACAGAGCAAGGCTCTGTCTCAAACAAAACAAAAATAAATAAATAAATAAAATAAATTGGACTACATTCATTAAAAACTTGCTAAACTTTAAAAAGGGTAGTTCACCACTGCACTAAATGTTCCTACATTTTATTAAGAAAGAGGTTGAAGTCTGTTTTTTTCACAGCCTTCAGCTGAGGTAACAGCAGATATTAGTTTTCCTGACATGGTTCAGTAATTTTGGCACTTCACTCCTTTCAGATCGAGTTAAACATGCTTTTAAATGGATGTGGCCTATTAATAGACCTCATTTCCTTACTAAGGACTTCAAATGAAATTATGGACTTGCTCTCTCATGTTACAAAGGTCTGAAACATATTTTCACAAGTTCACATATTCAAAAGGAAAGCAATGTCTGATTGTACACACCAGAGATGAATTCTTTGAGAAGATCACCAAGCAGTGGTTTGTATTTTGTGACCTCTTTACTACTAACATATGTTCAAGAGGAAATTAGGAGTGATTTCCGACTTCTCTCTTTTGCCAATTTCCTCACTGTTTTCTCTCCTTTACACATGGGCACCTTTAAGTGGTGTAAATTGCATTTTCTTCCACCCCCTTCTCAATTCAGAGTCTCTCTTTCCTGATGAGATTTTTATCTCTTTAGCTCATGCAAAATAATCATTCACTCATATTTTACATTAATTCGTTACCAGTAGTGTATTTATGTAAATGTTAGCATTTTAATAAGTTCACATTAACTTATTAAATTCCTATACTGTATGTCAAAAATTAAATTTAAAACACAAAATTTCCTTACCAGCATCTTCCTGCTTCTCATTGATATCTGTTGAGTTCTGAAGATCAGCAAAATCTCTAGAAATATTAACTATTAATAAATCTACTATGGATAGGCTTTGTGGCTTTTGCCTTCGTGTTTCTATTTAGCAGCTATAACGCAAAGTAACTCTCTAAAGGAACACACTGTTAAAGCATTTTTTTATTGTGGTAAGAACAGATGACATGAGATCTACCGTCTTAACACAAGTTTAATCACTGCAGTGTTAACTATCAGCACGATGCTGGACCACGGATCCCTAGAACTTACTCATCTTGAATAACTGAAAGGTAACATATTTATATGTGTGTTTAAATAGTGCTAAATCAGTTCCTTTTAATAATTTTAGTAAGGTTACCCTATTAAATATATTCAATAATGTGGAAGAAACAATACTTTGTGATTTGAACAGAAAAAAAAACCCTGAAAACCTGAAATTTTTAAGAACTGAGAGTTTCCAATAATATTTTCCTTTTCATTAAAAAGCAACAAATATATTTTGATGCAGACACTCTCAACTTGAAAGGAAATCTACGACAGAGTAGCAAACATGAACAACAAACTCATTTATAACCAGTGACAACCGAAACCTATGAAGTTTTTAAAAGAATGTGATTGTTGTCAGAAGGAATCGGGTCCCACGGTGCAGTTGTTCAGCTCTGGTTGCACTCAAAGCCATGGCTGAGGGGCGCGGGGAGCACTCCTCCAAGGCTGGTGGGCACAGACCAGCAAGAAAGTGAATTCTGCATACTGTACGGATCATCGCTCAGTTCAGGGCAGTCAGATTACATCTGGGATCAACCAATTGTGCTTCATGAAACCGTCACCCCTCATTTGTGTCTGGCTGTTTTCTTCTGTCCGGCTGTAAACAAGGCCAGCTCCAGTTTTCTTCCTACCCTTATCTGCAGGGTCAGACCAAGTCAGTGGCCTCAAAGCTCAAGTGAAAGTTCCTTCTTGCAGACAACAGTTCCTGTGCACACTGGGAAGTCACAAAGAGAAGCAACTTTGGAATGACAGTTAGGTTCTCTTTTTGGAAACGCATACCTTAGATTCCTACACATACCGGCGTGGCATGGCTCTTCCATGAAATGAAATTAGGTGTTCCTAATATGAACAACTGTTTTTTCGGCAGACTAGCTCAGCAGATTCATCTTGCTGGGGAGGCGGGGGTGCTAGCGATTGTGTTTTGTTGTTTCACTGCTCTGGGGCTTTGCTTGGATCAGCCAAAAAAGACATGGATAGAAATACTATCAATCTGGTCCCACTCCAGGAACCTAATCATGCCTGAATCGCTCGGAGGAGTGTAATGATGGCAACATTACAGGAACAGGTATGTTGGATTCCGTTCTCATCCACTTCGGCCACAGTACTGCCTTTACAATAAAGCAAAATACGATTTTGAAGGCACATCATCTCAATCATCAAAGGGAGGGGGTGTCACTGAGGCCCTTTTCGTTGGCAAGTGGCACAAAGGTAATGTTTAGTATTCACTACATTGAATTCTCCTAGCCAGCTGGTGTGTCCCTGTTAAGACTTTCATTTATGCAGCTTGAGCTGGAACCTTTTTTGTTCTCCCAGTCTATTACTTTGTCGATTCAAGGGATAACAGCCAAAGTGAAACAGCTTGCAATTTGCACCTGTCTGCTCTAAGCATTCCATGTTAGATTGCGTGGAGAGCAAACCCTTCACTGCTAATGAGAGTGAGACTGGGTAGGGCTGAATGCAGTTTTGTTGGGGGGCTTATAGAATATCTTAGTGGTTTTTTTTTTATTTTTTTTTGTAACTGATTTGATGAGGACCTCCCCATTTTCATGTTTAGAGTCGCTGCAGTAAGAGAAAAATACAATTCAAAAAAAAAAAAACCACAAACACATAAAGTTGTATACTCCTTAAAGAAAATTTTAAGTGTCATGTAACTAAGAATTGAATTAATATTCAGCCTGAGTTGCCTCAGATAAGAAAGCAAATATTTAAATGCTACATTATTTCCATGTGGGTGTAAACATAAAATACCTACAGAGACCTTTACTTGGCAAGGAAAAGAAAGCAAATTTAAAAAATGTTTAGGCATATTCCAGAAATAGGACTAGTTTTGGTAATAATGTCAAGGGCCTAAAAATAAACTTGAGATTTCTGCTTAGATTGCCTTTGAGAATATAAGCTGCTGAATCCAAAACAAAAATTCAAGGATGTCACTTCAAAATCATACCTAGATAGATGTAAACATCTTTATCCAACTCATCATCATGTGAATCGCAGAATGAATTCTCCACAATTGCACAAATGTCAGCACCTATGATTCTCCCAAATCTTTTCCCAGTTCTCTGCATTCCCCCAGCTTTGATTCTTTCAAGGAATTATATCAGTGGATTACCATCTATTTTGAAAGAATTAAACTCATTGAGATGAAAGAGTTTTAATCATGGCTTATGACATTCCCCCCAAACCTGGGGATATTAAAAAAATCAAAATAATAATGTTTGAATTATTAGGCAAAATATTCTCAAAGATGATCCAAAATTTAGTAAACTAAAAAAAAAACACAGCCTAATAATCTATTTATCAAAGGATCTGTGCTACATTTGGATTCTAAACATTCCCCACACTGGCACTTCCTGTTGAAATAATAACTTATATGATGACGGGTTAAGTGAAGACGAAGTGGTCGCAAATGTGTCCTACCAGTAATTCATATATTTGAATCTAGTTGTTGGCCCACATCTGGCCTGACAGATAACGTTCCAGCTTGTTCAGCGACGACCCTTTCAGCACAGCGTTAGGAGTCCTGCCAGCCTTTGCAGACTCTGGTCAGGTCAAAGGGTTGAGCCATGTGTAATTCAGAACAGAGGAGGTCCCACGGTCACTCCACAAAAACAATTACACTACTTATTTCACTCTAGCCCTTGCCCAAAATTCACAAGCCTCACAATTTCAGTGCAGCCAATCTGATTCTGCCCCTAGGCGATAAGCCACATGAAAATATGTGGTGCTGTGTTTATAAATCTAATCAAAAATAGAAACAGCGGACAGGCACCATGAGGTCCTACTAAGGATCATGGGAATCCTTGGGAATTCTGAGGCACTTTTGTTTCTCTTCCATAGACTCTCTTTTGCTACGACGTTGCCTGCTACACCCATTAATCATCCTCTTTACTCGTGAGTGCTACAAAGGCGGCTACATTTCTACTCACTTCTATACTTTCCATCCATGGAAAACGAAAAGTCAAGCTTGAAAGCCTTGCTTTTAAAGGAAAAAAAATTAAGGAGGGGCCTACTGTGACATCGATCTTACCTCTCTCTCCACGTTCTCAGCTTCTTGCCCTTGGCAATGCACAGATTTCAATCCAGTCTCTCTAAAAAAGAAAAATAATATTTAAAAACCAAGGTAAACTGACCCAACCATAAGCTATGTGAAGCAATGTGGGATTGGAGAGCTACAGTACTACTTAATGGTTCCGAAAAATCTAAGTATAAAGTCAACAGGATATAAGCTGGTGTCTTACTTTTATTGTTGTTGCTCATTTCTTAAGTGAGATTCCTAATAAACTGAGGGTCAGTCAATATTCTCAAAATGTTTTACAAAGGCAATCTCTAGGAAAACTTCAGATTTGATTTAGATGCTTAAATGTCCTATTTTATGCCCCAAAAGTGACAAATTCAGATTGCATTGAAGTTACGATGACAACTTGCTGCTGCATACCTTAGGTACCTGTACTGTTTATCATTTAAAAGTTATGATCCAGTTTTGCAACAGTCATAAGTAGATAATATCTGATAAAGTCAATGATAAATACGTGTACTGAGGGGCTAAGCAGATTAAACCCTGAGAACATCATCCAGCAAAGATATAAAATATAAAAATTTATAATGAAAGGAAATGTGGTTCTAAAACTCATAAAACTCCTTAAAGTCATACAATAAATTATTAAGGTCAATCTGCAAATGATTACATTTGATATTATTTTAATTGAAAGAAATACTACACCAGAATACAGTCTGGGCCCAGATAATTAGAATAAATGGAATTTTTTTAATGAATGATGATCCCAGCATTTATTAAATTATTGTAAACATTCACCAGAATAATCTTTTAGGCTATATATGGTGGCTCATACTCGTAATCCTAGTACTTTGGGAGGCCAAGGCAGGTGGATTGCTTGAGCTTAGGAGTTTGAGACCAGCCTGGGCAATATAGCGAGACACCCATCTCTACAAAAAATACAAAAATTAGCCAGGCATGGTGACACATGCCTGGAGTCCCAGCTTGGGAGGCTGAGGTGGGAGGCTGGCTTGAGCCTGTGAGACAGAGGTTGAGGTGTGGTGACATCGTGCCACTGCACTCCAGCCTGGGTAACAGAGCCAGACCCTGTCTCAAAAAAAAAAAAAATTCTTTTAAACTTTAAACTCGAAGTTTGCCCTTTTGAGATGGTTATCGGTACTTGACAGTAAAATAAAGCCCATCATGTATGAATGATACATGTGACACTTTTCTTATTCAGAGCTATCTATTATTGTTTTCAAAAATTACTTTTTCAAAGTCAAGAGCTATCTATTATTGTTTTCAAAAATTAGCTCATATACACAAAGTGTATATGAGCTTTTGAATAGTATCAATGTTGAAAAACAAAAGATTTTAGTCCTTCTAGTGCTAATTTAAAAACTCCTACTGTTTTATGTAAAAGTAACATAAGAGTTTTAAAGATTATATTGAATTACTTCCTAAAATAAGTAAAAGGCATGAAAAATTATTTAAGAGAAAAAGCCAGTGTCGAGATTTTAAAAATTTAAACAATTAGCAGAAATTGAAGTTTGACTTGCTCGTGTTTTCCACAGCACAGTGACTGAACAGTAATTCAAAAGCATCCACTTCTAGGAACATATGTGGAGCAGAATTTTTTTTCCCTTGAATTTGGCCTTAATTTAATAGTCAATATCTGTCTTTGAAAATGTTTGTAATTTGTAACATTGCTCAGGTTATTGTCATGATAAATTTATTCTGCAGACATATAACCCAAAGTGTATAAGCCAAAAAGCCCAGGTTGCCGCTATTAACATAAATAGAATGCTCAGGAAACTTCAAATAAGGCAGTCCACTTGTCTTCCTTCATAGAAGCTGCATTTTAAATGCCTTTCTGCACAAATATTCAGAATGCAGTCTCAGTAGAGTAAGACCCAATATAATTGTAAAATAAGATCAAAATTCCTCATTATCTCAGACAAAATGTAGAGTTGAATCCAGAAGGCAGCTTGATAGAAGTGAGTGTTGTATCATTTTAAAAAGCTGCTGTCACCAGGGGAGGCGTACAGCTGTCTATTGCCCTGTCTCAGGAACAACGAGAGTGGCCCAGGGTGCCTCCCCACTTGGGAATCTCTGACAGGTTCGATTAGGCATTATTTCAATAAAGCATGTCAGTCACTGAGTCTGTATGAGCTGGAATTTGGGGGTTGTAGTCAGACCCTCACAAATCGGGGACAACCAGCAGAACATGGGTGATGAAAAGCAAATGACCCATCCTGAGCCAAGGAAAATCAGTAAACATGTGACCTGGCTTTACAGCATGAACAGATTTCGGCAAGCTGTTGGCTGTGATGGATATATTGACACATGAAAATGTGTCCCCAGTGCAACTCCTCAGGGCTTAGTTCAGAGACCTCAAAAGTGGGAAAGAATTGTTAAAAGGTGGAAAACAGCCCTTCAGCTCCTAAGGAGCTCTGGCAAGTGGTGGGGATAGAGAAAAGAGGTATGAGGCTGGGTTCCAGAGGCCAGAGGAGCTGGATCAGTATACAGGATGCAGGGACCCGGTAAATATGTGCACAGGCAGCAGAGTGAACTTTGAAGAATAGACAGTCAAATAGGAAAAGGGAAATGGAAGAAACACGTGAGCAAAGAGTGGTGAAGAAAATGAGAACAAAAAGTTCATAGGACAATGAGTAGATTCTGTCAGCATGTAATAATTTCAACAAGTTAGTGATTATTAATGATCAGCTACTGAGAGATGACAGCATGCTGGCAGCCCTCACTCGCTCTTGGCGCCTCCTCGGCCTCGCTGTCCACTCTGGCCATGCTCGGGGAGCCCTTCAGCCCGCCACTGTGCTGTGGGGGCCCCTCCCTGGGCTGGTTGAGGCCGGAGCCGGCTCCCTCAGCTTCCCGGGAGGTGTGGAGGGAGACGCAGGGGCGGGAACCAGGGCTGCGCGCGATGCTTGTGGGCCAGCTAGAGTTCTGGATGGGCGTGGGCTTGGCGGGTGGCACACTCGGAGAGACTGGCTGGCCCCCGCCAGGCCCGCACAGTGAGGGGCTTATCACGGGGGCCAGCAGCTGCGGAGAGTGCGCCGGGTCCCCCAGCAGTGCCGGCCCACCGACGTTGCACTCCATTTCTCCCCGAGCCTTAGCTGCCTTCCCGCAGGGCAGGGCTCGGACCTGCAGGCCGCCATCCCTGAGCCTCCCTCTCCCACTCCCTGCCCCAGTCCCCACCCCCGCCCCGCCCCGCCCCCGCCCCCAGCTCCTGCGCAGCCCCAGCCACCCCCACGAGCACCGCCCCCTGCTCCACAGCGCCTGGTCCCATCGACCACCCAAGGGCTGAGGAGTGCAGGCACAAGGCATGGCACTGGCAGGCAGCTCCACCTGCAGCCCGGGTGCGGGATCCACTGAGTGAAGCCAGCTGGGCTCCTGAGTCTAGTGGGGACTTGGAGAACCTTTATGTCTAGCTAAGGGATTGTGAATACACCAATCAGCAGTCTGTGTCTAGCTCAAGGTTTGTAAAGGCACCAGTCAGCACCCTGTGTCTAACTCAAGGTTTGTGAATGCACCAATCAGTGCTCTGTGTCTAGCTAATCTAGTAGGGACTTAGAGAACTTTTGTGTCTAGGTCAGGGATTGTAAATGCACCAATCAGCACCCTGTCAAAACAGACCAATCAGCTCTCTGTAAAACAGAGCAATCAGCTCTCTGTAAAATGGACCAATCAGCAGGATGTGGGTGGGGCCAGATAAGGGAATAAAAGCAGGCTGCCTGAGCCAGCAGTGGCAACCTGGTCTGGTTCCTTTCCACACTGAGAAAGCTTTGTTGTTTTGCTGTTTGCGATGAATCTTACTTTTTGGGTCTGCACTACCTTTATGAGCTGTAACACTCACCACGAAAGTATGCAGCCTCACTCCTGAGCCAGTGAGACCACGAACCCATCAGAAGAAAAAAACTCAATGCATATGAACATCAGGAAGAACAAACTCCAGACACTGTTTAAGAACTACAACACTCACCGTGAGGTTCTGTGGCTTCATTCTTGAAGTGAGTGAGGTCAAGAACCCACCAATTCTGGATACGTTACCACATTCTTTTTGAAACACAAACTACTGCTCAAGTAACTGGTAAAATATGAAGCCAATCAGAAAATGGATTCATTTGCTAAACTATAAGACCTTCACTGTGGGCCAAGCGCAGTGGCTCATGCCTGTTATCTCAGCATTTTGAGAGGGTGAGTGGATTGCCTGAGGTCAGGAGTTTGAGACCAGCCTGGCCAACATGGTGAAACCTCATCACTACTAAAAATACAAAAATCAGCCAGGCATGGTCATGCAAGCCTGTAATCCCAGCTACCCGGGAGGCAGAGGCCAGAGAATAACTTGAACCTGGGAGGTGAGAGTTGAGCCATTGCACTCTAGCTTGGGTGACAGAGCCAGACCAAGACTCCATCTTAAAAAAAAAAAAAAAGACGTTCACTGTCAAAAAAAACCCTCCAAAGTAGCTAGCTTTAAAAAAAGAAAAATTATAAACACTATAAATTTACCAAAAATAATAATAACTTCATGCTTTATCAGGAATCCTAGACTTAATAAACAGGCACCACTGCAAAACTCACACAGTGGCTGCAGGTTTGGATCACAGTGTAGCATGTTTATAGAAATACAAGTGGCCTATAATAGGGATCATTTTCTAAAAGCCAATCTCCAACTTGCAAGCAGATTAATAACTTCAATATCCCCTGCTTGCAAGTAACCTGTTGGCCACATTCTCTTGAGTCCATGTTAATAAACACTGTTGATTTGTATAGTCATTTTGTTGTTTGTTGATTTGAAGGCTGATTTTAAAACGGCTTTCACTGAAATTGTTGGCCTTATATTGCAAATTAAGCCTTGGAATTGCCAAATCTCTGACGACTGGTTCATTGCTTCTAGAGAAGGGAATTAACATGGCTACAGCTGTCGTTTCATTGCATTTCTCTTCTCAAGCAGACCAGCAAGGGCAAAGATGGTGTTTAACAGAGGTTGCAAGCCAGATTCTGTCTGCAGACACATTTTGTTTAACCTCCACAGTGATTTTTAAAATGTTGAGCCAATATTTAAAAATAAGAAAGTTGCCACTTAAAATAGAAATCCAATTTCTGATTTGTCTTGGAAAATTAAAAGCTTTGGCAACATAGGGTCAGCATTCATGGTTGGCAGCAATTGGCCAGAGGTGAGTGGCGGCAGCGTGTTTTTCAGGCAATACTCTCCAGGCCCACAGTTCCCATCCTCCCTACTGCAGACCACAAACCAAAATGTCGTTTCCATTAAGGCGTCGTTTTAGTCATTGCTACATCCTTGAAACCAAGAGCAGAGCCTCGGAGGCAGTGGGTGCTTGAAAACTATGTAATGTTCAATGAAGTGATCTCAAGGCAGATAAGTAATATTCATGGGTGGCTCTAAGGCAACAGGGACTGTCCAGGAGCCCTCACAATGTATGCCCCAATTTTAAAAACTCTGCCAATCTTTAGCTTGCACTGCTGTTTTTCTTATAAAGATTTTCCCGTCACTAACAAAAGCAGGGCCACAAGTGTCAAGGAAAACGAGAGCCCACATAGACCAAGCACACTTTACTCATTTATGTTTCTTGCCTGGCCCCTACAGGCATCCGAATTTGAAACTTCTGAGAGACAGATGAGAGGCCTGGTACCCACAATGACAAACTGCTCCACCATCATTCTCCCTTTCATCCTGCCCAGTAGTTTTCTGCACTACTGTCTAAATCTACATTGAGGAATAAGTAAAAAGAGGAATATAAACAATATAAACCCTGCCTTGGAGAGTCAATAGTTAAACTTAACACACCATCACTCTACATAGGAGTAAGAACAGCAGTGTGGAATGGACTGGCATGTATGGTTAAGAAAGAACTGGTTTGGCCGGGCACTGTGGCTCACACCTGTAATCCGAGCACTTTGGGAGGCCGAGGCAGGCAGATCACAAGGTCAGGAGCTCGAGACCATCCTGGCTAACACGGTGAAACCCCGTCTCTACTAAAAATACAAAAAATTAGCCGGGCATGGTGGCGGGCGCCTGTAGCCCCAGCTACTGGGGAGGCTGAGGCAGGAGGATGGCTTGAACCCAGGGGGTGGAGCTTGCAGTGAGCCAAGATCGCACCACTGCATTCCAGCCTGGGAGACAGAGCAAGACTCCGTCTCAAAAGAAAAAAAAAGAAAGAACTGGTTCAAATCTCCTGCACACAGAGGAGTTGCTTAACCTCTGAAAGTCTCCAGTTTCTCCACAGGATATTTGAGAAATTTTTAAGATTGTGTATATCAGACTTCCAGCTTCCACTTAAGGTGTCCAAAGCTGGAAGGAGCATCATTCCCTAAAGTAAAGCAATAAGTATCCTAAGTAATCTGCAAATTTACCAATGCTATTAAACTCATCAGAGAGCTGAGGTCATAGGGTGACAGATTAATCCCAAACCTAGAGACAGTAAAGTGCCTCCAAGGAGTGACAGGATGCAAGCACTTGCTTACTGGAGCAGGTAGGAGACACCTTGCGAATCAGTAAGAAGAATTCACCCAAAAATTGTCAAAAATGTCTAAAGTCTGAATGTGGCTTAGTTAACAGTATAGAACTTGTGGGATCTTCAAACACAAGGGAAATTCACATCTACTCACGGCCTCTTCTCCATAGACCTTCTGGGTGCTCAGAATAAATACTGGGGCAAGGTGAGAGCCCAGAGTGGTGGATCCAAATGGAGGGAAACTGCCTCCAAGGGGACATTTGGCAATGCCTGGAGATATTTTTGATTGTCACAACTTGGCGGATCCAGTGGTTAGAGGCCAGTAATGTGGCTACACATCCTACAATACATAGACGAGCCCACTACGACAAAGAATTGCCCAATCCATAATATCAATAGAGCTGCTATTGAGAAACCCTGGTCCAGAGAAAGCTTCCCTAGTGATGCAGGTTTTGTGGAGAGGAAGAGAAGCCACTACAGAAAAGCACAAAGCCTTACCTGAATATTCCACCTCTACCTCTTCTAAGGAAAAGAAGCCTCATCTGTTGGAAGGGCAGTGAACCCTGTTGTACCAAGCCACAGGTTAAGACTCTTTGCAGCTGGGAGAACAGAATACAAACATACCCTGTAACCCTGTGGTAGGAGCAAGAAAATTTCCTGGCCTGAATTATTAGAGGTCTCCTACTTAAGGCAGAGGGACAGGATCTCTGAGATGGCCCCATCCCTGAGACCCAGAGACACTGCTCCAGCTTAATTCTGAGAAGAATATCCACACGGCCTACCATCAGGCTAGCAAGCACTGAGTAGCCAGTAATATCAATGTCCTGGTGGAAGAGGAGCAAAAACATAAAGAGTGACGCTGTCTAAAGGAAAGTTGCAAAGAAAGGACTTAAATGTGGCCAGGCGCAGTGGCTCACGCCTGTAATCCCAGCACTTTGGGAGGCCAAGGCAGGCAAATCACAAGACCAGGAGATCGAGACTATCCTGGCTAACACGGTGAAACCCCATCTCTACTAAAAATACAAAAATTAGCCAGACGTGGTGGCACGTGCCTGTAGTCCCAGCTACTCGGGAGGCTGAGACAGGAGAATCGCTTGAACCCGGGAGGCGGAGGTTGCAGTGAGCTGAGATAGCACCACTGCTCTCCAGCCTGGGCAACAGAGCAAGGCTCCATCTCAAAAAAAAAAAAAGGGCTTAAACTTGAACCTTAAGCCAACACTGAAGAAACTTCTCCTATTAATAGCCACCACTCTAAGCATGAGTTAAGACTAGAGGAGTTCTCAGCCTGTGACACACTGATGATAGCCTTAACAACAACAACAACCACACCCAGCTCAAGTCCTGTCCTGGCTAGACAGACTGACCCCCACACATTGAAAGACTAACAAAATAAAAGGCATGCCATTTCTGGGTATAAAGAATGTTTATCTCAGTCTCTACTGTCCTACCCAAAATGACCAGCTTTCCAATAAAGTCAGGTGACAAGTAAAAAAGCAAAGGAGGAGTGGAGGGGAGGGGGCACTCTGTCAGATAGACAAAGCAATCAAGAGAAGCAGAGTCAGATGTGACCCAGATGTTGAAAATGTCAGATAATTAAAAATAATGTGATTAATGTGTTAAAGGCCCTAATATAAAAGGCGGACAACATACCTGACTAGATGTGGAATTTCAGCAGAGAGATGGAAATTGTAAGAAAGAATTAAATGAAAATGTTAGAAATAGTATGGTATGCAGAATGCTATCAACAACCTCATTAGTAGTCTCAACATGACTGAGGATAGAATCAGTTGAACTCAAACTATCACCAATAGAAATTACTCAAATTTAACCACAAAGATTTTTTTTTAATGAGTTAAAAAAAAAAGTTAATGCAGAAGATCCAAGAGTGATGGGACCAATTCAAATAATCGGACATCCTGTAATTTTGAATGCAAAAGGAGAAGGGAGCACAGGGTAGGAAAACCACTGAAGGGATGGTGGCTAGGAATTCCTTCAAATTAGTGGTGGACACCAAAACTCACATTCAAAGGAACTCAAAGAAGACCAACTAGCATAAAACACACCTGGATATATCATCTATAAACTACTAAAAACCAACAGCAAAGAAAAAATCTTGAAAGCAGACAGAGAAAAGAGGCATATCACACACAGAGGAACACACATAAGAATTACAGCAGATAATCAAAAACTGTGTGAACCAGAAGGCAGTAAAGGAAACATATTCACAGAAAGAAAAAAATCATAAATACAAAATTTTATACCCCCAAAAATACCTTTCAGAAATTATGATGTGGGGCTGGATATGGTGGCTCACACCTGTAATCCCAACACTTTGGGAGGCAGAGGTGGGTGGATCACTTGAGGTCGGGAGTTCGCGACCAGCCTGGCCAACATGGCAAAACCTGGTTTCTACTAAAAATACACAAAAATCAGCCAGGCGTAGTGGCATGCACCTGTAATCCCAGCTACTTGGGTGGCTGAGGCAGGAGAATCGCTTGAACCTGGGAGGTAGAGGTTGCAGTGAGTCAAGATCACGCCACTACAGTCCAGCCTGGGCAACAGAGCAAAACTCAGTCTCCAAAAAAAAAAAAAAAAAAAACAGAAATGATGATGTGGGATATGAACATGGTGGAATGAAGAATGAAGATTGTCAAAACTCAGCCATCAAAAAACAATTATAAAATTGCAAGAAGAAAAGGGTCTAAAACAGTAATCTCAGTTCTCTGGAAAATGACCAGGGGTGAAAAATAGAGAAAAACATTCATTAATGGAAAACTGCTCAAATTAAGGCATGAACTGGGGGAGTACGTGGCATTCTTGGTTGAGGTTGCTCCAGTATCTGCAGTCCCCCACTACCCCGACCTTATTCCGGCTAGACCAGTGTTGTAAAGTTGCCAGGGAAAGTCTGGCCAAAAAAACAACAATTTCACTGTTGGAGGGAGATGACTTCATTTGATGCTAGGGCAGAAAATCCACACCCAGTTGTATTGTAAGTGGAAGTAGCAAACTAATGGGAAGCAAATGATGAAAGCCCATGGCTCTACCACCCTGAATTGCAGTCCCACTTGGGTGGAGCAGTGAAAAATTTGACTAATCATTAATTTGGCAGGAAGAACCTAGAGATGAGAGGGCCAAAGAAGGGCTGGCTGATTGCTCCTCAAGTCTCTGGCTACCTGGGAGGCTGTGCACACGTGCAGGGAAGACTCAACACGGCCCAGCTGTCTACACATCCTGCATGGGCTTGGATGCTATGCAAGTCTACAGGAAAGACCCAGGAGGGCCTGGCAGAAAGTAAACTCTGAACGTCTGAAAACTGTCTGAATGTTGAATGGGCTCCCAAACCCTCCCACAGATCCATCAGCAGAAGACGGAAATCTTACTGTCAAGGTGTTTGAGGACAATCATTGGTTGACTACCAAACTATGCAGACGCAGTGGAGCCACTAGAAAGCCAGCATAAACTTAACCTTTAAATTTTTCTTAAAATAAACAGAGACATCAGCAGCCACATATCACGGGGAAGACAGATTCAACAGATTAAGTTCTAGCAAGTTACTAAAACCAAAACAAAAGAAAACAAGCAAAACGATAACAACACACAAAAAGCAACATTAACAGCACTCAAGGAAAGAAAATCAGAATTATATTTGCTACAATATATTATCTAAGATGTCTGGTTCTTGACAAAAATTTACAAGACGGAAAAAAAAGGAAAGTGTGACCTATATTCAGGGAACCATGCTGTCAATAAAAATTAACTCTGAGTGGATAAGGAGGTGGCGTTTAGCAGACAAAGACTTCAAAGCATTTATTATAACTATGTTCAAAGAATTAAAAGAAGTCATGGTTAAAGAATTAAAGAAAAATATCTGACAGAATTAAAATAAAATATGATAATTAAAGAAAAAATATAATTTTCAAAATAAGAAATTTCAAAAAAAAATCATTAACACTCATACACAAAAATTAACCCCAAATGGGTCATAGTCCTACATGTAAAAGCGAAAACTATTAAAATTCTAGGTGAAAGTTTTTGTGACTTTGGCGGTCTTATTCACAATTAATTATGAGAACAAAGGTACAACCCTTAAAAGAAAAAAATTGAAAAAACAACCTTCAAAATTAAAAACATATTATTACAATTTACCTGCTCAAAACACCCAATTTATTGCTTCACAATGCTATAGTTCAAAAGTCTGGCAGGGCATGGCTGGTTTGTGCTCAGACTGACATCAAAATGTCAGCTGGCTACACTATCTGAAGCATGGGGCCATTCATGTTATTGACAGGATTCAGTTGTTTTCACCTTTAGAGCTGAAAGCCTCCCTTCCTTGCTGACTGTCAGTTAGGAGCCACATTTAGCTTCTAGAGGTAGCCACATTCTACATCCTGTGACCCACTCCATCTTCAAGCCAGCAATGGTGTGTACATCAAAACCTTCTTATGCTTTGAATCTCTCTGGCTTCTCTTTCTAACACCATCCAGAGAAAACTTTCTGGTTTGAAAGGGCTCGTGTGACAAAATTTATCCTACCTACATAATCTCTGTATCTTAAGATCGACTGATTGATACTTTAATTACTGCAAAATCCCTTCACATCAGTACCTAGATTAGTTATTGGATATCCAGAGGACAGGAAACTTGGGAAGACATGTTTAAAATTATGCTTACATAAGTGTAGCACAGGAAGGAAAAAAAAGAAAAAAAAAAAGGCTTGCCAAAACATCGTTAACAAGGGAAAAGACAAACCATAGACTGGGAGAAACTATTTTTGAATTTATATACCTAATAGACAACTTATATTCAGAATATATAAACACCACTTACAATTCAATAATAAGATGGCAAGCAACCCAGTTACAGGATGGGCAAAAGATATGAATAAACATTTGCTAAGAAGATATATGAATAGCTAATGAGCACATGAGAAGATGCTGAACATCATTAGTCAATGCCACTCCTAGGCATTTCCCCAAATGAAATATAAACATATTTTATACACAAAAATCCATATATGAATATTTTTAGTGGCTTTATTTTAATTTCTAAAAAATAGAAACAACACTGATTAATGTCCCCCAGCTGGTGAATGGATAAACCATGGTAAAGCATGCAACAGAATACTATTCAGTAATAAAAGACATAAATCTTAAAGGTGAAGGAATACAGAGTCAAAGCCTACAAAATGTTTAATTCCATATATGCCTTGCTGGAAAAGGCAAAACATAGAGACAGAAAATTTATCAGTGGTTACAAGGGCCAGGGCAAAGGGATAAGTTGGCAACAAAGGAATGAAAGGGAATCCAGCAGGAATGAGGAGGAAAGTAATTGAATTCTTTCATATTTTGATCATAGTTGTAGTTACCTGAATGTATGCATTTGTCAAAATTCACAAAACTGTACACTAGAAAGGATGAATTTGACTGTATGCTAGTTGCAGCTTCATCTTAAGAATGAGAAACCTAATGTATATAAATTGCTCAGGAAAGAGTAGACTAAATTTTTTTTTCTAATTTTCATCAAAGAAAAAAATGTTTATGACAAGAAATAAAATACAACAAAATGGTTAATATAAATCTGCCCCCACCCTGTTTTTTAACCACCCCAATTCATAACTTATAGAGGTGAATCGTTTTCATCTATTACGATTTTTGTTTGATGTGATGGTTAATTCTATAACTGTAATTAATATAATTAATGCAAAGATGTGTATCTTATCATTGATATCATGTATATATTATATTCAAATAATAAAGAGTAATAAAATATTTAAATTGTAATTTCTTACGTTTTTTATGTTATTATATTTCTTATGTTGTTTTCTTAATCTTGTCATAGATTACGGGTTGAATGGTGTTACCCAAAAAAAAGTCAACATTCTAACCCCCAGTACATGTGAATGTGACTTTATTTGTATATAGGGTGATCTGGCTTCTCTATCACCATCCAGAGAAAACTTTCTGGTTTGAAAGGGCTTGTGTGACAAAATTTATCCTACCTACATAATCTCTGTATCTTAAGATTCACTGATTGATACTTTAAGTACTGCAAAATCCCTTCACATCAGCATGAGTTCAGATGAACTCATACTGCAGATGAGTTCAGATGAAATCATTAAGGTGACCCATAGTCAAATGCAACTGTTTCCTTATCAAAAGTGGAAATTTGGTGACAGAGACAGAACTGCACACAGGAAGAAAACCATGTGAATATGAAGAAAGAGATGGGGGTGATGCCTCCACAAGCCATGGAATGCCAAAGACTGACAGCAGTCACCAGAAGCTATGGGGAGGCATGGAACAGATAGTTCCTCACAACCGTTAGAAAGAACTGACCCTGCTGACAACTTGATTTTAGGCTTCCAGCCTCCAGAACAGAGACAGGATAAATCTCTGTTGTTTAAGCTGCCCAGTTTGAGCTACTTTGTTATGACAGTCCTAGCAAAGTATATTAATTTGGTATATTACCATGAATGATTAAAATGTATTTTATTTATACTATTCTTTTTTTCTGTTCTCTCCACATCACTTCCAATTATGTAAGTTACTGGGTATCAAGATTTCATATCTTCTGATGGTTGCATTAAATAATATCAAACCTTTATTTGTTATTTCATAGCCTCTACAGAGAATTGCCTCACTTCTTTCAAAGCATGAGCATTTTAAGGCCCACACCCTTTCTACCCATTTCTTCCCAATATCTCTCCAAATCTCTCTCAACTATACCATTACTTTGAATTTTCAGGTTGAATATATACATAATAATTATAATAACATTTTGTGCTTTTGTTAATTTAAATTTGATTTTTATATTTTGAGGTCAAATGTCACGTTTTGTTAATTATATAGGGTATAATTGAACACTTCTGCAATAGTCAAAGTAATAAAACATGCACTAGTAATTCTGGATGCCTTTATAGAAACTTACAGATGTAATATGGCATGTAGATCCTGATGGAGTTATAAGTCTATAAAAGAGAGCTAAAATGTAGATTTCTTTTTTTTTTTTTTTTTTTTTTTTTTTTTTTTTTTTTTTTGAGATGGAGTCTCGCTCTGTCACCCAAGGCTGGAGTGCAGTGGCGCGATCTCGGCTCACTGCTAGCTCCGCCTCCCGGGTTCACGCCATTCTCCTGCCTCAGCCTCTCCGAGTAGCTGGGACTACAGGCGCCCGCCACCTCGCCCGGCTAATTTTTTGTATTTTTAGTAGATTTCTTGATGGTACTAAATAAGGTTGACCCTAGAAAAATCATCAAATAGTAAATAAAAACTCATTATATAGGCATACTTTTGTCTTCAAAAAGCCTCACTTTCTCCAAATTCTATTTCATATTTTCCCAAAATACTAAACTGTTTTTTGTTTTTTTTTTTTTGAGAAGGAGTCTTGCTCTGTCGCCCAGGCTGGAGTGCAGTGGTGCAATCTCGGCTCACTGCAACCTTCGCCTCCCCTGTTCAAGCGATTCTCCTGCCTCAGCCTCCCGAGTAGCTGGGACTACAGGCACATGCCACCATGCCCAGCTAATTTTTTATTTTTTTTTTTTATTTTTAGTAGAGATGGGGTTTCACCATGTTGGCCAGGATGGTCTCGTTCTCTTGACCTTGTGATCCACCCGCCTCGGCTTCCCAAAGCACTGGGATTACAGGCATGAGCAACTGTGCCTGGCCCCAAAATACTATACTTTTATTTTCCAAGTTAAGAGAAAATCAAGAAATCAATTCATGCTAATATGTAAATGATTCTTAATGGTCCTTCCAAGGCAACATTTATAATTTTTTTAAACTTTTAAATTCAGGGGTACATGTGCAGGTTTGTTACATAGGTAAACTTGTGTCATGAGGGTTTGTGTACAGATTATTTCATCACCCAGGTATTTAGTGTAATATCCATTCATTATTTTTCCTGATCCTCTCCTTCCTCCAACACTCCACCTTCCAACAGTGTGTGTTGTTCCCCAGTGCGTGTTGTTCCCCTCGATGTGTCCGTGTGTTCTCATCATTTAGCTCCCACAACAGCCGTTATTATTATTAGCTCCCATAGTAACCATTCTGATTGGTGTGAGATGCTATCTCATTGTGATTTGATTTGCGTTTCTCTAATGATCAGCGACGTTGAGCTTATTTTTCATGTGATTGTTGGCCACATGTATATCTTTTTTTTGAAAAGTGTCTATTCGTGTCCTTTTTCCACTTTTTTATGGGATCGTTTTTTCTTGTAAATTTAAGATTCTTATAGATGCTCAATATTAGACCTTCGTCAGACACAGACTTTGAAAACATTTTCTCCCATTCTATAGGTTGTCTGTTCACTCTTTTCATAGTTTCTTTATTTTCATTATGCAGAAGCTCTTCCATCCCATTTGTCAATTTTTGCTTTTGTTGCAACTGCTTTTGGCGTCTTCGTCATTAAATCTTTACCCATGCCTATGTCTTGAATGGTCTTGCTTAGGTGGTCTTCCAGCGTTTTTACAGTTTTGGGTTTTACATTTATGTCTTTAATCCATCTTGAGTTCATTTTTGTACATATTGTAAAGAGGAGGTCCAGTTTCAGTCTTCTGCAAATGGCTAGCCAGTTATCCCAGCAACATTTGTTGAATAGTGAATCCTTTCCTCATTGCTTGTTTTTGTCAGGTTTGTCAAAGATCAGAGAGTTGAAGGTGGGCGGTTGTATTTCTGGGTTCTCTATTCTGTTCCATTGGGCTATGTGTCTGTTTTTGTCCCAGTACCATGCTGTTTTGGCTACTGTAGGCCTGTGGTATAGTTTGAAGTCAGGTAGCACGATGCCTCCAGTTTTGCTCTTTTTGCTTAGGATTGCCTTGGCTATTTGGGATCCTTTTTGGTTCCATATGAATTTTAAAATAGTTTTTTCTAGTTCTGTGAAGAATGTCACAGGTAGTTTAATAGGCATAGCACTGAATCTATAAATTGCTTTGGGCAGTACAGCCATTTTAATGATATTGATTCTTCCTATTCATGAGCATGGAATGTTCTTCCATTCGTTTGTGTCATCTCTGATTTCTATCAGCAGCGTTTTGTAGTTCTCCTTGTAGAGATCTTTCACCTCCCTGGTTAGCTGTATTCCTTGGTATTTTATTCTTTTTGAGGCAATTGTGAATGGGCGTTCGTTCCTGATTTGTCTCTCAGCTTGACTGTTGTTGGTGTACAGGTATGCTAGTGACTTTTGCACATCAATTTTATATCCTGAGACTTTGTTGAAGTTATGTATCAGCTTAAGGAGCTTTTGGGCAGAGATGATGGGGTTTTCTAGATATAAGATTATATTGTCAGCAAACAGGGATATGTTGTCAGCAAACAGGGATAGTTTAACTTCCTCTCTTCCTATTTGGGTGACCTTTATTTCTTTCTCTTGCCTGATTCCTCTGGCCAGAACTTCTAATATTATGTTGAATAGGAAAATGTTAATTTTATATTCAAGGGGTACATGTGCAGGTTTATTCCAAGGGTATATTTCATGATGCTGAGGTTTTGGCTTCTATTGTTCCCGTCACCCAGGAAGTGAGCATAGTACCTAACAGAATGGTTTTCAACCCTTGCACCCCTCCCTTCCTCTGTCCTTTTGGAGTCCCTGGTGCCTATTGGTCCCATCTTTATGTCTGTGTGTACCCAAGGTTTAGCACACTTATCAGTGAAAACAGGCGGTATTTGGTTTTCTGTTTCTGCATCAATTTACTTAGGTTAATGGCCTCCAGCTGCATCCATATTGCTGCAAGTGACATGATTTCATTCTTTTTATGGCTGTATAGTATTCCATGGTGTAAATGTACCACAGTTTCTTTATCCAATCTACCACTGATGGGCACTTAGCTTGATTCTGTCTTTGCTATTGTGAATAGTGCTTCAATAAACATGAGTGAAGGTGTCATATTTTTGTGCTTTGTCTGCAATTTATTCTAAAAACCAAAACCTGATAACAGCCTTCTCACTATGACTATATTAATACTGCTTACTGTAAGATCATGCAGTTGCTAAGTTCAGTGTCACGGCTCCTGTACTACTCAAAGGAGAATAAACCCAGCATCAAGGTTAAATGGCCCCTTTCATCTATAATTTGTTTGCCTCCCTTCCCAGTCCATTTTCTTTCTTCACTCTTTCTGTGAAAAATTCAATTCATCAACTGTTTCATTCCTTGGGTTAAATCTCTGCATCATTTAACAACATTTCCCACACTTTCTGAATCTTTGACGTTTTTTCCTACTTTCTGGGACATTTTCTTAACTTTGTCTTCCGACTTCTTTTTTTTTTTTTTGAGACAGAACATTGCTCTGCTGCCCAGGCTGGAGTGCAGTGCGCCATCTTAGCTCACTGCAACCTCAGCCACCTGGGCTCAAGCAGTTCTCGTGCTTCAGCCTCCTGAATAGCTGGGATTACAGGAGTGCACCACACCCAGCTAATTATTGTATTTTTAGTAGAGACGGGGTTTCACCATGTTGGCCAGGATTGTCTCGAACTCCTGGCCTCAAGGGATCCGCCCACCTCGGCCTCCCAAAGTGCTGGGATTACAGGTGTGAGCCAACTGAGCCCGGCTCCAACTTCTTTATTGACTCTTTTTTATAATTGTGATTATACTTTTAATTTCAAAGAGTTCATTTTTGTTATCTGATGCTTCCTTTTTTGGCACCATATTATTGTTTTATGGATGTAAGACTTAATTTTTCTGAGAGTTTTTGCTTTGGTTTGTTTTGTTTTAATTTCTCCAATCTCTCAATTACCTCCTTCTCCCCGGGATAAGTGTCTCAGTTTGCTTACCATTGTCCTTCTATTTCATGTTGCTGTTTTTCCTCATATCCTTGCTTATAGGCTTATGGTTGATGGACCTTGGTTGACCATTCATAGTTAAGTATGAGAGAATTGAAAGACTAACAAATGCTTGTGCATGAGTACTCTTCTGTTTAGGGTAGGAGAGCATCATTTTAGGGTAGAAAGATGAGGAGGAGGACATTAAACTGTCCTCTCCCACTTGAGAATGAAGAACCAGTATCCATTATGCTTGCCTCAACATTTCCAGACATTTGCTTCAAAATGTTTAAAGAAGAATATTCTGAGTTTTTTCTTATAGGGAAATTCTTGTCTGTCATATGATATGATGATACAATAATATATAATATATGGTTTTAATTACTTTTCTTGTTTGCATACCCCCAAAAACAACTTTGAAATTTTAGATGACTTCTGGTTGACATACAAAATTTTCTATCGTTAGTTTGCTAAAAATGTGATTTCTAGCATGCCATAAATACTAAAATTTTAAAATATTCCTGTTATATAACTTTTGTCACTCATATAAATGTATCCAGTGGAATATAAATACAATGGTATTTTATACCTTCTATTATCCATTTTCAAAATACATGAACTCACTATTTTTATTGTTCATAGTTTCATAATACTTCTTTTTTGACTTGGGTTTCCATTTTACTTCCCTTACAGAATTTTATTACTTTATGTTAGGGTATTATATATTTGTGCTTGAATAAATACATATTTTGTTGAACACCCTTTATTACATCTGCAACAAAAATATTTATATAAATCAAAATAACTTTTCTATATTCTATATGCCTATAATACACTATTAACTTTTTTCCTTCTCAATTCAATTATAATTAGTTCACAAATGAGAAAAAATATAGCTGCAGTATACCACAAATATTGATAAATAATTGCCAAGCACATAAAGTGTTATTATTTTTAAAAGTGCCTCTAAATTAAAGAAATTGGAAAGGGTCACTGCATTCAGTTCTGCAGGTTATACATTGCACAACTCAGGGGAGCCCCATTCAAACCAAAGTGTGTGAGTTGAGTGTCCCCCTTGAAGTAGTGCACCTGTGCACATATGTGCAGCAGCCCTGGGTGGTACTTTTTTAAATAACATCAGTTCATTTGTCTGTGGAGAAATCTTACTGACCCATATTTCTGCATCAACCCTGTTGCTATTTTTCTATGGGAATGGAAGGAGTTTCACCATGATTTCATCATCATAGTGTCATAAAACATTATTTATAATGCTCTATGAGTTGGCCTCTCAGAGTTGTTGCTATTGCTCTTGTTGATGTTTGGCACCAGGGCGGTTCACTATAATAACACGAGAGATGGGGAAGAGGTACGCCTGCATTTTGAGCAGTGATTGTAAGAGGAGAGATGGGAAAGAACAACCAGTGTTTTCTAAGACTGATGAGCTTTAGAAAAAGAGGACACATTGAAGATGAAAATCTTGAAATTAATTACTTCAAAATTATCTATGTTTGAAGATCTCTGTACCACTTTGTATGTAGGAGCACATGTTGTATGTATGTGGTATGGTGGGGGGTTGGGGGAGAACTCTGGTTTTGTTCTCAACTTTCAATTAAACCCTGTATTTGCAGCTGCACTCTGTTCTACTGCCCAGCTCTCTGGCGTTCTCCTGAGAACCCTGGCTCCCTCTTTCCCAGAAAACTTCTCTAGGCTATCACTTTTCTTATTCTGCTTTATCAGCCAATGGTGGCTCAACTCTTTTTCCTGTTCCAGAAACATACCGTCCTTTCTTACCTGCAGTACCTTCCCTTCTCTCCCATTCTGCATACTTTCACTAATGCTTTACTAGTCTTTTAATGAAAGCTCAAGAAAGATGAGAAAAATAGATATTGTGAACCAAAAACTCATAGAAAGATCTCAATAAGTAGTTATCATATTTACCAGCTAATCTAAATGGAGCATTAAACTATGCTCTACTCAGAGCAGCAAAGGTCCTCTCCAGGCCATTCAGGGCAGCCCAGACACTTCTTCCACTACTCAGCCTGATCACTGCACCACTAAAATGAGCTTTGGCTAACAGAGCCTACAAGCATTATATTAACGAGCCAGACCGTGAATGAAGTGTGGGCTTAAGGTCAGTGAATATAAGCCTGTACCTGCCTTACCCAAGCAAGAATTTAACTTGGAATTTCCCTAGCACCAGATAGAAGAAAAATCCCAAACTGCATTTATGAGGTCATTCCAATAGGGGAAAACAGATCACTTTTAGCAAGCACATGGCTTTCAAAAACACACCTGTTTCTTTGTTACTGATAGTGTAATTAATCGATCTCTAGAATCCGATTGAAAACATTGGGCTATAAATCATGCCATATGAACAGTCCCGGATGCATCACTGCTAGTAATTCAAAGCATATTTCAACTGCCCGTGGCATGCATTTCAGGATTAGTGTCACATCTGGATTCATGAGAAACAGCAGGGGCTATTTGTTTATATGGTCACATTTCTACCTTTCATTTTGCTTCATATTCAACCTGACACTGGCTATACATATCAATACACACGTCAACATGGGTTTATATTTCTTTGTCAGGTATCTGGGAACAAAACATTGGTTGACTCACAAGTGATGGGAAATTAATGTCATGAAATGACACTTTTGCTACCAAAAGAAACAAACATTATTCATTGTGCCCACTACCTGAACTTGTCATCTAAGTAGAAATGTTCTTCATCATCAAGTTCATTGCTAGGATAGTCTATATTTATTCCCAAGGCCCACATTTACTTGTCTTCAGTCATTCAATACATATTAATTGAGCACCTACTATATATATGAAAGACACAATTTTAAGTGCAGTGGGTGACAATGGTCCCTGTCCCTAAGGAAATTACAGCCCAGGGGGGAAATGACTAGTATATAAATAACCACAGTATCAAATAGATACTGCAACAATGAGATAAAAGTGACACAGCTAGTCACAAAGAGCCTTAAAGTTCTCAAAAAAATTAGAGTGAGGTAGAAAAAAAAAATCATACTCCCTGGAAGTGTATATGTTAATATTGTGGTAATTGCTTAGAGACTAGGGCTTTCCTTATATTACTTCACTGAATCCTCACCACAACACATGAGGAAGCTATATTATCCCTGTTTTAGAGATGAGGAAATTGAAGCAGCAAGAGGTTAGCTAACATGCCCAAGGCCACATAGTAAGCCATGCATCCAGGTTTCCAAGGCAGGTAAGTATGATACCTAGACTGCGCCCTTAGCTTAGTTGTTCTGTGTTAGGTCATCCTTGCATCACCCTAAAGAAATACCTGAGACTGAGTATTTTATAAAGAAAAGAGGTTTAATTGGCTCACGATTCTGCAGACTGTACAAGCATAGCACCAGCATCTGCTCGGCTTCTGGGGAAGCCTTTACTCATGGCAGAAGGCAAAGCAGAAACGCGTGCATCACATGGTGAGAGCAGCAGCAAGACAGAGAGAGGTGGGGGAGGTGCTGCACACTTTTAAACAAGCAGATCGCATGGGAAATTACTACCACCAAGACAGCACCAAGCCCTATGATAAATCCAACCCCCAAGACCCAACACCTCCCGCCAGGTACAACCTCCAAACTGGGGATTATATTAAAACATGAGATTTGGGTCGGATAAATATCCAAACTCTATCACTCTTCTATTACTTCTGAGAAAGCAAATGAAAAGTTTACTGTGACTGAAAAATGTGTTTTTATCCTTCTGTATAACTGAGGGAGATTTAAAGCCTAGTAAGTGAATTTTGACTAACAGGCACATTTCTACATCCTCCAATAAAAGTTCTGAACTGGCTCAAAGCATTCATATACATAAACTAAAACTAGCTGCTGAAAATTCCATCAGATGTAAAGAATATATGGAAATGACCCCCATTTTCCTGGCTCACGTGACTTCATATTCCAGCCATCAGTTAGGAAACCAGGAGAGGCAATTTACAGCTGTTTGAATTCTATCTTTTTCTAGTTCCCAGCGGACCGTAAAATATTCAGTCTGACCAAACTATTTCTTTGGTTACTACTTTTGTCATTCGCAAAATTAAAACTTCAAACACACACATACACACACACATACACAAAGAGAGAGAGAGAGAGATTTTCACACATATGGGCTTTTTGTAGCTTGCTGTTAGAAAACGTGTTCATGAAAAAGACAATTCACTTTTTCTACCCTCTGAATATTATCTAAAGGGAGTTCTCATCTGGAGCTCACCTTACTTTTTGTCTTATGCTGTATATTCTTATTTCAATGGGTAAAACCAAGATCTTAGAATTGCCTCTATATTTCAAATACCGCTTTTTGAATCTATGAAGATTATCAGACTAACGTAACCTTCTCAAACAGGGCTTATTGTTCTAGATCCATTTTCTATTGTTTTATGTCTCCTAGGTCACTGAGATCCTGATAGCGTGTATTTTAAACCAGTGTTTCTCAAGGCTTAGTGTGCATCCGAGTCACATAGAGGGCAGCTGGGCCCACCCCACTGAATCTCCATCAGTAACAAGATTGCAGGTGATGCTGATGCTGCTGGTACAAGGATGAGCCTGTGAGAACCACTGTTTTAAACCAACCTGAATAAGAAAGAGCACTGGACTAAGAGTCGAGAAACCTAGACTCTGATCCTAGATCTGCCACTATCTGGCTGTGTGGCCTCAGACAAGTCACTTAACCTCTCTGAGACTCCATTCCTTCATTAAATGGCATGCTTTAACTAAGTAACTAATAAAAATCCCATATCATTTCATAATTTTATAACTGAGCCAAGATAGAGTATGCCCTACCATGCCCACCAAACAATTTGAGGGGTCCATGCGTAACAGTTAACATAGTCACTCTGTTTGAGAAAATACATATGTTTTCCTCCCATACTGTTAAGTTCTGCTGTTACACACCATACATATGTTTCTAAAAATCATCCCGCTATGCAAAATTGTGCAATAAAAATGGAGCTGGGGAACAACATTCAAAAACTACATCAGTGTCTCATAGGAAAAAAAGAAATTAAAAACGTAATAAAGACAATTTCACACTTTCATACCTGTTAAATGGTTAAGAAATGCATAAAGAGGCAAAAAGAAATGCATAAAGAGGTGCGGTGGCTCACACCTGTAATCCCAGCACTTTGGGAGGCCGAGGCGGGCAGATCACGAGGTCAGGAGTTCGAGACTAGCCTGGCCAACATAGTGAAACCCTGTCTCTACTAAAAATACAAAAAAACTCTGTCTCTACTAAAAATGCAAAAAAAAATTAGCCAGGCCTGGTGGCAGGCGTCTCTAATCCCAGCTGCTCGAGAGGCTGAGGCAAGGAGAATCACTATCGCTTGAACCTGGGAGGCAGAGGTTACAGTGAATCGAGATCATGCCACTGCACTCCAGCTCAGGCGACAGTGCGAGAATCCATCTCAAAAAAAAAAAAAAAAAAAAAGAAATGCATAAAGACTGCAGTCTATGTAGCATTTAACTTGAAAAAGACTGGAGGTTTTTCATGAAAGTGGGCTGGGAAGGGTGACAACTGGTGAGTTTTTGTGAAGTGGTACAAGGAAAGTAATCTGGAATGAGACAGAAAGCCATCACAGCAGATGTGAATAGTTGTGGCTCATTATCCTCACTTCCAGCATTAGCATAGACACCACAGTTAAGTCATCTCTAGGAGTCTTTAATCATGGAAGATGTTTTCCTGTCTTTGCAAGGTAGGTCCTTCAAGGCATGTATGTATAATATAATAGATGCTGTAACATTAAAATTGAAATTCTGATCCAATGTGCAGCCTTCTTCCTTACCTTCTCTATCACTCCTAGAAATTCTTTGATGGCTTTCTTATCTACATTTATGACTTTTCCCAACAGCAGAAGACTTTGGAAATTGTAGTGATATTTAAAAATGCTACATCAACCACTGCTGGCACATAAAGGACCCATAATAAACCACTTCCGCAGGATTTGGTAATTTTCATTTAAGCTCTTTGAATCTAGACTGCATTTTCCTTTTGCAGGAACTGCTTGGCAATTTGAACCAAAACACTTATATTTGTCTGGAATATTGAAAGAGATTTTTTTCCTTTTAGTACAGAGAAGGTCACAAATGTGAAGGAGTAGGAAAAGATAACCTTTGTGGATAAAGCTAGCTGGCAGATGTTTGAAATGTTTGTATGTTTGGGCATTTGTGTATCTCTACGTGGTTTTGGTTTGCAGAATAAGTGTGGATAAGCAAATTCAAAATTCATGTTTGACTCAAATGATTCTCCAATTTATCATGCACTTGAAACAAATTCACATTTTCAAAACAAGTGTTAGAGTGAACTGACCATACTTTTGATGACAAATATTAAAACTTTGATATTAGAATCACTATATGTCATGGGTAGAATATTGGAAATCTACCAAAATCTCTCATTTGTGAGACTGGACACATTTAGGAAATGACTTCTACGAGATGGGAAACAATCCAAGAGTTATAATTTTAATATAACTAGTCACACCTTAGACACAAATGAAAGACCTGGGTGTGGAAGGTCCTGACTCAGGAGCTCACTGAGGAAGGTCCTGACTCAAGTATTCACGATGTCTATTAAAATGCTACCTGAGTGGGCAGAGGATATAAACAGACACATCTGAAAAGAAGACATTTATGCTGCCAACAGACATATGAAAAAATGCTCATCATCACTGGCCATCAGAGAAATGCAGAGCAAAACCACAATGAGATACCATTTCACACCAGTTAGAATGGCGATCATTAAAGTCAGGAAATAACAGGTGCTGGAGAGGATGTGGAGAAATAGGAACACTTTTACACTGTTGGTGGGACTGTAAACTAGTTCAACCATTGTGGAAAACAGTGTGGCAATTCCTCAAGGATCTAGAACTAGAAATACCATTTGACCCAGCCATCCCATTACCGGGTATATACCCAGAGGATTAGAAATCACGCTGCTATAAAGACACATGCACACGTATGTTTACTGCGGCACTATTCACAATAGCAAAGACTTGGATCCAACCCAAATGTCCATCGATGATAGACTGGATTAAGAAAATGTGGCACATATACAACACGGAATACTATGGAGCCATAAAAAAGGATGAGTTCATGTCCTTTGTAGGGACATGGATGAAGCTGGAAACCATTCTCAGCAAACTATCACAAGGACAGAAAACCAAACACTGCATGTTCTCACTCATAGGTGGGAATTGAACAATGAAAACACTTGGACGCAGGTTGGGGAACACCACATACTGGGGCCTGTTGTGAGGTGAGGATGGGGGGAGGGATAGCATTAGGAGAGATACCTAATGTAAATGACGAGTTAATGGGTGCAGCACACCAACAGGGCACATGTATACATACGTAACAAACCTGCACGTTGTGCACATGTACCCTAGAACTTAAAGTATAATTTAAAAATAATAATAATAGGACAGGCATGGTGGCTCACACCTGTAATCCCAGCACTTTGGGAAGCCAAGGTGGGTGGGTCACAAGGTCAGGAGATCGAGACCATCCTGGCTAACACAGTGAAACCCCGTCTCTACTAAAAATACAAAAAATTAGCTGGGCGTGGTGGTGGGCCCCTGTAGTCCCAGCTACTCGGGAGGCTGAGGCAGGAGAATGGTGTGAACCTGGGAGGCAGAGCTTGCAGTGAGCCCAGACAGCGCCACTGCACTCCAGCCTGGGTGAAAGAGTAAGACTGCATCTCAATAATAATAATAATAATAATGATAAATAAAAATAAAAATAAATTAAGAATTTGGGAGGTTTCCAGTTTGAGAATATTAGCAATAATTCTGAATTTTTTGTATGTCTTTTGGTCAAAATATGTTGAGAATATACCTAGGAGCAGAATTGCTAAGTCATAGAATGTATATGTGTTCCAATATAGTAGATATTGCCAAATAGTTTTCCAAAGGCGTTGGTACCAGTTTATATCCCCACCAAAAACATACAAAAATGTTGATTGTTCTATACTTTGTCATATCATATTAGATAATGTTTTAAAGTTTAGCTATCCTAATGGATGTGTAGTCATTTCCTTATGGTATTGATTTGCATTTTTACAAATACATGATGAAATTGAGTACCTTTTCATACGTTTATGATCCATTTGAATATCCTCTTTCATGAAGTGTTTAATATTTCATCTGTTTTACAAAATGTGTGGTCTTTCTTTTTCTTATCTATCTTTATGTATTCTTAACATATGCATGATAAACACATATTGTAAAACCTTGAAAAAAATGCTACCTGAGACAGTTTCTGAGGATGCTCAATGACATAGAGGCATTTCCACAAAAACTGAAGCTTTCAACAAAATCTGCCCTTTTTCTTCTCTTCAATTACCTGTCAGAGAACATGGTGTTTATCTCTTTCCAAAATTTCATAAATTGAAACCAGTTTCCCTTTGATTACCCTTGTGTAAGACCTTTATGGGAATTGTTTTCCCACACTTATTATGAACATTTTAATAGAATGTGAAAAAATGGAAGATTTTTCAGAAAACAGCCATAGGAAGTATTAAAGATGTGAAAATATTTCCTAAAAGCATAGGAAGCATCTGCAGGGGTGATTTAGGCTCTCAGCAGAAAAGACAAAGGAACATTTTAATAAGCCTAGAATTATTCCAGAGTCCTCTCTTGATCTTACGCCCCACATTCTGTATATCAGGAAATCCTGTTGGCTCCACCTTCAAAATCCATCTACAATCCTGTAACCTCTTACCACTCCCCTCCCATTGTTAGTACCTTGGCCCAACCCACTACCAACATCTCCCTAGAATAAGAAACTCCTAACTAGTCTTCTTGCTTCTCTTTTGACCCCTTGCCCCGGGCTAGTCTCAAACTATAGTCCTACTTGTTCTTTGAAGCTATGCCATTGTTCCACATTTTGTTCAGGATAAGACAACTCATCACCTATGACTCTGTCTCTCTCATTACACTCCAGTCACACTGTCCTCATTGATGTTCCTGGAACATGCCAAGCATGTCCCACCTCCTACCTTGAAGATTTTGCTAAAATGTCACTACCTCAAGGAAACCTACCCTGACCAATATTTTTAAAAATTGAAAGGACTCTTCAACACACACACACACACTCACACACTATTAATTCCCTTTATATTGCTCTTCCCCCCAATCCCCCGCAATATTTATCTCTTTGCACCAGGCCAGATAATTTACTTTTTACCATGATTATTGCATTTTTCATGTCTTCCTCTCATTCTTGTGTAAGTGCCCTGAAGGCAGGGGTCCTTGCTCTCTCACTGATATATTAAGTATATTAAGTATTAAAAACAGTACCTGGCTTATAACATGTGTTTCATAAATACTGAATGAATAAACCCCTTTCAAGTTCACGGAAGTTAATATGAGGAAGAAGTCAATTTCTTCGACTACAGAAGTCAGCTTCTTTCACTGTCCTCCAGTAAAGAGAAAAATCAAAAGAGAGACACAGAGACAGACAGAGAGAGAGAGAAATAAAAAGACAACAATAAAATAAGAAAAAGGTTTTTTGACAATAAGAGAAAGCAAAACTATTAAAATTAGCTGTCAACAACTATCAAAATAAGCTACATGAAGAAAGTACCTTTTGATTATTCAGGTGCTTTTTAAGAGATAATATGGTTTCATTGGTTAAGGACCAGTTGAAACAAAAACCAGAAAATACTGGGTAAAATTCAGACCTCTAATATTCAATGAATATTAGACATTGGCCACATGTCTCCAGAGAGATCTCTGCTACTCACCTTCCCTTCTCCTCTAAAATGATGTCACTGACTCAGTGGATCACAAGTTTACAATTCATTTTCATTGATTCTGTCTCAGTGGGACTTAACAATCTATATGGCATTGCATTTTCAGCTATAGAATCCTTGATGACAGCCTGTTTCAATAAATTAAATGGAGAGTTCAAATGCATTGATTATTCTTTTTTTTTTTTTTTTTTTTTGAGATGGAGTCTCGCTCTGTCACCCAGGCTGGAGCGCAGTGGTGCAATCTGGGCTCACTGCAACCTCAGCCTCCCGGGTTCAAGCAATTCTCCTGCCTCAGTCTCCCGAATAGCTGGGACTACAGGCACCCATCACCACACTTGGCTACTTTTTGTATTTTTATTAGAGATAGAGTTTCACCATATTGGCCAGGCTGGTCTCGAACTCCTGACCTCGTGATCCATCCACCTTCGCCTCCAAAAGTGCTGAGTGATTATTCATTTTTTTGAGCAAGAGGGAGGTCACATTTCCTATTACACAGAAACAGAATAACTTCCATTTCTGCAATATAGTTAGCAAAGTTGGGGTTTTGCCTGGTTGGTTTTGTTTTTTGGGGTTTTTTTTTGAGATGGGATCTAAATCTGTCACCCAGGCTAGAGCGCAATTGTGCAATCACGGCTCACTACAGCCTCAACCTCCCCAGGTTCAGGTAATCCTCCCGCCTGAGCCTCCCGAGTAGCTGGGACTACAGGACTGGGCCACCACATCTGGCTAATATTTTTGTATTTTTGTAGAGACAGGGTTTTGTCATGTTACACAATCTGGTCTCTAACCCTTGGGCTCAAAAGATCTATTCATCTCGGCCTCCCAAAGTGCTAGGATTACAGGCGTAAGCCACCGTGCCCAGTCAGGAAAGTTCTTTAATAAAGATTCCAAAGACAGATGCAAGCATTTTACATGCCAATATTTTTGCTAGTCACAAAGAACATGAACAAAAATACATCGGTTTTAGGATTTTGTAGGTGAAAAAGTAGAATTCTACATAAACTAGTATCAGCCTGGTGATGAATAGCCTTCATACAACAGAAAGATAAATTAATACCATCAATTATAATCTAAATTGCCATTTTAGACTGAAGCATTATAAATAACCAGATGAAAATTTAAGAAAAACAAAATGAATTTTCAAAATTATATAGGGCATTTTGTCTAGGTGAGGTTAATGTGGAAATTCAGATTAAGATAAGTAAATAAACATAAACAGGCAATCTGAATAGTTCTACCAAATCAACAACATTCATAACCAAAGAGCTTTTCATCAGTATTACACACGTTATTTCTTTGGCTTTCAATCAGTCTTGGTTAGTACAAAAGTAACCCTAAGTCTCTTCAGAAATAAAAGTATACCTAAGTAAGGAAAGGAAATTTTGTGAAGTTTATAAAAAATAAAAATGTGTTTCATTTTTCTAACACTTAAAGAAATGGCTCTTAATTTAGAAAAATAATGTAAGGACTATTTCAAGTATATTTTCTCACAACTCTATTTATTTTAAATATTTAAGGCTAGAGAACAGCTGAAGGAATAGTATAATAAACAACATATTCCCTTCACCTAGATTCAACAACAGTTATTTGCATATTTGCTTCGGCTCTGTGTATACTATATATAAAATTTTATATCATTTTCAACATATTTTTGAAACTTACAGTACATTTTCCTCAAAGCAATTATTATCTATTCTTTTCTATCAAACTATTCAACAAATACCTGTATCTATTAAGTTCCACGTGCTAATGCCACAGAGAAACAAGATTTTTCCCTGATGTTAAAGAGTATATGATCTACTGAGTCAAGAGAAACTCAAACAAAGGAGATAAAGCTTAGCACGCTGGTAGGTGCTATGATAGAGTTATGTTTTGGAAACACCTGGGACATGAGGGTGTGAGTAAGTGGTCAATTCAATCCAGGGGAAATAGGGAAGAGACAGTACCAGGAAGAGACACAGGGAAACCCAATGGTTTCCCTTCATCAGCCAATTGGTTTTGCACATTCAGCCTGGCAATAAACATCTTCTAAGGAAGCAAGTGAGACTGATATTATTTTGTAATTATCTGTGTCACCATCCCTGTTTCTGCTGTCCCATTTACCTCCCAGCTGAATACACCAATGTCCTCCATGTGTGGGTTTAATACCTTTCCATTTCCTGAGTTGTGCAAGTCAAGTCCAGCAACAGACTTGACCACAGCATTTCAAATCAAATTCCAGATCAGTGGTTATCAACGTTAGCCACACACTGCATTCATCTAGGGAGCTTTAAAGATACTAATACTAGGTTCTACTCCTGGAGATTCCAACTTAATTGGTGTGATGTGGGACTTTCCAACAAATTATAATGTGAAGCCAAGACTAAGAGCTACTGTTGCGAGTCTCCAACTTCAGAACGCATGTAAATTATGTGCAGCTCTTGTTAAGATAAAGATCTTGGCTCTGGGGTGGGGTCTGAGATTCCGTATTTCTAGCACACATCTCCATGATGCCTATGCTGCTAGTCTGGGGAACCTGGTTTGAGCAGCAAGATTTTATATCATAAACTAGTATTAGTAGCAAGATATTAGTCATAAACTGATCACAGCTGCTATTGCCCAAGTTGTGGCAATGTCAGTCAGGTCCAAGGCCTCACTAGTGAGCCCACCATGCCAATGTTACCCCAAGCTGCAAGTTGAAAGAGAAGTCACTTCTAACACTTCTGATACCAAATGTGTGGGTTTTGGTTTTCACACCAAGCAATTCTCCAGTTATTTGTGGGCACTCACTGGTGTCCTACAGTTTAACTCAATGTTCACACTAACCACTCAGAGGTAGCGTAGACCCCACAGGTTAAAGGCTCAGCCCCACAAGTCTGACCCCTACTTCAGACACCAGTTACAAGTAGTAGGTCCCCAGGTTACCCATAGCTCCTGTCCAACTTGGCTGCAAGTTGGAGCCTCTCACGACCTCCCCCTCAAGTGGAATCATTTGCTATAATGGCTCACAGAACTCAGGGGGACACTTTGCTTGCTATTACTGTTTTAAGATAAAGGATACAAGTGAACAGCCAGATGAAGAGGTACACAACACGAGGTCCAGAAGAGTCCCAAGCACAGGAGCTTCTGTCTCCATGGAGTTTGGATGCACCACGCTCCTCGCACATGGATCCGTCCATCAACCCAGAAACCTTCCTGGGTTTAGTGGTTTTATGGAGGGGTTTAGGGGTTTTATGGAGGTTCATAACCTCATCATTTAGGGGTTTTATGGAGGTTCCATTATGTGGGCATGATTAATTAAATCATTGGCTATGGACTATCAGCTCAATCTCCAGCCTCCTCTCCTCCCTGGAGGCCAGGGATGTGGAGGAGGAGAGGGATGCTGAAAGTTCCAATCTTCTAATCACGGCTTGGTCTTTCTGGTGACCATCTTCCATCCTCAAGCTATCTAGGGACACCCAGCCACCAGTCTTCTCATTAGGGTAAACTCGGATGCATTTGAAAGGGGCTTATTGTGAATAACAAAACATGTTCCTTTCACCCCAACACTCATCAACTTACAAGGGTTTTAGAAGTTCTGTGCCAGGAACCCCAGGACTAAGACCAAATATGTATGTCTTATTCTATCATATCACACAAATCCTTTCCCCTCCACAGTTTATCTGGTCTAGTGGTACTTGAAATCCCTAGACCAGCAGCATCAGTGTCTCCTAGAAACTACTGAGAAATGCAACTTCTAGGACCTCACCCCAGACCTAATAAATCAGACACTCTGGAGGTAGGGCACCGCAATCTGTTTTAATATCTAGGGGAAGCTGATGCATGCTCAAATTTGAAAACCAGTGACCCAGTCGGTATATTTGGGGATCTTCCTTGCTCCCCTCTTCATCCTTCTGGCCAACTATTCTAAATCAGTGATTCTACTTGACTGCATGTTAGAATCCCTTAGAGAACCTTTATAACATGCCTATGCCCCTCCCCTGAAGCTCTGGGAGTTGGACCCAGTTATGAAAATACATGTGCAAGAGCTCCCCGGGTGATTCTATTGTACAACTGATGCTGAGAATTTTTGTTTCGAATAATCCCCAGGAGATCCCTTGATACGGAGTATTTCCCTTTGGCCAATCTCAGTTTCTGAAATCTAACTGTCCACGAACACATTCTGCAGATTATCCAGTGCCTCCCTCGTCCCATGTTGTTGACTGACTTCTAAGTCCCCTTTTGCAGTGCTTTGGGGTGAATATTACAGCTCAATTCCTTCCACCTTATTTGCTTAATCTAAGATTGGTATATCCTGGTAAGTAGAGTTTTTATATACAAATGTCTTGGCTGATTTCATGAAGGCCACATCCCATCAGATTTCCCTCTGCATTCTCTATGAAGCCTCTTCTATTCCCTCTTAATGCGCACATCTTCCCAAAGTCCCACTGAGCCATCTTCCTCCATTTGCCATCACACTGCACGGTTTCATATCTTTTTATTTATTTGAATGCCTCTCTTTCCTTTCTAGACTATAAACCATTAGGGTGAAGGTAGATATCTTTCCTAGATCCAAGTTTTCACCATACCTAGAACACTGTGAGTACTGTGCCTTCCAAAGGTTTGTGGAATAGAAGATAAATATCCAGTGTTAACTGTCCCCACAATCTTCATCAAATTGCTAGCCTTCAGACACTGTGCCTTAATTTCCGCCCTGCTCTTTTTGAGTTGTCTTTAACCAGTATGTTTCCCTAGCCCATTCCCTTGGCCCAGAGAATGAGCTTCAAATTTGGTCCCGTCTCCTTTTCCAAGAACTCTTTGCAGCCTCAAAATACCACAGTTGAGTTAGAATGAGTACCCTTGAGAAGAGACTAATTCTGTAGATACATTCAGCAGTTATACTCTTTCGTAAAATATTTAATGTGCACATACTGTTTTCAATCAACAAGAAGATAATTAAGTCTTTAACTCTAGGTTTTTAAAATAAAAAATATCATAGAATTACTGTATTTTCTCTCCCTTTCCCTAAAAGAGTCCATTATGCGTATCTCCACTGCTATGATCTATACTCATCAATCAGATTATTAGATCTTGGAACTTAGGAGAGTATTTCTGTTTATTTTGACATGGAGAAATTCTGTTTAACCTGATCTGAAGAATTTCTCAAATTTATTCTATTTTATTTAACTGATCATTTACCTCTCAAAATATTATTTCTTTCAAGTATGCCATTGGTCAGATAGAGGGCAGTCTTTCTAGCTGCTGGGGTAGGACTAGAATCAGTTCTTTTTTTCTCTGAGTAACATAGTCTTTGCACAACCTAGTAACCCATGGGTAAAACAGACAAGCCTTAAGGTCACCTCTGGCCAGACCTCTCAATGATGCCTACAGGTTCCCAGTGAAACAGGCTCTACCTTGAACAGCCAGGGGAAGCACTGGTGGGCCTCAGCAAATACAAAGGTGTCAGGACAAGCCTCTCTGAGACAGCTAGATATGGTCCCAACCCACAGTGAAGGTAACCAGGTATTCAGAAACTGGACTGACCAGGCACAAAGAAAAAAAAACAAAAACAAACACACACAAATAACTTTTCCAAATAAGCGGCTAAGAGTCAATCCCTTTCTTTCATTTCAAGTCTAGCATTTGTCTAAACTCAAAGTGCTCTGCTAAATCATGTCAACTAGATTTGTAACTAAGACCTGCAGGCTTTAATTACCTTAAGGAGAAAGTCTGGTGTCCAAAGAAAGCCTCATTACAAACTGGGTTTTGCTTGGGGGTGGGAGAAGGCCCAGGAATGAGGCTGTCTTGGGGATCCCCTGCCAAATCAAATATATCTTCATCCTTCATGGTGATGAGACTGGTGATCCACATAATTAATATAAGCTCACACAGAAGTAAACATGAAACGATTAAACAGGAAGCCTTTAACCAGGCAGCATGAAGCAGGGAGGTGGGGGAGGAATTAATGGATAACAGAGTCTTAGAAACACAGGCAAGTAGTACATGGTATTTTTAAACGAACCTTTGTTTCTGGACTAAAACCAAATGGGTTTTAAAACTTTTCTGTCCACAACGGCCTCGACAAGGTGGTTTGGAGCAGGTATTATGCCTAGAATCTTTACATTCTGGCAGTTATAGCATAGTCATATGCTAAAACTATATTTGATAAATGAAATAGCAAATTCAAAAAGAACTAGTAAGAAAAACAGTAGTTGAATAATTTGTACTCCTTCAAGACTAAATTTGGAGGAACAGCAGATAGCTTGTGAGCCCACTATGATTGGCATTTAAACAGTAACTCTGTTGTGGTGGGCAGAGGGGGTGAGGGTAGGGGTCTTTATGTGTTGAATAGGGACCAGGCACCATGTGAACTGCTGGGAATATGTACTCTCATTCAACACTAAATACATCTTATTTGAACTCTCTGATATCATGCAATTTTTTTTCTTGAAGAACACCCAGGGTTAATACATGGGCACTACTAAGCAAGTGAAGTTCAAGATATGCACATCCCATTTCCAATAGATAAACTGCACGGAGAGGAGAAAACATACTAACTGCAGAATCTCTTGATTAAAGCCTCCTTTTTAAAATTAGGCTTGCTTGCTTTTTTAATGTTTCAATTAGGGAATTAAGCTAAAAGGAAAAATAAAAATCTGCCCTGCAGTTTTCTGCATCAGGAAAATAAGTTGTGATAGGATGTCACTTTTGATCCTTTCTCAAATGATTTGAATTATAAGTCACCCAGGGACCACAGTTTGGGTTTCATTAGCAGTAAGTCTAGAACGTCTAAGTTCAGGACCTCCCTACAGAGCCTGACTGTGGGCTGTGGGCGAACACCTAGGGGCTACCATCACCAGCATGAGGGCCAGCTCAGAAGTCTTTTCCTGCCCCAGAAAGGAAGAATCACACCTTTGGCAGAGGCCTGAAGGCAGGATGAGTAATACTGTATTTATAGGAACCCCAAAAGAAACACCCCAAACCCTTCAGCTGTTGCCTGTCTCACTGTCTGCTGAAACGCCTATTGCATCATTTTTTTTTTTAAGTCAAGCAAGACCCAGCATGTGGAGAGGAGGCAGCTGGCAATTTTGCTACTGTTCTAAAACACAGCCTTTGATGAAGGCATCGTATGGTATCCCCACTTGTACAGGTAAGGGAACACGAATTAGAGGAGGTTGACTTCCTTGTCTATTACCACACGGAGTAAGTAGGAGAATCATTTGAACTCAGGCAGTTTATTGTCAGGTATATGTTCTCTGCTCTTCCCTGCTTTGTCATGAGGGTAGTACCTGTTGTACATGGTTGGATATTAAGCAGTGTAAACTGCCCTCCACCAGGAATACAGAAACATACCACAGCCAGTGGAAAATCATAAAGATTAAAAAGAGGGACTGGAGATTCCTAGCTAACATTGTAAACGTTGTAACAGTGGAAACACTGCATCTGGAGGGATACAGAACTTGTACTTCATTTCTTCCTGAAATTTCAATCCTTTCCAGCTAACCTGGGTTTTTAATTAAATATTAATAAAGAGCTATACTGGAGCCAGGTGAACCAAACTGCTGTTTTCCTTCAAGATTCTAATGCACTTGCTGCAAATACTGGTGATGAACCCTTAAGTGGGGCCTGAACAGAGCCTGAACCCTTTGGGCTTACTGCTGATGGGAGGCCTGATGTCCTTTACTTTCCAAGAGTAATACAGATAAAAGAAACAGCCTAAGGTGAAATCCTACCAACACAACTCCTATTTTTTTTAATTTTGCTTTCATGAAGACTTCCAGCTCAGGATGATGGATCTGCTTTCCATAGAGAAGTGCTTGTGTTTTCACATTCTCATTATATGGAAATGATGCAAAAAGGAACAGAAAACAACCACAATAAAATTAGAAGAGCAAAGTATAAATTTTGAAAACTTGATGGAATATTTCTGGATGGCTTGCATTTTGAAAGCTCATTATTTCAGCTCCAGAATTAAATAAATATGGTTTTTTTGGACTAAATATAATTTTACAACCATAAAAACAGTTTTAGAACCGTTTCAAAGGCTTGACAAGTTTGACCAAACTTCTTAAAACCATTCTGTCACCCAAAGGGCAGTGCAAAAGAATAGAGGAACAAAGTGTGCATAAAATGTTTCATTAAATAAGGGCAATTCGCAAAACCTTTAATCCACCACCTCACAGCGCTAGGCACACCCTCCAAACACAGATGATAAATAGGAACAACATGGTGAAGCTTTGGTCATGCGACACATCTGTTCACTCATTTGGGTCATGTTTTAGATTTGGGCATAACAAGTTTTGATTGTCTTTATGTACGGTGACAGCAATGTAATGAATGTTGTTTGAACTCTGAATTATATAAATACGTAGACATGTTGATTTGAGAAGAGAAAACAAAGCATGTGAAAATTGGTAAAATACGCACTTCAAGAATTACAGATATTCTTCTTTAAAAAAAAAGAAAGAAAGAAAGAAAAGACTAGCACGCAACTGGCAGACCACCCATGAAGTGCAATTAAAATCTGAACATGAACAAAAGAGAATGTTCTCCAGTCAGTACAATTCCTAAAAGTATTAACTTTAAAAAGTTCTTCACTTAATCCAATGACCTTAAAATATGTCACTGAAATGCAGACTCCTTTTGTGTAATCAGTGGAAGTCCTCTCACATATATGAAATTAATTGAGATAATTAGAAAAGGCCAATAATAACGATCGTTGCTAGTATTAATGGGGCACTTTCCATGAGTGAAACGGAAGTATGATACATGTTATCCTATGTAATCCTATCATCAAGCCTTTAAAATAAATATTAAGTGAAACATACACATTTATCAAATAAAGAAAGGCTAAGACAATAAATAAATTGAATAAAGTCACATAGCAAGATTCAAACTCACGCCCATCCCAGTCTAAGACTTGTGGCCTTTTCAGTACAATGTGCTGACATTTAATAGCTCTTTTTTCCTACAGTAGGTATAATTAGCTTGCAATGAATCAAATTCATTATTAAGAACAAAAGAGAAGCACATAACCCCAAAATAAGGATTCAATTCCTAGAAGAAAAAAATTCAATGACAAAATCTTCCAAGGAAACAAATAAGCAATTAAATTGGGCAAATGTGCACTCAATTTGAAAGAAATACAAAAAGGAAAATGTTCAATAATAATTCAAAATAAATCTGTCTCAAGCAATGAAGAAGTAATGAATACAGTAATCCGAGTGTTTTTCTCTGTAGAAGTAATATGTCTACCTGACTCCAGAAAGAGCATAATTAAATACGCGGAATGTCCTTTGCCCCCATTTTTCTCTGATGATCCTGGCCACCAATAATTTTTCTTTTATGCTTTGTTTTCCTACTTCACTTAATATCTGAATGACTTGTAGGCCACTTCACTTTGTATTGTTAATTTCCTTTTATATGTTTAGATCCCTACAATGTGATTTAAGCTCCTCAAAGAAGTCAAGAATATCTTGCACTTTTGTGTATGTCCATATGCCTTGCACATAATAAGTGTTCAACTAATTGCTGGTTTAATTCAGGCTGAGACTTCTGCCACTAAGATTACCTAGACATCAAATTTGACTAAATGGTAGCATAATGATTACAGTCACCTTGGCAACATTTGAAAGTCTTTGCAATGTAACCTGTATTTTCAATGAAAAGCAAGCATCCAATTCTTTGCAATAGACATCATCCTTTTGCCCTTTAGCAGGCAGATCACTGTGTTTGCAAACAACAGGTGCAGGGTGAAGCTTGTGATTTATTTGAGGTATGTTTCTCAAAAGTTACATTTCATTTTAATTTCTAACATGTAGGAATTCATCAAGGAACCTCTAAGCAGCACAACAGATTACATGATCTACTGCAAAACAGGAAAGACCATGACTGGATTAGTGGAAAGAGGGAATGGAGCAGAGCTTGAAAACCATTGCCATAAAGAGTAAATCAGAGTCACTAGAAAAAAGGACACAAACAGAAGAAGGATGAGGCAGAGCGAACCAAGCCTTTAAGATGTGTAAGTGCAAGTTAAGATTTAAGATGTTCTATAAATGTTTATTGAGTGACTGAAGGAATGGATGCATAATATCAGAGTCCCTGCACTTTACTGCACTTGAGAGAGTAGACGCATAATGACAGGATAGTAAAAGGGAATTGAAGGTCAGAGTTAAGATGCACTTAAGGGATACATTTAAGCTGAAGCAACCAAGAGTTCTTTGGGAGCAGCGCAGAAAAACTGAACATCGTGTTGTATTGCTTTTGAAAACTCCCAAGAAGTTTTGGCCAATGCGGCTACCATACAACGCATTAAAGAGTGATGGCCACATTGTGCCTCTCTGAATCATCCAGGTGGCTGGATTAAAAGGGGGTGCACCACTTAGCAAACTCTTTCACCAGCTGTCTCTATGTGTGAATTTTGAAGCTGCCAAACCATACACAAATGGCACGTTGGCCTCTACAGTCGCACAAGCGCAGCAAGCCACTCTCGCAGATGTGCTATGTTCACACAATATTCACGGTAGCTAGAGGGCAGCTAACTTCCTCAGAGGACGCTGGGTGCACCAGCTGCTGGTGACAGCAATAGAATCAGATAGGTTCTGCCCTGTAGTTTTTAAATGCTGCCTGCTTTAAAAAGCAGAGCCTCCAAATAATGCAGGAGCTAACAAGTTTGCAAAGGAAATGCACTTGCAATATGCAAACCAGAGCAGCTGGGTATCCAACTGTGTAAAGAAACACGGAGGGCTCTTCTTTTCCCTCAAACTGATATTACTCACCCAGGTTTTATAGAGTCGAAAGCATATGCTTAAGTATAATTACTCAACAACTCAGACCAATTTCCATATCACAGCCACATAAATGGGATACTTCATTCCACCTAGGTGGTGACAATGTGACTCTTTTGCCTGGGTATTTCTGATGAGTATTACAAACCAGTGGCTCAAGAGGCAACATTCTGAGATTAATTTGAACAACAAGATATTTCATACATACACAACATGTGTAACACTCTATATAAGTAGATAAGACAAATCACCATCTAGATTAAGAAAGAACACCACCAGTACAACTCAAATCTCTCCTCTATCACTCCATGTTGGTATCCCCCAGGACCAGCTGCATAATTTGAGGGGCCCAGTGCAAAATGCAAAGTCCCTTGTTCAAAATTATTAAGGATTTCTAGATGGTGACAACACAACATGAAATCACACCTAGGGTCCTTCTAAACTCAGGGCTCTGTGTCACAGGTCACATTCCCATGAAACTGGTCTGGTAGTTCCCTGACTCAGCACTCACACAGAGGGAGAATTACTCTGGATTTTCTAGATATGAATACAATCATTTTAGTAGGCCTTACTCAATATATAGTAATTAAATATCATATGTTTGAAATTTATAAACATGCTGTATATCTGAAAACATGTTTTTGAGATTCATCCATGTTGCTCTATAAAGTTGTCATTAATATATTTTTATTGTTTATATTATACCAACTAATGTCACTATATGTTTAAACATTTTCCTATTGAAGAACATTCAGGTCGTATCCAGTTTTCATGTTTGTTTCTGTAAGAAACAATGCCTCCAGGAACATTTTTGCAAATGTCTCCTGGAGGCCATATTTAGAGTTCCATATGTTTTAGGTATGTTTCTCATAAACAGCATAGAAATGCACTGGGTTTTCATCAAGTCTGACAATCTGTCTTGTTACTAGTGAAAATGGTCCATTTACATTTATGTGGTTATTGGTATATTTTGATTCATTTCTATCATCTTACTCTGTGCTTTCTATTTGTCCTCCTCCATGTTTCTTTTTTTCTCCTATCTTATCTTGATTTTCATTTTGATTTTTCTCTACTGCTTTAATTGAATTCTTTCTTATTCTGTCCTTGGAATTGTAGCATATCTAAATATCAATGTCTCAGGTTAATCATTATCTTAATTATCTAATCAAATAATGCTGAAACTAGAGAATGTTTTAACTTTTGTCACCCTCCTTCAAATTTATAAACTAATGTCATTCAGTATTTTAGTTCTGTCTTATTATCTTGCCCTACAAAATAGACATTGTTAGTATTACTTTATACTGTCAGTAATTATTTAGATTTATCTGCATGTTTATCCATTTCTTGGCTCACATTTCTTCTTATATATCAGAAATTCTTTCTAGAGTCATTTTTATTTCATCTGAAGTATAGCTTTTAAATGTTCCTTTACTTAGAACCTAATTATAGTAACATCTCAGTTTTGTTCATCTGAAGATCTATTTGGTTTTGGCTCCTGAAATACAGTTTTACTTGCTAAACAACTTAAAATTGACAGCTACTCCATCTTGACACAGCATTCATGGTTGCTATCAGTCTAATTTTTGTTCCTTTCTAGAAAAGAGAATAATTTTTAATCGTCTTTTTGTCTTTGGTACTCCCCAGTGCCACCACAATGTATATAGGGGTAGATTTCTTTTTATTTTCATGTTTGGAAATTTTGTTCACATCTCTGATTATTCAAATCTATCACCAGTTCTGAAAATATCTCATCCACTATACAGCCAAATATTGCCTCCTCATTCTCTCTGTTGTCTCAAATTTAAAATGCTAGATCTTCTCATTATAACCTCTGTGTCTCTTACACTTGATTTTCTATTGTCAGTCACCTTTTTCTAAAAGCTATATTCTGGTTTATTTCTTCACATTTGTCTTCCTATTTACTAGTTCTCTCTTTAGCCGTGTCTACTTACTGCTAAACTATTCATGATTTTATTGCAATAAATGCATTTTTCATTTTAAGGATGTTATCTTTTTAGAAGACAAATTAGTCCAAAACTAAAAATTAAGAGAGGTATGTACCTATTTTTCCAAGTTCAGCAGTTGACTGTTGACTATGGTCTAAAAGAAAGCTTTCCAGGCATGGCTTGCTGAGGAATGGGGCCAGGTGGTGGCTAATCTTTTTATTCTCGGTTCAACCAATTAGCCAGGACAGTGTTAATTATCTCATCCTGATGACAGGTCTATTGTCTCAGTCTATATCAATGAACGAAATGGAAAAGGAGAGCCTTTTGCATGGTGTTAGTGTGATCCATGGTACTTTCGTTTCTGCTTTCACTTTTGGGCAGGTAACAGTATAGGATTGCTTAAAAGGAAAAGGGAATAGATCTTCAGTAAAGTCTAGGAAAATACAAATGGGTGCTTGAAGATGATGATGCAGATTAGAGGGCAATATGGAGATGATATAGCAAAGAAGTGAGGAAGAGGAAGAAGAAGAAAAAAACAAAGGTAGGAATATGGATGGACGGCTGATTCAGTTCTAGTGGCCTGATGTCAGTAAATGTGTGATGGAGCTGTTAAAACCAGCAACCATCAGCAGAGACTTTCTTTCTTTCTTTCTTTCTTTTTTTTTTTTGAGACAAGTCTTGCTCTGTCACCCAGGCTGGAATGCAGTGGCACAATCTCAGCTCACTGCAAGCTCTGCCTCCCAGGTTCAAGCAATTCTCCTGCCTCAGTCTCCCAAGTAGCTGGGATTACAGGCACCCCCCACTGTGCCTGGCTAATTTTTGTATTTTTAATAGAGATGGGGTTTCACCATGTTGGCCACACTGGTCTCGAACTCCTGACCTCAGGCAATCCACCAACTTTCTTTAAAAACTTTCTATCCTCTTAGACTGTGTGCATGTGTGTGTGTGTGTGTGTGTCTTATAATTTATTTTATACACATAGCATACATATTTTAAACCTAAACTGTAGGATATACTTGAGTATCATACTTCATATTTAATAATACTATAGGCTGTGGATATGGTAGAGACACAGCTTGCCAATTACATTTTTAGCAGTCATACCAAAGAATGAATATTTCACAAGAAACCTAAAGGGATTACTTTTTGAGTCTTTCATTGGAGAAAGAAGACTATCATCTGAAGAGGCAGCTTAAGGGGACTGATTAGATGTTGTAAAGAGCCATCAAGTTTATTATTTGTGACATAAATGGAAACTTTTTAAGTAGATTATGTTCTGACATAAAGAATTCCAGTTAAGACACCAGATTGCAAGGCAAAGACACAAACAGCTGCTGCAGCTTTGAAACTGTACTTACTGCTCACTTGTTCACAAAAATGTTTAGATCAACTTCACTACTTTCAAACTTTCTGCAGACAAGAGGCATGGATGTATTACAGGCCTAGGGAATGGTTTTAGAAACAACCAAAGGCTAACACAAAGCCAAGAAATGTTCAGGAGGTACAAGCCTCCACCTCATGAATGAAGTGTTCACTACAAACACTGTGATATTATTGAAGAAAACATGGGCAACCAACCTATGAAACAAAATGAAAAACTTAAACCATAATAAAATCACTGCTATCATACTAAAGCAGTCCCAGAGAATCAATAAACAATTTGGTTTCCAGAGAATATGAATTCTACTTGCCAAAGAGAATCTGAGGGACCAATTCTTTTTTGATGCTATTCTCTCCACTCCAGTTTCTGCCTGTCTAGAGTCCTTCCATCCTTCAAGCCTAGGTCAGCATCTACTCCTCAACAAAACACTACTTCATTAGCTCTTTCCATTCCTCTAACACATAGGTTGTATTGATCTTCATTTGTGTTTTTACCTTTGAATTATGTAGCATATAATTTGCATCACTATTCATGCTTGTTATAAGATGATGCCACTTAGAAAACTTCATAGCAATCTCAAGGCTTCCTGACTACCACGTCTTATTTGTGGTTTTAACAATTCAGTGTTGCCAGTGAGAAAAATATCATTACTGTTACCTCATTGTATGCTCGGCACATAGAAGACAGTTGGTAAATATGAGTTGAATAGGTGTCAGTTTTTGACAAAGAAACAAAATCTCAAAAATACTTTCAAGTTTACACAGTTAAGAAACAGCAAAACCATGTCTTAGCATATACCTTGATCTTCAGGTTCCCAATCCAAGATGCTTTCCATTACCAGGGCTGCCTCTCATATTCTGCCTTGTTTTTACATGCTCACACACTCTCACACACACAGAAGCATAACACCCTCATATATATGCTCACACTCTCACAGATACTCTTAGACACATTCACACAAAGACATATACACACAGTCACACACAAACACATATGTACCCACACAGTCACACACAAACACATATGTCCCCACACACTCACACTTTCTCACACACTAACATATACACTCACACACACAAGCACACACAGAGCTTACCTACTAGATTGAAATATCTTACCTACCACATTGAAATTGTGTTTCAGTGTGAATGACTAGTAAAAATTGGTTTTTAGTCCACCCACAGCGAGGCTTGCAAGTAAGTTGTTTATTGAATTTAAACAGCAGAAATACCTATTCAATGACAAATAAACATGCTGCACTATCCTGAGAAGTAATTTAAATAAACTACAGTGAACAAAAGTTTCTCTATTCTTTCTTAAAGCTCTCTTGTGTTATACTGAGAAGGAGACTGATTGACTGAAATGAGAAAATAATAATAATCCAGGAACAACCAGAAATGAAGATGTACAGGAAGTAGAGGATTCTTCAACCAGAAGTGAAGGTGCACAGGAAATTCGAGGATTTCTTTCTACACACTGTCCCCTATGCCCATCTGGGAGAATTCTGACGTCCTTCTCAGCCAAGTTCTCACACCGGCAGTCTGAACAGTTGGGAACCACCAAGAAATGTGTCCTTACTCCCAAGAGGACCAGACAAGTTGAGGAGGCAGCAGGGCACTGACGGGACCAGAATGATCTTCACGAACCCTCAAATCTCTCAAGTCTCCAGTCTCCACACCCATAGCAAACCACTGTCCCTGGGAGTATTCCTTAGGCCACTCTGTGAGGTGTTACGTCTGCCTTCAGTGCTAACTGAGAAAGCAGGTGTCTGCATTTCCAGATATTAACAGCTTGAATGTTGTTTGGTGACACGTATTATAACTACGTAAAAACATACCCATTGTAAGAGATCATGCTGGCTGTTTACTTTCTTCAGTTTCTATTACCTGTGGAATTAATAATGAATATTTTAAAAGTATTATTTGAAAGTCATCAGTGAAATCATTTAGCTTGAGTTATCAACAGTTCTTGAATTAGCTGGGGTCGGGGAGTGGAGATGGGTCATGAGTGGAACCAGAGGAAAAGATGATGCCAAAGGAACATCACCACTCTCATCCAGAATCAGGATTTTGAAGCGTTGCCCTAGGTGGAAACTGACTGCTACCATATGGTTACATTTTCCAGGGCAAAATAAATCAATTAAAAATGTCTACAGAGTGGCCAAGTATTACAGTCTTTTTGTCTGTTTCTAAGACTTATTTCATCATCAATATTAGTTATTGAAGAAAACATGGGCAACCAACCTATGAAACAAAATGAAAAACTTAAACCATGATAAAATCACTGCTATCATACTGAAGCAGTCCCCGGAGAATCAATAAACAATTTGGTTTCCAGAGAATGTGAATCCTACTCGCCAAAGAGAATCTGAGGCACCAATTCTTTCTTGATGCTATTCCCTCTACTCCAGTTTCTGCCTGTCTAGAGTCCTTCCATCCTTTAAGCCTAGATCAACGTCTACTCCTCCAGAAAACACTACTCCATTAGCTCTTTCCATTCCTCTAACACATAGAATGTATTGATTTTAGGAATATATAAATAAAAAGAATCCCAGTGCGATGTGCAGTATGTGTGTAATGGATACACTAAAAGCCCCAACTTCACCACTAAGAAATATCTCCATGCAACAAAATTGCATTTGGATCCCTTAAACGTATACAAACTTTTTTATTATCCTGTTTTTATTCTATATTTAATAAATATGTAACTCCTTTGCTAACATAAGAAACACTTTATGAATGATGAGAATGTATTGACACCAATTAACATCCTTCCTGGTCGGGCGCAGTAGCTCACACCTGTAATCCTGGCACTTGGGAGGCTGAGGCAGGAGGATCACAAGGTCAGGAGATGGAGACCATCCCGGCCAACATGGTGAAACCCTGTCTCTACTAAAAATACATTCGTCTCAAAAAAAAAAAAAATCCTTCCGAATTAGAGGAAGAACATAAAAGTTGTTAAGATTGCAAGTTGATGGTAAACATGTTTCATATATGAACATAGTTAAGTATTAATAATAAATATTACTGTTATTAAAATTCTATGGGTAATGCTTTATCTCAACTGGTCTTTAAAATAGTCCATGAAATTATTCCCATTTTAAAGTTCATTCCCATTTTAAAGCTCAATATTTTTATATTTAAATTTTTAAAATTTATAATTATTCCTATTCGAAGCTCAGGGAATTTTTAAGAGGCTTTCCTGAGGACATACAAGCCAGCATGTGACAGAAAACAGTCTAGAAGCAAACCACATCTTCTCATTTTAACTCAAGTGCCTCTGGGATCTGTTGGAGGCATGAATAGAGTCCATGTGTTTTGACCCAAGTCCACTACTCTTCACACGGTGACACAGCCGACAAAGTAAAAATATGACCCCCAGAGGGTCATGGGTGAAAAAAGTGACTAAGATTGTTTTACATGTACAACAGCCATTTAGTTAAAAAGCAATCACGAACCTATCTTATTTTAACCTCTTAAGTGTTAGAGGGAGTGAAGTTATAGGAATACTTTCTGGGCCGGATTTGGATCTAAGTATTTGTATACTTAAAGCAGAGTCTCTCAACAGCAACACTACTGAAATTTGGGGCCAGCGATTTCTTCTGTGTAGGAGTGACGGAGACTGTCCTATGCATCTTGGGCTATTTTGCAACATCCCTGGCCTCTACTCACTAGATGCCAGGAGTGACAACGAAAAGTGTGTCATTTTTGACAGACATTGCCTCCCTGAGAAGCAAAACTCACCCTTCCCCTTGTTGAGAACCACAGACTTGGAAGTGTGATTTATTTTTTCTGCACCTAAAAGGAGTTGTTTAATCTGAATTATAAAATGTAACTGAGAAATGTTCCAAACTTCCTTCAGATGTACAAGAAATCCAAAAACATACTCTTTTCCTGCACCAAGTGTGAGAAAATTGCCTGACCACATATTACCAAGAGCAACTATCTTGTAGTTGACAGTGACTTCCTTGACCTTCGATTTTCTGCCACGGATGGGACATTCACCATACATTGTATCCTGATGGCACAAAAGCATGCTGTGAGCAGTAACATACTTAGAGGATGTTAAGAATTCGGGGGAATTTTATCATTCAGATATTTTTAGGTAAAATATGACAAATGTATGAACTGTGGTACTAGAACCCAAGGGGCTTTGTGCCAGTGTGAAATGAGTAAGAGAGGAAACCAAAAGCAAAAAAAAAAACAGTGAATCCACATGATTAACTGATTTCCAATAAAGGTTCCAAAGTAATTCAGTGGAGGTATAAAAGTTTTTTCAACAGTGGTGCTAGATCCACTGGAAGTCCATATGGAAAAAAAATAACATTAACTTTTACCGTACAACACTTACAAAAGTTAATTTGAAATAGAACACAGATCTAAATGTAAAACCTGAAACTAAAAAAGTTCTTAGAAAGACACAGAGGCAAAAATCTTCACAACTTTGGGTTAAGCAAAGATAGAATATATATATTTGGGGTAAGCAAAGATAGAATATATATATATATATGAGATACTGGATTTCATCAAAACGTAAAACTTTTTCTTTTTGAAAAGTACCATTAATTATGTAAAAGGCAAGATATACGCTGGGGATAAATATTGGCAATACATCTAGCACACAAGAATTTCTATCCAGAATACATAAAGAACTCTCACAACTAAAGAAGAAGACAACTCAAATTTTTAAATGGGCAAAAATTTTGAATGAACATTTCACAAAAGGAAAGATATACAAATGGTCAATAAGCACAGGAAAAGATGCTTCATGTCACTGGTCATAAAGAAAATGCAAACCAAAGCCACAGAAAGATAACACTGCACATGCATGAGATTTGCTAACATGTAAAAGGTTGACCATACCAACTGTTGGCAAGGATGAAGAGGGATGGGAACTCTCATATAGTGCCAAGGGGATGTAAAATGGGACAAACATTTTGGAAAACAGTTCAGTCATTTCTTAAAATGTTAAAATACACCTACCATACCATCCAGCCATTCCAGTTCTAGCCATTGACCCACGAGATACAAACAAATGTGATGTGCCCACATTTGAATATGAAAATATTCATAGCAGCTTTCTTATAACCAAATACTTTGAAAAACTCAAAATTAAAATATATCCATACAGTGGAATACTACTCAGCAATAAAAAGGAATGAACTATTAATATACGTAATAATATGGATGAATCTCAAAATTATTATGTCAAGTAGAAGAGATCAGTCAAAAAAGACAATATACTATATGATTCCCTTTGTATAAATTCTCTAACATGAAAACCAATTTGTAGTGATGGGAAGCAGGTTGGTGTTTCCTGGGGTTGGTGTGGAAGGAGACATGAATTTCAAAGAGGTACAAGGAAATTTGTACAATGACAGACATGTTTGCTAACTTGACTGCGATGATGACTTTAAGGGTGTGTACCTGTGTCAAAACTGTTGAAATTGTAAGCTTTAAGTATATGTAGTTTATTGCACTTCAATTTTAGCTCAATAAAATAAAAAGGAACAAGTTGTAGGAAAATAAAAAGTTTCATCTACCTAATAGAAATTGTGATGAAGGACACAATTCACCCCAAACATCTATTATTCCAAAGTAACTACTAAAGACAATTTTGGTAAAGTTATATGTTGCATAAACATCCAACCCATGACATAGCTGTGCTTGGGAACCAGTCTAACTAGTGTATCTTGACTTTCAGGCCAGAATTTAAAATAACAAACACACACACACACACACACACACACAGAAAGAGAGAGAAAGAGAGCAAGAGAGAAGTGAGAGAGAAAGACACTCACCACAAAATTCTATTGCAAAGCAAAAATCACCTGTTACAATTATTTCCTTCTGCCATCCTCTGCATTCTTTCTTTATTTGAGGCTGTCATAGTTCTGTCCTATTTTTGTTCAAAAAATAGCTAATCTTATTTAAATAAAATGATACACCCTTACAGAGTGAAGTATTTGAACTGGGTTTATATTAATGCTTCAATTAATACCAAGTGTTACAAAAGTTTAGAAATCTTGGAGATGCATTAATAAAGTGAATTCTATGTGCTTTATATTTTATGCATGGGAAACCCAAACTGAAGCAAAATTGTATTTAGTTGCTGTTGTAAAGGTGCCAGACCTGGAAGAGGTATACTCCGAGTGAGGTCTCACTCATGTCCCTAATCTAAGCTAAGTCAAACAATAAATGCATTTAATATTATTTGAGTCACAACAGAGAGACTAAGTTAACAACCAAAAAAATCCAGATTTATATTTTCCCATATCTGGCCTCTTGGGGCATCTTTTCTCTGAAAAAAAAAGGCGGCGGGGCGGGGGCGGGGCTGAAAAACAACAAACTAGGACTTGAATACTTGTTAGGTGTATTGTATTTTTACACTCATAAAATAAAGGACTGTAATTCTGTAGCTTATAATCACATTTGGTGCTTCTCTTTGTTTCTCTCTCACAATGGTGAATTGTTTATTATGTCACAGGTTATGCATTATATAGATTTAGGGTTAGCACTTAGGAGGCAAAATAAGGCAAAAGAAATAAAACAGGTCAGAATGAAGGAAGAAGAAAGATAATACACACGCAAACAAGACACAAGATAAACCTAACAAAAATCTAAATTTAAAAAGTGAGCAGACCATAAGCAAGTAGACTCCAAAAAGTAGGAGCATAAATATCAAGAGTCGCACACAAATATAAGCAAACTTATTCTAATTATTTTTTAAAATGGAAGTAATGATAGCCAAGACAAAGAACATACTGTGATTTAAACACACAGACACACACACGAAACAGGGCAGACACACTGAATTTGAAGCATGGCTTTATAACTTTTTATCCCGGTGGTCTTGGCCAAGCCCTTTAACTCTATTCTCCTTCAGATTTTTCTGTTTAATCAGAATAATAACAACACAATCAAAGGAAAGTTGCTATATGAATTGAATAAGATAATGCTGATTGAGCCCTTAAGACAGATCAAGGAACATTATATACCCAATAAACTGTAGATACTTTTATAAATTTATTTAGGATCTATAATAGAGAAAAATCTAATGCCATACAGCAACAAATCAGTTATGCTAAAGATACATTAGTACTACATGTCTACATCAAAATAATCTATAAAATGTGGCAATAGTCACATAAGGGAAATTGAGAAAATAGTCCTAATAATCTATAATGATATAGTTCATCCAAAAGATTAGTAGTAGAGATATTACAGGAAAGAAAAGGGACCCGAAATGAAATTAGTGTTATTCAAATTGTTTTCTTGACTTAAAAAACAGTTTCAATATAGATTCACAGAGGGCCCAGAGAACCACCCAAAAACAATCCCAAAAAAAAAGATACCACCTTTTTGCCATGTTTTTAAATCTAAAAGATAAAAATCACATTTTACCAGCTGCAAATAAGAAGGTATGATGTCAACCTGATGGGATACCCAGATAACTTGTAAAGCATTATTTCTGGGTGTATCTGTGGGAGTGTTTTCAGAGGAGGTTGGCATTTGAATGAGTGGACTCAGTAAGGAAGCTCTCCCCTCACCAGTATGGGCGAGTATTATCCAGTCTGTCAAGGGCACTGAGAGAACATAAGGGCAGGGGAAAGGCAAATTCACTCTGTCCTCTGGAGCTGGGATATCAATCTTTCCCTGCCTTGGACATTAGAATTCCAGGTTCATGGCCGGGCGTGGTGGCTCACACCAGTAATCCCAGCACTTTGGGAGGCTGAGGCGTGCAGATCACGAGGTCAGGAGTTTGAGACAAGCCTAGCCAATATAGTGAAACCCCGTCTCTACTAAAAATACAAAAATTATCTGGGCGTGGTGACACGTGCCTGTAGTCCCAGCTACTCAGGAGGCTGAGGCAGAAGAATTGCTTGAATCCGGGAGGCGGAGGTTGCAGTGAGCTGAAATCACGTCACTACACTCCAGCCTGGGCGACAGGGCGAGACTCCATCTCAGAAAAAAAAAAAAAAAGAATTCAGGGTTCGTCGGCCTTCCACCTCTGGGATTTATACCAGTGAACACCCCGGTTCTCAGGCCTCTGGACTCCTGACCCACAGAAACGATGAAATAACAAATTCATGTTCTGCAGTAATTTGCTATACAGCAAGAGAAATCTAAAACACTATGTTTAGCACTAAAAAATTATTTATTTTCTCTGATTTTCTTTGTATGAATCTACTTAGAATGACATTTCATCTTCTGAGTTTTTGGCATAAGTGATTGTTTTTTTTTTTTTTTTTTGCTTTAAATGAGTTAGAGTGATCAACATCTTCAAGACACATGAAACCAGGGTAGCACAGGAAAACTCCTACCACAGAGCTAAGACAACTTGCATTCATCTAGGCAGTCATTCTGAGCTCACCAGGCATGGAAAGCCTTTGCTTCTCCCTAATTATTTACAAAGTCATCTTGAATTATGAAGGTGTGAATGTAGTCGGAAAAAAAAAGAGAAACGTGTGGTTAAACTAGGCTGACTGAATTTTTATTAGCCTGAAAAATCAGAACAAAGAACTTGGTAGCTTCCCCTAATCTCCTTTTATGGTCTCTAGGTTGTCCACCCACAGAATCTACAAGCTGACCAGAAGACTGCTTGGTTCAACTATTTAGTTCTCCAAACTTTGGCGCTATACTGTGAATCAAAGCCTCATAAGGATTTCTCTGACGTACTCTCCAGCTTCTGATTTTACATATGCCACTTGGGTTGTCTGGGTAATAGGATAATTGTTTCTCATTCTTGAAAACAACTATATTTGCCAAGTATATTAGTCCATTTTCATACTGCTATGAAGCAATACCAGAGACTGAGTAATTTATAAAGAAAAAGGGGTTTAATGGACTCACAGTTCCACATGGATGAGGAGGCCTCACAATCATGGCTGAAAACAAAAAAGGAGCAAAGGCACGTCTTACATGGACGCAGACAAGAGAGCATGTTCAGGTGAACTGCTCTTTATAAAACCATCAGATCTTGTGAGACTTATTCACTATCATGAGAATAGCACAAGAAAAACCCACCCCATGATTCAATTACCTCCCACTGGGTACCTCCCACAACACGTGGGGATTATAGGAGCTATAATTGAAGATGAGATTTGCATGGGAACACAGCCAAACCATATTGCCAAGGATCTCAAATATTTATGAGTTCAAAAAGATACCACATTTCTGGGCTTCAGAGGGCCACAGCTAAACCATCACAAAATGTAGACACTCATCAGATTTTTCCGGCAACAGGCAATTCTGTATAAATCAGGGTTCCTCAATCTTGGCACCACTGACATTTTGGGCTGGATCATTCTTGACTACGGGAGCTGCCCTCTGCATTGTAGGATGTAGGATGCTTAGCAGCATCCTTGGCTTCTAGATGATTGTAGCACCCCTCTTCTCCAGTTGTGACATCCAAAAATAGTCTAGACATCACCCAATGTCTCCTAGGGAACATAAGAGCCCCAGTTGAGAATCACTGGTATAAACTCACCAAATAGGTGGTCAAATCCCTGCATGCATTTGAAAAGTCACCGTGGGAAGACTGGGTGATGACCATTTCTATGTCTATAGCGAGCATCCACCTACTTTTTTAGGATTTTGTTTCCGAAAACACTAGCCATGAGCCACATGCGGCTATTGAACTCCTGACATGTGCCTAGTCTGAAATATGTTGGGAGTATAAAACAAACACCAATTTCAAGGACTTTGTATTTTAAAAAGTTAAAAGATTTTATAGATCTTATATTGATTACATGTTGAAATAAAATATTTTGGATATACTAGCTTAAATATAGTATTAAAATTAATTATATTTGCTTCTTTCTACTGTTTGAATGTGACTACTACAGAATTTGAAATTACATAAGTGATTTGCATTATACTTGTATTGGATGGTTCTGTTCCAGGAAGCCAAAGCTCTTTGCATGTGAAGTCATTTTGTTCCTCATTAAGCCAACAGTATTTGAAGAATGCCCAGTGTGTGTGCACCCAGGAATATAGTGGTTGCTTTTGACCCCACCTATATGAGATAAATTTATTTATGCCAAGTGTTGTCATTTTATTTTGCAGATATAAAAGTAGAAATTCAAAAGATAAATCCCTAGAGCCATTCTCCCAATTGCAATGCCAAAACTAATTAAATGCAACCTATTGCTCCTCATCGCCAAGTAGTTTTCAGTCACCAGACATATATGTCCCTGGAATCATAGCATGTTTCTTGTACTATAATTATTATAGAGGTAAAAGTCAAATTCCCAATAAAACAATTTTCAGACACCTTAGAACAATAAAGTCAGCATTTGGTAAGAGAAAATAAAAATATTTTTATTTGTTGGGACACTCAGACAGCATTATTTTGTATAATAATTTATCACATATTGAAAAAAGGAAAAACATTTTTCTTCTCATTTCCTATCAGTTTTAGATTCTTTTTGTGAAGATTCATTGTGGTCGATGCAGGCCCCTGACTTTTTATGTATACCTGATTTGCATAATATGCTAGGGGTGCCTCATGGGATACTAAACTTAAGACCAACTGAGTTAATTTACTCTCTTAACTCAGGTTTGAGTGGGCACTAAACTTAAAATCAACTGAGTTAATCTGCTGCCTTAAGTCAGAGAATTAAAATCATGGCCGCCCCAGTTTTTTCCAAGTATCATTGTAATCATGATCATTTGACAAAGTACAGCTCCAAAATTTGTGTCTACTCTTTCTGTTAGAAGCAGAACCAAAAACACAGTAAGGGAAAGATTCCACATTTTTTTTTTACTTGTGAACAAGAGTGAAAGGTAGCAACTATAGCTGAAATTATTAAGTTGTGTTAGAGTAGCTCATGATGCAACACTTTCCTAGCTAACGTACTATAATCTTCTAAAAGACCCATTACTCGTCTAGAGGAAGACATCATTATATCCCTTCAGATATACCCCAGGATAGCTGAGAAATGCTGCATGCCTCCAGACAGTTGAAGAAGACACCAAGAGAAGAGACACCTGCAACTGAGCCCAGTTGACAGCAACCCTGCACGAGAAGACTCACGTCAGAGGAAGGAAGGAGTTGGGAGAAGCCTCATTGTGCACCTGAGTGCCATGTGCCCGAGAGGAGCATTGTATTATCCCCCCAGAGCATGCAATTTAAGTCAGGAACAAGATTACTGGCACGGGTATGTATTTACTTACTCATACTCACTTATCTAGTCATTTGTTCTCTCATTTTTCAAAAATTATGTGCCAGGCACTATGCTAAATGTCCTGTGTTTCCTGGTGAAAGAAAGTGACAAGTAGGCAGCTGTAGGCAACAATCAACACTAGACAATTACTAATACTGTACTAAAAAATGATTCTCAACTTAAAGTTGAATACCCACGAATGGGAACACTGAGCTATCAGGGTTTTTCAGAAAGTTTCTTCATGCTAGGAGTATTCTATCCAGCTCTTTGTGCTGCAAGTGTCCATGGCCTAGATCTTTCACCATTTGACCATCACATTCAATAATTATTTAATTCAATTTATTTTCCTGAAGATAGTTAAACTGGTCAATGTGTTTTCCTCTTTGGTATTAATACACAATTCATTGGTACAATTGAGAGTTAGTAATAAGCAATGAAACAACACCATCTGTAGTAACTAATTAAAACTGCTTGTTTTTATTACATCAATTGGAGATATTCCATTAACTCACAAATTTGAAATTTCTAACATCATACATTTAAAGAAACACATGAAAACTTGATGAATTGTACACAATTGAAATTGAATGAGTTACATCAATCCATAAATTTGATTGTTTCTCAAATCATACATTCATGGGAATGTGTGAGAACTTTACGACCTGTTCCCAGTTGTAATTTGTAGGTGGTAGATTAGCTTGCATTACATGTTTTTAGTCATGAAAGCATCTGACCAAAACATGCCAGAGAGTCTATTCCTAATCATCAGATAGCTCAGCTGTGCAAAGCCTAACAAGAGATTTCCTTCCACATTTCATTACAATTCTGACCTCTCCTTTCTAATATCCACCAAATCATTTTAAATTCCATAAATGTTCAAAGAAGCATGTACCCCAAATTAGAAACACTATCCCAGTTTCATTTCTCTAGCAGGCATTTATGGAGGCCAAATTTTACTGTTGTGGGGCTTGGAATTGAGAGTTAGTAATAAGCAATGAAACAACACCAAGCTCAAGTAAGTCCAAGGTAAGATTTGATCTGCAGGCGTGGTGCTTCTTAGAAGTGGGTTCTAGTGAGAAATGTAACTCATGCCAATAAAATTAACTCCAGAATTCAGTGCTCAAGGCTCTGCTACACAAAAATTCCATTTATTACAAATTGTGCTATTTCCAATTTCTTTTAGTAATAAAATGCATGAATAGCCCAAAAAGGCTATAAATAGTCAACAATGCCAAGAGGTTTTTATCAGAAGCTCTGGTAGAGCGAAGGGACCAGAGCTCTCTGATCTCTTTCTCTCTTCCCTAGGGCAATATTCCACAATAACTCACTAATCATTAATAATTCTTTTGCCCATTTAGTTTCAGTGAATACATAAATCAACTATTTACTCTAGGATGAGACATGGGAAATTGTTTGAAGCCAAAATTCTTTTGGGCATCAACAGTATGTAAATTATATTCCCTTCTGTTTGAACTCCGAATAAGTAAAAGAAAGGAGGGAGAAAAAGAAAATAAGATTCAATAATAGGTAATTTGTTCTGTACCTGCGTTTATCTGATGTCACACTTTCTTAGGTTGGTTCAATAGTATATCGGTAAAACAAAAGAACATGATACCTACTGACTTTTGACAAAGATGAATGATATGGCTTGTTATCAGGGTGAGCAGTTTTTGTGTTTCCATTTCATCATTTCATTTTATCCTTAAGCTGCTCAGTAGTTCAAACATAAATTATTTAGTTTAGGTAGACAAAGACAGTAGATGCTATTATTTTATTTACTGTCCTCAACACTATATTAAACCAACTTAAAAGTATGACATTAAATAAACAAAGGAATAGGAGAGATTACTTAAGGTTCAGAATCTTATTATCAGCGTCACTTTATTAAAAAATTAGAAAGATAAAATGCAATTAAAATAATAAAACAAGCAGACATAATACTATTTAATATAAAATATTTAAAGGGTAAAACCATTTGCCCCTTCAAAGCAAACAAATCCAGTGATTAAATGACTGATATGACTGATTTTTTTTTCCATACAAAATGCAAAAATTATATCTTTCAATGCAATATTAGTGTTACAATCTCATTTAGGTAGCTTGTAGAATGCCATCTTCAACAGGCCTAACATAGTATAATCCCTTCTGAAAACCCTAAGGCAGTTATATAATATAAACAACTCAGAAAAGTGTCAAAGTTTTATTTCTTCTATCCCTAGGCATTTTCAGAACTTAATTTTCTTAAAAATTCCTCACTATCACCAAAATTTAATGTATGACTGAAGAGTTTTAGAAAAACCCTACCTGTCTCTGTGTTCCAGGCAACACTGTCCTTTTGAAACTGTATCTCTATGTCTACTGTGGTTTCTATAGTGACAATTTTGTGTTGGTTTCATTGTTGAGAAGATCTTGGGTAAATTCAATAGGAGTGGAAATTGTTTCACCTTGCCAGTTCGCTTTGAATTAAGAGTAGTGTGGCAGTTAAAAAACAGATTTCCTCTGAAAATAAGATTCCCAATTATGGCTTACTAGAAATGAAGATAGTTATGTTATAGAAGAAAATGTGTTTAGAATAAATTTGTTGAGTAAAAGTTTATATGTCTGTCTTGGAGGAATAATCCCCTCCAAAAAAGAAAAAAAAATATGTATATATATATATAAAACATATCTCATATATAAAAACATATCTCATATATAAAATAATATCTCAATCTCATATAATAAATAATAAATATATATAAGTACATACATAAACGTATGCAGAACTTTAGAATCACAAGCTGGAAAATATCAAGATTATATAATCTACTCTTGTTAAATATACAGTTATACAAAGAGAATATTTAAGAAACAAAGAAAATTTTTTGCTTTCTGGTGATATGCTTCGTAGAAGCATCAATGATACCTACATGAGAAATAAGCAGAGGCAGGCATCAAGGAGGAGAATTTTTTTCTCAGTTCCAACACATTGGAGATAAAAATTAATAGGCAAAGTGTATCAAAAAAAACAGATGCTCTGCTGAAAAGGCCTTCAGGCTGAATTGCATCAGCTGGCTTTCTCTGGTGAGGCAAGACTTCAGCGACTCAGAGAATAATTGCTACATACCCCAGTCGAAGCATTTTACTGTACCTGGCTCTATGCTCAAGCAACCGTCCATTGATGGGAAGGGGGTTATGTGGGGGCTGGATGACAGACAGAGGATGCATGCCGTTTTAGATTATGTCCTTTTAAATTCGTAGAGTGCTGTATGTCTACTTCCTAAATGAACAGAAGCCTCAACAACTCCTTGCTTTGCTTTTTAACCTAGCAAAGCAGTAACAAGTGTTAATTGTTGCATCTTAGGACTCCAGGAAAAAGTGTGACGCAGCTCTTAAATGCATAATAGGCGTGCAGGTCAATAAAAAACAGAGCAATCACAACACTGCAGTTGAAAAGAAAACAGAAATGATTAAAACAATCTCCACATACACACAATCTATTATGACATTAACAAGGCAAAAGAATGCAAGGATTTTATGAAAAGTGTTTTACCCTAAGCAATGATATCTTCTTTGTGTCTACCACAGTATTGCCTAGTACAGTGGTTCTCAAAGTATGGTCCCTGGGCCAGCAATATCAGCATCACCTAGGACCTTGTTTGACATGGGAATTCTCAGACCCTACCATAGACATACTGTATTAGAAACTCTGAAGCCTGCAATGTGTTGTAACAAGCCCTGTAGGCGATTCTCTTGCCTGCTAAAGTTTGAGAAGCTCTGGCCTAGTACAGTTCTTGAATTCGAGCGTATCGTAAACACTGTATGCACATTAATAGTTCTGATTCACCAGGACTTGCTCCCCAGAAAATCTGACTCAATAGACATTTTTAATCACACCCCTGGTCATTTTGATCCAGCTAAACAACTGCCCACAATTTGCAAACACTGGCTTAATGTTTAAGAATATGCTGCTGTTTGGCTGGGTGTGGTGACTCACGCCTGTAATCCCAGCACTTTGTGAGGTGTGGTGGGCAGATTGCTTCAGCCCGGGAGTTCAAGACCAGCCTGGGCAATATGGTGAAACCCTATCTCTGTGAAAGGCAAAAAAAAAAAAATTCTAATTTTAAATTTTAAAAAGTTAAAAAAAATGTTTAAAGAATGTGCTCCTTGGAGTGTGCTGGTGTGGTAAACCATGATTAAAAGCACAGGATGCGGGAGGCTGAGGCAGGAGAATGGCGTGAACCCGGGAGGCGGAGCTTGCAGTGAGCCGAGATTGTGCCACTGCACTCCAGCCTAGGTGACAGAGCAAGACTCTGTCTCAAAAAAAAAAAAAAAAGCACAGGATGACCATTCCTTATCTCCTGGCTGGTCAGCTTCTCTGAGCCTGTTTATCTGTAAATAGTAATAATACCTATCTCAAAGGCCTATAGTGAGAATCATGTGTCTGGCACCTGATTTAGGTTGATTCTATGTCTTTGCTATTGTGAATAGTGCTACAATGAACACTCACATGCATGCACCTTTATGGTAGAATGATTTATATTCTTCTGGGTATATACCCAGTAATGGGATTGCTGGGTCAAATGGCAGTTCTGCTTTCAGCTCTTTGAGGAGCTGCCATGCTACTTTCCACAGTGGCTGAACTAATTCACACTCCCACCGACAGTGCATAAGTGTTCCGTTTTCTCTGCAACCTCACCAGCATCTGTTATTTTTAGACTTTTTAATAATAGCCATTCTGACCAGTGTGAGACGGTATCTCATTGTGGGTTTGATTTGCATGTCTCTAATGATCAGTGATACTGAGCTTTTCTTCACATGCTTCTTGGCCACATGTATGTCTTCTTTTGAAAAGTGTCTGTTCATGTCCTTTGCCCACTTTTTAGTGGGGTTGTTTTTCCTTAGTAAATTTAAGTTCCTTACAAATGTTGAATATTTGGCCTTTGTCAAATGCATAATTTGCAAATATTTTCTCTCATTCTGTGGGTTGCCTGTTTAATCGGTTGGTAGTTTCTTTTGCTGTGCAGAAGCTCTTAAGTTTAATTAGATCCTATTTGTCAATTTTTGCTTTTGTTGCAGTTGCTTTTGGTGTCTTTCTCATGAAATCTTTGCCCATTCCAATGTTCAGGATGGTATTGGCCTAAGTTGACTTCCAGGGTTTTTACAGTTTTAGGTTTTACATTTAAGTCTTTAATCCATCTTGAGTTGATTTTTGTATATGGTGTAAGGGAGGGGTCCAGTTTCAATCTTCTGCATATGGCTAGACAGTTATCCCAGGACTATTTATTGAATAGGGAGTCTTTTCCCCATTGCTTGTTTTTGTCAGCTCTGTTGAAGATCAGATGGTCGTAGGTGTGTGGCCTTATTTCTGGGCTCTCCATTCTGTTCCATTGGTCTATTTTAACATTCATACGGAACCAAAAAACAGCCCAAATAGTCAAGACAATTCTAAGCAAAAAGAACAAAGCTGGACATCATGTTACCGAACTTCGAACTATACTACAGGGCTACAATAACCAAAACTATTATTATTTAGTTAAAAAATCACTGATGTCAGTTTTCTATATGCTAATTATGATAACTTTGAAGCTAAATTTAAACTTGAACTTTTGTTTCAGTGATTAAATACAATTGCATTTCAGTATTAAATATAAGGTTGGCAATGTTCTAATTAGGAATAAAAATATATTTTAAAATTTAATGTATTAATATTGGGCACAAACTTTTAAAAAGAGATCCATTTCTTGTTTGTCTTGAGAATGAAGATTTGAGTAACGCTTTAGGTCAAGGACACTGTAAGTCTGTTGCATTGTCTACTGTTGAGTACTCGGGAGTAATGAGAGTCTCATTTGCAGGTCTGAATAAGGCGTAAAATAAATTCATCTCTAAATATATAAAAAAAATCCTGATGACCCAGTTTTTACTTAACATGTTATTTAATACACGAAGTCTGAGAGAAACAAAAGTAAAACTTCACAAATAAAATAAATAAATAAACTTCACAAATAAAATAAATCTATGTTTGAGTTAACATATCTGAAAACTAAAATACTCTGAGAGTAAGCCAACATAGTATAAAACAATTTAAAAGAAAGGTATACTTAAAAAATTGGCCACCATTATGCTTTTGCTGACAACACTGTATAACTTAACTTAAGATACATCAGATAACTTAAGAACACCTAACCTCATTCTAGTTTAGAAGCCCAAAAATGTTTTAGGTCTGATTTGCCTTCAAATATCTCATATGACAAAATCAGCATGCGCATTAATTCTTGAAACATTTAATCCATAAAAAAGAAGATACTGTTCCCAAATTTGTATCTTAAGTAACATATCTAATAAACTTTAAGAGGCATAGTTCTCTGAAGTTCCTTCTAAAACCAATCAGAAATCTTACATTGTATGGGTTCAGATATATTTTAAACAATAATATCACAGCACCCATTTCCCCAAAATCTCAAAGCTGAGTCACATTCCATTTCTTTTTGCAATAGCCTTAGAAGAGTAAGATATAAACAAAGGCTTTCTCTCATCTTTTCTTGGGAAAATTGCAGTCATATCATTCTTTAACATCACGTCTCAAAATAGGTAAATTATGGCCTTTATTGCAAGGAACAGGTTGTTAAGGTGTGGCCCATCAACACTAGATAGTCCACAAGCATCCTCTCGTAAACTTAAAATGCAAGTTAAAAAACAGCTTTTACATTGAGTACCATGGACACAAAGAAGGGAACAACACACACTGGGGCCTACTTGAAGGTGGAGGATGGGAGGAAGAGGAGGATGGAAAAACTACCTATCAGGTATTATGCTCATCCCCTGGGTAACTCAATAATCTGTATATCAAACCCCTGTGACATGCAATATACCTACATAACAAACTTGCACATTTATCCCCAAAGCTAAAATAAAAGTTTAAAAAACACAGTTTTTGCATATTGGGCGACATACTGAGGTTTTACATTCACAGGTAAAGTTAAAAGTTTAAAAATAAATATTCCCTCAAATCACGTTTAATTTTTATTAAAGTGTTAGGGTAGAGATGGGATTGGATAAAATAAGGGTATAGATTGAGTATAGGCTAATCCTGGGCAAAATTCCAAAGTAAACTAAATTTTCATATTCCTTCTTTAGGTTAAATCACATGAAATTGACATTTTTGTAGGTCCAAAGAGTTGAATATCAGCAATATCATATGATTCAACCTTAATACATCCTGGTGCTGTCTCTCTCCCAACGCCTAGGTTGCCTTTCTGTTGCCCACATCCTCAAAACCTCAGTTGTATCACGTCACACTAGTCTGCTTTCAAATCCCCCATACTCCAAAATATGTTTTCACCTGCCTCAAGTGAATTCTTAAGTAGAAGTTTAGATGAAATAGAGTTAAGGAATTTAATTCATGAGGGAGATATTCAGAAATAGATGGTCCTTGCAAGACGACTTAAATCAAACTACATAAGCAGCCAAATTCTTCATCCCATGTATTTATTAAAAAAAAAATACGATTTCCCTGCAACTGGCAGTAAGCCTGCACATTACAGTAATGTTATTTAAGCATATACCTATAGAGATTACTCCTCTTCCAATTGAACTCTAGAACGATTTTGACACTTAAAATATTTATTCAACTAAAGAGTTCTCTGAGTGATTTCTTTTCCTTTCAGACCTATTTCTCTGAGTTAGCATACTTCAAATTAATGAGCCTGTAGTGGATATCTTTGACATCATTCAAATTTTATGTTTCCTTATCAGTAATACAATGACCACATCTGCCATTATTTTATGTGGATGGCAACGTAGCATGGTAACTAGATGCATGGACTCAGAGCTAGTCTCCGAGGGTTTGAGTCCTGGCTCCTCCGCTTAGCAGCTGTGTGACCTTGGGTAAGACACTTAACAACCTGTGCTCAGTTTCCTCTTCTAAAGAGATAGGATAATAATACTGATCTAATAGGGATGTTATAAGTATTATGCAAATTTAACTAAATGAACTACTGTTTATAAGTGCTAAAACAGTGACTGGTGTACCTTTCAATGGTTTTTAAATAAGCTACAGAAAAAAAAAGGCAGAGGACAGAAGGAAGTTATCGATGACTTAGGAAACTGGTCCAGCTTGATCAAAACATTAAGGAAAAAGCTCACTATTTCTAGCAGAAAGAAGAAAAAACATAGAAACCTTGCTCCATAACAAAGCCAAAGCCTGAGAAGAGAAAAATATTTCATACGAGTTGAGAAAAAAAGAGAAAAACTGAAGTATGTTGACTCCACTTTCCACTGGGAGCTCTAAGGAAGGAGAATCAACCTGCCCAGTGTTACCTCAGCCACTTAGAGAAGCTACAGTCAGGCATAGCAAAGCTACATCTAGCATGACCTAAATTATCATGGCCCTGAAATTTCTGCTTGTGCCTTTTGGCACAAGGTGGGGAGGTGATCAGTGGGTCTGATTGAGAACTCTTCAGGTGGTATTGTTGTAGTAATGTGTCAAATGGTCCTATAAAGAAGGGTTATCAATCAGCAATGAATAGGGGGTGGCAGGGATGGCACAGTAAGACAGTACAGTCCCTGGAGAGCTGGCCTGGGCCTCATCAGCCTAGCACATCAGCAGGCTTCACCAAGTCAAGGCATCGGAGACCATGAGTTACAATAGGTTTCAGCAGTGGACCCAAAGAACACTCAAAAACAGAACCAAACAAATTATAGATGCTGTGGATATCAGCTCTCACGTGCTCAGAGACCAACTCCACAAGATCTCACTATCTTTCCAAACCCTTCAACCCCATACTGAAGAGGAGCAGGAGGAAGGGAAAAGGAGCTGAAGGCTGAGTTTTTTCAAAGTGACTGGGCTACCCAAGAGGCTGGTCAAAGATATGGTAAGCTTACCAAATTGAATTCAATATCATTTTCTCCACTTCGTCATAGTGTGGGACCCGTGAGGAATAGTATATTCACTAAAAAAAAAAAAAAGAAAAAGAAAATATATCTTCTTTACACTTTTGAGTATATTAAAACTAAATTGGGCTGGCCATGATGGCTCACACCTGTAATCCCAGCACTTCGGGGGGCTGAGGCAGGTGGATCACTTGAGGTCAGGAGTTCGAGACCAGCCTGGCCAACATGGCGAAACCCCATCTCTACAAAAAATACAAAAAAAAAAAAAAAAAAAAAACCCTCAGCCAGGCATGGTGGTGGGCGCCCGTAATCCCAGCTACTCGGAAGGCTGAGGCACGAGAATTGCTTGAACCCAGGAGGTAGATGTTGTCGTGAGCCAAGATCATGCCACTATACTCCAGCCTGGGCAACAGAGTGAGACTCCGTCTCAAAAAAAATAAAAATAAAAATAAAAATTAATTAATTAATTAAATTGATCATCTGCAAGAAACACAATGAAAGAATAGCACATTGAGTTTTCAGAGAATAATTTTGACTTTTGAAAAAACTATTTTGTTTCATAAAATTACCTATAAGGGAAAGATGACATATAAACAGAACATTCAGATCACCAGCTTTGAAGTCTAGTTGCTTTGGTTCGAATTACAGTTCCATCCCTTTCAATAACTTTTCTAGGGCAAGTTATTTAACTCTTTGATGTCTCAGTTCCCACATCTATAAAAATCAGATATCAATCCTTTCTACCTCAGATAGTTGCTTGGAAATAACACATGCACATCCTAATAGTTTCTGTTACACGATCCATTTTAAATAGTATTGAACAGGCAAAAATTTGAAACAGTTTCTGGCACAGAGTATGTGCTCAGCTATGATTAGCAGTAAATATACCATCCAGTATAACGGTGTCAGTCAAAAGCAAGTTGATGGGGAGACAGACATTGGTCAAAGGATATAAAATTTTTGATTGGAGGAATAAGTTCAACTCGTCTATTGTACAACGTGGTGACTAGAGTTAATAACAATGTATTGTATACTTGAAAATTACTAACAGATTAGATTTTAAGTGTTCTCACAAATAAATGGTAAATATATGAGGGCATATGTTAAGTAGCTTGATGTAGCCATTCCACAATGTATACGTATTTCAGAACATCATGTTGTACATCATAAATATATACCATTTTTAGTTGTCAATTAAAAAGTTTTTTTAAAAAAAGCAAGCTGATATTTCAACCAGCTAATCTTATTTAAAAAGGTTCTTCCAAGCTGTCATTTGACAGAAATATAGATATATTTCTAGCCATATTTCCAGTAGCATGCATGTGATTAAACTGTTATTTTTAAATTATCTTTTTATTATCTGTGTATAACCTATCCATGTACAGTCTATGCATCTATTTTATATTATTTTGAGCACTAAACTTACATAATAATTTTGTAGAAGCAGGAAAATTGGCAAGATCTTCCAGCCAATTATCAAAATTAAACTACTTCATGGAAACAAATGACTCGGGATGATTTACTTTGAACTTAACAATGTAGAAAAATGGAATTTTTATTAATTATTTAACTTTGATCTCTATGACAATTAACCAAATGGTATAAACATACTTTTCTTAGGACATAAGAACAAGCAGGTTTCAGTGACGGGTGGCTAAAAGAATTTTATAAACTATTAGCCTTTAGAGCTTTAGTTTCCATTTGCTAAGTAGTTTGTTAGTTCAGTCTTTTGGTAAACATTAATTGTTTGCCTACTCATGTTTGACAATACACTAAGTACATTAGGTTGATGATGGGAGAGGCAAGGAAGGATAGAGAGATATAAAGATGCAGAAAATATGTTCTCTACTATCAAAGATCTCACAGTCTAGCTCTAGAAATCTCCTATGCATCCACAAGCTAAAGCAAATGACCATAAAACAACATATGCAACATAATATTATAAAATATGTGTATATGAGTACTGCAAGGATATGGAATACAGAATTAAGGGGATAGAAATTATCTAGAGTCAAGATACATATAAAATGTATTCATTTACTTAAACATTGTACCAATCTTAATAAATCTTAATAAAAAGTGGCAAGGTATATATATGTATATCTTAATAAAATATATATAAGATTGGTACAATCTTAATAAAATATATATATATTGGGTCCTCTATATCCATGGTTCCACATCATAGATTCAATCAACCATAGATTAAAAATATTCCAGAGGAGAAAGAATTCCACAAAGTTCCAAAAAGCAAAACTTCAATTTGCCACCTGCCAAGTACTATGTTGAAGCCACATCAATAAAGCAATGTGTATGCATTGTACTAGGTATTAAAAGTAATCTAAAGATGACTTAAATACAGGAGAACATGTACAGATTATATGCAAATGCTACACCATTTTATATAAGGGATTTGAGCATCCTCAGACTTTGGTAACCACTGGGGGTCCTGGAATCAATCCCCCATGGGTATACATATTATGACAATAAATGGAGACTCTCTTTTGTAAATGTTTTTGGATCCGAAGCAAACTCCAGATGTGTGGGCTTCATTCAGAAAGACCAAGTGAAACTAGTACTGTGTAATTTATTTCAACAAATCTAATTTCCACTTTCCTTGTTTTTTTTTTTAACTATAGTTTTTCTCCTTAACCTACAATGTACACAATGATGTTATCGGAATCCTATGTAGATATATAAGGTAGACTACATAGGCTGCATGAGAAATTAACAAGGATAAAAATTGATTACCATACATAAATATTTCTAAATTGTTGCATAAAAAGAGGATCCAGAGAAACATAATAAAATTACACTATTAATAATCACTTAGCAAATAATTAACATATTCTATTTATTTGGCATTTAATATCATAGAGCATCGCCGTTCAGACTCTACCTCATCGCATGTCCAGTGAGTATGCTACCTTGAGGGGTAACTCATTCCGTTATTTGCTAGTTCTCATTGCAAAACAATTTGTCCTTATACTGAGTTTACATCCCCCTACTAATTTCCATTCAGTTATTGTCTTTAGCCAAACAACCTAAGTTGATTCTTCCTAAGATAGTAGCCAACACAATGAACATCAAATAATGAGAATAATTCACATTATAAAATACATACCATATCCCAGGCACAGTGCCAAGTATTTTAAATATGTAAGCATACCTTGAACATATTGTGGGTTTGGTTCCAGATCCCTGCAACAAAGCAAGTCACATGAATATTTTGGTTTCCCAGTGCATATAAAAGTTCTGTTTACACTATATTGTAGCCTATTAAGCATGCAATAGCATCATGTCCACAGTATGTTCATGACTCGATTTTAAAATAGTGCTAAAAAATGCTAACAAATCTCTGAGCCTTCAATGAGTCATAATCTTTTTGCTGGTGGAGGGTCTCACCTTGATGTTGATGGCTGCTGATTGATCAGGTGGTGGTTGCTGAAGGTTGAAATGGCTGTGGCAATCTCATTGCCTCATTGATTGACTGTTTCACAAAAGATTTCTCTGTAGCATGCCGTGCTGTTTGATAGCATTTTACCCACAGTAGAACTTCTTTCTAAATGAGTCAGTCCTTTCAAACCCTGTTGCTGCTTTATCAACTAGGTTTATGTAACATTCTAAATCCTTTGTTGCCATTTAAACAATGTTTACAGCATCTTCACCAGGAATAGATTCCATCTCAAGAAACCACTTTGCTCATCTGTAGGAAGCAACTCCACATTGGCTCAAGATTTATCATGAGATTGCAACAATTTAGTCACATCTTCAGGCTCCGCTTCTAATTCTAGTTCTCTTGCTATTTCCATCACATCTGCAGGTAATTCCTCCACCGAAGTCTTGAATCCCTCAAAGTCCCCCATGAAAATTGGAATCAACCTCTTCCCAAACTCCTGTTAATGTTGCTATTTTGATCTCCTTCTATGAATCACAAACATTCTTAATGGCATCATCTAAAATGGGGAATCCTTTTCAGAAGATTTTCAATTCCCTTTGCCCAGCTCCATCAGAGGAATGGCAGCTCTAGCCTTACAAAACATATTTTTTAAATAAGACTTCAAAGTTGAAATGACCCCCTGATCCAGGGGCTACAGAATGGATGTTGCTAGCAGGCATGAAAAAAAAGCATTTCTCTTCTTATACATCTTCATCAGAGATCTTGGGTATCCAGGTACATTGTCAATGAAAAGTAATATTTTGAAAGGAATTTTTTTTTCTGAGCAGTAGGTCTCAACCGTGGGATTAAAATATTCAGTAATCCATGCTGTGAAGACAAGTGCTGTCATTCAGGCTTTTTTTCACTCTTCATAGAGCCCAGGCAGAGTAGATTTGGCATAATTCTTAAGATCTCTGGGATTTGCAGAATGATAAATGAGCACTGGCTTCAGCTTAAAGTCACCAGCTGCATTAACATCTAACAGGAGAGTGAGCCTGTCCTTCAAAGCCTTGAAGTGAGGCATTGACTTCTCTTCTCTAGCTATGAAAGTCCTAGATGCCATCTTCCTCCAATATAAGGCTGTTTCATCTAAATGGAAAATTTGTTTAGTGTAATCGCTTTCTTCAATGATCTTAGCTAGATCTTCTGGATAACTTGCTGCAGCTTCTACATCAGCACTTGCTGCTTCACCTTGCACTTTTCTGTTATGGAGACAGCTTCTTTCCTTAAAACTTCTGGACCAAACTCTGCTAGCTTCCAATTTTCTTCTGTAGCTTCCTCACCTCTCTGAGCCTGTATATATAACTGAAGACTTAAGGCCTTGCGCTGGATTAGGCTTTGGCTTAAGGGAATGTTGTGGCTGGCTTTGTCTTCTATCCACACCACTAAAACTTTCTCCACATGAGCATTAAGGCTGCTTTGCTTATCATTTGTGTGTTCCCTGAAGTAGCACTTTTAATTTTCTTCAAGAACTTGTCGTTTGCATTTCCAAGTTAGCTAACTGATGCAAGAGGCCTAGCTTTTGGCCTCTCTCGACTTTCAACATGCCTTCCTCACTAAGCCTAATCATTTCTAGGTTTTGATTAAGTGAAAGTCGTGTGACTCTTCCTTTTACTTGAACACTTAGAGGCCCACGAAGGGTTATTAATTGGCCTAAATTTCAATATTGTTGTGTCTCAAGGAATAAATAGACCAAAGGAAATGGAGAGACACAGGGAAACAGAAGAATAGCCAGTGAACGGAGCAGTCAGAACATACCGAACATTTATTGATTAAACCTGCTATCGTCTCACGCCTGTAATCCCAGCACTTTGGGAGGTCGAGATGGGCAGATCACAAGGTTAGGAGATCGAGACCATCCTGGCCAATATGGTGAAACCCTGTCTCTACTAAAAATACAAAAATTAGCTGGGCATGGCAGTGCGTGCCTGTAATCCCAGCAACTCAGGAGGCTGAGGCAAGAGAATCGTTTGAACCCAGGACGTGGAGGTTGCAGTAAGCCAAAATCGTGTCACTGCACTCCAGCCTGGCAACAGAGCTAGACTCCATCTCAAAACAAACAAACAAACAAACAAACAAAAAACCTGCTATCTTATGGGTGAAGTTTGTGGTGCCCCAAAACAATTACAGAAGTAACATGAAAGATCTCAGATCACTATAACAAATATAACAATAGTGGAAAAGTTTGAAATAATGTGAGAATTACAAATATGCAACATAAAGACACAAAGCGCGCACTCACTATAGGAAAAATGGTGCCCAACAAACTTGCTCAATGCAAGGTTGCCACAAAAATTTAATGTGTAAAAAACACATCTGCAAAGTATAATAAAACAAAGCACAATAAAATGAAGTATGCCTATATCACATTATTTAAACCTCACCATGATCACATAGTGTAACTGATTATTATTCACATTTTTCCATTGAGACAACTCAGAAAGACAGCTTAATTGAATTTCCCAACTATACATAGGCAGTATTTAGCCACCAGGCTCTAACCTCAGACAGTCTGGCCTCAGTTGGACAGTCAGACAGCCTGACTTCAGAGTCTGTGCTTCTGTTCCTTATACTGTGTTGCCTCACCTTGTTGGGTAACCAGAACCATAGCATCTTTCATAGTATTACGTGGGAACTATTACAACATGCATTGTTCTTCCCCATGGAGGATCATTCTGAAGCTCAGTCTAAATCTGAATGCCATCCTATCTGCCAAAATAAATCAAGCTTTCAAACCAATCTTTTTTAGTAGCTTGTGAGGCAGATCACAAGAAATGCTGGAGCAGAGGTGCAACGTAATACAAAAAAAAAACAAGACTGGCGTCTGAAGGCAATAAATGACAGCAGTTGATTTGAGGACTGCACATATAGTTGATAAGGTCACCTTAATTGAAAATTGATATTTGAGCAATTGCAGCTGTAGAGTGTAAGAATTCCCTATATAATCTGACAGAGTCTATAAATAGGAAACGGTCATTTCAGCGCAGACCAATGAGATGTGGTGAATGTTTGTTTGACCAAACTTTGTAAAATGTCAGCAGCACTTAGAAGCTGAAAGAATTAAAATCTGAAATGATACAATTCTTTAAGGCTCATAGCTAAAGTTTTCACCCAGTTTCTAGTAAAAAGCAAATGGAATCAGTCATTTTCCACAAAGTAGTTTTTATTAGTGGTTGCCTATATATTTATGTTAAAGATAAATGTAGTACTCCCCTTAGAACTAGGCAACCAGTGCCCCAGCCCTAGGGCCCAACTCTTTATAGAGTAGGTAGTTTCTCAATGGGCAATTTCTAGCTACACTTCTCCTTCAGCTTCAGTTCCAGAATGAAGATGCAATGGAGGGCTGTAGCCAACCTGCCGTGGACATTTTATATGAGCAAAAACAAGCTTGTGTAATTGTAAGTCACTGAGACATAGGGATTGTTTGTTACCAAACATTTCTTAGCTGACTGATACAAATCAGCATTTTCCAATCATACTATATTCTTTGGAAATATACTTTTAATGTATGCACACTGCACTATTCAACAAAAAAAGTAATTGTTTATTATTAAATGGAAAAATAATGTGATAGGACTATGATTACAGGTATAATCAAATCATTCCATGAACACAGATAAGAAGCACATAATTCCACATCATTCTATATAATTCTACCTGAGAAAATTTTAAAAACAGCTTTAAAGGGGTAGTGTCTTGTCAGATTGTTCCTAAAGATGACAAGAATCTCTGCTGGTAGAAAAGGGAGGCAAGGGCATTGTACACAAAAATGTACATGAACACTTCAGTAATGTCAAGGAACTAGTGCTTGCTTCCAAAGCAGGGACTAGGGAGCATGAATCCTGAAAGCAACCACGAAAGGAGATTCTAAAGGATCTTGAAAAACATTCTAAGGAATCTAGATTATTCTAGAGGCAAGGAGGAGACACCAATGCTTTTGAAGAGAGGTAGACTAAATCTGTGTTTTTGACATGCATTTTATAGAGGAAGGAACACTGCTTTTAGAGTCAGGGGACCAGTTTCTCCTGAGGCAAATTCACTCACGTGTGAAAGTATATTTCAGAGGTGCTTTGTGTATTAAATAAGTTAGTAGGTGCCCAGGAAATGATATTCAGATGTGAACTGGCTATAAGTACAGAGCATGTTTTGAAGGAGGGAGCTGATAAAAGCATAGTGTCCTGGAAATGTAATAATAGTCCAGGCAATAGGTAGTGGGTGAATAAACTAGGAAAACAGTAGTGGGGAAGCAAGTAACCAAAAGATTCAGAAACATTCCAGAGATCTAAAAGACGGGACTTGATAACCAACAGGACGCAGGTAGTGAGAATACTGGGAAAATAGAAACGCAATCATGGAGTCCTGCTAGAATGACAAGTGGACAAGTAAAAACAAGAACAGAAACAGAAGGCAATTCTATAGAAGAAAAAACAAATACGTGTTGGAAGCTTGAGAAAAAATTAAGATCATGAATCCATAGGCCCTATTAGGTGGAAAGTAAAGCTGCAACTGCGTGAATTTGATCAATGTCAGTAACATGGGTGATTTGGGCACCAGGAACACTTGTCTGTCCACAGTACGTAGGAGGATAGAGTGAACAAGGGCAGTAATTCAACTGAAAAATACCAGGTTTTTACTTCTAGATTTTCAGGAACGGTAAAAATGAGAATCAAACATATCAAATATCAAACACATTGTGAAGGAGACCAATATTCCTCATTTTGATCCTCTCTTCACCTACCCCTTGGAGAAGGCACTTAAGGTAGTTGCATGCATGTTGAAATTACATACACACATATATACATGTGAACACATGCATACAATATACAGACTAATACGTATATACTATGTATCTTTATATGGTGTATCTATAGTGTAAGATATATGTATGTATATATGTGTGTACAAGTTTCATTTGTGTATGGCAATAAAACAAAACAACCTTTGATGTATATATGGAAATGTATTGTATATATGTATATATACACACACATAGACACACATACACACATTCACACACAACACATAAACAGGCATTCCTTGGTATCCCTGGGGATTGGTTTTAAAACACTCCCTCCACCCCCTGCAGACATCAAAATCTAGGGATGTTCAAGTCCTTAGACAAATAGTGTAGTATTTGCATATAACCTATGCACATCTGTATACTTTAAATCATCTGCAGATTACTTATAATACCTGGTACAATGTAAATACTATGTAAATAGTTGTTATACTATATTATTTTCACGTTTGTATTGTTTTCATTGCATTGCTGTTTTTTATTATTTTTTTCCAAGTTTTTTCTACCTGCGGTTGGTTGAATCTGCAGATGCAGAACCCGTGGATACAGAGGGCTGACTGTATACATGTACACACATACACACAATAAATTAATTAATAAAGGTACCATATATTTATACGGTATATATGTATAGCCTAAGGTATTTACGTGTATATTCATGTATGTTTAAAATGGCACAGACTCAAGGCCAAGGAATAAAGGGTTTCTCTACTTCTACCTCTCTGTGCCTGCATCAGGATATGAGGAGGCCAGATTTATGAGACTGTTCTGAGCATCTTGAAGCTGCTATTCCAGAGCAGCTGTGTCCTTTCCACAAGGGAAGCTTTCCCCTTGTATCCTAATTGGGCATGAAATCTGACTCACCAGCACAAGTTACAGTGGAGCCGGCCAACAGAGCAGCTGCCTGTGAAAGCCACTTGAATAACCCACATCCAGTGACTGAAATTGATGTGGGATGAAACACGGGGCTCTGTTAACCTGGCAGATGCTACATGGAATTCAAGTCACCTCAACTCTCACCACTCACTGCAATGAATTGTCCTAGTTTGTTTGTCCTCACAGTTTCTCAAAGGCCAGAAGGGGCACAAGAGCCCAGATATTTTTATCCTGGTGGTAGATGTAATGACATAATATTGGCACAGTAACTTATTCTCTTTTTTTTCCATCTAGAAGCTGTTAGTATATTTTAACTTTTTCTTTTTTAATTAATTTATTTTTTAATTATACTTTAAGTTCTGGGACGCATGTGCAGAACGTGCAGGTTTGTTACATAGGTATACAGGTGCCATGGTGGTTTGCTGCACCCATCAACCCGTCATCTACATTAGGTATTTCTCCTAATGCTATCCCTCCCCTAGCACCCCACCCCCTGACAGGCCCCAGTGTGTAATGTTCCCCTCCCTGTGTCCATGTGTTCTCATTGTTCAACTCCCACTTATGAGTGAGAACACGTGGTGTTTGGTTTTCTGTTCTTGTGTTAGTTTGCTGAGAATGATAGTTTCCAGCTTCATCCATGTCCCTGCAAAGGACATGAACTCATCCTTCTTAATGGCTGCACAGTATTCCACGGTGGGTATGTGCCACATTTTCTTTATCCAGTCTATCATTGACGGGCATTTGGGTTGGTTCCAAGTCGTTGCTATTGTGAACAGTGCTAAACTTATTCTTTTTATACACTAACTAATTCTATTAGAAATTAGAAGGTATGCTCCCCGTGAAGAGTCTGATCTCTAGAGTTTGATCCATTGCATATTTGAAAATCAGTGTTCTACTAAAACACCTGTGGTTAATGTCCATTATTGGTGAACCTCTGTCAGGCTCTAGGCAAACATTATGTATTGAAGACAGAAAGTCATAGATCTCAAAATCACAAGCTTTGGAATTAGACAGTCTAGGAGACAAGAAGGTCTAACAATTATTGCTGGATAATGTTGGGCAAGTTGCCTAACCTCTCTGAGCTTCAGCTTCCTCAACTGCGGTTGCATATTATTTTTAACACAAAGGTTTGCTGTGGGGATTATTTAACACAGTGAATACAAAATGCCTGGTAGGTAGAAAGGGCTAAATAATGCAAGTTATAAGTATTAACTTACAACTTTTCCTTAAAACCATCACATAATCAAGATTGGTTTTAGGAATACAGTGAGACAACAAAAGAGTCTCCTTCGTAAAACCATTCTCCCTGCTGTCCTAAAATTTCATAATCAGCAATCCCTTTTTTTAGGTTTGCAAGTATTTCAGTTCTTAAGAATTCATTGACACAAATAAAACATCACTTCTGTGAACCCTAGATAAAGAAATTGGCTAATTTGCATTCCAGAAATCTAAAAAAAAAAAAAAATCTGTTCCCAAATATGCCTTTTGCTTGAAATGAAATCTTGGGCTTTGAGGAAATGGGGTTCAACATAGCTTAGACTGTTAATGAAAATTATTGATTTATATTCCCTCCTGATCACTAATTAGAGTTAATGCAACTTAATGACCCAGCTTCTCTGGAAACTACTTATCAAGACAGAGACACCCTAAGGAGCTGCATATGCTCATTCCGGACACTGCGGTAAGAGAGGGTACTATTGAACAGAAACCAGAATGATGGGGCCATAGGGAATGCTGGTTAGTTTGATATAGAAAAGCCTATTTTATTTTAGTCTCAGTAATGGTTATACTGAAAATCATTTCGACCTTATGAGGTACACAGATATAGGCACATATGTCTTTATTAAGCTCAATAAGGACTTAGCACTATAAGGAACTTCAAAGAACGTCTAGTCCAATCTCTCTTACAGAGGAAAAGAAGCAGAGGTGCAGAACAGCTAAACCATTGTTCAGGTTCACACAGCTGCTTAATAGCAAAATCAGGAGTTCTAGTTCAAGTTCCCTGATGTTCTCTGTATCATGTTCCTATGTTGATTTTTCTTTAAAGACTCCCTATGTTGAAATAAATGCCTGTGGTTTCCAAACAGGGATATGGATTGTGAACATCCAGGAATTCAGGGCGGACATGACAGGAAACGCGGATCTGCCTGATATGCCCAGGTTATATCCTAATGATTTTCTGATAATCGTTTATTTTCTTTATGTCTTTCTCCTACCCAGCTATGTGAAGAGTCAGGGTAATAAGCTTCTTGTTAACTCAAGCTCTACTCTGCGGTGATGCCCTAATGGCCCGTAAGAGTTAATGCTCGTGGCTGGGCACAGTGGCTCACGCCTGTAATCCCAGCACTTTGGGAGGCCAAGGCGGGCGGATCACGAGGTCAGGAGATCGAGACCATCCTGGCTAACACGGTGAAACTCTGTCTCTACTAAAAATAAAAAAAAATTAGCTGGGCGTGGTGGCGGGTGCCTGTAGTCCCAGCTACTTGGGAGGCTGAGGCAGGAGAATGGTGTGAACCCAGGAGGTGGAGCTTGCAGTGAGCCGAGATCGCACCACTGCACTCCAGTCTGGGCGACAGAGCAAGACTCTGTCTCAAAAAAAAAAAAAAAGTTAATGCTCCTAATCCCTCTCCTTGCTGCGTTTTCTTGGAACTGTGCACTGTGAGGAAACGTTTTCTGCAAGCACATGTTTGCATCCTCTTAAGCAGCTCCTCCTCAGAGGGGATCCTCCTACACCAGAGCTCCTGGAGAACGTTCCCTGAGAGTCCTAAGGGCCAAGGCTGGGGTTCCCTAGCTGTGGAGGGGGAGGCAGCCCTTCATTAGCAGAGCCTTCTCTTCTGGCCACCTGCAGGGTATCTGGCTATTCCTGACTACCATCTCAGCAGGTTCTCAATGTATATTGAGCCCTCATCTTCACCATTATCACAGTGTTGCCCTCCTGACCAACCTTATTACCACCTCTCTGTCACGAGCTAAAGAGAAAACTAAATTATAATTGTGTTAGCCTTCATAACAGCATGACAGTCCTGCCTGGTTTGAAACAACTTATGTCAGAAAATAGGGCCAAAGAGGAGCAAGTGTACGCAGATAAGAAGGGAGGAGAAACATTGGTATGCATTTAGACAGGGGCCACTGATGAGGACACCATGTGGGGGACAAAGTAGTTACTGGCCTAAGAGTTTGCGCAAGAAATGCATGCACAAACCCACCCACCCACACACATACACACACACACACACACACACACACACCACCACCACCACCACCGAGACATTCCTCATTACATAATCTTAAAGACCAAAGACAGTATTCCTTGATATGATCAGCATAATCTCATATAGATGAATATTGAATCATTACTTCCAAAATTTGAAACAACTCTCATGATTAGAATGATATCCTTTAAAAAGAAAAAACAGCAAAAAAAACTTTTTTCATGCACACCACTAAGAAAAGCATGGGAGCTTAGGGTCATCTATATGCATAATACTTTTCAAATGCATGCCCTTGGGAAATTCCCCTAGTCCTTTGGAGCAGGTTCTCCAAGAAATTCTGCTCCCTTTCCTAGTCATTCCTTCACAAGCTTCATAAGTGGAATCACAGTCCTCCTAAATTAAGTACTGTATACGTCAGGCTAATTTTATGTTTTTTATCACAATAGCAGGGCAGTCTTAGCAGCCTATTATTTTGTCAGCTTCCTCATTTAGCAAAGCAGCTTCAATTTATTAACAGTGAGGAGTGGGCATGAATCAATATGTTTCATTGGGCAATGTGTCATTTGTTAATCGGATATTGATGAGATTATTGACGCACAGCTAATTAATCTCAAGCCCAGTGCTAGCCTTCATATGTTTCCTTAATTATGTCCTTCATCTTAGTCTCCCGGCCATAGCACCCAGGCTCGGAACTGCAGACAGTGAGTGAGGTAAGCTGTCAGAGGTTCTTTTCACACATTTACAATCCCTTGGCAGTGAAATTATTTTCTTGGTTGTAAATAGGTATCAGAGAGATATTTAATAAAATTTGGCAGCAGTTTGATATTGATTGGTGTGGACTTGCTTCAAATCCAGCAGCCACAGAGTTTTGCCTCAGAAGGAGACTATTAAAAAAGAGAATGCTTAATTGGAATTAAACAATTGCATGAGTCAGTTGTCATCTGCCCTCTGGAATTTAAAAATAGTTCTTCTACAGACATCGTTCATACGTCCTCAGTTGAATATTTCAGGTAATTTTTGCTTTATTTTGTTTTTTACTTAAACTCTTTATCACCACTTTTCTTAGCTATGGACAGACATGGGAATAGAAAATTCAGGACCCAAACCTCTGATAGGTTTTAAAAATTAATACAGTCATAATTAAGTAACATGGTTACAATTCCACTGCCTGTACCTCTAAGTCCATTAAGCCAACAACAACAAAAATTTTTACATTAAATAAAAGTCTACTTTCCCATATGCTTCAAGTCTTCCTGGACTTCTCAATCAAAGTGTAAAGCACAGGTTCTAGCCCTGTTCATTAGTTCTGTCACCCTTCTATATGTGACAATCATTCTGAGCCTTAATTTACTCATCTGTAAAATGGGGCCAGTGACAGCTGACTTGGTTAACTCCCAGGATTGCTGTGAGATACGTAATTGTGTGAGAATACTTAGGATGTCTAGTATGCTATCTGATTACTAGACTGTATTTGTGTTGGTATAAATATTTATCAGAGTTCCAGAGTTTATTTCAAACGGGTTTAAGCAAAGTACTAGCCTGTTATAATTTTTAGCTTATTACTATAATTAGCTTGTTACTGTATTTATGTCCATTTATTAATTCCTCACATAAGGTTACATGGCATAGTGTAGCAAAAAGTGAGTGAAGTAAGCTCCTTTAGCACTTCAACAAATCTGGTTTAAAATGTAATTTCCTAGAAGTATGGATTTTAATAAGAAGCCCTGTTGAAATGTTTCAATATGTATCCTTGTAAAGCGTCCTTGTAAAGAAATGGGTATTTAAACAGTCGGCATTTTGAATCCAGATCTAGACTGAAAGGAAATACATGAATTTGCCAGCTACTGTTTCCTCATCAGGAACATTAGACAGTGACCCCTTTTTTCTTCCTAACTTTAGACTACCGTTGAGTCTAACAGGAACAATTTCAAGACATACATGATTGTTTGACCAAAAAGAGTTTCTCCGTCTCCATGGTGTGGGTATACATGGGCGTATTAAGATGATAAAAAAAAAGTTTAAGAGATGAAGATTAAGAAAACAGATAAGGAATAGAATTAGAAAGACATGACCCAATGAAAGTTGTCCAAAAATTCCCGTTCTTACAGCACTACAATGGGGAGATGTGTAAGGACATTAAGGGTTTCATTCAGGGCAGTAAGTTCTTCACTAAACATTGCTCTTTTATTCTGCAATTAGAAACTCTGCAGAGGGAACTAAATGACTATCAGGACATCACTCCTATGTTCTTCTCTCCAGCACAGGGCCCTGCACATAGTAGGTGTTCAATTAAGGTTTTTAAAATTGATTGTGCCTATCTGGACATCTGGGGAAATATTGTTGCTCAGGAAATGAAATGGTCAGTGTTACTAAAAGCAATCTTGGGGTGACTTCAGGTGTTTGTTTTACTCCATGTCATTTATATAGATCAGGGGAGAGAAGAGAGATGTCATCAGTAGCGTTGTGAATATAGCTTTAATACCATTGTGTTAACTTGAACTTCTCTCGCACAAGGCCAGTCAGATACCCTGTTCAATGCTAATGTTTCCTAAGCCTCATGGGCATGCCACCATGGTCTGCTCTTCCCACTGCACACTCCCAAGAGCGGCACTATTCGCACCCTAGCTTCAAATTCCATCTGTATGTTGATGACACTCAACCTTACTTCCAGACGATTAGCCAGGCATGGTGGCAGGCACCTATAATCCCAGCTACTTGAGAGGCTGAGGCAGGAGAATCACTTCAATCCTGGAGGTGGAGGTTGCAGTGAGCCTAGATCACACCACTGCACTCCAGCCTGGGCAACGAGTGAATCTCCATCTCAAAAAAAAAAAACTTGTCTATGAAATACCAAACCCATGTTTCTACCTTCCTCTAGAAAATTTCCACTTAAATGTCCTATAAGCAGCACAGAATCCTTCTCACTCATCTTTTTTTTTTTTTTTTTCTTTCTAACACTCAGGCCCCTCAGCTGTAGGTCTTTTGGAGTTTGCTGGAGGTCCACTCCAGACCCTGTTTGCCTGGGTATCACCAGCAGAGGTGGCAGAACAGCAAATTTTGCTGCCTGATCCTTCCTCCGGAATCTTCCTCCCAGAGGTGCACCTGCCTGTATGAGGTGTCTGTCGGCCCCTACTGGGAGGTGTCTTCCAGTCAGGATACAAAGGGGTCAGGGACCCACTTGAAGAGGCTGTCTGCCCATTCTCAGAGCTCGAACGCCATTCTGGGAGAATGACTGCTCTCTTCAGAGCTGTCAGACAGGGACGTTTAAGTCTGCAGAAGTTGTCTGCTGCCTTTTGTTCAGCTATGCCCTGCCCACCTTTTTTTTGCTTCCTTTTTTTGACATGGAGTCTCACTCTGTTGACCAGGCTGGAGTGCTGTGGCACTATCTCAGCTCACTGCAACCTCCGCCTCCCAGATTCAAGTGATTCTCCTGCCTCAGCCTCCCAAGTAGCTGGGATTACATGCCTGCGCCAACACACCTGGCAAATTTTGTATTTTTAGTAGAGAAGGGGTTTCACCATGTTGATCAGGCTAGTCTCAAACTCCTGACCTCAAGTGACCCATCCGCCTCAGCCTCCCAAGCTTCTCACTCATCTTTAATCAAACACCTATTCCTACCACTTTGACATCCTAACTCTTTATCAAACCCTCTCCCTTTTTCCTCGCCTCGGTCAATGACCTGCGTCATTTTCCCCATCCCCTTCATGCTGCTTGGCCTGGAATGCTCACCCTCAGAACCAAGCGTACTTGTTCTCTGGTCTCAGTTTAATGTCACTTCCTCTGGTACATGCTCCAAAATCCCACCCACAAGTCTGGGTTCTATACAAAGGAACTCTCGTATCATCCCATGCTAATTCTATCATACAACTTTTATAAAAACCTGTTTATTTGTCCAGAGCATTTTAGCTGCAGTTTCCTTGAGAAGAAGAACTGTGTACTTGCTGTTCTTCCCGTTCACTATTCTATGTCCAAGCCTAGCAGAGTTCCTCAAATATACAGGCATTCATAAATGCTCACCAAATTAACTTCACTCTACTGGGATGTGCTCATTATCTTCTCACCAAATATATGTTCTTCTTTTAATTTCCTTCTCTTTTGGTTAATATACTCAGTTGTCCAATCATAAACAATGCTTTTTAAAAATTGCTATATTTCTCTCATTTAGTAGTTGGCTAGACCTTTGTACCAGGCAGGAAAATGGATTGTTAAATTCTCATGAGGCCGAGGCGGGCGGATCACGAGGTCAGGAGATCGAGACCATCCTGGCTAACACGGTGAAACCCTGTCTCTACTAAAAAAATACAAAAAATTAGCCCGGTGCGGTGGCGGGCGCCTGTAGTCCCAGCTACTCGGGAGGCTGAGGCAGGAAAATGGCGTGAACCTGGGAGGCGGAGCTTGCAGTGAGCCGAGATTGTGCCACTGCACTCTGGCCTGGGCAAAAGAGCGAGATTCTGTCTCAAAAAAAAAAAAAAATTCTCATAAAATATATTAGCCGGGCATGGTAGCACAGACCTGTAGTCCCAGCTACTTGGGAGGCTCAGGTGGGAGGACCACAAGAGCTCAGCAGGTGGAGGTTCCAGTGAGCTGAGATCATATCACTGCACTCCAGCCTGGGTGACAGGGAGAGACTCTGTCTCAAAAAAAAAAAAAAAAAAAAAGAAAAATTAAATTACACAAACTTAAAATTAAATAAATTAGATTAAAAAGGCATTGAATGGTTAAAACTCATCACCTCCTTATTATTTTACTCCAGTTTACTATTACTTATGCACTGAGATCATCCTCCCCCATTGTGTCTGGTGGAAATACTACATAATGGCATGTGGCTGTGTGTTCAGTGGCGACAGTGTGTCCGTACCTTGAAATCGAACATGGTGACAACGTTTACACCATAAAAAATCAACAAATGCTACACACCTGCAACTTTCCTTTTCTTTTGGAGAACCTGTTGTAAAGCATTTAGACAAGCACTCTCCCACCCTCACTGACTATGATACCTGGCCTGGCCTCATGGCCCCTGGTTACAGTAGGCCCACCACCTCTGCCTTCCCCTCAAATTCTCCACGCTTCTGCAGAAACACTTTTCCTACAACATAAATACGATCAAGTCACTCCTCTACTTAAACTTACACTCCTGCTCAGCATCTACATAGCCAAGACCTCACTCCCTACTGTGGTTTCTAAGGCCCTTCAACAACCCAGCCCTGCCTCTCAAGCCTCCTTCCTACCACGCCCTTGAACTTTCAAGGCTCCGGCTATGCTGTACCTCCTGCAGCTGTGACTCTTTAACCTCTTCTCATGCTGTTCCTGCTGCCTAGGCTGCACTCAACTACCTTGTGTGTTTGGCAAACTTCTGGACGTCATTTGAGTTTCAGTTCAAATACCTAATCCTTGCTAAAGTGTTGCCTGACTTCTTGTCACTGAAGAGTTCCTCTCCCGTGCCGCCACCATCATCACCCTCACACAGCAATCACGGTGCTTATCATGTTCCTGTATTTTGGGGTTTTCCTCTGTCTCCTCCACCTCACTGAGTCCTTCAAGGGCAGAGACAGTGTGCCTGTCATCAGGCATGTCATATGCTGAGTGTTTATGAAGTATTGGCTGAAAGAATAAATGAATGAATGTGTGGGAGTGAATGAGGCTAAAACCACTCACCAATAAAATGAGTTATTCAACCATGATGGTCATGGAGATGACAGTAATACCACAGTGGCCAAGACATTAGTGATTCCTCATGGTAGATATCATCCAGGGACATCCCAGAGGTCTACAGAGGTACAGGTTTTGCCCTCTCCCTATATCATTTTTTTTATGGAAGTCAAACCAGGTTTAAATTAGCCACAAGAATCTGAAATAGAAAACAGTCACAGAATAGGATCCATGTTCTTAGGCATGTGTACAATAAGAGAGTGTAATCATGCTTGCTTTGTTCACTGACAACAGAAAATTTACAGCCAATTCTATTGTAGCTTCAGATTGTTTACTACAACGACCATTTCTTCTTTCATGACAGTTGTGTCTCTTACTTAATCAACAGCAATATGACTGCTAACATAATTCAGATCCTCAGTGAATAACCCAATTCAGTGTACCTACAATAGTGTACCTGTTTGTTGTACACAAGTTGCCTCATGCTAAGTTTTCTTTCATCTGCTGATCTTATTCAGCAGATATGATGCTATGATTAGCAGATTCTCTCTGCCAATCTAGGACTTTGACCTCACTTTCATTCCAAAAACCTTCCTCTTGTCAAGAGGTATAGCCAATCTGTTAACTCTCTCCACGAAAAAAAAAAAAAAAAAAAAAAAAGCGAGTATCAGAAACTCCTAGTTTTCCTTTTGCAGTCTCACTGGTCAGTTGACAGATAATATAAAACATTAACAAGAAATGTATTCAGGAGATGCTTCTTAGGTATGCATTTTGGTTCATTCTGACCCCAGCAAGGATATCAAAGATGGCCCAGACAAAATCAGACTCGCGTAACTCCACTGCAGAGAATCTGAGACTGAACTCAAAGAAAAAGCAATCACAGATCTATTATCTCCAAGACTTTCCCAAACCCTAGAGAGATAATCCGTAGAAACCAGCTACAAACTCACCTGCAGGCTATTGATCATAGATCCTACAAGCAGGCTGTACCATCCATTCTCAGCTAACTCTATGAAAGGTGGCTGATAATTACATGGTAATCTAGAAATTGCTGATGGTCAAGATGGGTCTAGTTCAGATCACAAATGACCTATTTACCATAATAGAGAGGAAACTGTGGTTATATGTTAGAATTCATACTTTCAAACAAGTAGAGAGAGACAAAATTTAAATCATGTAGCCAAGAATTGAACCAGATATAGATATACACATATAAAAGCAAACACACACTATTAACACTATTAACAGATGGTTATCTGCTTCATTCTAGGGTTCTAATATGACCATAATATTGGAAAAAAATATATTTTTTTCTTCTATCTAATTCCAACATAGTATAACAAAACAAAGGCGAACAAGAACACATATTGTAGGTATTAGCAATCTAGCTGGCAGCTGTAATACACGAATTAGGCCAATTTAGAAGGAGCTGGCAATTTTTGCAGCTCAAATAACTCATGAAAGATTCTAAGAAGTCTTCCTCATTACGAAAAGAATAATAATTTTTGTTAAACCAAGCCTAGACATCAATATATATGACAACAAATGAAGAATGTTAGGATTTACTTAGAATGACACTAACAGAAACAAAAAGTGGGCCATAAATGTAATATTAAATTTTCTAGTAGCCACATTTGTAAAAGGATATTTTAAGTTAAAAATAATTTTAATAATATATTTTATTTAACTCAATATTTCAAAGTCATTTAAGCCGGTAATCAACATAAAAAATTAACAAGCTGTTTAATATTCTTATTTTGTATGAAATCTCCAAAATCAGGTATGTATTTTATACTTACATCATATATTAGTTTTCATTGAAAATATTGAGCTGTATTTATTTAGTTCCAGCTTCATTGAGATATAACTGACAAATAAAAATTATATATATTCAAAGTGTAGAATGTGATGACTTGTACATATACACTGCAAAATGATCACCACAATCAAATTAATTAACACATCCATCACCACACTTGCTACCAATGTGTTTGTGTGTGTGTGTGTGTGTGTGGTATGTGTATATGGTGAGATCACTTAAGATATACCCTCTTAGCAAATTTCAAGTGAACAATACAAAATTATTAGCTAGTCACCATGCTGTACATTAGATCTTCAGAATATATTCATCTTGTAACTGAAAATTTATACCCTTTGACCATTTTCTTCACCTCCCAATAAACTGTATTTAGATTTCATGAAATTTAAAGTTGAAGAAGTAAATTCACATAACCATGTTTTTCCAATAATCTTAAAAGTTTTTAGTAACTAAATCAAATACCAAAAAATCATTTTTATACAGTTTTTATAACTAAAATTAACAAAACTGATTCCTCTCTTTTGGAAAGACTTATTTGTCTTGTGTCAGAAGCATATCAATTTCAGAATCATGTCTGTCCAAGTTGAGCAAATTCACTAACTCGTGTCAACTCAGTATTATTAACATTGACTTCAAAAATGTATTGCATAAACTGAAATGCAATTTTAAATTTGTCAATACCAACAAAGCGTTCTACAATTTTCTTATAGTTTGTTTAGCCAATTTACACAATGCTGTTGATTACAGTTAAAATATTCTGCATATTGATTTATGTTAGAAAAAATGTATAAAATCATTATTATTGACCATGAAGTCATTATTATTGATTTCAACATAAATTCTTATACTTGCCTACTGAGATCACAAATAAGCTTTTCCTTTCTTAGAAGCTTTAGATATGGCTCATTTATATCCTATGTAGTTTGGTGAGAAAATATAAATTGCCATTTTTGCTTTTTTAAAAATATTTGTGGGTATATAGTAGGTATATATATCTCTGGGGTACATGTATTTTTGCTTTTGAGTTTTGATATTGAATACATTGAGCATTCTTTTTATTGGAGTTAACTGCACAGTAAGTCTTCGTAAAATTATTTCATGATTCCACCAATGAGCACCAGAAAAGAACACAAGATCGTTAAATTCGTTGCCTTCTGTCTCTTTCCAAAGTTCCACAAACTGGAGATAATCCGTGACATTTGCACATCTATATGGAATGATTTTAGTAACCATATCCATGACAGTCTTCACAGAATCTATTTCAGAAACGTTTGCAGAAATATACAGTGAAATAAAGGGAAATAGTATTTTGCTTTAATATGCCAGCAAAATTTGATTTTTTATCAAATACAGTTAGAACACTGCCCATCATAATAAAAAAAACTAATATTTTAATATCTAGGTTAAATTCTTTAATACATGTAAGACTAAAAATATAAATTTTAAAAGCTGGGAATTAACATTTATTTATAAATTTGGAAGTCCTTTGAGACAAAATGTAGCAAAGTATTGAAAGGGCAGTGTCTCTTGTATCACACAACTCATCCAAAGCTAAAAAATAGTACTTGAAATTTTTAAAATTTTGAATAAATTGGTCTTTAGTATAGTTAAGTCTTATATTCTACAGACAATTATTTGGTAGCTTAACTGAAGACCTTTTACTTCGTATGAAATATTGCTTAGCCTTAACCTCATAATATTCTAACAACATTTCCATAACTAAAATAATAATATATTTTACTCTCACTCCAGCTAGAAGTGGGGTTTGTGGGTAGTGTTACTGAGAGAAAACTTCTTATCAAATTCGCTATGTGCTTTCTGAATATGTCTCTTTATGTTTCCAACTTTGCCATCTTAAAAATTTGCTTATACAGCAAAGAAACCAGCTTCTCCAATTGGCTCTGCTGCAGCAAGTTGCAATTGCCATTCTTGGTGAAACTGGTGACACACCTTCTTCTAATCTAGAAGACTAGATCAGTGATGTGTTTCTGTGAAACAGCCCACATGCCCAAAAGGGTCACAATACGACAGTAATATCTCACACAATTCAGCCATTCACAAGAAATGTATTCCTACCAAACAATGAAGTTGTGTTTGGTGGAAAATAGTCTGCTCTACTTCCGATTTCAAAATTGAATTAAAATAAATTGCAATTAAATAAAATGTGAAATTCAATTCCTCAGTAGCACTAGCTACATTTCAAGTTCTCCATTCTCACAGGTGGCTGGTGGCTACCTACATATTAGATACCTAGAAGCTTTGATGATTCAAGGTAGAAAGTAGGGAGGGAAAAAAGGAAGACAGGAAGGTAAGAGCCAGTTCTTGGTTTAAACACTAACAGTAGTTAGATTAAAACAAATTTCTTTACTCAAATACTCATTTAATGCAGACCTGGATAACGCTTAGAATATATACTAATGTATGCAATTTCAACAACCACAATTTAAAATAATTGTCAACTATCTTTAAGTTATGTATATAATAGTAGGAGTAATTTATAATGTCAACATATTGAACACTGTCCATTTTTCCACAATAAAATTGAAAATGCACATTTGAAACCCGTGTGTGAAAGGCACTAGCTCTTACATCAACTGGCCTATCAATCCTTTAGATGTCTCACAGGAAGCTCAAAGGTGTTATTTCCAAAGTTAACTCATCATCTCTAAAAAATCACCCTGCTCCTCTTCCTGTGTTCCTATATCCAGTATCTAGCACAGTGGCTGATACACATTAGAGCCTTCAACAAATCGCTGCAGAATGATTAAATAAGTGAACTTACTTGCATTCCTAAGCTGAAGTTCTTAAGTACTTATACAAGTTGATAAACTCGCATTTTATACAACGTTTTAAGTATATACAAAAAGTTACCAGTCATTTTAAATTTATAACGGAGGGAAAGGGAAAAGCTTATAAAAATAAATTCCACAGTAAAGTCAAGAAATCTGATATCAACAATTGCATACCACAATGAAACTGCAAGCCAATCAGACAGAGTTCTTCAACACCATTATCTTGGACTATCTATTGCCACAAAGATTAAATCATTGCTTGCTTTTTTTGCATTTATCACATTTTACAGCTTAGTAAGAATAGGTGAGAAGGGACCCATGACCTCTATTTCTGAGATAATTGGCAGTGCCTGTTGAAATTTGGTTTCAAGTTTAAAAACAAAGACTGGATATCATTAATTCATGGAACTGATCATTTCATTCATACCAAGAACCTCCTCAACGTGATGGGTATAAGATGCCAGAAAAAAAAAAAGGGAGGAAAAAAGTGTTTCTTTTGAGAGTAATGAAATATTACCCTGTTCTTTTATCCCCATTTTCTGTTACAGTCAGCAACCAATGAAACGAGTATGGGCCAATCTCAATGAATTGAACCACAAGTTGGATTTCTTTGACACATTAAAGCTTCAATGTGCCTTCAACCACACTAAGGCATTAGATTTTCTCAAAACTTTTATGAAGACTCTAGGACAGACATAGTTAACTTCTTCCATCTAATGGAGAAACAAAGACACAAGATGTCAGACATCAACTAAATCATGCAATTAGATGAACACAGTTTCAAAGAATTCAGATCTCTTCCCTGAAAGGCTAACAATCTGCTGGACCCCATTTATAGCATAGCGTAATATTGACAGATGCTGTGGAGACAAGAGAAATTCTCATCCAAAGTAAAGAAAGTTGAGGACAAAATGTGAACCTAGGGAAAAAAATGAGTTTGAGTTGCTTAGAAATAGTGACATGAGAAGGTGAAAAGCAGATCTCAGAAAGTCCAAAATAATTCTGTTGCTGGCAGCACTTTGGGACTTTTAAGCATCTAACAATATAGGAAGGGGAAGGAAACCGTGACGTGACCCAAATGAAACGATTTCACTTAATGAATTCGGACAAGCCATGTTTCCTCAAAGCATTCCATTAACCATGTTTTGTCCCGTCGCTTATGTAAAAATATCATATTATGTAAGTGCCTACGTTTAGACATGTAGATAATTAAGATAGAGGTTTAATGTCCATTTGGTTTTACAAAGTTACGACATTTCCTATACAAAGTCAGGGGCTTATTTCCTCCCTAATTCATTTGATAACTTGCCTTGATGGTAATATGAGTTGTGTTTTAAGATATTATTTGTTTAGCCCAGGGGTAATGTAAATTCTAAAATTTAACTCTAACGATCTGAATAATAACACACTATATTTATACATGGCCAACTTACTGCCATTTATGTTTTGTTTTCTCTATACTTTTGACTAGAGTACTAGGGGGAAAAAGCCCCAAGAAGAGACCTCCAATGAACAATTTTCTGTGCACAATGACTACTACTGGCATCCTACAAGATTTTTCTCTGCATACCACTGGATACATTCTGTATACCCAACATTTGAAAGTAGTTTTCTATTTTACATTTTCTTAATTCTAATTAAACAACTCTTAATCTTGACTTTAATGGCTGCAATTATGATACTTCATTATGTTAAATGTTAGTTGCAACATAAGAATAAATTGTATAAACAGTTTAGCTGCAATTGCATGGTGTCTAACTGTACATTACTCATTAACAAGATGTGGGTAGCAGCAATTATAACATTTCCTCCTAATGTCCCCATTTATTGAGTCTCAGCAGCAAGCCCCCTTTCACATCGCACACTGATTGACGATAGCAGCTTTTGTGCTCATGGAGAACAGGCACTATAACCCGCTGGGTGCCTCCAACTCAGATCGATGAAAGTACACATTAGCTCTTAGCCTCACAGGCCGGAGTTCTTGAAGGTCAAAATAGCCATCAGCATCACTGTAGGGTATAAAAATCATTTCACAAACTGTGAACAAAAACAACACAACTTGCTTTGCAGTTTGATTATTGTTTATAGATACAGCAAGCCAAGAATTAAAGCATAGCCTTGGGGCAGCATAATTATTTACAGCTGAAGACTCATATTATTAGCGTTCTCCTAATTGCTTGAAGTTATATCAATGTTAGTTGATTTAACACATTTCTTATAACATACATGGAAATTGTTTCCTCTGCATATGGAGTGTCAGTTTATCTGGGAGATGGTTTCTTAATTTATCAAAGTTTTTTTTTTCTTCTAATTGTTCTTTTTTTCTTTGAAGGAAGATTCTCCCTTAGCCGTAAGCAGGGAGAAGAGTTGAAGCTGAGCTTTAATTCATCTACCATATCTTAATGCTAGCAATACTAGGATCATTTTTGTTTATTTGTTTTCATTAAAAATTGAATCCATAAAGCTACACATTTCCATTGGAAAATGTGTCAAACTTTCCTCCAGATGGTTCATACATTATCTTTTCTTCTTAGGTACCTAACCTGAAATTTTAACATTAAGAGCACAACCACATAGCTCGTAAAAGTGTTAGTGATGTTGAAGTCATGAAAATCTTCATACATTGTAAAATCTCAAATCTTGATCCATTGGTCATATATTTTATATATGCATAAAGAAGATAAAGCTAAATATGTAGCTATAATATAGATGAAAACTAACAGTAATATTGAAGAATAAAATTAAAGAGAAACATTCAGGTAATACTGTTGTGGGTAGAGTTTGGAATTTGTAAGGGTAAAAATGAACTCCTATTTTTTATGGTGTTCTCTACCTGGACGCAATTATTCCTTTTCTGTAATATATTTTCTACCTATAGGTGGCGACACCTGTACTGTTTCCTTTTGAAATGTTCTTTGTGCCTGGGAACAAATGGACTGCTGCTAGGGGAAGACAGAGTTGAACTTAGAGACCATGGTGTCAAAGCCTTTCAAGGCTAGAAAAGATCTTAGGACCAAGTAGTCAATTCCTGCAACATATGATATCTGAGAAATAAGGCCCCAAGAGACTAAGCTAAATGCCCAAGATCATGCTACCAGTTAGTGAGAGACCTGGAAAAATAAAGAAACTAGATTCAGAAATAATAACCTGAGACAATCCGTAAACATAAAAAATAAACTCTTAAGAAAAACATTTGCAAAATATCACGTGGAACCCTATTTCCACAAAGTGGACTTGGAATCATTCCAATAAATTACGTGTATTTAAACCTAAATCCTAACGTTCATTTTTTTTCTTCCTTCACGATAAATGGCCCTCCAAAATATTATGATAAAAGAACTAAGGTCTCTTATTTGAGAAAATGTAATGTTTATTAAAATGTTTCCCAAAGGGAAATATCAATTTAATGGCTAATGTATGTTTTTACAAAATTGATCACCACTTGCAGATATGAAACTAGAGAATATCTGAGAAAATTGCTAATGGGGCCTATTGTTTAGAAGTACGCCAAAGCAAATACCAAAGGCTTTGATTCTGGGTTACAAAGGTCACCCAGAAATCTTATGAAATTTAAGCTGTGATTGTTAACCTGCTGAAAGTTACCACATTACTTAACACTTGTGATCTTATCTAAGAGACATATGGTATAAATATTTCCAAAGATTTCTAAGGACAATTTTGTTTTATCAAAGGGAATATTATTTAACAATTCTCTTTATTTTATGGGCCTTTAGCAAAACTCTTGCTGCTGCCTGGAAGAAACAGAAAACCTGAAAATGGTATTTTAGATTAATTTAATTTAGATTTTCTTTGAACAAATTACAGTCTCTACAGCGACCCTGGTGGATTGCTTCTGGAATCTGAAGCAGCCTTGGTCCCAGGCATCCCATGAATACCATTCTGTAAAAATGGAAAGAACTGATGAGGTGGTGAGCGACTAGCAGAAACCTCTTATCACCGTGGGTGATGCTTAGTGCTGGAGCCATCATCTTTCCTAAGAATTCAGCAATGGCTTCCCTTCTCCAGACAGAGATTACCTTAAACAGAGAATGGTAAATCAGGCATGGAAAGGTCATTTTACATTGAATTTTGTAAAGTATGCCTTTTCTGTTTTTTACATAGTTTTCTTCTTGGTTTATTTTATCTATATTTAGAAAGCTATTAAACAATCAAAATTAGTTAGATGGAGAAATAAAAGCTGTAAGGCAAATTAAAGTTTATAATTTAGTATTCTCACTAAGCTATCACATTAAAATATTTTTCTTCTCAAAGGTATATCCATATTTTTCCCAGACTGAAAAATTGATTTTCTTTCTTTTGTTTTTCAGAGCCACCCAGCTTCATTTTACTTTTTAAAAATGTTTTTAGTGCCACCTTTCCCTTGTATAAATTATGCATCTCAACTTTTACCTTTAGGTTTGGGGTAAAATAACTGCTTTTTGTTTGCCATTGGCTAGGGTCTTTGCTTTATACCACTTGGTTCATAGTAGATACTAAACACATTTATATTTTTCCCATGTCATATACTAAATAGGTGCAGTATAATGTTACCTCATTTTCTCACCTATGAGACTTATTATTCCACAAAAATCGTGTCTTAAAAAAAATCTCTTAACTGCAATAACGGTTTGATTGTGGTAACTACTGAGGGATTGAAAAACTACTGTTCTTTCGGCCCCATCTTTCATAAAAATGTCTCATTTTAGGAAACATGGGTGCACTCAAGGTAGAAAAAAAATTTCCTTGTCGTCTATTGCATGGAATCCGATTCTTAAGACACATAAGATAAATATTTACTTTTTAAACTTTGTTGAAACAACTATTATCAAATAGTGGTTGCAAAAAAATGCAGTGTATACCTCATGTTAAAATAAAGTCCAGGTTTTGCATTTCAATCCATCTCTCCTGCCTCAGTGCTCCCTTTCAAAGGGACCTGAGACCCAGTGCAGAAGTGGGTGGGGGAGGCTGAGCCCAGCAGGGTGAGAACGATGAGATCTCTGTAGGTTACAACATCTGCTGGGCAGATAACATCTGCAGATAATGACAGGGCAGGGGTGAGGGGTAGAAAGGCCAAGCTATGCAAAAGCGGCAGAGCATGGGGGAGGGAGGGGAGCTGTTGCAAGAGTTCCTGGCATCCACTATTTCCCACTGAATCATTAATCGGCAGCCTCACCATTTAACCTGTGTGGATCGCAGAGCGGCATGGTGCCCTCGACAAATGGATATTGTTTAACTTCTCTTTTCACTCGAAGAAAAACAAGGACAGTGATTGCAATGACACTGGATGTTTGCACTGTTTGATAAGTGATGACTAACACGTCTACTACTTTTAACAATTTTTGCTTTCCTCTCCTAACTGGAGCTATGTGGCACTGAAGTGAGAGAAAGCTAATACAGTAAATGGAAACCGCTGTCAGTAGGAACCAGATTAGTCAATCCTTATAGCAAAAGTGAATTTCAGATAACAGCTCAAGCATGACCACTCTGATCACAGCCTCGTGTTTATGTATACAGAGGAACAATGAAGTGCCCTGGCAATTACTGCAAATACATTCCTCAAGCTTTCAGGCGATGCCAAGCTTAAAATTGTGGTCAACTGAAGTGGGAGAAGCAGGATCAACTCGGAATTCATTGTGGCAATTGTAATTAAATCACATATTTTGTCTCTCTCTATCTCTCTTCATGCTAAATGTATAGATATTTAAACCACTGTGGACATACCAGACTATAAGACTGCAATTCTCTCAGGTGGAATGTTTTCATTTCTGTTCATGGAATCGAACCATGAAGACGGAATAAAGCGACAAACTCTCTTATCCATATAGGGACGTTGCATAAAACCATGCTAATCTTTCCAAAGGTTTTGTTACTTAAAATGTTTGCAAACCTACAACTGACAAAAGTAAAAAAGCAGAATTCATGCACAAATAAGAAAAAAAGTTCATTAGTAATAACGGCAAATTAAGATAGCAACAGACACCTTTTTCACCTCATAACTTTAAAAAGGTTCAAGATTATGCCTAGCGCCCACGCTGTTGTGGAAAATCAGGGTTAGTTTATTAATCATCCCAAGGAGCATTAGGAAGCTTTGGCTTCAAGCTGCCTGGCTTCACATCTTACCTGCTGGGTAACCTTGGGCAAATTACTTAACCTCACAGCGCTTCAGTTTCCTGAACAGAAAATGAGGACAATGATTCTATCTACTCCACAGTGCCATTGTGAGGACTAAATTTTAAAATGCAGGTAAAGTATTTATCCACGTGCCTGCCATTTGACATAAACCAGCTATTATGTCTATTAACAGTGTGTTACATCTTGTAACAGTGTGTTACATCTTGTAGGCATTACATCACTGGATTCTCAAGCATAACTGTGTTATGGTTGCAACTACATCAGAATGTGTCTATGACTATAAGCAAAGATTGGAAGAAAAATCATGTGATTAAAAATCACCAAGGTCAGGCCCAGTGGCTCATGCCTGTAATCCCTGCACAGGGAGGCAGGTGGATCACCTGAGGTCAGGAGTTCGAGACCAGCCTGGCTGGTAGAGAGAGAACTTAGTAGAGAGAACTCCCTCTCTACTAAAAAATATGAAAATTAGTCGGGCGTGGTGGTGCACACCTGAAATCCCAGCTACTCGGGAGGCTGAGGCAGGAGAATCACTTGAACCCAGGAGGCGGAGGTTGCAGTGAGCCGAGATTGTGCCATTGCACTCCAGCCTGAGTAACAAGAGCGAAACTCTGTCTCAAAAAAAAAAAAAATCAACATTAAATGATGAGACAATTTTTTTTCAAAAATTCCTTTACATCAATATATTGCTTACAAAAAGGAGGCAAAGTATATGTGCAATTATCTTTGCTAAACAACATTTACTCTATAAACTTTATTTCCTGATAGACTAATTAAAAAGGAGGGGAAATAAATAGCTTTAGAGATAAATAACAAATCAAGTCTTATCTGAAGCACCCTAACCACTCTTCCCTGCAAAGAAAGTAATATGTGTGTGTGTGTGTGTGTGTGTGTGTGTATATATATATATATATATATATATTATATATATGGCCAGCTACAGGCTTGATCTGGTTAACAAATTCTATTTTTAAGAAGCAAATATCTTTTGGCAGATCTTTCCTATTAGTCATTCACAAGTTAGTATGAATTATTTAATCTGACAGGTCCATATCCAGCTGAGATCAAAGGCACTCAGTTGATAAAATTTTGGTCAAGAAATAAAAGAAGAATTTCTTATAAATTCTTGGAATTTGAAGGGTGATAGTCTTGTTTAAAAACAAACAAACAGTGAGGAATTTTGAACAGCCAGAAGCCTTTATATATGCTATGGTACTCTTTGAGTGTGTCATCATATACACAAACCTCTTACCAACAGAAATATAAAAATAAATAAATGCTTCCACTCTCAGTGACCCTCTTCAACAATTATCTTCCCTCTAACTAGTAACATTCTCTGATATCATACACTCTTCATGGATTTCCCTAAAAATCTTTTCTTCAAGAGCGCTGAAGGGCCGGACACAGTGGCTCACGCCTGTAACCCCAGCACTTTGGGAGGCCGAGGTGGGTGGATCACGAGGTCAGGAGATCGAGACCATCCTGGCTAACACGGTTAAACCCCATCTCTACTAAAAATACAAAAAAATTAGCCGGGCGTGGTGGTGGGCGCCTGTAGTCCCAGCTACTCGGGAGGCTGAGGCAGGAGAACGTTGTGAACCCGGGAGGAGGAGCTTACAGTGAACCAAGATAACGCCACTGCACTCCAGCCTGGGCCACAGAGCAAGACTCCATCTCAAAAAAAAAAAAAAAAAAGTGCTGAGGTGCTCCTCTATCAGGCAGGATTCAGAGAGGTTAGAAGGACAGTCAGTGCATGGACCACGAGGGAGGCTAACATGACAACTTTAAAACATTTTTTTGCCATCTAATGTTGAATAACTAACATTAGCATCAGTCCAGGCTAGTTACATTTTTTAAATATATAAACATGGAGAGTTTATTGGGGTCAAGCTTAAGGGCTGCAACCTGGGAGCACTGATTTAAGTTGCCCTGAATCTATGCTCCCAAAGCCAGTTACTTTTTTCCCAACTAAACATTGTTCTCCACTTTACAGCTTCTTGAATTATCAATGGCTGATATTTCTAAACTAATTTCCACATGTAAAGAAAAGTGAAAGAGGTTGAAAAGCTATTGAGATTTCTGATTATGGAAAATACCCATAAGTAATGTTTCCAAAGTAATAAACTCTTGAGAAATATGGAGAGACTCTTGTTAAGAACACCACAAGAGTGGAAATTAGAAATAGGGAGGTGAAACTTACAAACCCATCCCAAAGGAGGCTGCCTGTGTGCATGTCGCTTCTCCTGACCACCATGTTTTCTATGTAGGCATTTTCTATCAGTACATTTACTTCTCAAATGTTTTTGCTGTTTCCCCTCTGATATACACAGAAATTTAGTTGTCTGTGGTAATAAATATCATCTCTCTCATCCACAGCCATCAATAATCACAGGAATTTCTGTTTTCATCTCATATGGTTGTGATGAGCTTTCATATTTATCTCCAAGCACGCTTCTCTTTTAAGCTAGATTCAGATGCTGGAAGACAATAATAACCACTTACTATTACTTTAACAATATCTGAGACATAGTGATTAGCCCTCTAGCTTACTAGTTATCAAACACTGTAGCATCTAAGCCAGAGCTTTTCGTCTTCATTCAATATCCCATCACTCTACTCAGCTTCACCAAACATATATAACGTCATAATCTCATCTTTCCAGCCTAAAACCGTCATAATCCCATCTTTCCAGCCGTAAAACCAGTGTTTTTGGATTTGCCACTGTCTCTCATTTTGACAGCCGTGTGTTGACCATATGTTAATTATAGATTTAAAAATTGTTTCAATCTTTCCATATTCATCTCTTACTATTTCTTTACTTTGTAGCTAATTGGCACTAACTCTCCAAGGATCTGCTAAAATACTACCTCCCACTCTCTCTGGATGTCTTTCCTTCAGGTCTGCTTGCGACCCCTGTGTGTACCTCTGTACAGATGAAGCCTGTTGCCACCTCTGTTATCCCCCAGAGTAAAGAGGAAGAACCGTGTTTCATTGGTTCTCATGTCTCTAGCACAGTAAATAAATGTGTTTCTCAATAAATGTTTGCTAATTTTTCATTCAGGTGCTGAATTACTGAATAAAAGAAAATCTGCTCCCCCACCCCCCGCCACTTTATTTCTTGGAGAACCTCAATGTACTCACTAGTTCTCAAGTGTCCTGAAAAATTGCTGTGGACGTAGCTTTGACAGTAATGGAGTTAGAGTCCTTTAGGAACAGGGAGAATCTGCTAAAGAACTGTGCCTGACTGGGGTGGTTACACTAAAATTATATTTGGAGTAGAGAAGAGTTTCATATGAGTGGCAAAGAACACATACCATGCTGTTTCATTTATATAATGCCCCTACAACCTTTCATCCACTCTTCGTGTTTCTTATTACATTTAAACATGTTATCATGCTTTTGGTCCCCTCATCTTCTCCTGACTTGCACCTCACACCTGGCATGTTCCACATGCCCCACTTAGTCAAGTTATTTTGTTCCCATCATTCAAACAACTTCTGAAATCGTATTTCCTCTATTAAGCTTCTGACTAATTAGAAAAAAGCTAGCAATTTCCCCTTAAAGGGCTGTTCCCACAACTCTCTCTCCACATGATTCTGTCCTGGGAGCCCTGATTCCTCTGGAAACTGATTCATTCCTCTGAAGATGTCTGCTTTATCTAGAGGGTTGTTTTTATCCACAAAGGTAAGTTCAGAGAATAGAGGGAACTTTGAAGAGTACCTTGAAATTTTCCCTGGAAAAATGGGGCCTTAATAAATGCTTTAAGTGACAATGAGATGTTAAAACTCTCAAACTGAAAATTTATTCTTTGACTAATGCTTACCTAGAGTCAATGATTCAATAACATAGATAGTTTTTCAGATTAAACACTCCTGATGTTTTCATATGATATTCCTGTTGATAAGGCAGAATTAGTAGTTAACTCTCTTCTTAGTAGCATTGTCTAATGCCATTAATTTGTAAAGAATAGAGATATCTGGAACAATAGAGGTTAATCTTACACTGAATTAGGAAGTTTCATTCTCCTAAAATATGTATTTCTTACTAACATTTTACAAATCAGGAGACTAGGACAGATAATCCAAATCAAAAATTTTACATGTGATCTCACATCGAATCCCAGAACAAAAGCTCATACCCCTCAAGCTTTCAGACTTTCAACTTGGATACATCATCTCATCTCAAAGAAGTATGTTAGGGTTAAATGCAGGAGGAAGAACTCATATAAGTCTTATAATGTCTCCTTTCTATTTTTTGATTTCTGAAGTTGGAATCACCCAGCATCAATGCAGCTATCAATACTCTAAAGTTGTAGGGCATTTTGTCTGTTCAAAACACAATCGGATACATAAAAAAGACATAGTTTATTTCAATGTCTTTTCAGCACCTTTCCTGAGGACACATCTTTTTTTTAACAAGATGCCATTATTCTATACATCTACAAATGCAAACCACTGACATGCATTGATACGCTGTATGAATGCTGCTTTGATCCTCTGCAAAGTGTTAAGAGCAACCAGAAAGCAAAAGGAAAAATGAATGGAGGGAAGCCCTGAGGAGCAGTGGTTTATAAATCAGAATTTCCATGCAATTTATAGATGAGTTCACTGGGTACCATGTTAGAATATGAATGCAGAGCAAAGAATCACCATAATTTGTAATTTTTATACCTGAAATGTGCTATATAAATCATTCATCTGAATGTTAAATGTTGATAACTCCTACCCATTTCTACATAATAAGGCATAAACTCCCCTCATTTAAGCTACTCCTTAATATGTATTAAATGCTATTTTTGCAATTGTATTTCAGGCCACAGGATAAGTACAATGAAGTATATTAGTATATCAAACACCAGTTCTACAGTTTCCAAAAAAACCTAAGTGTCAATCAAAGAGCAGTCACTGGCATTTGACATCATCTGATTCTAAAAGTAAAATGTCCATCCTTCATAGACATTGGATTATGTTGGATTAGTGGGGGTTTTGTTTGTTTTCTACCAGCCATGGTAACTTTTTATATTGCTGTTTCAGAAATTTATGAAGTAGATATCAGTGTGAGTTGAAATCTTGGTGAATTCAATTCATACTGATACCTACTTCATTTAACCTATGTTAAGGTTACCCACCTTTTTGCTCCACTTTTTTTTTGATGAAAAGCATATAATGAAGTGAATTCAAATTTGTAAATCCAGTTATAAGAATAACTGCTAACATTTATAGAGAATAGGCTATTTGGCATATACAATGTTAAGTAGATTATCTCATTACATCCTCTGAAATCCCTATGAGATAAACACTATCATCAGCCTCATTTTAGAGATTGGAGAACCAAGGCTTAGAATAGGGGAGTTACTTGACCTAGGTAAGCTAGCAGCAGCAAAAGACAGAACTACTTGCATTTATACAATTCTACCTACCAACCCGTACTTCTTTGCCCCTACAGTCTGTCACCTCCACAGTTACACTTTAAGAAAGTCGGTAAAAGGCTTGCTTATTCAACACACCATGCAAATAAACAATGTATCAAGAATAAAGAAGCACAGTATGATGTTACAAGTTATAATGGTTAAGGATTAAATTAGTTAATATATATAAAGCACCCAGAATAAGGATCTGTACATAACAGGCGCTCAATTCATCATTTATCTTTTACCTCATAGACAGAAGCTGTCTTACACAGTTTGTGTTGTTATAACAAAATGAGAGGTAAGGCCAGCTGGACTTCTCGGTGGAGTGAGGACTTGGGGAACTTTCCTATCTTACAAGAGGGTTGTAAAATGCACCAATCAGCACTCTATGAATTTCACCAATCAACAGGATTCTAAAAGTAGCCAATCGTGGGGAGGATTGAAAAAAGGGCACTCTGATAGGACAGAAATGGAACACGGGAGGGGACAATAAGGGACTAAAAGCTGGCCACCCCAGCCAGCAGCAGCAGGCTGCTGGGGTTCCCTTCCACGCTATGGAAGCTTTATCCTTTTGCTCTTCACAGTAAACCTTGCTACTGCTCACTCTTTGGGTCCGTGCCATCTTTAAGAGCTGTAACACTCACCACGAAGGTCCACGGCTTAATTCTTGAAGTCAGCCAGACCCCAAACCCACCGGCAGGAACCAACTCTGGATGCAAAAATACCACATACTGGGTAATTTAGAAAGAACAGAAATTTATTTCTCACAGTTCTGGAGGCTCGGAAGTCCAAGATGAAAGTGCTGGCATTTGGTGTCTAGTGAGGGCCTGCTCTCTGCTTCCAAGATGGTGCCTTCTTGCTGTGTCCTCAAGATAGGATGCATGCTGTGTCCTCACTTGGTGCAAGGGATGGAAGAAAGCAAACCCACTCTCTCAAGCCCCTTTAAAAGGGCCCTAGTCCCTTTCATGAGGGCACTCGTCTCATGCCTCACTCACCTCCTGAAGATGTCATCTCTATTTTTTTTTTTTTTTTTTTTTTTGAAACGGAGTCTCATTCTGTCGCCCAGGCTGGAGTGCAGTGGTGCGATCTCGGCTCACTGCAAGCTCCGCCTCCTGGGTTCACGCCATTCTCCTGCCTCAGCCTCCCAAGTAGCTGGGACTACAAGCGCCCGACACCATGCCCAGCTAATTTTTTGTGATTTTAGTAGAGACAGGGTTTCACCGTGTTAGCCAGGATGGTCTTGATCTCCTGACCTCATGATCTGCCCGCCTCAGTCTCCCAAAGTGCTGGGATTACAGGCGTGAGCCACCGTGCCTGGCCAGACTATAACACTGGCCATTAAGTTTCAGCATATGAATTTTGGGAGACACATTGAGACCATAGCAGAAGACTACTCTGTTCTTAGGAAAAAAGGATAGTATGTCCAGGTAAAATCTGATTCCCTCAAGGAAAATGGTAACTTCTGGGAACCAATTAGGCCAGAGCTACTGTTTGCTCATTTAAGATCTGATGCAAGTTTTAGAAGCATTTAAATGATTCTAGAATGTTGTAGGAACCATTATAATGAGCAAAGTTTTTGAATTCGAGAGCAGGTGCTCTCATCTTTTTGAGAGTTAAGGCTGCTTTAAGGATCTGATAGAAGCCACTATAGGTCTTCTTCAGAAAAATTCAAATATTCACATACAGGTAAGTTTATGCCTATAATTCCCAGTATTAAGAGATTCCTGAAGCTCATGGGCCCCCATAAAGAATCCCTGTCTCAGAGAAATATGGTTGAGACAGTAAACCTATGTTCTAACTGTGTCTTTACTAACCAGTGGAATGATCTTGAAACGGCCTTTCAGCATCTGTAAATTAAATATTCTTATTCCCACCTTAAAATATGAAGATTGGAGCAGATGGTTTCTAAGACCCCTTCCACTTCCAATTCTACAGTTCTAACTTCTGAATTACATAACAAGTTCCGTTAACCATCCAATTTCAGTAATTTATTATTCTTCTCTCTAGGTTTCTTAATTAATATTGATCTTGCTTTAGCTAGTGCTGCCAATTCTAAAGAAAATGGAAAATTACCTTAATCTTTATAGACACCTTCTAGATTTTGGATTTATAATTTACTGCCCAATTTTATCCAAGTTTGTGTAAATGATATTTACATATTTACATACTCTATCAATTACTTCATTACTAATGCACAAGTCATGACCTGAAGTGCCTACAAATAGAATGAATGGATAGTAGTTGAATTCTTCCTCAAAATTCTTGTCACTCTGGAGATACTAGTCATCTTTAACCCCAAACTAATTTACTTCGTAGACTAAAGAGGGGGAAAGAAGGGAAACTACCCACTATTTATTAGCCCAGGATTTGACTATTGATATATCACGGATTGTCCGTGTGGATCACCTTAGTTTTCGAAGGTCAAAGTGCAGATACTCTGATTAAAAAAAAATACTACTTACAGTTTTATAGTCCTGTACATCTGCAAAGTCCTATTTTGCACATGATCTCAGTTGTCATATCACCTGTTTATTTCTTATTTTACTTTTGAATAACTTTGGAATTACAGAAAAGTTGCCAAGATAGCACAGAGTTCTCTTATCCTGGTAATTTACCTAGCTTCCCTAATGTTACCATCTTACATAAATAACCAATACATTTGCCAAAACTAAGAAATTAGCATTAGTACAACGCTCTTCACTAAACTACACACTTTACTCAGATTTCAACAATTTTACTACTAATGTTCTTTTCCTGTTCTAGAATCCAATTCTGGACACCACATTACATTTACTTGTCATCTCTCCTTAGTCTCAAGCAGCCTGTGACAGTTTCTAATCTTTCCTTGTTTTTCATGACTTGGCAATTTTGAAAAGTCTGGATCAGGTGTTTTACAGAATGTCCCTCAATTGTGTTTGTCCAGTGTTTACTCACGTTTAGATTGGGTTATGTGTTCTGAGGAAAGAAAATCACAGAGGTGAAGTGTCCATTTCATTATAGAATCTCAGAGGGCATGTAACATCAGCATCACTTATCACTTGTGATGTTGACTTTGATCACTTCGGTAAGGTAATATTTGACAGTTTTTCACACTGTAAATTACAATTTTTCTCTCTCCTTACTTTATTCAATGGAAGCAAGTCACTAAGTGAAGCCTTATTCAAAGGGAGAAGAATTAAGCTTTAACTTCTAGAGGTGTGTGGTGGTTCCGGGGGTTGCATCTATATATATTATTTGTAGATACAATCACCTTTCCAAGCACATATTCCTGTTTCCATTTGTATAGGTGAAGACAGAGGCTCAGACTGACCAAATTACCTAGCTAGGATAGTTGAGCTTGTTCACAAAATCAGCTCTTCTAATTCCAAATCCATTCATTTTTCCACAAAACCATAGCATCTCTATTTAAGTAGAGTTGTTTTTCCCATGTTTTAGGGGGAGCCCAGCAAGATACAGTTCAATTTTTTATTTTTTTTTTTTTATTTTTTTTTTGGTAACTGAAATACCTGACACCATTTTAATGTAGCCAAAAGGTGCAGTGTGGTTCCCAAAATTTCCTGTGAGGTATATCATGTGATGTGAGACAGTCTGGCTCCCTCAGGATCCACTATATTGTCATTCTAAGCACTGTTCAGCCTCCTATCTCCTTAAATAGGTGTTTTTCTACTATTAGATTATCCTATCAAAATACATCTTCTTAAAACATCAATAAAAGGAAGGATGGACCATCGTAGACCTTGCCTTAGATAAAAGAAAGATTTGTTTGTCCTCAAACTCAGTTTATAATCTACCACAATGCTGATCCACCAGAATGGGCTCGCAGGCCTTCGTGGAGTGATCTGAATTGTCTGAACAATCCAGGAAAATTGATAAATGGAGATTGTTACCTGCCCCATGTCACCAGGGTCTTCCACATCACTCTGGTTGTAGACACTGGGTAGAGCTATCTGCTGGTAATGATTTCCAGTCACAGAAAAGGGAGGCCAAATTGTAACAGGTGACACAAAGGGGAAAGATTCTGTATCACATTACTAATTCCCAAGAGCTAACCCAGGTCACTGGACTTTCCTCACGTGAAGTTCAGGAATTTACAGACATTTTAAAATTAGCATTTCTCCTGGCCTAATTACTTGTCTTAACAGTCAGTCAAGTCATGTCTAATAAGCACTCCCTGGCTTGTGGTGACTCACTAAACCTATGGGAGACTTAATCCAGAATGACAGGGTCCCCGCCCACCAGGCACTTACCATCTAATACAAAGACAACAGACTCACACATAAGGGGAGACATTCCATCCAGACACAAAAGGGAGGGTTTATTCTGTGTTGGCTGTGTTTGGGGTGCTTGGATTTTGTTGTCTACTTTGGGGTGTGTGTGTGTGTGTGTGTGTGTGTGTGTGTGTGTGTGTGTCAGAGAGAGAGAATGCAAGATTCTTGAGATGCAAGATTACAAGCACTAAAACAGTTAAGGAACTAGGGGACAAAACAGAGTTCACTGATTATCAACTTAAGGCTTCACTATTAAGTTGAAAGGATTCTTCCCCTAGGTGCTACTGTGCATTATGGAAGTTTTACAAAGTGGAAGCTCCAAAAATCAGACTTAACATGGACTGACCTCATGTATATCCCCTCACACCCTTCTTCCCTCCTGCACCATGGCCCTTGTCATGCAAGTATGTTTAATGTGCCCTAATATGCGAGTCCCGCTCCCTAAAGAGAGGCCATAGTCAGGATTTGGTGCTGCTTTTGGTAAAGTCGCCATGCTTGTTGGTTCATTTCTCCTCTCTCCTTGGCTAAATGGTAACTACTAGTAGTGCAGTCAGAAGACTCACTTATCTCTATGGGATATTTTATCTCTCCGCCTCCATTTTCTAATCCATAAAAATACAGATAATACTCATGAGTTTATTGTGACAATTTTAAAAATTAGCTTCCCTCTCAAAACATTTTATACACTGTGAAACACTAATCACACGTAAGGAATCATTAAGCGTTTTTATATATGACCTTGATATAGTTTCCAATACAACAGTAATCACCATTTTAGACTCTTTTCAGAAATTATCTCAAGTTGGGACTATACGTTTAATATTCTCAGGAATTAAACTACTGATTTCCAGAGATCTTTAAAATTGATATGCTAAAATAAAAATAAATTACATATTATCAAATGTGTATTAATAAAAGTCCCAGGAAGAGTCAACCTGTTAAATCAGAAAATGCATGAGCTTCTTTTAAACAATTTTTAATTATAGTTAAATGTACATAATATGAACTTTACAATTTAACCATTTTGAAGCATACAGTTCTGTGCAAATTCACAATGTTGAACACCCACCACCACCATCCATCTCTAGAATTATTTTATCCTCCAAAACTGAGCTTCTGTACCCATTAAACATTAACTCTCCATCTTTCTCTCTCCCTACCCCTTAGCAACCACCATTCTACTTTCTGTCTCTATGAATTTGGCTGCTCTGTGTGCCTTTCATAGAAGTGAAATCACAATATTTGTCCACTGTGACTGGCTTATTTCACTTAGCATAGTCCAAGGTTCATTATCCTATTCAAGTATCCATTTTGTAGCATGAAACAAATGGGGTTTTGTGCCAGGTGATCCAAAGCTTGTATTCCATCTCTACCACTTACCAGCAAAGTGAAAAACTAAGTGGATTAGTCAAAAATACTATGGTTATGAAAATAATTTGGCCAAAACAGTGAACTGAACTTGTAAGCATACACAAACACACATACGCACACACACCCAAAAATGCCAGGGTACCATACTTAATAAAACATACTGTTTGCCTCTGTAATATTAAGTAAAATAAAAGCCCCAGGAAGAGTCAATCTGTTAAATCAGAAAATGGATGAGCATTTTAACTGTGTTAAACAGAGTTAGTCCTTTTTTGGCTGCATTTGAAGAACCACTGTTTATTTTTTATTTCCACTGTTGTGTGATTCTTAACAAGAGGCTATCACAGTTTTTCAAGGGTTTAGTTCACTATTTTGGGAACATTTCTAAAACTCTGCTATACTTTTAAGTAATAAAAGAATGTTTCATATAATCAGAAACAAGAGGCCCAGTTGGAAAAAAATTGATATTGACTTTTATGATAATAAAAGCATCACTGAGCTTAGATTGTAAAAGAGGAATTAGAACTTGTCATGCCAAAACTATATGGTCTACATGAGGAACCTCTGGAACACCTGAAAATAGATAACCTACATGTTTCCTGATCATTTGATCTTCAAGTATAAGAGATTTTCAGGCAGCAGAGATGCATGCAAGGTTTTGTAACTTTCATTAACTTTTAATCATTTTCTTTTTTCAGAAAATGTTTGCCCTCCCTTACACAAACTCTCTCATTTCTGTTTACTTTATTGTTAATTCATTTCAGACAAGTATGCCTTCTTTTTGCTTGTTTGTGTTTTCTACTATTAAAATTTTATCTGTAGTAAATATTGCTTTTGTGATGAGAAGAAACTAATGTTAATTAAATAATGTTAAAAGATAAATTTTCTACCAGCCCTACTTATGTGGAAATGTTCTCATGAAGTTTCTAACTTGAAACTTGAACAAAAATGATGCTCCCAGGCATATGTTCACATTTCTCTAACTCATCTGCCTTGTGAAAAGGAAGAGAGGTAGAACATGATTAATAGAAACTTTAGTTGTTTCAAGTTTTTTCTGTTACTAACAGTACAAAGCAAACATAGTTACCTAAATATGAATTTAAATGTTAAAAAGAAAAATATGAAGGAAAAAAATAAATATTCTCAACCCTGTTTATGTCACATGTGCTATATTTTTAATTAGGTAATTGTACTTAAGTATTTATTAAAAGTTAAATCTGAATGCAAAAAGAGAAAGTTCAATGATAATTGATTTATCAGCACCCAGTGAAATGAACATGTTTTCAATAAAAGTAAGTCACTAGGAAAAACTGTTATCAAGTCACTTATGAGTGAAGAATTTGTAAAAACAGAGCAAAAATTAAAATTAGGAAAAAATAAAACCTATATAATTTCTACATTATCTTGTTCCACTTTAAAGAAAGATAAGCTGGAAATAATAAATGAAGCTTCAAGCTTGTGATTTATGCAAAAAGAGACAGAGAGAAAGACTGGTTGGGGGGATGCAAGAGAAAGAACTTCAATCATGGCCAACAAAAAATAGTATTTTTATCTCAGTTGATTCATTGAAGTTTAGATGCTGTATTTTATCTCTAGGAAAAAAAGCATATATTTGTGCGCACAGTAACGTTCTTGAATAAAGAGGAACACCAACCAAAATTTTTCTTTTTCCTTCTCCCCCTCTTTGTCCTTCATCTGTGTCATAAATGATACAAATAAAACTGAAAGAATTAGGGAATGTGAAGCATGAATAAACCTTACCTGTCAGGTATGACTACTGAAATAAAGGTTTGGGAATCACTGCCTTAGAAAACAACTTATAATCAACTCTGTGCATTTAATGGCTTATGGAGATGAAAAAAATCAGTGCAGAACTGCTGATTTTTATATTTTAACCAAATAATTGCAAACAAGAATTTTCTAAAGTTCATGAGGGAGGAGGGGATCGAGGGGAAGCACAATATTCGAAGTAGCAGGTGAGAAATCTCTACATAAAGTGGTTTCACTCTTTTTGGGTTTTTCTTAAAATAAAACAGGACCTCCTACAATCTTCCAGACAAAGAGAAAGTATTGACTCCAGAGTGCACAGGCCTGTGATGTGCTAACTAAAAGGGATCCTCTTGTGTGTGCAAGTTAACTCCATTAACAGAAGTGTTCAAGTTATCACTGAAAGCAGTTTGTGCACTGCATAGATCTGGTTCAACAAATATTAATAATAGCCCCATTCAAAAGAAAAGGACAAATATTGGGTGTGTGTGACAAAGGTTCCATTCTGTGTTAATTTTAGTCGAGGAAGGTATGTGGTATTTATGCCCATCTCTTTAAGTCAGACTTTAATGCTAAGCCGGATATTTATTTGACAGAGTAAAGTCCTTAAAAAGCCCTCATTTGAAGCTTTGTATTGATTTGCCATTATATTCGAAGTCATTGCCTTTGTATTAGACTTAACAACATGTTAACATTCTGTGAAAAGAAGACCTGTTTCTACAAGTTCTTCATGGAGCTCAGAGGAGCAGGCAGAAACATCTTGCCCATAGTCAATCACACACACACACACACACACACACACACACACACACACTCTCTCTCTCTCTCTCTCTCTCTCTCTCTCTCTCTCTCAATCTCCTGAGAAAATTTTAAATCCTTAAAACTTTTGAAGGCTTTATAGGGAATGTCAACCAGCATTGCCCTTTGGACACTTTTTTTGGTTTGGTCTGGAATTTCACCATGGGCTTTGAAAAATCATAATAATTGTCATATATACACACACATACATATACACACATATTTATTTATGTAACTGAATTATATAAATATGATATGGTGTGCACTCTGAAAAAACAAACAGCATTTAGAAAATCAGAAAACCAGAAGAGAAGATATCCTGAATAGTGCCTTTTACTTTTATAGCAAAGGGTTCTAAATTACAAGTGTGATAAAAAACTATTCATTAATATTCAAGAAACCCATATTAAGAACTTACCATTTTCAATAGGATAAGAAAACATATGTCTCATTGGCACATTGATTTTAAAAGTACCTGTGCACTGATGCCAGATGCAAGACCCCTTGCCAGGTAAGGCAAAGTTTGTAAGGATGTGTAGGACTTAATCCCTAATTTTCAGATGGTGTCTCCTTGTGTAATTTCCCTCAGATTCTGCTCACCCTCTCAGTTTTGAAGCCATTTTGCTATCAAAGTCCCCAACAGGTGGAAAGGGGGAGAATAAGGAATATGCGTGCCATGGTAATGCTGAGCCCTGCAGTATGGCCAGTTAGCACTCTTTTCCCAATTGTGCGACAGCCCTCACCCTTATCTGCCCATGGCTCAGGTTTCAAGGAAATCAGTGAATTCGTTACTTGGTGCAGCTGAGAAAAGGAATGTCTCACAGTAATACCACACCACGTGTTCTAGTGTTAACTTTGTAAATATTAAAGGCTACAATAAGGATGTCTATAGTGCCCAGTTTTATCTCAGAATTGCAAAGTATATGGCTTATATTGTCAAATATCCCCTTTGGAGTATGAAGCAAACATCACTGGCCATAGCTTCTTGAAGAATGAAGTGAGCTAAAGAGTGTCTAAACAACTTGCTCAACATCCACAGGCAAACCAGTGAAAGGATTAGAAACCGAAGTCCTATCTCCCAACACCTACTCATGCCAGTATTTATTTTTCCATTTTTGAAATTGTGTCCTTCATAAGCCTGCCATCAGGAGACATTCAGTTACCGCATTTGAATTATAACAAGTAAACCACTCTTGAAATAACAGGAAGAGCTCATACTAATTTATTTAAAACAGTATTCCTTTAAAACTTGGTGTTATTATAGAAGGCAATGTCATGTTCAGTGGTGCCCCCTGAGGGTGTTCAGTGCACAGTGAGTGGCCTAATGCAGCAGCCTTGCATGGCAATGTTTTATATACTAATTTTAACTAGAAATGTTCAAGTCCTGGATGTGAGGGGGTGATGAGGTGGTAACTGACAGAAGAGTACCTACTATTAATAATTAGTATTTCATAAAATATTTATTCATTTCAAGGCATTTTGAAATCTCTGGTTATTCAAATGGTCCTCAAAGGTGAATTTGAGTTCCTTTACTGAGTAGAAAAGAATATTGATGATCAAGATTTGACTACTACTGGCAAAATGTAAACTCTAGGAAATAATGTACCTTATTTTGAGAAGTGGATTATTGGTTTACTAAATAGAAACAGTAATATTTCAACTTTATTCCATACCAAAAACAAACAGGAAGACTTACTGGCTGCTTCCAATCACAACACTGAAAGGAATGAGGATTGAAATAAATGTTTGCTTAGTTTTTTTTTAATTTTTAATTTTTATAGGTAGATAGTATATGTATATATTTAGCTTTATTATTATAAAGTAATTTCAACCTAAATATTTTTCTGTCTTCTCTATTCCACCAAGTGCTTGGCATGACACTTTGCTATATTAATTGAAACAATTAAGTTTTCTATGTTAGTTGGGCAAAATCAAGGTAAAAATTGAAATGTATTAACAATGGAGAAGTTTCTGCCATTCTGATAGTTTTATTGAAAAGCCAGGATCAATGAGAAAAGCACTGAGCCAGATCTTGGTTTCACCCCTGCCTCTACCCATGTGTTATTTAGCTTCCTGAGTCTCAGCTTCTTCCACTGTAAATAGAAGGGTTTTTACTATTTGGGGTCTCTCAAGTTGTTATCAGAGAATAGGGTTAAAAAGAGAAGACAATAATTTGTTTATCTTCAGAGGGAAGGATTATTTCAAACTATAGCCTCTTGAGATTCTAAAATTACTCTTCTCTAAAATGATATTTCCCACCCTTGCCCACTTGACAATCCTTTTGTCTATGGAATTATGTTACATCCTTCAGGTGCTGGCATTTAAAAAAGGAGACATCCCCTGAACATGACATTTAATGTCCTTTAAGTCATACAATTCTATGACCCATACCACTTCTAAGAAAAACAAATGCATCCATGAAGGAAAACACTCTTGATATAATGGTAAATAAATCAGTACCATAAAAAACATAACTGATTGTGGAAATGCAGACACAGAGGTGGGCAGCCATTTGGCAAGTCCCTCCCCCTCTAGCTGAAGCAACTTCCAGGATATTAGAGAGCCAGCACATTTTTCTCCATTTATTTTCCTCTTTTTTCCCTTATTTAAGAAAGATATTTAGGAACTAGGATATTCCAAAGCAATTAAATTTAAAAAGGAATTTAGAAAGTTACCATACACATCTAGGGAGAGGTGTAGGCTAAGAGAATAACTGAGAAAAACTTAAGTTTACACATCCCTGGCCCAGAGACAGCCAACAACAACCAAAGAAAGAAACAAAGAAAGAAAGCAAAATAATAGAGAACACCCTGGGGAAAACAGGGGTTTGATTTCCAGTTACCACATTATAAAATTCAAACATCTAGTTTCCAACAGAAAACAAAATCACACAAAGAAACAGGAAATATAGTCCGTGCGGAGAAAAATAAATAAATAAACACAAACCGTCCCTCAGAGAAACTAGATAGCACTTACCAGACAAAGAACAGCTGCCTTAAAGATGTGCAAAGAACTAAAGAACAACATGGAGAAAGTCTAGAAAATAATGCACAAACAAAATGGAAATATCAATAAGGAGCTAGAAAATATAAAAAAAAACTAGAAAGAAAACCTATATCTAAAAAGTACAATTACATTAAATGAAAAATTTATTAGAGGATTCAAAAGCAGATTTAATGAGACAAAAGAAAAAAATCAGTAAACTTGATGATAAAATAGGTGATCAAGTCTGAGAAACAGAAAGAAAAAAGATTAAAGAAAAGTAAGCAGAGCCACTGAACTTGTGGGACACCATCAAGCAGACCAACTTATGCACTAGGGGAGTCATAGAAAAAGAAGAGAAAGACGAAGGGGCAAAGACATAATTTGAAGAAATAGCAGCTGATAACTTTTCAAATTGGATTAAGGACATGAATATAAACATCCAGGAAGCTCAAAGAACTCTATGTAGGATAAATTCAAATAAATCTACACCAGGACACGTTATGATCAAACTCTCAATAGACAAAGAGGAAATCTTGAAAAACAGCAGTAAGGGAGAAGTGACCTGTCACATGCCAGGGATCCTCAGCAAAATTATCAGCAGATTTCTCATCAGAAATCTTGGAATTCAGAATGTAGTGAGCTGAAAGAAGGAAAAAAAAAAAACTGTCAACCAAGAATCCTATATCTAGCAAATGACTCTTCAAAAATGAGGGAGAAATTAATTTTCCCAGATAAATAAAAGCAGAGGAGTTCATTATCATTGGACCTGCCCTGCAAGAAATGCAGGAGGAATTCCTTCAGGTTGACAGGAAAAGATGCTAGACAGTAACTCAAAACCATAAGAAGAAGTAAAGATCAGAGTAAGTACATGGTTAATTATAAAAGCTAGTATTATTGTAACTTTGTAACTCCACTTTTTGTTTTCCACATGATTTAAGAGATTAATGTATGGAAAATCATTAGTCTATGTTTTGGTACACAAAGTGTATACAAATCCAATTTTGTGACACAATAGCTATTGACTATATACAAAAGGAAATTAGAAAGGATTTAAAATGTTTCACTATAAAAACAATAATTAAATTTAAAAGAAGATGATAATACACAAAATGAGGGACAAAAATCTAAAAGGCACATAGAAAACATATAGCAAAATAACAGAAGTAAGCCTCTCTTTATCAGTAATTACATTAGATATAAATGGAATTTATATCTAATTTATACGCTTCAATCAAAAAACAGTTTGAAAGAACGAATAGGAAAACATGGTCAACCATACACTGTCTACAAGAGACAAACTTTAGATCTAAAGACATAAATATGTTGAAAATGGCAAATATAAATGAAAATATCGCATTATCAAAACTTATGAGATAGAGTAAAGGCAGGGCTAAGAGGGAAATTTGTAGCTATAAATGCCTATACTTAAAAAAAAAAAAAAGACCTCAAATCAACAACTGAATTTTACAACTTAAGAAATTAGAAAAAGAAGAACAAACTAAAACCCAAGCTAGGAGAAGGAAAAAAATAATCAAAATTATAACAACAGAGAATATCAATGAAACCAAAAGTTGGTTATTTGGAAAGATTAACACAATCGGTGAACCTTTAGCTAGATTGGGGAAGAAAAGAGAAGACTCAAACTACTAAAATCAAAAATTAAACTGGGAACATATTACCAATGCTACAGAAATAAAAAGAATTGTAAGAGTTTCCTTTGAACAATTATGCACCAACCAACTGTATAATCTAGATGAAATGAACAAATTTCTAGAAACACAACACTTACCAAAACACAAAATTCCACCAAACATTTAAAGAAAAATTAACACCAATCCTTCTCAAATTTTTACAAAAATTTGAAGAGGAGAAAACACCATCTAACTCATTCGATGATACCAGCATTTCCCTAATACCAAAGTCAAATAAAGACACTACAAGGAAATAAAACTACAAACCAATGTATCTAATGAACTTTGATGCAAAAATCCTCAATAAAATACTAGCAAACCAAATTCAGCACCATAATAAAAGGATTATATACCATGACCAAGAGGGATTTATTCCTGGAATGCAAGCATGATTCAACATATGGAAATTAATCAATGTAATATACTACAGTAACAGCATGAAAGAAAAAAAAAAAAATACATGATCATCTCAACTGACACAGACAAACTATTTAGCAAAATTCAACACCCTTTTGTGACAAAAACACTCATCAAACTAGGAATAGAAGTTAACTGCCCCAACATAATAAAAGCCATGTATGAAAAACCCACATCCAACATCACATGCAATGGTGAAAGACTGAAAGCTCTTCCTCTAAGATGAGGAACAGGGCAAGGATGTCTGCTTTCGCCACGTCTGTTTAACATAGCACTGAAAGTCCCAGCGAGAGCAATAAAGTAAGAAGAAGAAATAAAAGTCATTCAAATTGGAAAAGAAAAAGTAAAATCATTCTGTTGCAGATGATATAATCTTATATGTATATGTAGAAAATCCTAAAGATCTTTCTCTCTCACACACACACACACACACACACAAACACCCACAAAAAAACTGTTAGAACTAAAGAATATGAATGCAGTGAAGTATTGGATACAAAATCAACATGCACAAATCAGTGCTATCTTTATAAATTACCAATAAACAACCCAAAAAGAAAATTAAGAAAAATTCATTTTCAATAGCAACAAAAATAATAAAATAATACTTAAGAATTAATTTTACCAAGACTTTTACAATGAAAACTACAAAACATTGCTGAAAGAAATTAAAGACTTAGGTAAATGAAAATATATTCTCTATTCATGGATTGAAAGATTTAATATTATTAAGATGTTAAGACTACTCAAAGCAATCTGCAAATTCAATGTAATCCATATCAAATTCCTAATAACATTTTTTGCAGAAATAGAAAACTCCATTCTAAAATGTGCATGAAATCTCAAGGGACCCCAAATAGGCAAAACAATCTTTGAAAAATAGTTGGAAGATTCACACTTCCTGTTTTCAAAATTTACTACAAAATTACAATAATCAAAACAGCATGGTTTTGGCATAGAGACATGTAGACCGATGGAATAGAATAGAAAGCTCAAAATTAATCCTTGTATACATAGTCAAGTGATTTTTGACAACAATGACAAGACCGTTCAATGTAGAAAAGACAGTCTTTTCAACAAATGGTGCTGGGAAAACTAGATGTCTACATACAATAAAGTTGGACCCTTAGCTAACAACGTATCTAAAAATTAACTCAAAATGGATCAAAGAGACAAACATAAGAGCTAAACTTATAAAACTCTTAGAAGAAAACCCACACAATAGGAGAAAATATTTACAAATCACGTATCTGATAAGAAGTTAATATCCAGAATATACAAGTCAAGTCAAAAGTCCTAAAACAACAAAAACAACTTGATTCAAAAATGGGCAAAGAACTTGAATAGACATTTCTACAAAAAAGATGTACAAATGGCCAATAAGCACATGAAAAGATGCTCAACATCACTAATCATTATGGAAATACAACTCAAAATCACAATGAAATACCACTTTACACCCATGAAGATAATTACTATAAGAAAAACAGAAAATAGCAAGAGTTGACAAGGATCTGAAGAAAATGGAAACGTTGTGTACTATTGATAAGAATATAAAATGGTGCATCCACTATGAAAAACAGTATGGTAGTTCTTCAAAAAATTACAAATAGAATTAGCATATTATCCAGCAATTCCACTTCTAGGTAAACACCCAAAAGAATTTAAAACAGCGTCTTGAAAAGATATTTGCACACCCATGTTCATAGTAGCATTACACAACAGTGAAAAGGTAGAAGCAACCCAAATGTCCACTGAAAGATGCACAAATAAACAAAATATTGTACAAACATGCAATGAAACATTATTCAACCTTAAAAAGGAAGGAAATTCTGACATATGCTACAACACAAACGAACTTTGAGACATTATGTTCTACAGATATAAATTTCTACTGTAGGCTGTGATGATAGTGGTGATGATGTCATTAATCTCATTATTGTTATGAATACTATCATTAATCTAAGTTGGCAGGAGACGGAAGAGTGGTGAAATGGAAAAGGATAAGGAGCAAGACAGATATATATATATATGTGAACCCTGGCTTCTGCACTTATAAACTATGTTGGTAGAAAATTCTACTTTTATTATTTGAGCTTCAATGTTCTCACATATGAAACAGGAAATATAATACATTCCTTACAGAATCATAATAAAGATTAGAAATAATTTGGGTGAAGTGCCTAGCAAAGTGCCCAAAATTGGCACACAGTAGATACTCAAAAAAAAATGCTATTATCATTTTAGTAGTAATAGTATAATTATATTGTTGCAAATAACGAATAAAGATAATCAACAGTAACACGGTATTTGGTACCTAGTAAGTACCCTAGAAATATCAATTCATTATCATCATCACCACCACCACCGTCATCATAACACCAAGATACCTTCTTGTTTCCTTCCATTTGTTTTTTCACTGTTTTCACTTCCAATTTAGGTGCAACTGCAATCAGTGATCCTAGACAAGATCTTTTGAAGACAAGTTTATCTGTTATCTTTTTTCCAGATAAACTTATTTTCCATTTTAGCAAAATGTACTTGATCTAGAATAACTAACTTGACCTAAACATGAGGTAATACATCAATAAGTTCAAAATATTAATTCTCAATGCTATGGCTTAACTCTCTTCAAATATTTAGGAATTCACAAAAAAGAAAATGTAAATTCTTTTTCCTTCAACCAGAAACTATGGGTTTTCTGTAGTTCATCTTAAGTAATCAATATTTGTCAACACTTCTGTTCCCTCCAGAGGGTAGTAATTAAAATTGAGTAATAAATTACCATTAATGTACATAAATGTAAATGTCATATGTATCTTGTAAAATAAACATCTGGTGAAAATCGAGTGAATCTGTACATTATAAAATGGAAAGCATTTTTCAGGGTTTCTTAAAAGCCTAAATAACTTTTATTTCCTTCCTAAAATTGGGGGCTTTCTGAGTAACATCATTCTTAGTTTATAATCTTTATATTTTTCCATGGCTCTGCATTTTCCCATCCTTACTTTGCTCCATATGTCTGAAACACAGTCATTTAAAACAGCAAGCTTATGTTAATTACCAGAGACAAGTGTTAATGGATTTTAATTTTGCTTTATTAGAATTTACGCAAATTTCACTGTGTTGAGATTCCAAATAAAATCCTTACAATCACAACTTCTCTCTCTCTCTCTCTCTCTCTTTTCTGTTGACTTTACTTTGTAGAAGGGAATGGGAAAAGTTTGCATTAGTATTCAGTGACAGGAACTGTTGACAGCAATATTCTTTAAGGAGAAATAGGTTTTATAAAATTATCTTTAAAACTGTGTGAGTTTGATAATTTGTTAATTAGCATTGATGTCTTTTCTCTATAGGTTCAAATATTCAATTACACTTTCTGATCCGGCTGCTTATTTTAACTGTCTTAATCGCTGTTTTTGTCTTGACCAAAATACATGCATTATTATACACTTAATAACATTCTTTTCCTTACGCCTAGTACAGCCCATGATATAAGTTTATTGGAAAGTTGTTCTGGTAACTCAATAAAAACTCTGCTAAATGGAAAAGAATATGAGAATTTTAGATGCATTTTTAGCTCTAAATTATTATTTCTGTATTATCCAGGAGACATAAACACAACGTTGAGCTTTCTAATATTCAAAATTATTCCAACATACTTTCTATTTTCAAAACTTTTCTTAAGGTATTAAGTGTGGCTTTGTTCTATTCTAAAATTAAGATAAAGTTTTATACTTTTCTGTAGTTCTATATTTTTCTGTTCTATATACTTTTTTTAGTTCTATATCCTTTTCTGTAGTTCTATATTTTCAGTATTTTAACATGCTGAACCTGTTATTTTCACAGTTGGAAAATAATAAAATTATATAAAAATAGATTCTTCTTTGTTGGGAATATCCATTTCAGGTTTCTGTACCTGATTCTATATCTTTTGTAATCTTATTTTTTAAATTGATGAATGATAGTACATATTCATGGGAATGATGTTTCAATACATATAACATATAGTGATCATATCAGGGTAATTAGCATATTCATCAGCTCAAGCCTGTATCATTTCTTTGGGTTGGGAGCTTTTTCCAGAGCACTTTCACAGAAATTCTAATTTATAAATTCTCATAACATGAAAATGAAGCACCAACATCTCAATTTTCCACATTAGGAAACTGAAGCACCAGTGAGTGTCATCCAAGCTAGTACAACTTATAACTGGCAAAGGCTGTATTGGAACAGTTTTACCTGACTCTAAGCAGAATGTTCTCTTTTTTACCCTAGATATCTCAATAAATGGAGTTCAGTCCTGAGGTTAGCAAGACCTGCTTGCCTGAAGTAACTTCTCAAGTATCTCCATGTGGTGATTTTAAAAATATGTCCATCAATTATCTGATACATCTCTCTTCAGGAAGCCTAATGTCATTCCCCTGTCCTCGAAAGCAAGCAGGCTGGATTTAGTGATTGGCCTCTAGTAAACATAACACCACTGAAATGAAGGTGTGTCATTTCCAAGATTAGGTTTTGAAAAGACCGTGGCTTCTGTCTTGGGTACTCTTTTGGATACTCACTCAGGGGAAACCAACTGCTTTGTTTTGAGGACACTCAGGCAGCCTTGTGGAGAGATAGTTTTGGCATGGAACTGAAGCCTCCAGCCAAGAGCCAAGGGCACAAGCCTTCTCTCAAGGTCCAGTCAAACCTTCAAACGGTGCAGCCTCAGACAATGAACTGACTACAACCTCAAGAAAGGCCAGGAACCAGAAGCACCCAACTAAGCCACTCCCAAACTCCCGATCCTCTAAAACTGTAAGATAATAGAGGCTTGTTGTTTCAGGCCACCATGTTTTGGGGCAATTTGTCATGCAGTCATTGATAACTAATACAATGTGCTTGTCCAAGCCTGTCATTCTTAGAGACAGGTCAACAAATCGGGGAGGAGAAGAGGCTGGGGCCCAGGGGTCCATTAGATATTCTGGCCTCAGATATACAAAAAGAGGCAAAAAGCTTTAATATTCAGAAAGCAAATGGAGCACTGGATCATATGACTTCTTGGAGCTCCACATAGCCAGCAATACTCATGGTTAACAGCTGGGCCTTGGGATCAGAACCTCTTGCATTCAAAATTCAACTCTAATTTTAACTGTGTAACAAGTACAGATTATTTTGCCTCCCTGTGTCTGTTTCCTTGTGCATAAAACGGAAATATTTTAGAACTTCACAAAGTTCTTGTAAAGATTAAATGTGAGACTGCATGAGAAGTAGTTCTTAATACACAGTAAAGCCTATTTCAATAAATAAGAGTTATTTCAATTAGTACTAGTAGCAGTAGAGTTGTAGGAAAGCAGAGAAGGAGTAGAATTGGCTTTGTGAGAGCAATGCTTTGAGCCCTCTCAGGCCCTGGATCCCACCATATATTGAACTCACCAGACCCAGGAGTCCACTGGGTCATATGGGACCCAAAGACTTTATGGCCCTGGGCCGTATGGCACCTAGGGATTTCCAGATGCTGATAACCTGGTAGCCAGTGAAGTCACCCAGCGGGGCATCTGAAGTTGCTTGTCTCACAAAGCATGTGTTCAGAGTTCAGTAGTTGTTCAAATGGTATGGAAACTAGGATTATGTGGGGTTGGAGCAGGGATACAAGGGATTCACAAGGTGATAAGAAAATAGGGTGAAAAGAAAAACTCAGGCCAATGACCAAGTGCAAGATGTAGTTGAAGCACAATTGCACTGCTCCTGCCATTCAGAATGTTAGCCTGTTTCTTAGGACAAAGAGAAAAGCCCCTATTACACAGAGGAGCCTGTAATTCAACTTTCAAGGATGAGTGTTCCAAGAAAGGGATATAATGTGTTATTTAACCTTGCCCACAGTATCTGTCCAGACTTTTACCACTTATGCCCTATTACGTACTCTCTTCCTCTTAAAGAGGAGATGCAAAGCCCTCTCTAAAATGACAGTGCATGATCTACAAAGCAGGATTTGGAAATGGCAACAGTGCCCACCATTATAATTAATGCCAGACATCTTCAAAGACCTTCTTTCACCTACAAATGAAACTAATTATTAGTCTTTTTCTCTGGGAGTCCTTCACTGTGTGATGCAGGAGCAGCAACAGCTGGGTCATCCCTTGCAGTTTATTCTCAAAGGCCTTTCAATAAATCTGTTTTGAATCCTATAGCCCACCCTCCCCCACTACCTAAAAGAAATATTCAGGAAATAGAACCTAGTAAAATGATTTATAGCAGCCTACAGTCTGGTGGGGAACATGCCGGGATTGAGGCAATGAATTCCAGCCCCTCCTTGTCTGTGCCCAGGTGTAAACAAACAGTGTTAAAAGAACCAGGTACAAACCCCGGTGCTTCATCAAAACTTCAAGGCAAAGATCTAGAAAAAGAAAGAACAGAGCTAACCTTTTAAAAACGTATTTATAGAGCATCTAAGGAAATAAAAGGATTCAAAAGAATTTTAGGACTGGAATAGATCTTTGAGACTCTCTTAGTTCAACATCATTGTTCAATGTTTCTCCCATGCCACGTGCCATCTGCCAACCTCAAGTCAAAGCAGTAAAAACTGAGGCTCCAAGACCTTAAGTGGTTGTCTGTATGCCAGGCAGACCAGAGGCCAGTTCCTTTGATGGCTAATCTTATTCTTTTCCTACTCCATTAAATTTTTTAAATTGCGTTTGTTTGTGCCCTTTGGATGGGCGGTGTCCAAAATTAGAATAGTTCTTTCTTAGACATGGTTCTGCAGGTACTGCTCTTCACCTGGCTTTTCACCTCTGAGCATGAAGATAAGGACTGTCAATGCCATTCAGGCCATCACCATGCCTAAAGGGTTCTTTTAGTGTGCAAATTTATAAATACAAAAAAAATGCATTGAGAAAAACTAAATCTACATCTGGAATATATGCCGGTTACTAGAAAGTTAATCCACAATTACAAAGACTCTTCACGGACAGGCAGTGTGTTTGAGATTCTTCTATCCTGTGAAAGGTGTAGATTAAGCCCTGAGAAAAGAATGTCAGGAGGAAAATATCTCTAATTTGTTCTGATTCCTCCTCCCCCCTCATCAATTTCCTATTTGTCCTCTGATTGACTTCTATTTCCCAAAATATCCTTATGCATATCTGAAATCTTCCTTGTATAAGAACGAATGTACTATCCTCAGATAATTCTCATAGGTTGCAATTGTTGGAAATTTCATTTTTAAACTACACAGACTTAGGTATCTAATTGAAATTCTGCTAGCTCTAATCTTAATTCCTAGCTGCATAATTAATGCAATTGCTTGCAAATGTGCTCTGCAAGTGCCCTGCGATAAAATGTCTTCTGCGTTGCTTGCACTAACAGAGATTTTATAAACCTTCCTTGCTTTCAACAAGAAAAAAAAATTGCCTGAGTTCAGTGGTGCCCAGGAAAAAAAAAAAACATCAACTCTTTCTCCTTCAGAAACCTTTTTTGTTAGTTTCTGCCTTTTGGTTTATTATTAAAACTCTACCTGCGCCCTGCAACTAGGCAGTATTGGCTTTTAAAAATGTGTTTTCCTGTTGGTATCCTTGCCTGACTATTCAGTCCTTGCTATATTCTTTGTAGTTACTCATGAAGGAATGTCTGTTACTTGCTCCAAACTCCCTGCTCCTAAATTCCAGACACTGCAGAGCAAAAATAGAATCAAAGATGAAACAAAACGAGAAATAAATGACAAGAGAAAAATAAGAATGAGAACGTACCGAAGGGCAGGGTTCTTTCCAGACTTGTCTCTTCCCCCTGCTACAGCCAAGGCCACGATAAGCAGAGTAGGGAAGAGGTCACAGACCAAATGGGATTCTGGGTGAGATGAAGATAATCTGGGAAAAAAGAATGACAAATCTTTCATTGCAAAGATGTTAGCACTCATCTTAAGAGATGAGGGATTTCGTAGGAATAGGGCTTGCCACCCAAATTCTGGTAACTTTCATCCTATATTTGTAATATCTTCTAAAAGAGTAATTCCTAAATTTAAGGATATTGTAAGAATCACCTGGGGAGCTGGTTAAATATTCAGATTCCAAGCTCTTCCCCAGACATACTGATTCAACAAGTCTCTGGTGAGGTTCAGGAGCCTGGATTTCTAACAAGCACCTATGTGATGATTCTGACTTAGGTAATTCCAGGATTACAGTTTAAAAAGTATGTTTTGCAATAAAACTGCCCATTTTTGGAAAGAAAGGGAAAAAAAAGCACGAAAGATAAAAGGAAAAAGTGACTTGTTAAAAGGACTTTTCTTTTTTTCACCCAAACCTGAAGTTCTTAAAAACATATGTAAAAACCCAAAATGTGTTAAAATTCAGATAAACATGAACTAAGCACTGTACACCTTAAAAATCTATTTTAATAGAATCTGTGCAGATCATTTAACTTATAAAAAGAATGTAAGAGATCAGAAAGTCCATTTTTATAAAATATTACTTCATTATGCTGTTTACAATTTTATTTTTTAAAGAGTATATGTATTTTCCTCAAAAAAAAGTCATACTATCAAATACTTCTTTTTACCCTTTCCATGAAACAATTTGCAGCCAAATACATTTAGCACATTAGAACTTTGATCTCCAACTTCAACTAACCAGTAGGGTAATAGTTACATTTGAGGTCACAGTGAGGTCTTGACCTCTCTTAAGGCTTTTTTCTTCAAGGAAACTTCCACTCTCATCATCAACTTTGAAATAACTCACTAGTTGCCCAAGTTTTAATACCTTACATTGGAGCAAATAAATCTGAGCTTGAGTGAATGCTAGCAACATTCACTAAAGTATTACTTTACCACTCAGTTTCCTATTAGAGTCTGGACTGGAAAAATCACCCATTTTTTTTTAACAACTTCTGTAAAAGTGGTTAAATTCTTGAGCAGCAAAGGCAACCACATATATTTCCACAACATAAGATTTTCTATTTATGTTTCATATGTGTACAAAAGTAAATAGTCATTTAACATTGTATCATAGTATCTTTATTTCTCAAAAAGTTGCACTATTCCTTTTGAAAAATAGTCTATCATTAATTTATTCTGATGTAAAAACTAACCTTACATTCAAGCCTACCATAGTATATTTAAAGCTGAAATTATATATTTTAAGTTAAAAAATCTCATTCAAAAATGTTTTCTACACTCAAACGCTCTTGTTTTTTGTTTTCTTTGGAAAGGTTGGGTGAGAATTGGCATGTAAAAATTTTGCTGCCTGACTTCCCCATCACTTATTACAGCTGGCAGAGAGTTCATAAAAGAATAGAGATAACTGTCAAAGCACATTAGCAGTTGCAAAGAAAGAGACAAAAGAAGAATGCCACCATTATTATTTATAGTTGTTCATTGGGGTGAGTTGAGTTTTACTTTTTCCTACCTGAAAAGTGGAGAAAATATGTCATCACTACATATTGCATTTATAACCCCATACTGCTGGGTTGTAATTCAGTCAACATCCAGGATAGTTTTAATGTGTTTATCTCCAATAAAAGTGAGCACTGTGGATGCCAAATTAAAAATCCTTTGGGGTTGTTCATTGCCTATAGCATTCTAAAAGTAAATATATCTCAGTTAAAAAATAGAATTTTAAAAAGTAGTTCTTGGAATCAGAAGACCTACATTTAAGTATGGTTGAATGATATTAAGCCATGTAATCTGGAGAGGATAAAATGGGGAGTGCAAATGCAAGGTCCTCACCATCACAAAGCTGATCTACTGTAGAAAGCAGATTTTATCAAATTTTCACCAAAAAAACAGTGTAAATGTTAACTGTACACAGTACACTAAGATTTGTGTATGAGAATTTGGTATAGGATAAACTAATTTAGAGGGTCAGAGAAGACAACTAAAAAAGTGATCTGGAAGTTGAGCTTTAAAGGTTGAGTAGGAGTTAACCATAAAGAGTTAACCAAGGGAGAGTCTGGGAGGAGAAGCAGGGGGAATCCTATGGGTGGGGACAAAGTATCTGTGGAAACCAAGTCCAACAGGAGCATAGAGTGTCCAAGAGAAAGTTCGTGTGGCTGGAGTACACACAGCTGACACAAAATGAATTTGGGGCCAGCAGGCAGGGCACACAGGACCTTGCGTATTGTATTCAGGATTCTGGTCATTATCTGAGAATTGGGGAGTCATTGAAAGGTTTTGTGTGAGTGAATGTGTGTCTGTGTGTGTGTGTGCTTGTGTGTACACTCTGACAACACAGGCTCTGGAGGAAGGATCATGCATGATCGTATTTATACTTCAACTCAGTCACTCTAGCTGGGATATGGAGAAGACATTAAAAATTGAAATGGAAATCAAGCTACCTATGGTGACTGGATAGAAATCTAATGCCTTGATCTAGGGAAGAGGTGATGAAAAAATGGCCCAAGATAATTACCAGGAAGCTGTCCACTGTCCCTATGGGCCATCCATTCAGTTCTGAGCCAAAGATCCAGTCTGAGGGGGAGAAGATAGGTCCTGTTGATTTTGAGCTGCCTTTGAGATAACCAAGTAGAGATAAGAGTAGACAACTCGCTAATATAGAGCCCCCAGGGTACACCAAGGCTAAAAGTATTTGAGTTCTGAGGATGTTCTAAAGGAAATATAGGATTTTGCTATACGGAGACTAAGGGACATTCCAGAAAGAACACTTGTAATCTCACTAAAGCAAGAACATGTAGAGTCTGTTCTTTCATTAATCACAAATGCAAAGTATTTTCTTTTATAACACAATTTAATCAAGACTTTAAAAAAATTAAGCCCTAAAAGGCATTAATCCATTATTTCTGGATTATTTCTCTTTCCTTCATCTAATGGAATGGTAATTTTAGAGTAGACTCACATAATACATGAAGTAACCTCATAATAGAGGGTGAATTCCTACATCCCATGAAATTTACAACTTCTCTTTTCTTATCATCACAATTTATCCAAAAATTTGTAGAATTTAAAATCCCTTCTAAGCTTTCATAACAAAAATATTTTTGTTTTTTGAGACAGTGTCTCACTCTGTCGCTCAGGCTGGAGTGCAGTGGTGCAATCGTAGCTCACTGCAACTTCCGCCTCCCAGGTTCAAGCAATTCTCCCACCTCAGCCTCCCAAGTAGCTGGGACCAAAGGCGCATGGGGTTAACCATAAAGAGTTAACCAAGGGAGAGTCTGGGAGGAGAAGCAGGGGGAATCCTATGGGTGGGGACAAAGTATCTGTGGAAACCAAGTCCAACAGGAGCATAGAGTGTCCAAGAGAAAGTTCGTGTGGCTGGAGTACACACAGCTGACACAAAATGAATTTGGGGCCAGCAGGCAGGGCACACAGGACCTTGCGTATTGTATTCAGGATTCTAGTCAATAACTCCAATCCCAACTATTTTATAATTTGTTAAAATATCCGGTAGATTTTTGCCTTTGATTTTTTTTCCTCAAAACCGTTGTCACCAAACACCAGTTTGGGCATCCATAATTCACTATTAATAACAAAAAACAAAATGTGCAAGTGAGTTAATTCTTTATGAAATTAGCTTATATGCAAATTATTCTTTTAATTAAGGTCAGTCTCATTGATTGCATTCAAATACACTTTCTGGAAAGGAAAAGAAATCTGTGGAATTGCAGTAAACGTGCAGGGACTTGCAGGGGGAAATAACAAAGCTTATCTGCATCACCAACCACAGGGTGTCAGATACGTTAATGTCATCTTTCACGTGTGCTGCATTGGAAGAAATTGAGAACTACTGCTCTAAACATCAAAATTTTGAAACCCCAAATAAAATATGTGAACAATAATACATTCATTTTTCTTTTTATGCAAGTCAGAAGAAAAATATTGCAGATGCTTTATTTTACAAGTCACTCCAAATAGTGAAGTAATTTATTATTTTTCAGATATAAAACAATAAACTTAAAGCAGCATTTACTATATATATATTATATATATAATTTTTTTTCACTGAGAACAAACAAGTACAGATAGAATTACCTTCTGTAAATGCTTGCAAAACAAAACAATTGAAACATTTAATTTTATGTGTTGTGACATGAAAGAGAATGCCATCAACACAGATCTATTTAACTGAGCACACAGTGAAATTACACCCAAGAAACTGGCTACTGGTTTTAGTTTTTCATGTAGGAAAACCTAGAACACAGACTATGTCCTTAATACATTTATTATCATGAGATTATAAAACAGTAAGTACTGCAATGAATTGTAAGACATATTTCTTACTCAAAAAGTTTCCCATAAGACTTTCACAGCATTTCCTTTTTGACATAGTTTATGTTGGAAGTATAAACCCTCAAAAGGATAACATATATTTGTTTTGTTTTTTTTGTTTTGGGGGATGAGTTTTGTTTTGTTTTTGTTTTTGAAGCAGGGCCTCACTCTGTCACGCAGGCCAGAATGCAGTGGCGCAATCTCAGCTCACTGCAACCTCTGCCTCCCGGGCTCAAGCAATCCTCCCACCTCAGCCTCCAGAGTTGCTGGGATTACAGACGCATCTCACCACGCCTGGCTAATTTTTGTATTTTTTTGTAGAGATGGAGTTTCACCACATTGCCCAGGCTGGTCTCAAACTCCTGAGCTCAAGTGATCTGCCCACCACTGCCACCCAAAGTGCTGGGATTACAGGTGTGAGCCACTGTGCCCAGCCAACATGGCACGTATTTGGATGCAAAGACAGTAGATTCTAATGTTGTCTTAAACAATGCCCAGAATGGTATTTCTTTATTTCAATATATATATTGTTCTAAAGTGATTAGGTTATAAAATTACTATTTGAGAAATTTTCTTCTGTTTAGAAACACAAAAGTTTGCCATTCCTTCAGAATAGTTGCCATACAATTACCAATTTAATCAATTTTTGAGCACCCTCCACCTTTAGATTCTACTCTATATTCAGGGGATCCAGAGATTTAAAAATAAACAATTTATGCTATCAAGGGCCAAAATCTATTGGGAGAGAAAAGGACATGGAAACAAAAGTAGTTATACTATAGAAGCAGAGTAATTGGAGTGAGAAACAAATAGAGTGGCTTTGTGATGTAAATTCTGAGTATAAATTTGAAAATCGAACATGAATTTGGCAGATATATAATTTGAGGGCAGGCACTCTAGAGAGAAGGCAGAAGTAAATACAAAGACAGTGAAGCCTGCAAGACCTCCATGTGTTCATGGAGCTGTAGGTAATTAGGGATGATTGGAATTCGGGATGAATCTGAATAGCATTGTGTCAGAAAAGTAAACTTGCAAGTCAAATACAAGGACATACGCCGCTTAGTAGACCACAGAAGGCCATTAAAGAGTTCGAACAAAGAAGGCCAGGTGCGGTAGATCACACCCTGTAATCCCAGCATTTTGGAAGGCCGAGGCAGGAGGATGGCTTGAATCCAGGAGTTCAAGACCAGCCTGGGTGACAAAGTGAGACCTCATCTCTACAAATAGTAAAAAAAATTAGTCAAGTGTAGTGCTGTGCCTGTGGTCCCAGCTACTTGGGGGGCTGAGGTGGGAGGATTGCTTGAGCCGAGGAAGTTGAGGCTGCAGTGAGCTGTGACTGCACCACTGGATTCCAGCCTGCATGACAGAGCAAGGCTTTGCCAAAAAAAAAAAAAAAAGAAAAGTTTGAACAAAGAAGCGACAGGATTTTATTCGAGTTTTAGAAAGATGATCTCACTGGACATGGGGAGGATGAAGTCTATCAAAATAATGGAAAGTGATACCACATTTTTAAAGAAATACTAAATTAACTAAAATGTCAATTCTTCCTAATCATCTTAAGGTTTTAATGAAATTGAATTCAAATGCCAATAAAGTTGCCATTGTTTTTGTTTAGGTGAAGAGAATATGACAAGATGATTCTCAAATTCATGTTAAATTGTTAAGATCATTGTTTTACATTAAATATTTCCATTGATATTCATAGGAGACTTCAGAGAAGTAAGTAAGAAAATTATGCCCATTTGTCAGGTAAGGATTCTGAGGGTGGGGCAATTTAAATAACTTATCCAAAATCACAGAGCAAATGGTGTGCAATGGGCTTCTGACCCCATAGTTTATTATCTGAAAATATTATAGATGACTTCTTTATAGCAATATATCAGAAATTTTAGATAATCTAAATGTGAAGCTACTGGAGAACAGATACATAAATTAGAGTACATTCATGTGAAAGATTCATATAAATCAATAATTATAATAAACATAAAAGCCTAAACATAATGATTTAAAGAGAGATAATTAAAATCCCGGATTTTTACAATTTAGGCAGTTTCTGAGACATTGTAAATTGTAAAGATATAGAAAGTTTAAAAGCAAAATGATGGGGGTAAATATATTAAAAAAAAACACTAACCAAAAGACATCTGGTATTCTTATACAAATACCAGATAAAGTAGATTTCATTAAAATCTACTAATTATAAAAAGGATTTCTATATAATTCTTTAAAAAAGCATTTCATCCAAAAGCAAAATAATTCCAAATATATATGCATCAAATAAGATAGCTTCAATATGTACAAAACAAACACTGATGGAATCATCAAAAGAAACTTTCAAATATATCATTAGAGTAGGGGGTTTTAACATGCTTCTCCTAGTAGCATATCAAACAGACAAAAATTTTTAAGGATATAGATTGAACAATACAAAAATCAGTTTGATCCAACTGGCACATAGAGAACAATGCACTAACAATTGAAAAATACATGTCCTTTTCAAATATACATGGAACACTTAAAAACTTAACCATGTAAAAGGCCACAAAATAACTTCAACAAACTTCAAAAAATTGGAAGCATACAGATCACAATCTCTAATCACAATGCTATGGAGTTATAAATTGACAACAAAAAAGTTAATTAAATATCTCACCACCTATACTCTGGGGAGCAAACTTTTACACAAAATGTTATGAATAACTGAAATAGAAACTAGATGGGAAATAAAATGTTGTTGTATATAATTAGTTAACACCTAAGGAGCACATACAAATTTGTAAGAGAAATATGAAGATTGCAACAGCTAATAGCCAAAGGTTAAATACCTGAAATAAAAATTAATCAATAAGGAAACACAAAGAATACCTAATCTCACTAAGAGTTTAAGAAATACAAATTAACTCAACACCAAACTATCATACCACTTAAATTAGCAAAATTTTATTTACTTTTTGAATGCATTGCTGGTTGAGACTGAAACAAAAATTGTATATTTATGCACTGTTTATGACAGTGCAACCTGGTATAATTTTGGATTGCAACATTGAACCACAAAATTACACCATAAAAATATTCCTACACTTTGACACAATAATTTCACAATTTGGAAAGAGTTACTTTAATATGATTTACTAATTCATGCTTGACTTAAAGGAGCCTTTGCTTTTGCCACAGCTATTAGAAGAATTCTGTTTCCTTTACTCAGATGAAAAAGGTACCCATTTATTCCGTTAACTTGACATAGCCACGTCTGTAAAAGCCAACATATACAATTTTTTTAAGCAATTGGACCACATACCTCCAGCTAAATATGAGAAATACTGAACAGAGCTACTATCATGTACATTGTGTGTTGTATGAAAAATATATCTTTCGATAATAACTGTTATTCCCTATTAGGAAAATGCATTTAACAGGTTTCAAAATGACTGACTGAAGAAAATGTATATAGAATTGTATAAAATGCTGTTCTTGGCTAGGTTATGCTTATTTCTCCTCGAAGTTTTAGAGGTTGTTCAATTGTTTGTTTGTCTGTCTGTTTTGAGGAGAAAGGAGAGTAGCAAGTGAATTTCATCCACTGGCCATTGGTACCATTTATTGACCCAAGTGTTTTCTCCTAAAACAAAGTTTAATAAACATTTTAAAAAATAAAATTAAAATTGAATGTTTTTAAAAATGCTTTTGTCCAGCCAGCACAGGTAAATAGTTTATTGTGTTGCTTCAAAGTGATCATGTTAGCCATGTTTAGGAGAAATTTGTATCCCGTCAATGACTTCTGAAGTCAATGACAGAAATGGATAGAGGAGGGAGTAGAGGCCATGGAAGAATAAGCAAGAAGACTTACTTAGCAACCCCCTTGTGGTATCCTGCCATTGCACTGAGCATCCTTGAAACTCACTGGAGCTCCCTTCCTGGAATGCATTTGTACTGAAAGGTGACAACCAAGTTAAATGAATAACCAACAGATGACTCAGGAAAAGCATAAGAATGCTTTTTCTCCCTACTCTACTATATTTAGAGCCATTTTTCAAAATCAGCATCCTCCATGTCCATGGACTTTTGGAATAGAGAGTTGCGCTTATGAGAAAATTACATTTTTGAAATAACTACCATTCATTTAGTGTTTGCTATGTGCCAGCCCAGGTGGATTGCTTCAATTGGCATATTTTATTTAATCCTCACAGCAACCCTATGACATAGACCATTTTATTCTCACCATCAACAACAATGAGAAAACTAAAGCACAGAGAAGTTTAGTAACTTACCCAAGGGCACATAGCTAGCAGGAGGAGTAGTCTGGAATCCAGCTGAGGAGAATAGAGGCATAGTTATTATGCCCTTTTCAATGAGGCAGAAATGGAGACTCATGTTAATTCTTGCCCAGTCTTCATTTAGCACATCAGGAAGTGTCAGGTCCAGGAGTTGAGCCTTGACGCTATATGCTAATCATGTCTTTTGATTTTCTATATGCTGAAGCTTTTGACATCTGAGCCTTGCTTAATATGGAGGGACAGCCCCTATACCCCAGAGGCCCCCAAAATTATTCAAACTAGCCAATCCAAAGCATGTTCATTCTGCTCTGTCTATTCTTTCCCATGGAAACCATAAGGCTTCTGTTCACAGTCCCACCCTCCCCCTCTGCCTCCTGCCTGACCTTGGTGCTATCCCTGTGCCCCCTCCCCTATGGCATGGCATGGCATGGCCCCCCTTTGCTTTTGGGGTCTGTAACAAATCATTTTTTTCAATGGCAGTTATCCCCTAATCTGTTGGCCTCACTATACCTAATTAATAATAAAACATCACATACTGTGATGTCAGTACCTATGGTTTTCCTATCATACCAGATGGACTCCTATTGTTATTAGGTGTATATAAAGCTTTCTATGGCCAGGTAGGTAAGCCCTCTTATATCTCTCAAATACTTCTAAACATGTGTATAAAAATGGCATTAATGTCTTCAAAAGACTTCAATAAATTTAACGTGTCAATGTATTGTTCTGCTAACATGCAAAGCGATTAAATAAGTTCTAGGAAGAGTTACCCAATTTCTATGGCCAGATCTAATTAAGAAACAAATTAACATTGTTAAAATAAGCAGAATATTGGTATATTTTTAACACTTAATGATTCATTTTATGGCCTAAGAAATCACTGCTTTTGATACATTGCTACATCAGTCTGCTTTAGACATTTGACATGCACATTTGAAAGTTATGATTTTGACACTTTTCTTGTTAGAGATGTGGAAATGTCATCATCAGTTCCAACCTCCGAAATTAAGGTGATAAAAATTAAAGATTTTTTTAAATTTCCATGTTTTGAAATTATTTTAAATGGCTAAATTGATTTCTACTTTTCAAAAAAATTATAGGGGGAAAATTTCTCCCAGGCTAAGACCCGATCAGGAGAGTTTTAGCCTGGAGCAAATTTTTACAGCTCAGTTATAAACCCCTGAAATAGGAGTTCATAATGGAAACGGCTGCTCAACCTTAGCTATTGCGGGTGCCACTATAATAAAAACGGCAGGAGTTCACATTAACATTGGCTTCCCTTACACTCTTTCCTGTTAGCCATCTATTAACCAAACTACACTGCCTAATGGAGGTAAAGGCCACAGCTTTACTCCCAACAAAAATAACAAGATAGGCAACTTACAGGTGGTAAATAACATATTCCCCCAAACATCAGAGTGTACAAACATCCCCTGGAGGCCACTCTCCAATCTAGAGAATAACATCCACTCCAATGATTTCAAATCAGGAATAACGTCTCAGCCTGCAAAACACTAGGCAATGACACCGATTTCCTGTTTATTTTTTTAAATGTACTACATTTTCGGTGTTTGTAAAGAGAATAATTTTTTTAAAAACTCCTTTATAATAATATATATAATACATTCATATATACTGACAGGTAGATGATTTTCCAAAATTAGAAACAATATTTGAATTGAAGTACCTGAATATTTCATTCGTAGACACCACCACAGAGCGATCCAGATTAAACTACGGTGGAGTTTTACTTTAGTGTCATCTTTAAAATCCCCAAGAATGAGGAAGGAACCGGCATTTTTATGTGCTTATGTGCCAGATGCTTTGTGTCTATTACTTAGTTCTTATAATAAAACCCCACTATTATCCCCCATTTACCTGTAAGAAAGTTGAGGCTCAGATTGGATAAAGTTTTGCTTTCATAGAGTTCGTAAATGCAGGAGTAAGATGAGCCTCGAGTTCTGTCTGATGGTAAACTAACTGTGCTGTCAGATTACAAAAAGAGAAAGAAGAGAGAACCCACCACTTCCAATCATTCATTGTTTCTTTAAGCCTAGTCGAGTAATCGTATTAATTGTTTTTCAATCAAAAGATAAATGTCTTGGAGAGCTTTGAAGTTTGCAGATCTTACGTGGAGACTTTGTAAGGTATACTAGATTAATTTATTATGGTTACACAGAATTGGCAGCCAAGCATTTTCTGCTGACCAACAGAACTGATTCTTCCAGGATTTCACATGACTTCTAAATGCCTGGAAAACTCACCATTCCAGTGAACCATGCTGCCTCCCTGGGCAGGGCCCTACAGGCACCTTCCTTACAATGATACTCTTGAATCTTTAGTCATAAGCAACTTCCCCCACCCCTTAGTTTTGAGCTCCATTCCATAGGTGACAATGTGACAATAGCAATGTTCCAGCACACAATTCTCAGTCTGTTTTCACATGAAGGTGAGCTTTGTTCAACTTCATTGAAAGCCTATTCCCAACCTATTTTTTCATTTGAAACTCTTCAAATCAAACAGGTCACTGAATAAAATGTAAACACTTAAATATCTATGCTGTTAACATAAGCACTCTCTGTCTTTTCTCCAAAAATAAACTGAGAACTTGGTTGTGACAAGGGTGGGAGGAATGAAGAGACGAGAGAAGTGCCACAGTCTCCGTGAAGCCAGTCTTGACAAACTGGAAGTGGGGCATTGATTTCTACTCAACATAACTCTGAGCACGCAACATCCCTGGCTCTTCCCCTATTGTGAAAAATACAGTGGTGCCATTGTCTGTAATGTAAATGTCTTATTTACATGATTTCTGAACTGGGTCATTGTTTATATTGTCAGCTGTACATGCCGTGATGGTTTTTTTTCCTAATTGACTTCTGAAAGCAAGGTAGCGACTACATGTCTGTGATTTACTGTGGGACACAGGCCCAGCATTATGTCCAGGTGGATATTTTAAATCAATAGTTTGATTTTCATGTGATTTTAGAGAAATCCAGTATTGGCATGTAAAGATTCTATTACATGTATAGGTACACATTGTCTTTCCAAAATTAAAAAAAAAAAAAAGGTTATCTGATAGCTGTGGGAAGTTTTTAAAAGTAATGGACCCTTTTTCTGGAAAAGTGTAGTTCTCATGTATATGTTTTCTATATGATTTCAGGGAGTTAAAGTATCACTTTATAAACCTATGCAACTCTTAGGAACCAAAAACCCCAATTTAAGACTCTTGCTCTCTAGGAACTATACTAAGTATAATTTGTTTTCAAAGACTATCCAGGGCCAGGTGTGGTGGCTCACGCCTGTACACTTTGGGAGGCCGAGGTGAGTGGATTGCTTAAGCCCAGGAGTTCAAGGGCAGCCTGGGCAACATGGGGAAACACTGTCTCTCCAAAAAGTTCAAAAATTGGTAAGGTGTGGAGGTGCAAACCTATGGTCCCAGCTACTCGGAAGGTTGAGGTGGGAGGACTGAGCCCAGAAGCGGGAGGCAGAGGTTGCTGTGAGCCAAGATCGTGCCACTGTACTCCTACCTGGGCAACAGAGCAAAACCTTGTCTCAAAACAAACAAACAAAAAAAGATTATTCTGGAATACATATAAATGAGATTCAGCATCAAAAATTTATATCTCATTCTTAGATCTCCCACTGCAGGACTTTAAAGATGAACTGTTTATTTTTCTTGGCAAGAAAAATACCTTCAACCACAAAAGGAAGAGGGTCAGTGTAGGGTCACCCCAGCACTTTACCTCAGATAATTTACAAAGGAAGAAAATAGTGGAAAGGCATTTGACTTATTAAATATACACCTAAGTGTATACACACGCACACATACAGATGTAGACAGAAATACATGTTAGAAGATACTTGCCTTGGAAAGCTCTAAAATTTGATGGGATTATTCTAAGGCCTTGTATTTATGCAGATTTTGAATGATCCGTGAGAAGGTGTTCTGACGTCTTGGCCTTTTATGCTAACTAGGACCGACGATTCCAGGATTTTACTTGACCCTGGAAAATACAAACAGTCCTATTTCACAGCAACAGAGCGATGGTTCTCAAAAGGGTGGCCCTCAGACCACGGGCAGCAGCACCGACGAATTGTTTGCAAAGCAATTTCTCAGCTCGACCAGAAACCTGCAGATACTCTGGGAGTCGGCCCAGTAGCGCAGGGAGAGGGTTAACAAGACCCCAGGGATTCCTGGTTGCGAATCCCTGCCTTAAAGAGCTTTCACTGTCTACTGGAAACAGTATTTTAACCTTAATCTGAATCCGGCGACACAACTCTTCCCACATAGACTTCTCAATTCCCTAAGGATGACAGAATATTCCCCTCCACATCAAAACTTGTTCAGAATTCTGTTCACACCAGGCCACTAAAGGCTAAGAACAAAGGCGTGTCCAGAATTAGTGGATTCTTGGTCTCACTGACGTCAAGCAAGAAACCGCGGACCCTCGCGCTGAGTGTTAACAATTCTTAAATGCGGCGTGTCTGGAGTTTGCTATTTCTGATGTTAGAAAGTTCGGAGTTTCTTCTCTCTGGTGGGTTCACAGTGTACCCTGGTTCAAGAATGAAGCTGCAGACCTTCAGGGTGAGTGTTAACAGCTCTTAAGGCGGTGCATCTGGAGTTGTTCGCTCCCGCCAGTGGATTCATGATCTCGCTGAGCTTCAGAAGTGAAGCTTAAGAACTTCACGGTGAGTGTTACACCTCAAAAGCAGTGTAGACCCAAAAAGTTGGCAGTAGCCAACAATACTGCAAAGAGCAAAAAAACAAAGCTTCCACAGCATGGAAAGGAACGCAAGCCACTTGCCACTGCTAGTCCCGGCAGCCTGCTTTTATTCTCTTATCTGGCCCCACCCACATCCTGCTGATTGGTCCATTTTACAGAGCCGACCGGTCTGTTTTACAGAGAGCTGATTGGTCCGTTTTGACAGGGTGCTGATTGGTGTGTTTACAATCCCTGAGCTAGACACAAAAGTTCTCCACGTCCCCACTAGATTAGCTAGATACAGAGTGTCATTGGTGTAGTTACAAACCCTGAGCTAGACACAGAGTGCTGATTGGTGCATTTACAAACCTTGAGCTAGATACAGAGTGCCAATTGGTGCATTCACAACCCCTTAGCTAGACATAAAGGTTCTCCAAGTCCCCACCAGAGTAACTAGATACAGAGTGCCAATTGGCGCATTCACAAACTCTGAGCTAGACACAGGGTGCTGACTGCTGTGTTTACAAACTTTGAGCTAGTTACAAAGTGTTGATTGGTGTAGTCACAATCCCTTAGCTAGATATAAAGATTCTCCAAGTCTCCACCAGATCAGAAGCCCAGCTGGCTTCACCCAGTGGATTCCGCACCAGGGCCGCAGGTGGAGCTGTCTGTCAATCCCGCGCCTGCGTCCGCACTCCTCAGCCCTTCGGCGGTCAATGGGACCGGGCGCCGTGGAGCAGGGGGCGGCGCTCGTCAGGGAGGCTCGGGCCGCGCAGGAGCCCACGGCGGCGGGGGAGGCTCAGGCATGGCGGGCTGCAGGTCCCGAGCCCTGCCGCGCCGGGAGGCAGCTAAGGCCCGGCGAGAAATCAAGCACAGCAGCCGCTGGCCCAGGTGCTAAGCCCCTCACTGCCCGAGTGTGGGGCCCGCCCAGCCCACGCCCACCCGGAACTCGCGCTGGTCCGCAAGCGCCGCGCGCAGCCCCGGTTCCCTCCCACACCTCTCCCTCCACACCTCCCCGCAAGCTGAGGGAGCCGGCTCCAGCCTTGGCCAGCCCGGAAAGGGGCTCCCACAGTGCAGCGGCAAGCTGAAGGGCTTCTCAAGCGCGGCCAGAGTGGACGCCAAAGCTGAGGAGGCACCAAGAGCGAGCAAGGGCTGCCAGCATGCTGTCACCTCTCAAAGGGATCCAACCGATTAATATCCGGGCATTTGAGGGGCATGTGAATTTCTTACAGGCCAAAGCCCTTTTCAAACAGCATCTTTCTGTGCTCGGATGAATTAAGACAATCCAGTTTAAGAAAATAAGCAAATGTGCATATTGTTCTTTCAAAAAAATACTTATTTGCTTGTTTAATATTCGACTTAGGCTCCTCAGTTTATAAGTCCAAGTGAATTTTATTAGCAATTTCCTCAGAGAATCGCTGATGATAATTATCATTGAAAAAAAATCCAAACACTTTAAATTACAGTTACAAATCATATAAGTTTTTTTTACTTTTAATTTTCACCACATTGTACAAATACATCTAATTATTCTCACTCTACATAGTACGCTACAAAGTGCCTTGGGGGACTGATTGGTTTATCAATTCAATTGGAAAGTTGGTTGTTTTGATTAACGTCAACTATTATCTATTATAATGAGTATCATAATGCCGTCTAATTAAGACAAAGAAAGTGCTTAAAAATTTCCAAACCTATTGCCTGTATGAGTAAAAAAATTCACAACAACAAAAAGCTGTCTGGTTTCATTCAGTGTAGAAATATCCCGACAAACCTCTTTCTCTAGTGGTAACATTGAATTATAGACCTCTATAAAAATTATCTACATGAAGATAATCTTGAGGCATCAAGAAAAGGTTAGATCAGGTCTGTGCTTGGTTTAAGAAGGTGAGAGGTGGAACTAGGGATAAGGACTTGGTTGTGCTGAGCAGCTATCCTTGAACTCAACTTAGTAAGAAAATACAGAGCAAAGTTCCTTTTCCCTTAAAAAGGCCCTATAACTGTAATCCCAGCTCTTTGGGAGGCTGAGGTGTGAGGATTGCTTGAGGCCAGGAGTTTGAGACCAGACTGGGCAACATCACGAGACCCCATCTTTATCAAAAAAAAAAATTGGTGGCCAAGCACAGTGACTCACGCCTGTAATCCCAGCACTTTGGGAGGCCAAGGTGGGTGGATTGCCTGAGATCAGGAGTTCGAGACCAGCAGCTAACATGGAGAAAAATACAAAAATTAGCTGGTTGTGGTGGCAGGCGCCTGTAATCCTTGCTACTCAGGAGGCTGAGGCAGGAGAATCGCTTGAACCCAGGAGGCGGAGGTTGCGGTGAGCCGAGATCGCGCCTTTGCGTGAGAGCAAAACTCCATCTCAAAAAAAAAAAAAAATTGGTATCCAAGAAGATGACTCTCTCTATATATACATATATATATATATATATATCTGGCCTTTAAATATATATACACACACATATATATGTAAATATAAAGTTTTAGGGCCTTTAAATATATTTTATATCTAAATATATATAAATTTATATTTATTAATATGTTAAATATATTTATATAAATTCATATAGATTTAAATATATATATTTAAAGGCCCTAAGACATTATACTTACATATATATATATGTATATATACGTGTATATACATACATATATTTAAAGGCCCTAAAACTTTATATTTATATGTACATACATATTTAAAGGCCCTAAAACTAATACTGCGAGGGATAAGTCAGTGCTTCTTGAATGTCTTTTCTATCCCAGGGTTGCAGAGGGATGTGGAAGACACCCCTTAGCAGCCATGGGTGACTTCGGCAATAATGCTATCAGACACAGCCCGATGGCAGGGCTAGCTGCCCACCCCTAATCTCCAGAGGGTTCCATCAGAATCTCCAGAGTCCTGAGTGCACTGAAAGGGCCTCCAGATGCCTGGGCTATGCCCTTCGGCAATTATTTAATAGTTGTGTGTCTCAGCTGACCTTTCAATATGAGGACAGGTTTGGAATTGTTAAAAGAGAAGCCTAGATAGTCCATCTGGAGACCTATTAAACAAGTAAAAAAGAATCATCTTAATATGTTTGGGCTGCTATAAAAACAAATCAGACTGGGTGGCTTAAACCATGGAAATGTATTTCTTATTGTTCCAGAGGCTGGGAAATCCAAGATCAAGGTGCTGGCCAATTCAGTTCCTGGTGAGGGCCTTCTTCCTGGCTGGTAGACAGCCACCGTCTCACTATATTTGCAAATCACAGAGAGACCACTATGGTGTTTCTTCTTTTCCTTTTTTTTTTTTCTTGAGATGGAGTCTTGCTCTGTTGCCCAGGCTGCAGTGGCGCAATCTCGGCTCACTGCAACCTCTGCCTCCTGGGTTCAGGTGATTCTCCTGCCTCAGCCTCCCGAGTAGGTGGGACTACAGGCGCCTGCCACCACATCCAGCTAACTTTTGTATTTTTAGTAGAGACAGGGTTTCACCATGTTGGCCAGGATGGTCTCAATCTCTTGACCACGTAGTCCTGCCGCCTTGGCCTCCCAAAGTGCTGGGATTATAAGCATGAGCCACGGCACCCGGCCTCTTCTTATAGGGACTCTAGCTTTATCAGATTAGGGCCCAACTCTTATAACCTCATTTAACTTTAATCACCTCCTTATTCCAAATACAGTTACTTTGCGGGTTGTAACTTCAATATAAGAATTTGGGGCAGTAGGCTGGGTGCAGTGGCTCACGCCTGTAATCCCAGCACTTTGGGAGGCCAAGGTGGGTGGATCACCTGAGGTCAGGAGTTTGAGACCAGCCTGACCAACATGGCAAAACCCCGTCTCCACTAAAAATTAGCCAGGTGTGATTTCAGACACCTGTAATCCCAACTACTGGGGAGGCTGAGACAGGAGAATCACTTGAACCTGGGAGGCAGAAGTTGTAGTGAGCCCAGATCACGCCATTGCATTCCAGGCTGGGCAACAGAATGAGACTCGGTCTCAAAAAAAAAAAAAGAAAAGAATTTGGGGCAGTAGTGGGCGTGGGATGGCACACAACTCAGTCCACAGCAAGAACTACACAAATACAGGTTTTGTTTTTTTTAACTCTGTAGGATCAGTTCAGAGGTAGCACCCAGCTCACATTGATTTTGCATTTTTTAAACTATAGCAAAAATCATGTTCTTTCAAATTTTCTATCTGAGGGGGGATTAACAGAATAATCAGGTAAGGCTTATGATAATTTATTATTTACAGAATGCAAAGAGTTCTGGATATGGACAAGGCAAATTTAGATAAGGAACATTACCAAGCACATAGTTCTGTCATTGAGACATGTCTTGGGTTGTGCCTGAGTGTCCTGAATTAGCCTTGTGATTCTCAGTGTGTTTAGGCTTCACTAACTTTCCTCTTTGCCTGTGGATGTTTTCAAACTATGAAGTGTCCAAGCTGAGGGAGATATTTGGGTCAAGAATATTAGATTCCCTTCTTCTATTTGCAAAGAATTGTTGTTATCTATGAAAGAAGTGTTTTAGAAAACTTGGGTCATTAGCTCTGGGTACCTTCCTGCATTTTTTGATGTGTTTCTGTGGACTACACTGACCCCATATACAAACTCGATTGCACCTAGAGATGTGGTAATGTCACTGGACCTGATCACAAATAAGCTTTAAAAGTGTGAGGTATGTTATTTCACTGAAGGGTAAGTACTTCCGTTGGGAAGTGATTTTGACGATAAATCTTATGTTGGATTAAAAGCCTTTTTTGGCCAAGTTCCTAGACTGAGACTATTTTTTTGTTTGTTCTTTCATTTTGGTTTGAGATGTAGGTCAGTCCTGAAACTAAAATCATCAGGAGGTAACAACTGCTGTGTGTGCACGCCTGTTTTTTTTTTTTTTTTTTTTTTTTTTGAGACGGAGTCTCGCTCTGTCGCCCAGGCTGGAGTGCAGTGGCGCAATCTCGTCTCACTGAAAGCTCCGCCTCCCCGGTTCACGCCATTCTCCTGCCTCAGCCTCTCCGAGTAGCTGGGACTACAGGCGCCCGCCACCACGCCCGGCTAATTTTTTTTTTTGTATTTTTAGTAGAGACGGGGTTTCACCGTGGTCTCAATCTCCTGACCTCGTGATCCGCCCACGTCGGCCTCCCAAAGTGCTGGGATTACAAGCGTAAGCCACCGCGCCCGGCCACGCGTGTGTTAATATATGTGTGCACACGTGTGCATGTTTGTATTTTCTCACTGGCAGTGTAACCGAGTATTTATTTCCAATTCCCATGATCCACTGAAAGCAACAGTGGTTTTAGTTCCATGAAGGAACAAATTGGTTCCTGCAGGTGCAGACACTGGTTTCCTACTGGCAAAATCTGAGGGCACCAACAAGCTGACCTGGCAAGATGAACTCCGAACCAGTCTGTTAGTCACAGTGAGGGGCAGTTACCAACCAGAATGGCTCGCTGGTGTCTAATAAAGGCAGGAAGTGCTCTTTTGGCGAGTGGCCCTTCTCTCCATCTTGGGACATATTTCCTCTTGTGACTGGTAGGTGTCAGCTATCAGGCAGCCTAAATTACCTGAAAAACGTTGTTAGGCATAGGATGAATTCAGGTTCATGGTGTAACATAGTTTAAACAGAAGTAGTGCAGGTATTTAAAGAGAAAGTTTATTTTCTCCTTGAACGTGTATTTTACCCCTTGGCAGGGCCGCAAGGCTACTAAACATTCCTAATCCACATCACTGCTGCATTTTAGGCAGAACAAGCACATACACCTCATTATTTTGTACGGACTGGGTGTCTGTGAACCTCCTTAAACAGAGCTGTGGTTCTTGTTCCCCATTTTTCCTATACTCCTTTGGGCTGAACCATTTGTGGCCTACAAACTACAATAAACTAGAGACATTTTGAACGAGAAATTTATTTGCCTCCTGCAAATACTGCATGCTTTAGAAAGTGTGTGGGTATGTGTGTTAACATAAATATGATAAGAAGAACAAGAAGTTTAGTCTGCATGAATAAAGTGGCACTTTTTCTTGATGCCTTGATGTTTCATTTTAAATCTCACTACATGAGGCAGGAAAACGTCTAAATTTATATTCCATAAAATCTGAGTTCAGCTACTGCTTCTACTTTAATGTGATGTCTTTAGGACATGAACCCATTATAATAATAATCTGATTGGTAAAGAGAGGTCATTAGATATCTCTCTCCAAAGAGATAGCTGCCAGAAAGAAACAGTGATTAGAGGTTTAAAAAAAGATTTCTTTAATGTTTCCTGTTTTGCCATTTTATCTGTAGTAAAAAATTTATTCTTCCATGCTCAATAAATTCTGAAGAGTGCTTTGAGTTCAGCGGGTAGTAGACTTCTTTACGTGCACGATAACTGTTGAATACTGGTTATGAATGGGCTTCCTAACTACACTTTCGATGTATGCATATTGTTTTGATAAATGAAAATACAAATGCATTGAGGAAAAAATAGATCAGATTTTTATTTCAGGGGGAAACTCAGTGATTCTTACCTGTTCACAAGAAAATATATTTGATATATCCTTTGCTAGAATATTTTGGAAGCTAAAGGTTTTTTAAAATTTTCTTTCTGAAGTTTTATTAATGCTATTTTACGGGGAAAAAATTATAACAACCACATAGTTATAGAAATTAGTCCAGGCACAGTGGCTCCTGCCTGTAATCCCAGCACTTTGGGAGGCCGAGGCAGGCAGATCACCTGAGGTCAGGAGTTCGAGACCAGCCTACCCAATATGGCGAAACCTTGTGTCTACTAAAAATAATAATAAAAAAAAAATTAGCCGAGCATGGTGGTGGCTGCCTATAATCCCAGCTACTCAGGAGGCTGAGGCAGGAGAATTGCTTGAACCCAGGAGGTGGAGGTTTCAATGAGCCAAGATCGCGCCACTGCACTTCAGCCTGGGTGACAGGAGTGAAACTTCATCTCAAAAAAAAAAAAAAAAAAAAAAAATTAAACACATCACAAGAGGGGTTGCTTCTTTTGGGGAATTATAGTGCCAGAACTGAAAAATGATTGTGCAATCAGTACACAGCTATATCCCCTTGTAATAGCTGTAGCATAGGTGTAGCAGCTCTGGATCTGGGAGCCACCATATCAAGGCGACTACTGAGAGGAGCCCATTTCAGCTCTCTGCCTGAGCCCCAAGACTCTCCTAGGCATCCTTTGAAATCTTGTTGGAGGCAGCCACACTCCCATGGCCCATGCACTCTGCAAGCCAGTGAAGATGGCACCATGCAAATGCCACTAAGCTTTATTGCCTGTGCTCTCTGGAGGAGTAGCCACCACTGTACCGGGGCTTGCTCGAACCAAACCTAGGGCAGCTGAGGACTACTGCTGGCAAGCAGGGAACAGAGCTTTAAGGTGGTGCTGGGCAGAGAGCCCTGAGATCCCACAGGCACCCTGGTCCTCTCCTTTGAAATGGTCCTGCCTTTGAGGCCCTGGCACTCTGGGCTTGTGATGGGAGTGGCAGCCCCACAGATCTTTAAAATGCCTTCAGAGTCACTCTTCTATTGTCTTGATGAATAGCATGTGGCTAATACATACTAATCTCCTTACTCACACCTTTGGTGTGTTCTCCCGAACATACTTTTTCATTTGTTACAAAATCGGCAGGCTGAGAATTTTCTGCATCTTTAACTTCTGCTTCCCTTTTGATGATAAATTCTGTCTTTGAATCTTTTCTGTCTCCTCGCATTTCCTATAAGCAGTCAAGAGAAGCCGTGCAGCACCCACAGCACTGTGCTTAGAGGATTCTTCTCCCAAATATTCAGTTTCACCATCCATGAGCACTACCGTGCACTGAACACTAGGATACCAACACAGTTCAGCCAAGCTGTTTGCCACTTTGTAACAGGGATCACCTTTCCACCAGTTTCCCATAATATGTTCCTCATTTCCATCTGAGACCTCCTCAGGATGGCCTTTACTGTCTGAATTTCTACCAACATTCCGATCATGACCACTTAGGTAATCTCTAAGAAGATTGAAGCTTTCTCTACAACCCTCTTCTTCTGATCCCTCAGTGGAGTCACCCTTTAAGATCCATTCTTGGTGATGCAGGCTTTTTCTAGCATGCACTTCAGAACTCTTCCAAGCTCTACCCATAACTCAGTTCTAAAGCCACTTCCAGATTTTTAAGTATTCGTTATAGCCACACTCTACTTTTTGGTAGCAATTTCTGTCTTAGTCCATTTGGCCTGCCATAACAAAATACTTTAGACTAAGTAACTTACAAATAATAGAAATATATTGCTGGTAGTTCTGGAGCTTGCAAAATCCAAGATCAAAGTGGGATTAGGTTTCAAAATATTAATTTGGGGGATACGCAAACATTCAGACAATAGCACCTCCTTTATGAAACAGGAAGACTTCTTTTCATAAACTTGCTGCAAGAATAAAATGAGGATGTACCCCCAGCATTTAAGATGGTGCCTGACACAGCTCCATGAGGGCAAGAACCACACTCTCCTCATTCTCCTTTGCATGCTCAGTGTTTGATACTGTGTCTGGCACATAGTTGGTCCTGGATAAACATTTGTTTACTGATGAAATAATAAACACAAAGTATCAGTTCTTATTTTCTGAAATGTTTTGTAGCTGCTAAAATGTGATATATGCAGAGTTTTATATATAACTTGTTAAATATTAACACAATAATCCCTCCATATAAATTTCCAGCAAACAAATTCACTTTTTGTATCTTCTTGATTCTAGTATATGAAGCTGTGAATCACTCCTGTTAGACCTGTTGAGTAAAACAGGAAACTTGGGGAAATAAAAAAGGGAAACTGTGTCAAAAGCAGAATGGATTGCCTAATAGCTGTCAACTCATCCTCTCTGCGGTGGGGCTTTTTTTTGCAATGAAGTCTTGGAAAAAATAAAGGAACTTGAGGGAAAGAAGATCCTGGCCTTGGACATCTTTTTATCCTCAGTCAAGAGAAAGACAGACAGAAGTGTGCGGAAGCACAAATGACTTATGTTTTGGCATAAGATTTTTATGGACAGCCAAGTTACTGCATATCCCCAAGACCTCAGTGGACCCTAAAAGTGCTTAGAGGAAAATGCATAAATCAGGAAAGCACTGAACACTTGACTGAGGACAGACAAATGCACACCATATTGATTTCAACAAAGCTAAATACTCAATAAGCAGCGACTCATTAAAAATTCAGTGAAGAGCGGGTGCGGTGGCTCACGCTTGTAATCCCAGCACTTTGGGAGGCCCAGGCGGGCGGATCACAAGGTCAGGAGATCGAGACCACGGTGAAACCCCGTCTCTACTAAAAATATAAAAAAAAATCAGCCAGGCGTGGTGGCGGGCGCCTGTAGTCCCAGCTACTCGGAGAGGCTGAGGCAGGAGAATGGCATGAACCCGGGAGGCGGAGCTTGCAGTGAGCCGAGATGCGCCACTGCACTCCAGCCTGGGCGACAGAGCAAGACTCCGTCTCAAAAAAAAAAAAAAAAAAAAAAAAGAAATTCAGTGAAGAGAGTTGCTGAACAGTTTCCAGGAAGCAAAAGATGTCCAATGAAACAAACAGCTCCACACCCAATGTTACAAAATGTCATTGCCTTGGGATTTATTTAGTGTTGGTGTTTGTTTTCTATTAATGAACTTCATAGGATTTTAAAATTTACTTTTGACTTCAGCTCCTCAACCATATATTTTTGTTAAAGTCCAGGACTTCGGATTATGGAAAGACTACTGTGTGTGTGTGTGTGTGTGTGTGTGTGTGTGTGTGTATGCATGTGCACACGCTCATGTATCCATGTGTACATTATGTTGGCTTAAAACATGTATAAGTGTGTACATATATGTGCTTGAGATATAGCTCTACACCATATATATGTATACACACATACTCAAACATACATATGTACACACAGACAACATGTACCTTGCTCTCCTTTAGATGTGGAAACCTCTAGTGTGGAGTCTGAATCATATGGTTCTCATATAGTGCAACATTTATAGCATTGGGTAAGTGCTGAGCACAACATGAGCACTTAACAGATACTAAAAATGTTTTTAAACTTTAAGAGAGGAGAAGTTTAAAAATCCCGTCCCTTTGAAAGCGTTTAAAGTAACATAAAAATTCAAAGGAATAGAGGCACCATTTGGTTAATTAAAGCATCTTCTAATAAACCTTTGATATGGCTGACTGCAACATTAAGTGGCAAAGTGGCCACTTGTCCAGGACGACCCCAAACCCTAAAATTCTTGTGATGGAGAAAACTACTTGGAAATATTTCTCTAAATTAATTCAAAAGTGTTTGAGGTCTTCTCATTTTTATTATTCTCCCTAAAGAATATAAAGTGGAAAGAGTAATCAAAATAATTTATTTGAAAGACTGAGAAAATAATTCCTTAAATAGTTTACAAGTAGCAAAAGATGCGTGATATTGGTAGTGCTAAAAGGAAGGGAAGAAGAGAGGGAGAGAGGGAGGGAGGAAGGAAGGGTGGCAGAGAGGAAGAGAGGGAAGAGGAACAAAGAAACAAAAAGAAAAGAAATACTGCAGCTGTGAATTGACTCCAGACCAGAGTATATTCTTTCTTCATCTGAGTTATTCTTAATACATTCCTGAAACTTCCAGAAGCATTTTCAACAGTTGAATGGGCCAAAGGAACTTCCATAGTCTCCACGTCCAAAGACCAAACTCCTTTAAGGGAATGTAAATATATACCCTTAGGGTAGCATCCAGGGATACAGAACAAGAATGTTTGCTTATTCATGTATATATCCCCAAGACTGTAGAAAACTTATCTTCTTAAGAATATAACCTTTCAAGATGTGGGGACAAATAAAAGAAGAAAAAAGAAAAAATACTAATGTCTCAGCAGCTCGACTGTGCATCTGAGAAAGACTTGACAGGCGACTCGGCACATCACGTCAATCTCATCTTAAAACCAAAATTCTGATGTCATTTGGAGATGGCACGCTGACATTCACTGAGCTCATGCTTAAGGGATTTCTCATCATGCGTGTTCAGACACTATCCCTTTTTAGAGTCTTGATCTGTGTCTCATTGGCTGAGCACTCAACAGGGAGAGAATAGGTAGCTCATATTGCTTGCAGAATTTACATAAAGTGCTTAAACAGATATGTAAACCCTGGGTGCCTTGCCAGGCATGGGAGTAAAGTTTCTCAGCAGGCCTGATACCCTGTAGCGAGGACCTTCTAAATGGACTCACAGGGACAAATGTGGAGGTTCAAACGTAAAGACAATAGTTTTAATCCTACACCAAGGCGAGCTGGCACAGGGATTGCCAGAGAAAGAGAGGTGGCAGTGTTTAACCACTCCAGTTCTGGAAAACTCCATCCATCCCTCCTCCACCCCACACCACCACCACCACCACCACCTCCTCTTGCTCAACACAGCGTTTCAAAGGAGCTTGGTGAATGGGCGAGTCTTGGGCGATGGGACTGAACACAACCTCCTGCTCACCGGGCCACCTGAATTGCCTAAGAGCTGTCAACTCATCCTCTCTGCGGTGGGGCTTTAGTGTTGCCCTGAAGACAGCACAGCACAGCGGCTGGCAAGCCAGGGCCTTTGATCCTTGCAGTCTCCACTATTGGGGCTTTTTCCCACTCTTTTTCTGTCTTTCTCCAAACTTTGAAGATAATGAGTCTTAAACATTTGCAAGTAATTAGAAGTTGTGGCTGCCAAGGAAAAGTGAGTATTTTTCTTTTAAATGGGAAGAGTAGGTACTGTGCTCATCACACATCTCTAATTATATCACATGTGCTTATTTGGTCTCTGATAAACTGATCTGGCCCTGGTAGGGAAACCACACCTAGGAAGTAATGAGCCCCTCCTGCAACAATAATAGCCATTAAGAGGCGAGAAGCAGAGTGTCACCATGAGTCAATTATTTATCATTTACTGACAACTTCATCCTTCAACTTGCTTTTCAGCTTCAGTATCTGAACAATGGAAGTAAGGGGACTGTGTATTCTCCTATAGAAACAGAGCAGATGATTTCAGAAAATACTATATGAAGTCTCCTTTTACTACGCATTTAAACAATTTTACTGAAAAAGTCACCGTCTATCTCTAGGTTCATTTTTGGTACTTTTCATAGTACGTGTGTGTGTGTGTGTGTGTGTGTGTGTGATGAAAGACACATACAATTTGAAATGTGAGCAATACTTTATTATCCATTGCTAATGAAGAAAAAATCAGAAAGTCTAAAGGAAGCAAATACATAAATAAATGGATCACTGGGATAAACCCCTTTACCCATATGAAACGTCCAACAGCTACCCTGAAGGGTAAAAATAAAAATGATAGCTTGGCTTATTCAGTCATTCTCCCACTCGACCGAACAATCTCTCAGCATAGAGAAGATCACACAATTATTTCACCCTATAGGATTTGGCCAAGGTCTATGTAGTGGAACTTTCTTTCCTCCCCTATTTCTATCTCAGATGTAAAAAGGACATTTCAGATCATTTACCCAATGCCTTCATTTTACAAGGAATAAACTGAGGCACAGAGAAAGGCTGTTTGAATGGCCCACGATAAAAAAAATCAGCTAACAACAGATTCAGGTCTTCTGGTCCCACATAGAGTGGCGGCTGTCCTTGCCCTTACCCAGACTTTGCCTGTTCTCCAGTCCTTTAACAGGATGCTCCCAGCCAGCTGAGAGCCTTCACAGGCCTCGCTGCCCATAGACCAGCACCTGAAAAGTGAGGTTGTTAAACAGGCACTCACAGTCTTTCATAGTGAGTCCGCTTTTGAATTTATACAAGAAAAAACGTTTTGGTAAGTTGTCGAAGTAGCAAAATGAGCTTCTTCCTCTACTCACATGTGTTGCTATGTGGTGTTCACCTATTCTTGGGATTTTTTCTTACATCTTCTAATTGTCTCATTGTCTTTACCCTTTTAAAGGTCTGTGTGTGTGTGTGTGTGTGTGTGTGTGTGTGTCTGTGTAAACATATGCACGCATGTATCTATATAAATATATTGTTTCCTGTTCAAACTACTCAACTAAGAAAGGTGCATGAGAATATAAATAATACTTGTCTCACCTTTTTGAGTATTGACTTTGGACTATTTAAGAAGGATTTTAGTTTATGAGCTGTTGCCACAGCATTTCAGCTTTTCTCTGAAGGCACTTCTCAAAATAAGGCCGAATAATGGCTTTTGGAAACAAGGGAAGTGGAAACTTATTTGTTTGTGTTTTTATAGGAACACAAATTAGAATAGGTACAGGACTCAAGTATCCTCAATCCCAGAGGTATCCAGGGATGCTTCATTCTCAGCTTCTGGCTGGTTAGTACCCTCTGTTCTGAGAAACATAGGGGTTTGAGTCATCTACAGTATTTGACTAATCTCAGAATTTAAAGGAAAACTCTGAAAGCAAAAAGGCCATATGGGGCTGGGTGCAGTGGTTCATGTCTGTAACCCCAGCACTTTGGGAGGCCAAAGCGGGAGACTGCTTGAGCTCAGGAGTTCAAGACCAGCCTGGGCAACATAGTGAGACCTCGTCTCTGCTAAAAATAAAAAAAAAAATAGCGGGGCATGGTGGTGCCTACCTGTATTCCCAGCTCCTTGCAATACTCAGGCAGGAGGATGTCTTGACCCCAGGAGTTAAAGGTTACAGTGAGCTGTGATCGCGCCACTGCACTTTAGTCTGGGCAACAGAGCAAAACCTCGACTCAAAAAAAAAAAGTAAAGAAAACGGCCATATAGTAATATATGCCACTAGGTTAAAATCACAGGCCTCCAAGATGTCAGTCATGGTTTTAAACATTTTACATGTATTAACTCATTTAATCTTTGAGACACCCCTATACGGCGAATACCACTATGATACCCACATTTCAAATGAGGAAACTGAGACACAGAAGTTAGACAACAACGTTACACCACTGGTCAGTGCTGAGCCTAGAAGTGGAGCCTGCACTCTGCACCCCAACACACTGCCCCCGGCCCCCGCCCAGTGGAAAGCAGGCTCCATTCAAGAAACCAGGAAGCATCAAGTTGACATTCCAGGAATAGAAACTTTCTGGAAGCCCCAAGGGCCTCTCCTTTAAACCCTCTCACCTACTCACACCCTGATCTAAATTAGGTTTAAGAAATCCAGGTAAGATCGGGATGCCTACAGGGATGGAGTTCTTGCCGAACAGTGTATGTGAAGAGGAATATGGTCTAAGCCCAAAGCCAATTTGTTCCAAGCGAAAGCAGAAGCCTCGATTTCGGGGCTTGCCTCTCTAGCTCTCCAGGATCAATGGACCCAAGGATTCGCCAATACATTCTGAAGATGAGATGAGTTGCTGTCAACTTTCAGGAGGTGACCCAGGACACTGAAAGCCATTCTTCCAGAAGAGGCAGGAGCCTGTGATGCCCCTAAACACAGGTGCATCCATATATGTACACACACACACACACACACACACACACATACACGCACCCCAAAGGCTACTTAAGCTCATTTCAAATAACTCTGCCAGACAAACAGACACAGAAATAACTCAGTACCAGATGAGCAATAATTATAAACAAGGTAACAGACGAACAAGCTGCTGTGGGGATCTAGGAAGACGGTTCATGAGGAAATCACGGCCCCTCCTCCCACCCACTCCTTCCTGAGGAAGGGAGGCGTTTGGTGCGTGGTATTTTTCACCAGGCACACAATGGAGTTAGGTAACTTTGGAAAGAAAGGCAATTTAAATAAGGAGAGGCCTGATGAAGTAAGTTAATGATGTACATTCTTGGGTGGTGAGAAGATAAAACATGTAACAGTAAAAAATATGAGTTCATCAAAAGGAAGAGTGTGTGTATAGTATATTTCAAGGTATTTCCACCTCTATTGGTCTTAATTAAAAAGCATGGTTTGGGTCGGGCGCAGTGGCTCACGCCTGTAATCCCAGCACTTTGGGAGGCCGAGGCAAGCAGATCACCTGAGGTCCGGAGTTTGAGACCAGCCTGGCCAACATGGTGAAACCCCATCTCTACTAAAAATACCAAAAATTAGCCGGGCACAGTGGCAGGCACCTGTAATCCCAGCTACTTAGGAGGCTGACACAGGAGAATTGCTTGAAGCTGGCAGGCAGAGGTTGCAGTGAGCCGAGATCGCACCATTGCACTCCACCCTGGGCAACAAAAGAAAAAAAAAAAAAAAAACATGGTTTGGCATGTCGCTTAGGTCTGTTTTAGAATTTTCCAAATTTTTTGTAAAGAGTTTGTCCAATTTTCTGCCACTCACTATCTTTATTAACTTAGAGAATGAATATACCCACCAAAATAAGAAGATGAAAGAAAAAAGAAAAAATATACCCATTTTCAGATATATCTTTTAAAGGAATAATTAGAATATAAAGAATTTCTTTATTAAAGAGGAAGTTTAATAAATGTACTAATATTACAAAGAATAGTACTACTGCCAAATATAAATTAACTGGCATCATAATATGCCCTTGTACTTCTTATAATTTGTATGACATTTTAAGATTTTAAAAAAGAAACCATAATTCAGTCTTTAAAACATAAAAAACTTAAAACTCTCCTTTCTCCTTCAGCCTCTAAACATGAAATTCATGGGTTAGAGGCCACGGTCTGAAGCTCAATGTAGATTTTTAAAATAGTATGTCAAATTTTTAAGCTATATATTTAGACATTTCATTTTATGGACCATTTTAGCTTCTATCCCATGGAAGTTCACTGTTTCAGGAACCTATTTCTAAGAATGCAGTGGGGAACTTGCAGTCATTACCGGAAGACTTTTGGGGGACCTTTTATAACGTACATTTCTATTTGACTCTGACAGTACCATGAGGCATTTTTCAACTTGACTCTTACAGAGTTTGCTCAACCTAATAAAAGAGGCCTCCTATCTCTAATCATGCATTTTCCCTCAACCAAAGAAGATCTTTGTCCTTTTAGAAATAAGCAGCAATTTTTTAAAATGCAATTCTTAGTGCTTAGCTCAGTAAGGTAGGGATGACTTGATTTTCAGGTTTGGTAAGAGTGATGTATTGTTTAAGCAATTTAAGCAACAAGTTTTAATAAATAAATTTTACTGCATTTAAAATTTAAAAAGGAATTCCCAAGCTCCTTAATGAAACTTTGCCTTAAGTTTACATACATATGTAATATATGTGTAAATATAATATATATGTGTAAATATAAATCTGATAGACTTAAGAAATAAAATATTCTATTAACTTTGAGGTAGGTATAAATAATAGATAATAAATAGATCTCCATTTTTCAAATAAATGCTTTTTTTCCCATCCTGCAAAAAGAATGTATTCCATATTTATCTGTGGCAGCCCTATTCAGAGAGGCAGTTTTATAATGAAACCCCAGCAGGCAACCTTTCTGTACCCAACCTTGAGTACTACTGTTGGAGTTGAAACCCTCACTGACTTAGTGGAGGCAAAGGAATAAAGAATAGAGACTGCTTTTTATTTTATTTTATGTTATGTTATTTTTTAAGAGACAAAGTCTTGCTCTGTCACCCAGGCTGCAGAGTAGTGGCAAAATCATGGCTCCACTATAGCCTCGAACTCCTGGGCTCAAGCAATCCTCCCACCTCAGCCTCTGGAGTAGCTGGGATTATTACAGACACATGTCACCCTGCCCCAGCAGAGCCTGCATATGGAAGAGTGGATGGACAATGCATTCTGCATAAAAAAGTGAGAGCTGACTTTAAATCCAATTCAATAGGTAGATAGTAGGTAAGTGGACGGAGCTTTGCATGTAGGAAATCAAAGAAATCGTTTTATAAATTATTTTTTTATCTATTTATTGCCATGAAAATAAAACCATTTACTTTCAGAACTCTACCACCAAAATGTATTTGAGGCTGTGCGTGGTGGCTCACTCCTGTAATCCCAGCACTTGAGGAGGCCGAGACAAGTGGATCACTTGAGGTCAGGAGTTCGAGACCAGCCTGACCAACACGGTGAAATCCCATCTCTACTAAAAATACAAAAATTAGCCATCATGGTGGCACGTGCCTATAATCCCAGCTACTCAGGAGGCTGAATCATGAGAATTTCTTGAACCTGGGAGGCACAGCTTGCAGTGAGCTGAGATCGTGCCACTGCACTCCAGCCTGGGTGACAGAGCGAGACTCCGTCTCAAAAAAAAAAAAAAAGTGTATTTGATACTTATTAAATAGTTATCAAATTTCAGAAATGCCAGATTAGAGATTGGCAATCTTTAAGGTTCCTTTTAATTTTACCCTTCATAGATATAAAAATCATTAAAGAGACACCACTACTCCCTCTACTTTATGGTTGAAAACTTTAGCCCCTTCTAGAAAAATAGTTTATGTGCGCCTTCAAGTCCATACACATCTGAACAAAAGAATCTGCCACACTGTTGGAGTCTCAGAATGTTCAAAACTAGCAATGTCACTGGGCTCTCCCATGCTGAGATACTTCAGTCAAGGCCTAAAAGCAACTATTCTCCAAACACAGTTTCAAAACCCTATAATTATAAAATTCTGTTTGTGGCCTTTCAAAGTTGCTGTTTGTACCATTTGTAAAGTCTAGAACACAAAAACCACCATTCTAAATGATAGGAGGTTTTTTTTTTTTTTTTACCTCATCAGTTATTTATGCCTCTCAAACACATCATTTTGTTTACTGTTCAGCTTCTATATAATTAGTGATGAACAATACGAAAAAAATAATTGCTGAACAGACAAAATTCTGGCAAATTGATAGGATTATTACACGTAAATAATAATTATTATAGCTTGTGCTAATAAAACTTATTGTGCCTACTGAGCCTACAATTAGCATCAATGTTTTTAATACCAGCCAAATTAATTTCATAGTTGACATTTCTAGCACAAAGTATTAGTAATTTGCAATCTTGTGTTTTCTAATCCCAGCACCACCGACTGATACTGGGGAATGTTTAGAACTACTAATTGTGACGGCCGGGCACGGTGGCTCACGCCTGTAATCCCGGCACTTTGGGAGACCAAGGAGGGTGGATCACCTGAGGTCAGGAGTTTGAGACCAGCCTGGCCAACATGGTGAAACCCTGTCTCTACTAAAAATACAAAAATTAGCCAGTCGTGGTGGCTGGTGCCTGTAATCTCAGCTACTTGGGAGGCTGAGGCAGGATAATTGCTTCAACCCAGGAGATGGAGGTTGCAGTGAGCCAAGATCAAGCCATTGCACTCCAGCTGGGCCACAAGAGCAAAAAAAAAAAAAAAAAAGCTACTAATTGTGAACTAGAGCTTTATAATTCTACTTTTTATAAAGTCATCCCATCATTGCCTCTGCTTAAAGATCTAACAATTCTTTGCCTGTAGGAGTCCCGTAAAATATAACAACTAGATGATAAGCAAGTGAATAAATAATTAGAAACACCCTGGCCAAGTGTATTAGTCCATTCTCACACTGCTATAAAGAACTACCTGAGACTGGGTAATTTATAAAGATAAAGGTTTAATTGACTCACACTTCTGCACACTATATAGGCTTCTGCTTCTGGGGAGGCCTCAGGAAACTTACCATCATGGCAGAAGGTGAAGAGGAAGCAAGCACATCTTCACTTGGCTGGTGGGAGGGGTGAGTGAGGTACAACACACTTTCTTTTTTTTTTTTTTTTTTTTGAGATGGAGCCTCACTCTGTTGCCCAGGCTGGAGTACAGTGGCGTGATCTCAGCTCACTGCAAGCTCCGCCTCCTGGGTTCTTGCCATCCATTCTCCTGCCTCAGCCTCCCAAGTAGCTGGGACTACAGGCACGCACCACCACACCCAGCTAATTTTTTGTATTTTTAGTAGAGATGGGGTTTCACCGTGTTAGCCAGGATGGTCTCAATCTCCTGACCTTGTGATCCACCTGCCTCTGCCTCCCAAAGTGCTGGGATTAAAGGCGTGAGCCACTGTGCCTGGCCAGTACAACACACTTTCAACCAACAGAGCTTGTGAGGGCTCTATCACAGCACAGTGAGGAGGATGGTGCTAAAATATAAGGAACCACCCCCGTGATTCAATAACATCCTACCAGGCCCTTCCTCCAATACTGGGGATCACAACTTGACAGGAGATTTGGGTGGGGACACAGAGTCCCAAACTATATTATTCTACCCCTGGCCCCTCCAAAATATCATGTCCTTCTCACATTTCTTTTTTTTGGGGGTGGGGGGTGAGAGGCGAGGGGACAGAGTCTCACTCTGTCACCAGGCTGGAGTGCAGTGGTGCGATCTCAGCTCACTGCAACCACCGCCTCCCAGGTTCAAGTGATTCTCCTGCCTTAGCCTCCCGAGTAGCTGAGACTACAGGTGCATGCCACCACGCCCAGATAATTGTTGTATTTTTGGTAGACATGGGGTTTCACCATGTTGGCCAGGATGATCTCAATCTCCTGACCTCATCATCCTGCTGCCTCGGCCTCCCAAAGTGCTGGGATTACAGGCATGAGCCACCACACCTGGCCCCTTCTCACATTTCAAAACACAATTATGCCTTTCCAACAGTCCTCCCAAATCTTAACTCATTCCAGCTTCTCTTATGAGTTAACTCAAAAGTCCAAGTCCAAAATCGCACCTGAGACAAGGCAAGTCCCTTCCACCTATGAGCCTGTAAATTAAAAAACAAATTAGTTATTTCTAAGATAAAATGGGGGTACAGGCATTGAGTAAATGTTCCCATTCCAAAAGGGAGAAATTGATTGAAACAAAGGGGATACAGATCCCATGCAAGGCTGAAACTCAGCAGGGTGATTATTAAATCTTGAAGCTCCAAAATAGTCTCCTTTGACTCCATGATTACATCCAGGCAACACTGATACAATGGATGGGCTCCCAAGGTCTTGGGCAGCTCAGCACCTGTGGTGGTTCTGCATGGCTTAGCTCCCATGGTTGCTCTCAAAAGCTGGCATTGAGTGCCTGCAGCTTTCCCAGGTGCGTGGTGCAATCTGTCAGTGAATCTAACTTTCTGGGGTCTGGAGGATGGTAGCCTTCTTCTCCAAGCTGCACTAGGCAGTCCCCCAGTGGGGATTCTGTGTGGGGTTCCAACCCCACGTTTCCCCTTAGCACTGCCCTAGTAGAAGTTCTCTATAAGGGCTCCACCCCTGTAGCAGACTTCTGCCTGAACATCCAGGCATTTCCATACACCCTCTGAAATCTAGACAGAGGCTCCCAAGCCTCAACTGTTGCCCTCTGCACACCTACAGGCTTAACACACATGGAAGCTGCCAAGGCTTGGGGCTTGCGTTCTCTGAAGCAATGGCCTGAGCTGTACCTTGGTCCCTTTTAGCCATGGCTAGAGTTGGAGTGGCTGCAATGCAGGGCACCATGTCCCAAGGCTGCACAGAGCAGCAGGGCCCTGGGCCTGGCCCAGGAAACCATTCTTCCCTCCTAGGCTTCCAGGACTGTGATGGGAGGGGCTGCTGTGAAGGTCACTCAAATGCCTTGGAGTCATTTTCCCAATTGTCTTGGCTATTATCATTCAGCTCCTCTTAGGCAAACTTCTGCAGCTGGCTTGAATTCCTCGCCAGAAAATGGGTTTTTCTTTTCTGCCACAGGGTCAGGCTGTAAATTTTCCAAACTTTTATGCTCTACTTCCCTTTTAAATATAACTTCCAGTTTCAGACCATTTCTCAGTTTATGCAGATGAGCATAGGTTTTTGTAGCAGCCAGGCCACATCTTAATGCTTTGCTGCTTAGAAATTTCTTCCGTGCCAGATATCCTAAATCATCTCTCTCAAGTTTGAAGTTCCACAGATCACTAGAGCAGGAGTGCAGTGCCACTAGTCTCTTTGCTAAAGCATAGCAAGAGTGATCTTTACCCCAGTTCCCAATAAGTTCCTCATCTCCATCTGAGTCCTCCTCAGTCTGGACTTCACTATCCATATCACTATCATCATTTTGGTCACAACCATTCAACAAGTCTCTAGGAAGTTCTAAACTTTCCCTAATCCCCCTGTCTTTTTCTGAGCCCTTCTTTTCCAACCTCTGCCCATTACCTAGTTCCAAAGCTGCTTCCACATTTTCAGGTATCTTTATAGCAATGCCCCAATTCTCTGGTACCAACTTTCTGTATTAGTTTGTTCTCACACTGCTATAAATACTACCTGAGACTGGATAATTTATTTTAAAAAGAGGTTTAATTGGCTCACAGCTCTGCAGGCTGCACAGGCTTCTGCTTCTGGGGAGGCCTCAAGAAACCTACAATTATGGCAGAAGGTAAAGGGAAAGCAAGCACATCTTCACATGGCAGCAAGAGAGGGAGGGGAGGTGCCACACACCTTCAAACAACCAGATCTTGTGAGAGCTCTGTCACAAGAACAGCAAGGGCGATGGTGCTAAACCATTAGTAACTGTCCCCATGATTCAATAACCTCCCACCATCTCCCTCCTCCAACACTAGAGATCACAACTTGGCAGGACCAAGATTGCACAAAGAGGACTACAGGAATATTACTCAAAGATGGCAGAGGGGCTCTACATTTTCTTTTCCAAGTCTTGATTCAGTTATGCAGAGTACATTTGTATTGCATAATTGGTTGCCTTCAAGAAAATGCAAGTGTCCTGGCACATGCCAAGTGTTCCCTAAAGACACCTGTGATGATAATGTGACGATAAAGCCCTCAAGGACCTGGCTGGATAGAGAACACCTGGAACTCACCACACTGTGGCCTCTTTAGAGCAGGATTGAATGAATGTTGTTGTTATGCTTGTTGTTTAAAGAACAAGCCCTGGATGATAAAAAAAAATTAAAAAAAAAAAGTGGTCAGTTGTGATTACTATTACTTTCCTGGAGATGGATAGTCATGGTGGGCCCAGAGAGAGGAAGGGGCACTTAGGAAGATTACAGTAGACTTGCTGATATTCGGATGTATTTCTTGCTTGATCAGAATAGAGAGAGACGCTGAAAATATGGACAGCAGGAATTTCCAAACACATCCTAGGATGCAGTCATGTGTTTAATTTCTCAAAGTCACATGGCAGCTGGAAGAGGATGGGGGATGGTGGAGCAGGGAAGCTGATGAAAAAAGAGGGAAGCACACCATCTGCAATGCAAACTGGTAAACCCTGGAAGCCCATTGGGAGATTCTGCCTAGAGCAGGATCAACTGGAGGGTAGAGCACGTGCTGGCTTTTTCCCACTTCCACTCTTTCCCAATTCCAACATGATGACATCAGGAACAGCCAGTGATACCAGTGACAGAAAGACTAAGATTAAGAGGTAGAACTGGCCCTCACTTGTAGTTTGAGAAAGTGACTTTTCCTGCCTCTGTTTCCCTGCTAGTAATACTGGGTGCTAGCCTCACTTAATGGTTCATTCATTTGCTGTTCGGTTTTGTTCCCCTTGTCCACTTTGTCAGGAGCATTGGAACGGGATTACCTATGAGGTCTGCTGGGATCTCATGCATGGAGGAGGCAAGCATGTAATTCCCTTCTGAAAGCCATAGTATTACAACCATTCTAGTTTGTATGTTTCAGTTATTAAGAGGCTGCTTAATAATATCACCACACGAACGGAGATACTGAAATGAATCTGACTAAAGCTTTTTATACTAATGGCAAATTCTATTTTTGGCTGTATTTCAATAAGTATACTTGTTTTCTAGTTATCTGAAAGATGGAAAAACAATCACGTTTTACTGATTGGAAATTTATTTATGTGACTTACAAAAAATCAAGACCTGACTTTAAGACATTGTTTTTACTAAGTTTAAGGTTTTAAAACCATTATGCTCTGGAAAACAAAGGACCACTAAAGGAGATCTGGTATGTTTTGAAAGCAAAGAGCTACAACATTAGGTGCCCTATAAAACAAAAACCTAGGTATCATTTCTGCATAATGTGTATGTGTGTGTGTATACATATATACACACACCTAGGTATCATTTATATATATACACACACACACACACACCCCTAAGTATCATTTTTGCATAATATGTGTGTGTGTGCATATATATATATATATATATATATATATATATATATATATAAATTACTATAATGTATTTTTCCAAAAGAACCTACAGTTCGGCCGGGCGCGGTGGCTCACGCTTGTAATCCCAGCACTTTGGGAGGCCGAGAGCGGCGGATCACGAGGTCAGGAGATCGAGACCACAGTGAAACCCCGTCTCTACTAAAAATACAAAAAAAAATTAGCCGGGCGTGGTGGCGGGCGCCTGTAGTCCCAGCTACTCGGAGAGGCTGAGGCAGGAGAATGGCGTGAACCCGGGAGGCGGAGTTTGCAGTGAGCCGAGATCGCGCCACTGCACTCCAGCCTGGGCGACAGAGCGAGACTCCGTCTCAAAAACTACAGTTCAGCAGGGGTTGTTCTGTTCTATATAGGAAATTGTATCTGTCTTCATAGCACCCAGACAAATGAGATAAATGTGCTACATCTTACATTTTAAGGTGAAAAATGAAGGGCAGTCAGAAATAAAGGCAGAAACACGCTCCAGGTCTCTTAACTTTTACTCCAGGACTCTTTGTACTGATTTTTGGACTATCCATCCATTTCTCTGGTGAACCTAGCAATCCTTTCGTTGAACAGAATTATTTCTCTGCATAAAATTGCTTATTTAGAATCATAGACTATTAAACCTAAAGGGAATGAAGAGAGTCTCATTGTAGGAGTATGCTGTTTACCTACAGAGGAAGGAGCAGAGGCTCATACAGGTAAAAGGCTTTCTCTTTGTCAAATAGTCCATTAGCCATATCGCCCTACAAGAGCCTCGATTTTCTTATTGCAAGCCTTTCTCTTAGAAGGCTGGCCAACACAATACCATTGTTTGTATCAAAAGAGCCAGTGCATTTATCCAAAGAGCCTAACTTTCCCCCACTGAAAATCCAGCTGGTAAAATAAAATTTAAAGTTGGTTAATAGGCCGGGTGCAGTGGCTCACACCTGTAATCCCAGCACTTTGGGAGGCCAAGGTGGGCAGATCACTTGAGGGTAGAAGTTTGAGACCAGCCTGGCCAACATGGTTAAACCTCATCTCTACTAAAAAAAATACAAAAATTACTGGGGCGTGGTGGCAGGCACCTGTAATCCCAGCTACTCAGGAGGCTGAGGCATGAGAATTGCTTGAACCCAGGAGGCGGAGGTTGCAGTGAGCCAAGATTGCACCACTGCACTCCAGCCTGGGCGACAGAGCGAGACTGAATCTCAAAAAACAAAATAAAGTAAAATAAAATAAAATAAAATTGGCTAACAGTAAATTCATGATATCTCAGTTTAACAGTTTGGTTGTGGTCAGTCTTGATATCTTATTATGTGGTATTTTTTAATATTTTACTTTCCTTATAGCCTAGTAGTTTGGACCCTTGAGGTTAATTGATTCTTCAAAAGTGCCTGTTTAATTTGCCTTAACATATGACTTGTGGGCCTTTTCTCTCAGTACTGACCAGTGTTGAGAGATAAAATTTCAACGAAAAAAACTGACCAAATATACTAAACTTGTTTTCACCAGGCTAAAGATACTACAATCTCTCTGCACATTTTATCTGCCATGTCATGTCTTGCCATTTCTGTTCAATGGTTTGTAAAAAGAAAACTTTGTATCACATGCTAGACAGACGTTGCTGTCCTTAACTTTTAATGCTACCAACAGTGCTCCAGGCACTAAACAAAACCCAAAGAGCAGCACCTCCCCTTAGTGTATCTAAATAATAGATTGAAGAGCAGATTGCACATGTGCATATATTTTAATCAATATGCATTTAGTGCGGCTGTAAGTGACACTAAAACATCACTACTCCCCAGGTGTCATTACCACCCACGATCACCCAGTGGGCATTCTCCTACTTTATGTTGTTAAGTGTTCCTGAAAAGTTGCATGTAAATCAAATAATGTTACATACAGTTGAGTAACCTATTATGGAGACTCCTTTATGAAGCAATAGGTAGCATATTATTACCTTATAGAAATTTGGTACAAATTTCTGGCATTTTCTCTTGTAGTTACCTATTTTCAATTCTGTGAGGCAATTCATTTCTTCATTCAATATTGTTAAATTCTCACTATATACAGTACAACATAGAAAGAGTACCCACTTACAAGACAGGAGAAGCCATATATATCTATAACACAAGGGAAAAATAAATATCTCCCCAAAATAATAACGACCAAAATAGAAATGGTAGAAAAATTCAAAGTGAAAAAGAAAAACGGACATAAAATTTATAATGCATTTATAGAAGCTCTAACATACTTTTTATATAAATAAAGATGAGAGATAATAAATATCAGAGAGAAATCTGTGTATGATTAGAGTGGTATTATTTCCTTTGGTTTAGCTCTCTGGTAAATATGTCTTAACAAAATGTTTAAATCCCAAAATACAATTAGTGCATGTCACCAGAAAAAAAAGTTAAGAAGAAAAACCCACGTCTGATCATGGTGGCTCATGCCTGCAATCCCAGCACATTGGGAGGCCGAGGCAGGAAGGTTGCTGGAGAACAAGAGTTTGAGACCAGCCTGGGCAACAGAGGGAGACTCTGTCTCTACAAAAGATAATTTTTAAAAAATTAGCCAGGCGAAATGACACTAAGTCTTTAGTCTCGGCTATTCTGAAGGCTGAGACAGGAGGATAGCTTAAACCCAGGAATTCGTGGCTGCAATGAGCCACGGTCACCACACTGCATTCCAGCCTGGTGACAGAGATCTTGTCCCAAAAAAAAAAAAAGAAAAAGAAAAACCCATTTCTCCTTTCACGGGATATCTGGCATTGCTAACTCTGCCATGACATGTACAAGCTATTTGGGCCAGCTGGTAAAAGGGTCTGTTAATTTAAAATAACCTGTTTGTTAATTGCTTTCAACCCAAGTCATTTTGTTCCTGCACTTTGAACCCTAAAGGTAGTTTGGAATAAATGCGGCTGGGAATGAGAAGTAATTAATGCAAGCAGGCAGCCGTGGCTGCAAGAGCCGGGTATGGAGTGGGGACGGCCTGGAACTGGTGTTTGTGCTCTGAGGAACTGATCCCGCTGGTTTGTTGTTAGATTTTTTTTTTTCCCCTTTTCCTTCTGCCGTCTAGTTGCAGGCTACCACTGGAAGCTTCTGCCAAAGCGGGCTATCCCATCAGCCCTCCGGCACACTGTGTTGATCAGTAGATAAAACCTTCCCGGCAGTCACAGCCGCCGCTGCCACTGACGAGGCCACAGCAGCGAGCAAGCAGCTCTGTGAAATTCACTAACTGCCTCTCCACCTGCCGTCACCTCCTTGGGTCCCTCAAGGTTCTCCTTGTGGTTGATAGTCATGGTGATTGCTTGACCTTGGGCCTTGCAGCTGGCTGGCTTCCAGGAAGCTCCTCTGATGACAAGGTGTGCTGAAGTCTGTGTTCACGGGCACAGCATTCAGGCGCAGAGCGTGGGATGCGGGAGAAATAGCTGCTGCCGATGCTAATGGCCCCAGTGTTCTTCCCTCGCAGGCAGAAATTATGCTGGCTTCTGTCTCGCGGCTTCTCCCTTTGCCCAGCGCCTTGTATGTACTGGGAGACCAGACTGTGACCACCTCCAGGGTGACAGGAAGCAGTAAAAAATAAAAACAAAAAATGACAGAAAGACATGCATTGTATTTTCCAGCCTGTTGAAGCTTCTTTTATTGCATACTCTTGGAAAAAAAAAAAAAAAAAAAAAACAGTCTTGCCAGTGATTTACACATGACTGTAACATTTTAAAACCTAGGCAACACACACAGGTATTTATCTGATTGATGCTTCTCTAATTCTTTGAAGTCCTCAGGCCATCTAGGAAGTTATGTCAATTTATAATTTTCCAGTGACACGTGTATGTGCGCACATGTGCACACACGTGTGTGTTTTGCCAAATGAATTGGCATTAGGGCAATGGTTAATGTAATATTAGTTGGTGTGGCGGAAAGCAAAAATTGCACTTAAAAGATTGAGCTGAGGTGAAACCGGCGAGACGACTTTTCCCAGAACGTGTACAACGCCCTCTGTGAAAAGCTCCTTTTTCTTGGTAAACTTATTTTTGCTTTAATGTAACAGGGAAGCGTGTCTCATCCTAGAATGATTATGCCCAATTTCACTATGGTTGGGGATTGGGAGGATTTGGGAAAAAGCATAGTGGAGCCTTTCCAGAGTCAAACCTAACATTGTGTCAAAAGTACAGAAATTTGATGAAATCATAGTATCAATACTTGAAGATGTACTGCTTGAAGATTCCTCTCCCAAAGGACTCCTGATTACACCTGGTTTTTGGACCTTGAGTACATAGCATCTAGTTTTCTGTCTTAAAAAACATGAAGCAATGGTAATACTGGCCTGCTCTTCCAATCACTAAATCAAACTTAAATTTGTGTTTTGTTTCTGTTTATTTTTTAAAATATATTTCAGACCTGTTTCAAACATATATTTTGTTGATCCTTACAACTATCCTGGTGAAAAATTATCTGCTTTCTGCAGGTGTGCAGAATGAGACTTGGATTAAGAAAAAAAAAAAAAATGTCAGCCGGGTGCAGTGGCTCATGCCTGTAATCCAAGCACTTTGAGAGGCCGTGGCAGAAGGATCATGAGGTCAGGAGTTCAAGACCAGCCTGGCCTATATGGTGAAACCCTGTCTGTACTAAAAATACAAAAATTAGCCAGGCGTGGTGGTACGCACCTGTAGTCCCAGCTACTCAGGAGGCTGAGGCAGAAGAATCACTCGAACCTGGGAGGTGGAGGTTGCAGTGAGCTGAGACCACGCCACTGCACTCCAGCCTGGGTGACAGAGCAAGACTCCATCTCAAAAAAAAAAAAAAAAAAAAAAAAGTCAGTTACCCTAGCTGGTGAAGTTGGGATACAAACACAGCTCTTCTGATTCCAGATGGCGATTTCTGTCTTTGCACGGAAAATTTTCTAGCTTTTCCTAGTTTCTCTCATCTAGAGATGGCACAGGACCAGTATAGTACCTTCTCAGGACAGACCTACGACTTGGGCCTGGGAATTAATCAAACTGGCGTGAGAGTGAAGAGGTCGGTGTGCTCCCTGCCACGGCATTCACGTCCACAACAACGTTCAGCTCTTTGTCATACTCTGTTAATCCATCTTTGTCTCCTTTCTCTTTCATCATTTATTCATCAGGACCAGCCTTAAGGCAAAGTGAAATGCCAATTCCACTTTGTATGTTTTTGTTATCTTTAATTTTTGTTATAGTCATTTTTACCAAACAAGTCTACAAGCAGCCTTTGCATTAGGTTACTTAGATATTTGTTTGTCTGATTAATTAGAATCCTTCCAAGGGTTAAGTATGTTCAAGACTGTATGGGTCAGGTTTGCATATTTATTTTATGATTACTCACTTCCCACAAGGACTATCATTCTCCAAGTTAAAAAAGGAAAAAAACAAAACTATCTGGAATATATTATAAACTTGCCACAACACCTGCCTATATTTTTGAATTGAGGTTTTCCTTCTCACAGTCACTCAAAGGGATAATACTAACATTTACAGCAACGAAGTTGGAAAGAGCCTTCCTCCCAGATCAGCTTCCTGGAAAGATCTGGAAATTCCTCCTCCTAAGTTTCCCTTATGCCATGTAGGCATTGTTCCTATCTCCTCTCCCCCTGCTTTTTAGTTACTCCTCATATTCCCAAGACTGCTCTTCCACCTTGCACGCCTTTTCACCTTCACCTTTGAAAGTCTTCCTAAAACTTCCTCTCTGAGGTTTCCCATGACTAAGTCAGAGAGACCGAGGAAGCCACAGCTAGAGCTGCACCCATTTGCACAATAGCACATACATGCAGTCTAAAATATGCAATCCACAAACCCTCTCTTTCACCCACCTGCCAAGCTCCCCTTCCCTGGATGGAGAGAGAAAATCGTCTGGAAGGCCTGAGTTCTCAGAGACTGCTTCCACATGAATGCTCGCTTGTATTTGCATCGTACCTCTCTCGCAAGGTGCCCAAAGTGCTATGTAAGTGGCTCACACATTTTTCACACTGCTCTTTGACATAGGTTGTCAACAAACACCATTATTCCTAGACAGTGGTCGAAGGTGACAGAACTTTAGGGAAGTCAGGCAGCTCCCAAAGACAAAGCAGGGCTGAGACCTTGCACTAAACCACACTTATCAGAGCAGGCCAGACACGCAGCAGAGACTCAACTGAAACACAGTCAGGTCAAAAGCAAATACAGTTTTTAAAAACTCAAACAGGAGAAACCGCTTTCTCTAATAATAATAATAATCTCTGATAATCTCTAATAATCTCTGAATAACTTCAACATGGATCCAAGGTGATGGTTAATAAAATAGACGCCAGTGTAGACACTCTTTGCATGGGAGGCAGGATCTAGGGCATTGGCAACTGATAAATAAAGGAAAGGACAGAGAGAAAAAAGACAAAGTTGTGCAATGCCATCCGTGGGACTCAATGGGAAGACACCATTTAATTTACCTGAGACTTCTAGACACAGGTCACTCTGTTTTTGCCAATAACAGGAAGCAATCTTTGGGACTTTTTGAACAAAGGGGAGGGGATATTGCCTTCATGACCTTTATCTCTACATGAGACCAGACAGAAAGTTATGGTTACAAAATAATCCCAAGTCATTCTCACCTTTTCTTTTTTTTTTTTTTTTTTTTTGTTTGAGATGAAGACTCGCTCTGTCACCCAGGCTGGAGTGCAGTGGCGCAATCTCGGCTCACTGCATCCTCCACCTGCCAGGTTCAAGCAATTCTCTGCCTCAGCCTCCCGAGTAGCTGGGATTACATGCGCCCGCCACCACACCTAGCTAATTTTTGTATTTTTAGTAGAGACGAGGTTTCACCATCTTGGCCAGGCTGGTTTTGAACTCCTGACCTCGTGATCCGCCCGCCTCAGCTTCCCAAAGTGCTGGATATACAGGCGCCACCGCGCCCGTCCCATTCTCACTTTTTCTAAGACACAGAGTGAGATGTATTGTTTGTATTTATTTTGCCTTTGTTTGATTTATTTAAGGATAATATAAATAATATTACATTTCCTGCAGCAGAAACCTCCCTAGTATAAATGTTTATTATAACAGAGGTTCCCATTTAAAGGAAAGGTCTGCCTCCTTATGCAAGTGGGCATCACAGCTGGATATGTCACAGAACAGTGCTGTACCTCTGTCACTCTGAGGCGGGTGACAGAATGGCTCTCTCAGTGGCCAAGTACACCTGAGCACCAATTTCAGGGGAAGTCTGTGATAAGAGGTGATCTTAGATCTTTCTTGAGTATACCACAGGAAGACATTTTCCCATACTCATATTTTTATGCCTTTCTTTTTTAAAATGTTCTTTGTATTGAGTGTCTTTATAATAAGTACATTCATTCAAAAGTCATATAGCCTATGCTTTCAGCAGCTTCCAAAGAAAGGGCTGAGTGGAAGAGTGATGCATTTTGTACCTCCCTTTTTTTTTTTTAAGAGAGACAGGGTCTCACTCTATCACCTAGGCAAGAGTACAGTGGTGCAATTACGGCTTGCTGCAGCCTCAACCTCCTGGGCTCAAGCAATTCTTCCACCTCAGCCTCCTGAGTAGCTGAGACTACAGGTGCACACCACCACACATGGCTAATTTTTTTATTTAATTTTTGGTAGTGATGGGGTCTCACTATATTGCCCAGGCTGGTCTCAAACTCCTAGACTCAAGTGATCTACCTGCCTCAGCTTCCCAAAGGGCTGGGATTACAGGCATGAGCCGCCGCCACTGGCCTATCTTCCTTTCTTTGTAAGCAATGAGGATCAGGAACTGTTTTCCTCATTTCATTGTTACTGACATTTCTATTCTTTTCCTATTTTAAGCTAGAATTTTAGGTTTGCTTTACTTCTTGAGTAAATCTCGTTCTTTCAACCATTCTTTCAGAAATTTAGAAGGAGTTGAAATCAATATGTTTTGTATGAATTATAACCTCCTTTCATAAATTTCACAGAGCATTTCTATGTCATTATGATTCTTTTTCTGAAATCTTTGGAAGGAAAACTAAAACCTATTCTCTAGGCAAATACTTCTGTTTGATAAAGGAAGGAAGGACATTCTCATTTACCTTTCCTTTCAATGTCATTGTTGCTTATAAATGTGTTTTTTTCTGGCCAGATACTTCCTTAACACCTACCTTGTGCTGTGTAGACTTGGCCTATGAGCATGCGGTGAGGAATGGAGGAAGCGCTCCAGCTACGAGACATGAACAATGTCCTCCTCGCCTGCATGGAGGGAGGTCCCAAGTCATAAACCCACAGAGAAGGCCGCAAGAGCCGGGGATGTCCCTAGAGTGAGGAAAGGACAAATCAACCCTTTACCTTTGCTTCCCTTCCCCTGCACCACTGCTGAGTGTCTCAGCATCAGTTTCTGATCAGTCTTGACAGAGCTATGTCCATTCTCTCCCTTCCTTTCCACATTCTAACCCCTCTTAGCTTAGGTACCTGGGTGGTGGGGATGGGGAGGAAAGAAGAGAGACAATGAGGTGGTGAGAGATGACAGCGCTCATCACCTCTAAGTGGGTTCCAGCTCAATGCTAAATTCAGCATAAGCTGCCAGGCAGCTTCCAAGGGTCCCCCGCATGAGGCCCCTCTTGCCCAAGGATCACGCTGGCCTCAGCATTTCTGACAGACCTCACCTTCCAGAGGCTACCAATCTTCCCCCAAGGAACCCTCAAAACACTGCCTCTTTTTCTTCCCCTCTTTTTTTGTCCCTGCCTTCAGCATAAAAACCAGGGGATTCTTTGGATTTTCTTTTGAATATCCAATCAAGGGACAAAAAGGCACAGACAGACAAACCATTGAAACAGAAGCAATACCCAAACAGCCAAACTCTCTTTCCAGAACTTAGGAATTGGCAGGAGGTTCCTTTTCCCATCTTTGACACTTCTAGAAGCCCACAGTCTAACTAAGGTTAGCTGTGAATACATTACATAAAGACTCAAAATTACAGCAGAGTAAATATATCTAAAGATTTGAGCTACCTTACGAGAGCTAAAATTGAGTAGAGAATGGTTATACTATTCTTCACTAGATAAGAAGTTTAAATTCAAAAACAAATAAATAAAAGGTAATTCATGCTGTTAGTCAGCTCAAGTGGTCCGATTGCAGATGCCGCTGGAGAGCAGAGGAACCGTCTAGGTACCATATGCACTCCCTGGGCTGAGTCCACACGGCCAGTCCTGGTGGCAGTGAATGTGGGACCTGGCCCTCATAAGAAGGCTTAGTACGCTGGGCGCAGTGTCTCATGCCTGTAATCCCAATATTTTGGGCAGCCAAGGCAGGTGGATGACTTGAGCTCAGGAGTTCGAGACCAGCCTGGCAACATGACGAGACCCTGTCTCTACTAAAAAAAAAAAAAAAAAAAAATGGGCATGGTGGTGTGCCTATAGTCCCAGTTATTCAGGAGGCTGAAGTGGGGCGGAGGTTGCAGTGAGCCAAGATCCTGTCTCCAAAAAAAAAAGCTCAGTAGAATGGAAAGCTCAAGATGAGTCACTTTCATTTATTTTACCAACAAAATTCCATTGTTAGATGCATGGGGAGAGAAAAGGCCAGTGTTGTGGGAACACAAAATAGAGTTCACATTTTTAAGTCTTTCTAAGGTACAAGGTGGATTTTTAAAACAGTTTCAAATAATCTAAATCCTTCCCTAAATGCTGCCTGTGCATATTTACATACTGTCAGCTTACCAGATAGTTCAACTGTAAGCAGTTAAATGTTAATTAGAACTTTGTCACACTGATCAGCTTTGTAAAACCTGAGAAGGTGCCAGGTACAGCATCCCCTGGCCTGGCCAGCTGATGGGCCCTTCCCATCAGCAGTCCATAAGGTAGGATGTGGCCTCAGGTGGTTCTGGATCATCTCATTAGAGCTGTAGTGAGAAGCTCACTAGAGATTTAAATTCTCAGGCATGAGGCCCTTCAGGCTAAGTTGAAAAGCCCAAGAACTCAGTGCCATTCCTCTATTAAAACTGGGATGAAAAGTAAGCTGGGAAGGGACTGGTCTGAAAACCTAGCTGAAAAGAAAGCTGTTAGCCACCCAGACCTGGTCCCAGCCACAGGGATCTGACATTTGGAATATAAAGCTATACTGTGGCTTTAACTCCGAGATATTCAAATAGATGAGAAAAAGGGTAAATAATTTTAGCAAAAATTTGTCATCATTTTCAAGACCCAGACTACCAGATTCTATAATAGAAAACTAAGAAGATAAGATAAAACATCCAAATACATGTTCTGTCTAAGATCACTTTTGAGATTTTGTTTGTTGGGTCATTGAATTCTGCCCAAAACTTGTGTACAATTTGCTTATTGTCTTGACACCGTTCCCCAACCATTTCCATTTATTTATTTTTCTAAGATTTTCTTTCCAACCGAAATAGACTAGCCAGGGTAACGCCACAGCCCCAAATAACATCTAGTTGGGATAAATGAGAGGTACTTCAGTCGTTCTGGCAGTATCCTTGATAATTCAAAAGACAATGTTTATCTAATTTAGACATAAACAAAATTTTTAAATATGATAAGCCTGACGACAAAACAAAACTGAGAAGTAGAGGGGGTTGGTTCATTTAAATACCCAGTACTACATGGAGAATCTAGTCCCAGTGGTGAACACCTTGGTACAGCTTCACCATTAAAGATACAGTAAAAAAAAAAAAAAAAAATCCCGTCTATTATAGGAAACAACAAATGCAACAAAATCCTTTTTTCTTGTTTTTGAGATGGAGTCTCACTCTGTCACCCAGGGTGGAGTGCAGTGGCGTGATCTTGGCTTACTGCAACCTCTACCTCCTGGGTTCAAGCAATTCTCTGCCTCAGCCTCCTGAGTAGCTTGGATTACAGGTGCCCACCATCATACCTGGCTAATTTTTGTATTTTTAGTAGAGACGGGGTTTCACCATATTGGCCAGGCTGGTCTTGAGCTCCTGACCTCATGATCTACCCGCCTCGGCCTCCCAAAGTGCTGGGTTTACAGGCGTGAGCCACTACGCCTGGCCAACAAAATCTTGTTCTAAGAAATATCAAATGGGGATTGGGGGGGGTTGTTTTCTACGCCTGGCCAACAAAATCTTGTTCTAAGAAATATCAAACGGGGATTGGGCGGCGGGGGGGGGGTGTTTTCTACACTAAAATCCCCTATTTAAGACCCTATGCCATGGTTTGAATATGTCCTCCAAAATTCATGTATTGGAAAGTTAGTCTGCAATGTAACGATGTTGAGAGGCAGGACCTTTAAGAGGTGATTGGGTTAAAGCTATTATTGCTGGAGTAGATTAGTTACTGTGGGAATGGGTTTCTGATAAAAGAATGAGTTCAGCTCCCTTCCTTTCTCTCTCCCTCCCTCCCTCCCTCTCTCTTACCCTCTGTCTTCCATCATGAGATAGCACAGCAAAAAGGCCCTCACCATATGCAACCTCATCAATCTGGGACTTTCCAACCTCCAGAAGTGTAGAAAATAAATCTGTTTTTCATAAATTATCAAGTCTTAGACAGTCTGTTATGCAGCACAAAATGGACTAAGACATCCTCCAACTTCTAAAGGACAACTTCCACAGAACTCACAAGAGAAACCCCATTCAAGGAGCTCTCGGAAAGACCAGTGTTATGCAACTTCATTCTCAGGAAGCTGAGTGATTCTAGAGATGGTCTCCTCTCGAAAAGAATCAAGTTATAAAGAAACTCTGGCCAATGCCAAATTAATTTGACGTTGTTTACACAACATGAGAACTTTGGCCATGATCTTATTGTGGACATGCTTAAGGTTTATGTAAGCGACTAGATCTCTGCCTGTATTATTTGGGCTCTTAGCCACCGCTGGAGCAGTGGACTCTCTACCTCTTTAGAGCACCTGTACTACATGCTGCTATAGGGTGATGTGGCAGTGCTTTAAAAGGGAGATTTCCAGAATGGCAGCAGGAAAAACAAATAAAAAATATGGTATCACACAAAGAGCACTGGACTAATTGCTATTACTTCAAATGTTTTCTGTGGAGTAGGAATAGACCAAAAAATGGAAATGGTAGTTTTCGCCCATGTCTAAACCCATATTGGCCCATTGGTGAAATAGACAAAAAGCTTGCAGAAGCCTCTGCCCTAGAGAATGGTAGCTAAACCTATTAAAAGCAATGAAATTTCTAAATTACTTTTTACAAAATTAACCCTTAATATCTTGGAAGAATTATTTAAGTTCACAACAGGATGCTGCAAAAATCAGTCTGAATACCTTGCAGGAACCCTCATTTATATCTTAACGTAATTACTGATGTCACAGTCTCTAAGACATTCGCTAAAGTATCTGTTATCTATTAAAGAGTGGGTAATTGAAACAGCTATCACTTATTATGTGCCAGACATAGTTCTATGCCCTTTCTGTGTATTAAATCACACACTTTTATGAGAAAAGGGCTCTGTTATCTCCTCTTACAGATGAGGCAACTGAGGCATTAAAAGGCTGGGTAATTTGCGTATGTTTACAGAGCTAGTAAGTAGCAAAACTGGGGTTTGAATTTAGATGATCCAATTTCAAAGCCGTGATTTTACCTACTCCAAGGAAAAGGTCTAGAAAATACAGAAATAGTCTCACAAGATGCTGAGGAACTGACTTCTTTTCTCGTGTAAAAATTATAATTCTGTTTCTCTTAATAGCAGTAGCGTAGTGCTTATGTGTGCAAATTGTGCTGTCAGACTGCCTATGTCATAAATTCCCAGATCTGCCACTTACCAGCTCCATGACCTGGCCGTGATAAACTCTGTGATCTGGGTATGTTACCTAATTGTTATATGCCTCAGTTTCTTCATCCGTGAAATAGGGATAATGGTGATAATAGTACCTATCACAGGGCATCATTGTGAGGGTCAAATAAGTTAATATACACAAAGCGCTTAGATACAGTAAGTACTATATAAGCATAGGCTAGTTTATGCAAGAATTATGTAATAAAGTATTCATCCAGAATGCTTTCAAGAGTAATTACTCAATACATAATAAGCATTCCTTTCAATGATACCTGTCTTAGTCTGTTTCCTGATGCTATAACAGAATACCACAGACTAGGTAATTAATAAAGAATAGAAGTTTATTTGGCTCACACTTCTGGAGGTTGGGAAGTCCAAGAACATGCTGTCAGCACCTGGCAAGGGTCATCTTATAGTGGAAAGCAGAAAGGCAAGTGAGAGGCAAGACAGAGAGGACATCAGACCACATTTATCCTTTTATCAGGAGCCACTCCCACAGTAATAGGCCCTCATGACCTAATCACCTCTTAAAGGCCCCACCTCCCAGTACTATTTCATAGGCAGTTAACGTTTTTTTTTTTTTTTTTTTTGAGATGAGGTTTCACTCTGTTGCCCAGGCTGGAGTGCAGTGGCATGATCTCGGCTCACTGCAACCTCTGCCTCTTGGGTTCAAGCAATTCTCCTGCCTCAGCCTCCCAAGCAGCTGGGACTACAGGCACACGCCACCACGCCTGGCTAATTTTTGTATTTTTGGTTGAGATGGGGTTTCACCATATTGACCAGGCTGGTTTTGAACTCCCGACCTCATGATCCACCCACCTCAGCCTCCCAAAGTGCTGGGATTACAGGCTTGAGCCACCACACCTGGCCTGGCAATTAACTTTTAACGTGAGCTTCATCAGGGACATTTAAACCTATTTCCTCTATTTGCAAAAATCACTAATATGGGTGCTAAGCCAGGATGCTAAGTCCCTCTTTCCATAAAACCCACATTCATTCCATGGTGATGGCAGAGGCCATGAACACTGCTAGTGAGGAGGGGGCAAGTGAGCACGAAAGGATGGACCTCCTGGCATTCCTGCTGCAAATCACAGAGAGCAAGGGGCTGACCAGCACCATGGCAGAGCAAGTGTCAGGAATTGATTTCAAATCAGGTTCTTAAGGATAATGTGCAGGATAATTATGATCATTATTGTTCTTGTCATTATACCTTGCAATTACCTTGGCTTAATTAATTCAAACTTGTGAAGTGCTTTGAGATCCTCAGATGAAAGGTGCCATGTTACTCTGAAGTGTCATTATTCTTCTACTGCCCTTTCATCCAAGGTGATTATAGCTCTTCGCAAGCATTAATTAATCCTCATAACAGCCCCAGAAAGCAGATAAGCGTAGGAGTCATCCACACTGGGGCCAAGAGAGACGTTTATCCAAGGAGTTTAGCAGTAGCTATTGTGTAGTCAGTTTGGCTGTTGGGAGGCCCCCAAATCACAGGGCTTTGTGGCTGGAGCATCAGCAATTTGTACAAACCTCCAGTTGAGCAACAGTTCAATGAGGAGCAATATCTGTAAAACCCAGATTAAAAAAAAAAATTATTATTCAGTTTATATCCTGAGGATATCCTCAAAGGCTTAGTTATGGGGTAGGGATGGAGAAAAATAGAACTGTCATCTATAATTTTTCAATGACCTGGCAACTTGGTAATCAAACAAAACATTTCTCATGTTCTATAGAAAAGTATTGGCCCAAGGTCACAATACCATGGAGCTTAAACTATTATAGGAATTGCGTTTAGTTCAAAATCACAGATAGACTTTGACTTTCACTAAGATCTATGAATCGTGGTCTTTTTGACTGCTATTTATGCTGCTACTGTGGGATAAAGGGTCTTATCATGAGACAGGAATTTTATAGACATAAGGTAGTGCCCTTTTCATAGAAAGGGCCAATCTCCTCTTTGAGGAGACTTCTCTCAAAGGCTTACAATCTGTTTTTGGCACAAATATTCAATGAGTAAACGATTTGTTTAAAACAGCTTGGATATCCTACTGACTCCCAGGGAACAGAGAGCAGTGTGACAAAGGGACTTGAGGACTGGCGAAGATGCTTGTTTTCTTTTAGTATTGAAGCTTTGGAATTCTTGCACCATTTATTTAGAAATGGACGTGAATGTATAAGGTCCTAATTACATCAGATCTTAGGACTACAGCAGAAAACAAGGTATTTCATCCCTTAATGATCAGGAGTATGCCTGTCCTCTTGGCAGGGTGTGGCTGCAATCTGGGTGCAGCGCTGGTGAGGATGAGATAGACAGGGCTTGCCTCACCCACTTGGTGCTGGACCACACTTACCTGGCACTACAAACACTGTTATTGCACAGCCACAAATACTGATGATTATTGTTTTTTACCATTACCATTACTATTGCTGTTATTATCAAATACAATAAAGTTATAATTACTACTTGACATTCATTAAGGCTTGCAAAGCACAACCACAAAACAGACTCCACCAAAGGTTTATATAATCATTTGGATAGGTAGAAAATAAAACCCCATGTACGAAACGCAATTAGAATGGACAGAATGTGGTTTTTTTTCACTACAGACTGCTTTCCCAAAGAGTATACAAAACTACTCTCTGAGATGCGTATGTAAGCCAAAGGTTTGCTTCGTGTGTCAGTGGAAGGAAATCCCTCGAGATACTGCTCTACTGCACTTCCCAGAACGTCTTAACACCCAGTACGTGCGCAGTAAGTCAGTTTCTCTCTAGATGGAACTACATTAACACCGGTGATATAGGTAGCATATTTTGTTAGGGTTGAAATTTCACTATTGTGAGGGTCATGAATACATATATGTACTTTTAAAATGTATTCCAACTGTTAAGTTCATGCTATATGATTGAGATTGAATTAGGCTCTTTCAAATACTACTTCACTGATTTCCACTAAGAATCATGAGTTGTCATAATTCTGAGACTCAAGCATCATCCCACAAAAGAGCTGATACCCCATCAGCCATTATGATCATCACAAAATGTGCAGATATTCTAAAACAATTGCTGCGCTGATAGGACTGGCTTGTGGCACGCGCTCAGGACACGGTACAGCCTCTATTCCAATCACAGTTCAAAAAAGACTGAAAATCTCTCCCCAGTGTCAATAGCAAATACTCTCCGGACATGTGTTTAAGGAGAATCTGTTGAGTATACACTACCAAATGCAACAGTGCATAAGGATCCAGGTAATTTTAAATAATGTTAAACTTACTGAGAAACAAGAAAAAGTCCATTCCTAAACCAACTTTCATCTGTAAAAAGTTCCACTGCTTTAATTAATGATTTTAAAAATAGTTCATCAAAGTCGCTTAGATCTGTTCAGTATGAAATACCATGCCTGTCTATCAACTTTCTGATATGCGAAGCGTAATTGCACCATTAAGAGCAACTTAATTCGTTCAGTCGATTAGTCCAGGAATATATCGGATAGATTACCTGCATCTAGCTCACTTTTCCCAAGTAAAACCAAGTTAGAACATTGTGCCTGTAATTCCCCATTTGTCTGTCCCTCCAGATCCATGTCCCATCCTTCTATTTTCTGTGAGGTTCATCTCTATGGACCACATTGCACACACTCCCTTGTCCTCTGGCTGCTGGGTGAGTTTGGCCAAGGGAGGCACCAGCAGGATCTTGGAAGGAAGAAGGAGAGGATTTGTCCCAGTTCTTCCCTTAAGGCCAGAGTTTGGCCAGTGGCGCCTTCCTCTGACCAAGCCAGCCCTGGGTCTTGGATTCTCCAACAACCATTCCCTTACACTTGCTCCTTCCTGACAGAGCTCCTTGGTCTAGATTGAGTGGGTCTCTTTTCTTTTGCACACAAAATGCCCTGAGTCCCTGATGAAAATAGAGGCTTATGTGGTACTCTAAAGTTTTAAAAAACCAAAGTGAATATTGTATTTCCTGCTGGGGTTTTTCCTCATGACCAAACAGGGAAGCCAAACAGAACTAACACATGTGCTCCGTACCATAAAATATCTGCATAGCACAGAATTTCAAGGATGATGGCCTGTGAATTGGTCCTTCCATGTGGATTATACAGGCAACTGCCTACCCTGTGTGATGTTTGGAGAAAATGATGGGTCTTGGGCCACACATGCACACAAAAATCCCTGCCCTAAAGTTTAATGCTTCTAAACCCATAGCTTCATCCCTTGTGTTTAATGATTCGTTCAATAAGAATAGCCCAGGGGTAAGGGAGGGTTAATTCTTTAAATGTCAGTAGTCATTTACACCTTAGTAAGATTAAAGGATACAAGAAAAGTTTTGGATGAGAACAAAAGAAAGACAGTAGGAGGGTTCCTAAGGAAAGGGGAGGCAAGGTGCGGTGGCTCAGACCAGCCTGACCAACATGGTGAAACCCCGTCTCTACTAAAAATACAAAAATTAGCCAGGCTAGTGGCGAGAGCCTGTAGTCCCAGCTGCTTGGGAGGCTGAGGCGGGAGAATGGCTTGAACCCGGGAGGCGGAGACTGCAGTGAGCCGAGATTGCACCACTGCACTCCAGCCTGGGTGACAGGAAGAAACTCCGTCTCAAAAAACAAACAAAAAAAAAAACAAAGAAAGGGGAAATGAAGACAGCACAAAGTAAGAAAACGAGGAAGATTCGGAGCTGATCTCATACCTCGCTGCATTTCCTAAAACCAGACCGAGAGTTACGGATAAAAAGCAAAGACGAGCAGAACTTTCACTGTGTTCCTTCTTGCCTGAGTCAACCTACACGTGATAGGCCTTATCAATCAAGCTCCCATTTGGTAGAATGACTTCCCTCTGCTCCCACGACTTATTCTTCCCACCAGAGCTCATCTGACACATTTGTTTCTTAGTGTTTAGGAAGCCCCTTGTTTCTGAGTATGAAGGATAGCAGGTCCCATGGGACAGGTAGGATTCATGGTCCAGAACCCAGGATGAACGCTGTGCCTATTTTAAAAGACAATTACAATACATATAGTGTTCACGTCAGTCATCCCGGTGTTTTATTTATTGTATCTGGAAGCAGATGGTCTTCAAAGTGTTTAAACACATTTGAACACGCAAGATCCATTATTTATTGCATGAGATAGTGAATAGAGGCAGAGTGTGGGGCCATTAGCAGGTACAGAAGGCTGGGAACGCCAAAAGGCAGCTGGCTTCCATGCAGCCCAAGAGAAAACTACCCTCTTGTCACATTCGTTTTCCAGTCCCAGAGCTGTTGGCCAAAAGCACACCTCCAGCCGGACCAGAAGCACTATCTACGTTGCTGTATGTGTGAAAATGAATGTCTCTTCTTGTTTTGCCAGAATGCATGGACAAATATGCAAGTTTAAAAAAAAAGAAAGAAAAAGGAAAGAAAACGGGTGTAAGTTACCAAAAAAAGCTTACTGGATTTAGAATGTCAAGGTCTAGAGAGTGGAAAGTGATTGATTTGGAAATCAAATGAGAAAAAAAAAAAAACTTTCTTAAAAATGGAGTGAAGGACCTACACCCTCCCCTTCTCCTCCTTTCCTGGTCTCCTCTCCTTCTTTATTATTGATACCTCTCTTTTTGATCTCTGCACTCCTTTGTTTTGGCTTCCCAGGTGCCTAGGGAAAATGGCTAGCAGTGAGTTCTTCAGCTTCCCGGCTCGGCTCGGGCTCCGCAGCCAGCCCCTCTGGCTCAGCCAGCTGGATCACACTGAATTAGTCAAGTACTTCATTATCTCCCCTCTCTGCACATTTTGCTCCAGGTAATAAATGCCCAAACAAGAGAGCCTTCTGCTGCACTGTCTGTGAAGTTCCAGGGCCTGGGCCAATTCTGCATATAGGCTCTGTGCCCTGGGAGGGCACCACTTTTCTTCCCTCGCCTGCAGTGCCCCCCAATCTCCGTTTAGTCACAGCGGTTCGCTAACCGTGAGCTGCTGATAACCCGCCGGCCGGCTGGGGAGCCCGGGAGCCCTTGCGGAGGCGTGGGCTGGCTCGAGTGCACAGGCCTGGCCCAGCGGGAGCGCCCGGAGAGCCGGCCCAATTATGATGTTGGGAGGGATGTCGTGATCCTCCGAGGCGGCTCTCGCTAACAGGCAGGGGCCTGGGGGTCCCGAGGCAAGGCCGGTCTCACAACGGACAGGCAAAAATGTAGATCTCTAGCTTTGGTGGGCAAAGCCACAGGGAGGAATTTTTAAAACATAATCAAGTGGCCACCCTTGAAAAGTCAGGTCAGGCTAAATCACGATGTGAACTGTGTGGCCGTGTCCCCTTGCTAGTAGATGGCCCGAAATAAGAGGCTCCTTCAGCTTCAGAAGTAAGATCCAGGTTGAGCCCTCCAAATGCAAACACATTTTCTCCCTCGATTTTCCTCTGACTTTGGGGTTTTGTAAGGTTTTTTTTGTTTGTTTTTTCTTCCTTCCTGCCCTGAGAACACGTTCAGCTCTGCTCATTGCAGCAGTGAGGCAAACCTCCAAGGCCTTCTTTCTGGTTGGTGACAGGCCAGGTACCTAAACCAGACGGAGCAGAATCAATAGAATTGGGCTTCTTGACCTGCACATTAAAGGGCCTTTTAGGGTGACTGAGATTGCAATGTCACAGAATTGTAAATGCACGTAAGAAAATTTGGCTATAGAGACTAGCACTTTAAAGCTAACACTGTCTTCATGTCAATTAAACAGGGAGAATGACCTATAGGGAAAGTTACAATTCAGGATTGATATGAATCAAGAGATTTTAAAGCAAGAGAAACTTTTTTTACATCCCTGGTACAAGTATTATGGGAAAGTCCACAGAGGAAGAAAGAATATATAGATCAACTCTCATTCATCAAAGCTAACTACTTTAATATCAAAGAATACGGGAGAAAGGGAGCTCTCAGGCAAAACGGGGGGTCCCCTCCTCCTGTACCCCCTGCTCCAAGTCATTAGGAAAAAAAAATGATAGAAAAGAAGCGTCTCTGGCCACCGAGGTCTAGACTGCAGCATTTAGATAAAAATATCAATGGCAAAATACTGCTAAATTAATCCAACTTCTTTTGATTATTGATGTCCTACTGTTTTGTGCCTGAAACAACATACAAGATGCATCAGTCATTTATAAATTATTCATTCAGTTATTTTGGCAGCAGTGTCTTTCCATTTATCAACTGATAAATGTACAGAAGATAAGAAGGGTAATTTTATAGCCTCTTGACATTTACCTTTGACATGATTTTCATATTTAATAAGGGAAAAACACTAATGAAATACGTTTGACAACACCGTAGGCATCATAGATTAACACCAGCAAAAATAAGCCACAGGCACCTGATCTCCCAGCTTTGGCCAGGAGCTCCAGAAACTCACCAGCTCCCTTCAGTTTCCTGCTTGACACACTCCCATCTGTGTCTGTAAACAGAAGTAGATATAATGAGAATTTTTGCTTTTGCTTCCTTGTTTGCTTGGTTCTGAGTAGCTCTACTTTGTGACCTAAACAGAAAGAGGCATTGTTTTTATTTTTGGTTTTTGGCAGGGTGGTAGCCTAAACAGTTTTATTTTCTAAAATACATCTACCAGGTAAATTGGATAGGTCTACAGGGATAGCGTATGCCTGGCGATTTTGTTATTCATACCAAAGCAACTCACTTTGAGCATTCATGCCAATTGGCCCTCTTGATTCTTGATAAAAGTTGCAATGGATAATCCCTTCACTATCTACTTCTCCACAATAATCAGGTCTTATTTGTGCCTTAATCTCACCAACCTTCTCACTGGGCTTTCCTTTCCACTTCTCTGATTAGTATTCTATAACTGTGCCATTGACTCACACCCCACAACACACACACACACACACACACACAAATACAAAATGTGTGGAGAGATCTGAGAGAAGCAAGGTTATCAAGTGACGCCCTGGGACCTAGATTGTGGGCTGGAACTGTAGCTAGAAAGAGTGGGTTGCTGAAATTGGACTGCTGGCTCTGGCCAATCAGAGGCCAAAAGATAAGATGACAGCAGTTTCTTCATGCACTCTAACCAATTGATATATCTAAATGTTTCCCTTACATCCAAAAGCTTCATCAACAGCATTCTGTAAAAGATCTGAACATATTATGAAAATAATTTAAATAGATTCCAGGAGGGAAATTAGATAGATAGGCAATTTTCATTTGGCTGTTCCCTAGAAGGACCTACAGATATAAAAAGTCCCTTTATCTTAGAGTTACTGGGATACCAGCCAGGAAACCAAAGCAGATTCTCAGAAATAAAACCTCAAAGGGGAATTTATCAGGATGACAGAACTAAAGTACCTGACAATGTTTGGAAGCAATGATGTTGTACAAAAATTATTTCACTTACGAGACTATAATTTCCTTGAGAAAATGAACCAAGTTACACTTATGTTAGTGTCCCCATAACCTAACACAATACCAGGCAATTAATAGGTATTCAATAAAAGTATGATTTTTTTTTTGCATTATAGTTAACATTTATTGAGGACTTGCCATCTGGCAGGTACTATGTTAAAAACTTGGTATAAATTATTTCATTTCATCAGCCTCATAATACTGTCAATATTAGTTTTCAATACTGTGAAGTATTTAGAGGCTAGGGAAAGAAAATCTAGAGAGAATAGTTTCCTGGGGTCACACAGTAGTAAGTGCCAGAGCTACGATAAAAAAAAATAAAAAAATAAAAAACCATAGACCATCTAATGCCAGAACCCATGCTCTTGGCTACATTTGTTGCCTCTTGGGTTGAACATCTAAGACCAGGACCGTGAAAGGAGGATGCTTGCTCAAAGTAGGACCACACAAAGCTGGCATCATTTTCATACTAAGTCACTGGGCTAGGGTTCATTAAGTTTTTCACATTATTATTATCCCAAGGGTCTAAAGCAGGGACTTTCTGGAGGCATATACAAATAAAATGCAGAGGGCAAAGCCAGAGCTTGAATTTTATTTGTATAATGGTAAGAAAAATTTACCCAAACTCAATAAGTAAAATGAGAAACAGAAAAGCGACGTTGAACTCTTTCTTTAATAAAACTCTAAGCTATTTTTTTAAAGCAACAAGCACCAACCCACAATGTAAGGAAGACATGCCAAATGCAATGACAGTCAGCTTGAGAAAGGACACCCTTTACTGCAGATCTCAAGCAAAGCCAACAGCACACACGTCTCCAACCCAAGCGACGTACTCTGAAAGGCAAAGCAATGGTCTATGTGCTTTTAACTATCTAGGGCTATATACTATATTATTTCTAAACTTAGTGGTTTAACTATCATAATTTAATGTCTCACAGTTTCTGCAGGTCAGGAATCTGGACATGGCTTAGCTGGGTCCCCTATTCAGGATCACTCATAAGCTATAATCAATGTGTCAGCCAGGGCTGCAGTCATCTGAAGTCTCAACTAGGGTAGGATCCACTTCCCAGCCCACTCATGTGATTGAGGGCTTTAGTTCCTTGCGGGATATTGGGGCTACTCTCAGTTCCTTGCCATATGGGCCCCTTCACAGGGCAGCGGAAAATATGCCGGCTTTCTTCATTACAGTAAGGAAGAAAACAACAACAATAAAAAAAAAAAGTGGGAACTAGATGGAAGTGACAGTTTTTAAATAATATAATCTTCAAGTGGCATCCATTTATCTATTTTTCTTGGAGGCAAGTCACTAAGTCCAGCCCATGGTCAAGAAGGGATTATACAAGGATGCAAATATCACAAGGTGAGGATAAGCGGGGCCATCTTAAGTGTTCACTTATTTCATCTTACTTAAAACTAAAGGAACAGGTGTGTTGACTTGCAGTGGGAAATTCCTTGAGCCAGTTAGAACAGAGTCATGAAAAATACAGAATATTGGAATGAGCAGAGAATCTATCAAGTGATATCTGCAGAATGCGTTCTGTGTTTGGCAAATGTGACAAATTGTGTTAATGGCCCAATTCTGCACCCTTGTATCCATGCTCTTCTTCATGCAACTTTTCAGTTACTCTCACTAAAAAGGTACAGGTCCTTTCCTCATCTTTGGGATCTTGGCTCAGCTAAGTCATGAGCTTTAATGATGTGCCAGTTCCAAGACAAATTCTCAAGAGTCCTGTGTATTTCTCCTTACTCTCTTGCACCTCTGCTGTTGCTATGAGAAGGATAAAACTAGGACTAATATGTTGGTCTTAGGGGATAAATGAAAACTATGTAGAGCAAAACCACTCCCAGCCTAGGCCAGCCTAAATCAGCCAACCACTGCCAGCTGTAGACTTAGGAATGAGCCAACTTAAAAATTAACCAACTTATGAATGTGACCAACATGATCGCAATAACTAATAAAAGTTGGTTGTTTTTTAAGCCACTAAATTTTGAGATGGTGTGTTATGCTGGAATAAGCAACTCATACAGTATGGGAAAGGAAGGAATATCTGCATTAGGATCATTCTTTTACTAATAATCTCAGCTGGCTTGGAAGAAGTAAATCAAAAGATCTAAAGGAATAACCTATCAAAGCCATAAGAATTTTTGCAAGGCTAAAACATAGTTTTGCCTTCTTTGGAAGATTAGCCTCCTAAAAATACCTGGTCCAGAGAAAATCTGCTTTGTTCCAAGAAAAATGAAAGTCTTTAGTAAAATGAACTAGCATAAAAATCCCAAAAATATAACATAAAAAAAGAAAGAAGAAAATGCAAGTGAAATGGCATATCCCCTCAAAATATTGGCATAAAGCTACTGAAAGCAAGAAAAAATATATAAGTATAAATTTTGAAAATGTAACAAATCCATTGCCCCTACAAACAAGAGCTCAAGTAATATGCAACGATCAGAGAATGTACAGGGGACTAACATAATAGTCAAACCATGAGCTTGAAGAGCTAAGGGAAGAAGTCAGACAAAAAAGGTAGTGGAGCTCCTCCCGTCGCCCAAGATGCCAAAAGGAAAGAAGGCCAAGGGGAAGAAGGTGGCTCCGGCCCCTGCTGTCATGAAGAAGCAGGAGGTCAAGCAAGTGGTGAATCACCTGTTTGAGAAAAGGCCTAAGAATTTTGGCATTGGACAGGACATCCAGCCCAAAAGAGACCTCACCCACTTTGTGAAATGACCCCGCTATATCAGGTTGCAGCGGCAGAGAGCCATCCTCTATAGGCAGCTGAAAGTGTCTCCTGTGATTAACCAGTTCACCCAAGCTCTGGGCCACCAAACAGCTACTCAGCTGCTTAAGCTGGCCTACATGTACAGAACAGAGACAAAGCAAGAGAAGAAGCAGAGGCTGTTGGCTCGGGCCAAGAAGAAAGCTGCTGGCAAAGGGGACGTCCCCACTAAGAGACCACCTGTCCTTTGAGCAGGAGTTAACACCATCACCACCTTGGTGGAGAATAAGAAAGCTCAGCTGGTGGTGACTGCACATGACTTGCATCCCATTGAGCTGATGGGCTTCTTGCCTGCCCTGTGTTGTAAAACGTGGGTCCCTTACTGCATTATCAAGGGGAAGGCAAGACTGGGACATCTAGTCCACAGGAAGACCTGCACCACTGTCACCTCCACACAGGTTAACTCAGAAGACAAAGGCACTTTGGCTAAGCTGGTGGAAGCTATCAGAACCAATTACAATGACAGATATGATGAGATCCACTGTCACTGGGGAGGCAATGTCCTGGGTCCCAAGTCTGTGGCTCACGTTGCCAAGCTCAAAAAGGCAAAGGCTAGAGAACTTGCCACTAAACTGGGTTAAATGTACACTGTTGAGTTTTCTGTACTTAAAAATAATTAAAATAATACAAATTTTCCTTCAAAAAACGGTGGTGGAGAAATGAAGTTTACACTACAAGTAATATAAAAAAGAACCAATGATACTGAAAGTATAATGGGGACACGGATGACAGGAATGAGGAAAAGCAAACAAAATGAGATGGGACTAAACAGGCTTAAAATGTTAAAGAGAAAATGATTGGCAAGTAAGACAGATGCAGAAAACATAATAGCTGTATAATGTTTGTCCCTGTAGAAGTAAAATAATAAAACAGAAAAAATAAAGACATAATTCAAGAAAAGTTGCCAACATTATAAAAGATTTGAATTTATAGAAAAAAGGACACACTATATCAAAGGAAAAATTATTATAGAAAAATCAAAATATTGGGCTGGGCACGGTGGCTCACGCCTGTAATCCCAGCACTTTGGGAGGCTGAGGCAGGCGGATCACAAGGTCAGGAAATCAAGACCATCCTGGCCAATATGGTGAAACCCCGTCTCTACTAAAAATACAAAAAAATTAGCCAGGCGTGGTGGCGGGTGACTGTAGTCCCGGCTACTTGGGAGGCTGAGGCAGGAGAATGGTATAAACCTGGGAAGCAGAGCTTACAGTGAGCCGAGATTGTGCCACTGCACTCCAGACTGGGCAACAGAGCAAGACTCTGTCTCAAAAAAAAAGAAAAAGAAAAAGAAAAATCAAATTATTCTCTTTGAGACATCCCAGAAAGTTACTAAACTTCAAAGGCAAAAAAAGAATAACCTGGGGATCAAGACAAAAGATCAAGTATTTAGAGGAAGAAAAAAATGCTAGTCTCAAAGTTCAGAAAAATCAATGCCAGAAGACAGAGGAGCAGTGCCTACAAGACCCTCTAGGAAAGAACACGTGACTGAGGTTTAAACCCAGACAGACTGTTATTTACCAATCACTTTTTCAGATACAAAAAGATTTTAAATCTCAGTAGCTTTATTAAGAAACTATCAGAAAAGTAACTTCAGACAACCAAGAAAGAAATGGAGTCACTATGGCTAAAGAACTGGCAGAGAGGATTTTAAACCATGGAGCTGCATGACCAAGACTTGAACGAATATGAGACTTGTAAAGAATAGACTTTTATAACTTTAAACTCTGACAAAGTAGAAATTATATTTTTAATTATTTTTTCTTTTTCTTTTTTTTTTAAGAAACGTGGTCTCACTTTGTTGCCCAGGTTGGTCTCGAAATTCTGAGGTCAACCAGTCCACCCACCCTGGTCTCCAAAAATGCCAAGTGAGCCACTTCACCTCCCAAAATGCTGGTGAGCCACTGTGCCTAGCCAGTATGATTTTTTTTTAAATTAAGATGAGAGGAAAAAAAGTAAAAGGGAATATAGATTTGCTTATTTCTTCTTAAAAAATTGTTTTAATTGCCTGGGGTCAAATGAGGCAATTTAAACCTGACATATCAAATAACAAAGCAATAACTGCACTTAGAGATATAAATATAATTTTTTAAAATAATATAAACAATTAAAATTGGATGATAGGAGGAAGTATGTAAGACAAACAAATTAATTTTCAATTGCTTCTATTAGAGAGTTGATAGATACTCTCTTGAAGAACAGAAGATTAAGTGTATTATATAATCTTATAGTTATCAAATAATTACTAGGACAAAAATTAAAACTTTTAAAATTATTATAAGAAGCAAAGAAAGCAGAGCATGAGATGAAATAATTAAAAAGAAACAATAACAGAAAGCTTGGCATACTATATAAGAGAATTTAGAAATAAAACTCACTAGAAAACAAACCGTCATCTGAAATATTAAAACTCTCTAGTAAACAACGCAGAAAAGAATAAGATCAAACCAGAAATTATGGAATATTTAGAAAATGATGGAAATGAATCATTACATATCACCTAAGAGATATTGTCCAATCATGCTTAATGCAGAAACATTAGATACAGTCTTACTAAAGACAGGAACAAGATGCACATGTCCTCATCATCACTGTTAGTCCACATTGTTCTGAAAGTACTAGCCACTGCATTTATTGTTTAAAGAAAATATTTACCTCTAAACACATAGGAAAAACAACTGAAAAACCACAATGACAAAAAAATTTAGGAAGGTGCCTCCAGTACAAAATCATTCTCCTTCCTATATAAAAACAAACAACCAATAAGAATATGAACTGAACGGGGAAGAAACATTTATTATAGCAATAAAAGAATAAAATACATAGGAACAATAGACTTTTTTCACCAATAAACAATTAGCATAAGAAGAAAACTTTTAAATGCTATTGAGGGACATGGAAGAACATTTAAATAAAGAAGCTTCTTTTAGGATAGCAGCAGCCAACACCAAAAATATATTCGTTCTTCCTGAGATAATAAATTTAACACAATCTTTGTAAAAATTCCAGAAAATTGTATTTGTGGAAAAAAATTGTAGAAAATATGTTTTAAATTTAAATAAAAAGAAAAATGGAGATTTTTGAGGCAAATTCTGTGAATGAAGAATAATAAAGGGGTGATCAAGTCTAACATAAATTTCAGTAGGCTATAATAATTCAAGTGGATAAATATTGCAAACAGGATAAAAAGCTCAGAAGTAGATCCAATATACACAAAAGTTGGCATTCCAAACTTATAAGCAGACAATAAAAAATTCAGAAAATAGTTTGTGAACAACCGGAAACCCTGTGGAAAGAACAGAGTTGGGAAAATAGCTATCTCCCAACTTACATCAAAATAAATTCCAAATGGACAGAGGTTTAAACTGTACAATATAAAACCATCAACCTAGGAGCAAGGTTTTATAATAATGGACTAGGGAAGGTCCTTCTAAATATGACCTAAAATTCAAAAGCAATAGAACATTCATTGAAATGTATAAAAATAAAACTTTCCTGACTGGAAATAAGCCCTGTAACAAAATCAAAAGACTAATTACAAAACTGGGGGTGAGGGAGGAGAAGGGAATGCAACTAATATCACAAACACAGGCCGATGGCTATAATAAATGAACAGTTCTGACATATCAATAAAAGAAACAGAGAAACTAGGCAAAAAGATACATATTCACAAACATACATATATTGTACATATTTACATATATGTATACGAGTGTGTATGCACAAAAACACGCATATACATATGGGAGATTCACAGAAAAAGGAAATAAAAATGTCTCTTAATCACATGGAAAGATGTTGAACTTCATTCATAATAAGAAATAAAAATTAGAACCTAACTAAAAGAACTTAACTGTTTTAACCTATGAGATTAGCAAAGATTAGATAGAGTTTAGTAACAGTGTGTTATCATATGTACACAGAGGTACTTTCCTAGAAAAGTAAGTGAAAAAATTGTCCGACCACCATACTAATCACCCTTATTTGATGATCAGACATTATATATACTACAGCATATACAGTATACAGCATATACCCTATAAACATATACAGTTATTATGTGTCAATCAAAACATTAAAAATGTTTTTAAAATTTTTAAAGCATGGATTACTTACGCTATTATCTTACATTAGTTTGGGCTACTTTTAAGCTTCATAGAAATGGAATCTTGCAGTTCCTACACTCTTGTCGCCAGCTTCTTTTACTCATCACATTGACTGTGATTTATCCGTGTCACTTTATATCATAGGTTTTGTTCTTTTCATTCCATGATATGAATCTACCACAATTTATCCAGTCAACGGTGAGTGGACTTTTCATTTGTTTCCAGTTTGAAGCTGTGGGGAATAATGCTACTATAAATAGTCTTGTACAAGTCTTTTGGTGCAGTACATGGTGATGGTTAAACTAGTGATAGCTAAAGAGTTATGGAGATAGCTGGATAGACTACAGATATTAAGAAGGGTGAAGGTAAATAGCCCTAAATTATATCCAAATGCTCTTCATTGCTCAAATATAGTAACAATAGCAATAAGTCCAAAAAGTTTTACCCTCAATGGTATTTATCACTTTCAGCCTTGGTTTCATAGAACAGCACATAGTTTTTTAACAAGCATAAGCTAAAAAAAAATGTGCCAATTAATTAGCTTCACAAATGGTTGCCTTGCTGTTTTCTACTTCTTTTAGGGTGGATTTGATCTGTATGTATTCAGTCCTGAACTTCAGCAATATAAATGACCATGCTTGCCCTTATCCACCTTCTTACAGTATATGACTGACAGGGACATACCAAGATGCAGGACTAAGGATTTGTTAGGAATGTGAATTCACAGACTGGAAGGCAGAGGGCAAAAATCATCTTAAATCTCTGTTTAAAATACTTTCATTTTAAAATGCTACTCTAAATTGTTTTGTTTTGTTTTGCTTTGTTTTGTTTTGTTTTGTTTTGTTTGAGGCGGAGAATCTCTGTCACCAGGCTGGAGTGCGGTGGCGCGATCTCAGCTCACTGCAATGTCCAGCTCCCGGGTTCAAGAGATTCTCCTGCCCCAGCCTCCCCAGTAGCTGGGACTACAGTTGCACGCCACCATGCCCAGCTAATTTTTGTATATTTAGTAGAGACGGGGTTTCACCACGTTGGCCAGAATGGTCTCAATCTGCTGACCTCGTGATCTGCCCGCCTTAGCTTCCCAAAGTGCTGGGATTACAGGCGTGAGCCACCACACCCGGCCTAAACTGTATTTTTTTATAATAACATAAGCTTTAAACTAAGACTGATCTGCAGAGGTCTTAACATAAAGGTGTTCGTTTCTGAAGAAGAAAACTTTGCTTCTGAAAAAGTTATTATATGACATTTCCAATGCAAATAATACCTAGACACAGAAAACAGCTGCAAAAAATGTCATATATTTAATTTCTTAAATAGCATTTAAAGGAAGAAAAGCAAAGTATTATCACATTCTGATTTGAGAAAAGTAATTGCATGGGTATCAATACTGGAGAGTAGCAGTACCCCATTAGTGCCTGTAATTTTTATTTCTTGATTCTGCTGTAGGAATGCGTTTTGTAGGTAAGCTAAACACCAGAAAGACTTGTCATACTGTGGAAAGTGGGAACTATTGAGAAAATAAATAGTCAAAGTGCTTAGAAACTGCTACTAGGACAAGAAAAATGCACAGGAGTTTCCAGAGATAGAAAGCCAGAGGGTATTTGAATGGACAATGCCCCAACATGATGTAGGTAGAAGTGTTTAAATTTTAGGTAAAGAATTGAGGTAAGTAAAGGCCAGGCGCAGTGGCTCATGCCTGTAATCCCAGCACTTTGGGAGGCCGAGGCGGGTGGATCACAAGGTCAAGAGATCAAGACCATCCTGGCCAACATGGTGAAACCCCATTTCTACTAAAAATACAAAACTTAGCCAGGTGTGGTGGCATGTGCCTGTAGTCCCGGCTATTTGGAAGGCTGAGGCAGGAGGCTTGCTTGAACCTGAGAGGTGGAGGTTGCAGTGAGCTGAGATTGTGCCACTGCACACCAGCCTGGCGACAGAGTGAGACTCCATTTCAAAAAAAAAAAAAAAGAGAAAGAGAGAGAATTTAGGTAAGTAAGAAAGCAAGTTTCTCATTAAGTTCGAGTATCAAATCAGGATTGGCTTAAGGTTTACTGAGAAAGATACCAAGTCATGTTTATTTTTTTGAAATTTCCCTGTACATGTGTCACTTCAAATCACATTTGGTGATATTGGTTATTTAGCTATCGGAGAGAAACTCATTGTGTAGTGGAAGGAATAAGAAAGAACTGTCAAACTTCACTAAAAAACAACTTTATAGCTGAGGGAAGGTGATTAAACGTTCCTGAGCCTCAGTTTTCCAATCTGTAAAATGAGAATAAAAAGAAATGCAATGGGCTAGGCACGGTGGCTCACGCCTGCCATCCCAGCACTTTGGGTGGCTGAGGTGAGAGGATTGCTTGAGGCCAGGAGTTCGAGACCAGCCTGGGCAAAATAGTGGGACTCTGTCTCTACTCAAATAAAAAATAAATAAATGGAGTTGTTTTGAAGATTTTAAAACTGAGTATATAAAAGTCACAGTAAGTATTTCCTTTTTTTAAAAAATTTATTTATTATTTGTTTTCTGAGATGGAGTCTCGCTCTGTCACCCAGGCTGGAGTGCAAGTGGCGCAATCTTGGCTCACTGCAACTTCCACCTCCCGGGTTCAAGCAATTCTCCTGCATCAGCCTCCTGAGTAGCTGAGACTACAGGCCTGTGCCACCATGCCCGGCTAATTTTTTGTATTTTTAGTAGAGATGGGGTTTCACCATGTTAGCCAGGATGGTCTTGATCTCCTGACCTCATGATCCACCTGCCTCAGCCTCCCAAAGTGCTGGGATTACAGGCGTGAGCCACCACACCTGGCCTCCTTCTTTTATTTAATAAAGTTATCTTATTGACCTCAAAATATAGAACAAGAAGGAAGGCACTTTCAGGGCTCTGTTTTCTGTCTTTCTCTCCTTTCCTGCTCCGTCTCTCTTCCCTGGTAGGTAAGTCCAAGTGTCCAGATGCCTAGTGCTATAATATGACAGCTGCCTTAATTATAACTTTGGGTTTTTTGAGTGTGAAACAAATACCATGAAAGCTGGCTCAGAAACAAAACTTTAAAAATGACAGTGGGAGCAAAAATTATTCTAGCACTTCCTGGTGAATACACACTGTTTAGAAAGGGGTTACTCTTGAAGGAACAATGGTGTGTGGCTACGCCAGGTACTCAGCATCGAAGAGTAAGATCAAATTATGTAAAAACATACAAAATAACTCTCCTTAAATGAGAAAAGTTTGTGTGTGTGTGTTTCACCTATGAAGTCAATGAGTTTAAAAATTAAGACCTACTTCTTAGATAATAAATTTTAGCCTTTAAAAATGGCCTCCTCCCACCTAAACGAACTGTACTATATAATCACATTTTCTGACCTTAAACGTATGGAAATGATAGTTTTTAACAAATCCTTATTTAAATGGATTGTTCTTTTCCCTAAGCATGATGTCAGTCAAATGAAAGAAGAAAATCTCCATCTACCTAATTGTTACCACCCAAACTTAGTAAGGTGGTCCTGAATTTGAGTCACAATGCTTTAGACTTTTCTTGACATCTAATTTGTATTGTACCAAATAAATTAAGTCTAAGTGCATTAAGATATCACCCAACTATTTAAATAGGTTCATTTACAAAGGGCTTCTTTTTGATTGCAAACCAAATTTATCAAATTCTCCCTGGTATCTCTACCTTATCATAGTTTCTCTATTTCTCCTGTTGGGGCCACCAGCCTCTCAGTTACCTAGGATTCCCTTGATTCTTCCCTTTTTCTTGCATTATAGGAGCAATGAGCTACCAAGTCAAACCAGCTGTACCAATGAAAGAGGTCTACGTCCAACTGCACCTCTTTCTTCTCACTACCACAGAAACACATTAGACTTGTATCACCTTCTGGCTTGTACCATTTAAAACAGTTTTTTTTGCTAGGAGTTCTGCCTCAAGTCTTTTGCCAACTCCAAGTCATCCCATCATCTCTAGATTATAACCCCTAAAGCATAATACTGAATTAATGGCTCCCTTACACTCATTCACTCAAAACACCTTCATGACACCAACTGGACTCCTCAAGACACTTTAATGGCACCTAAATAAGTATTTAATGTCCACAATTCGCCAACTTAGTTCTACATTTTCCGACTTTTCTCCATACCGTGCTGCCCTTTTCTTAACCCAATGTTGAGTCAAACTAACTGCCCCACATGGGGAATCTACGTGGTACCTTCCCTCCTTCTTCTACCCGTGCTGCTTCTTTCATTTCCTCCTTTCTTTCCACCTTTCCTCACCAGTTGAAATCCTCGTTATGCTTCAAAATTAATATTGTGAAGGATTGCCTCTTCGCTGGAGTTAGAAATAACTTTGCCTTCCTTTGAGCTTTCATAGCACACTGAATTTCTCTTTTCAGACTCACTTATTCATTAGTTATTTATGTACATATCTATATTTTCCTATTATACATAGGTATGCTCCTCAGAGTCAAGACATGCCTACCAGGAGATAATTCTCCATTAGTTTTATGCTTCTGCATGTCTTCCAAGCAGAGGTTCTGGCTGCATTGGTTTCAATCTATCTTTTCAAGGATGTTTACAGAGCAAACAATCTTGGAAGATAGAGGTAATGTCTCCCTTCAGAGCAAAGGCAGGTCTGCTTATGGTTCACAGCAATAAAGATTATACCTTCCTTCAGGGCATAGGTCAGGCATGCTTACTGATTCTAATAAAATATCTAGTCTGTCTAAGCTCAGAGTTCCTTCCCCAAAGCACACCCTACTCCATGTGCAGATCCCATCTAGCCCTCTTCACATCACACTTTGAGAAATGGCACTCAGGAAATCAGCACAAATGCAGATACTCTGGGTTTTGCTTTTGTAAATAATAAAGTCTTTTGTCTCTGATCCAGGAGTCTCATGTCTTCTGCCAGCACTCCTGAAACTGTGACAGAGAGACTCTAAAGAGGCCCCATGATTCCCACCTCCTGATATTCACGCCCTGGGTGACTAGCCTCCTGTTGAGTCTGAAGAGGACCTGTGACTTGTTTCTATCAGGCAGCATATAGCAAAGGTTGTAGGATGTATGTGACTACACATACTTGATTACATTATAGATCATTGTAACATCTATCTTGCAAGGAGACTCTTTTTCCCCTTACTGGCCCTTAGGAAGCAAGTGGCTATGTTGGGAAGGCCAACGTGGCAAAGACCTAAAAGCAGTTTTTAGCCAAGAGCCGTCAACAAACTAAAGCCCCAGTACACAGCCTGCAAAAAGAAACTAAATTCTTCCAGCAAGTACGTGCACTTGGAAGCAGATCCTTTTCTAGCCAAGCCATAGATGAGAGCGAAGTCCTGACTAACATCTTGACTGCAGCCTTGTTGAGGACCCAGCTAAGCCATGCTTGAATTCCTGACTTACAGAAACTACGAAATAATTGAGGGGTATTATTTAAGCTGCTAAATGTTTCATAACATAGTTACTAAACAATACGCAATTAATACAGAGACAAACTTGGTAATTTTTTTGCAAGTAGGGTGAAATCTCAGACCCTTCATAGTTCTTAGCAGTTTTGGCAGCAAGGATGGGATGCTGACAGACACATGGCTTTCAGGAAGGAGAAAGATAAGGGCCTCGTAGACTAATTAATGGACTTTGAGGGTAATCCATGGGAATTATCGGTAAACATGTTGACCACATTATGTGGTTAACTGGGCAATAAGTGGTTCTCCATTTTATTGCCTGTTAATGAGGAGGAATTTTCCTTAATTCCCCAATTTAATGGGTTCAGGCCAAGTCCCAAGAAGCAGACTCAGACTGCTAGCTGGGCAGTACCCTGGTTGTTTCTAACTCTCCTCCAAGAAGGAGAACTTTCTCACCAATCCAGCAGCCAGCCTCAGGTCTATCCCATGGTAACAATTAATGGTAGATTTATCCTAGAGGAGGCAGAAGATGCTGTCTTCTTTCAGACAACAGTTACAGAGACATCCATTTATAGTGTGTATACAAGGTGGGAAATTTGCAACAATCATGGGCAGACACTAACAGCATTGTGGTCCTACCTGAAAAACACCAGCTATCTCTTTAGGGAAAATGTTACTCTTCACTCCATTGCCTGAAACAAAACTGTTGTTCAATGGAACTCCTGAACCTGGGCCTGGACCTGGTTCACACATAGCTGAGCTAAATTGAAACCAACAGTGTCTATTGAGTCGCTGCAACTGTCTAGCCTTAGTGACAGCTATGCACAACCAAAAATGCAGATGTCTGCTCAAATCAGTGAATAGAACTCAAGTCCATTCTCACTATTCTGCCCACTATTCCCCTCAATAAACTATGTTAAATTTTGACTGGCTTTTGGACTAGGACCAATGGTCTAATTGTTTGGTCTTCCACTTGAAAACTATAGGCTGGCAGATGAAAGATACCCTTATTTTGCTTCATGAAATGAAAAAAAAAAAATTACAACTGATAATGAAATCTTCTGGGTTACTCACACATGAGTCCAGGGTAAAGGCCTATTCTGTGATGGAACTAGCTGGAATCAAATTGCTGATTGAGTCTGTACCACCCGGACTGCCACTGGTGCTGTCTGGCTCTGTCCTTATACTGAATATGGCAATACATGCCCATCATAGACTAAGTAAAAAGTAAAGGACCATATGTTTTTTGATGCTGAGTTATCATGACAAGCCAGACTTCTGACTCTTGCCAAGTCAACCCATTTATTTTACAGTGAGTGAGGCAACATAACACAGGGTATGGCTGCCATCCACTCCTGGAAAATAGAGCACATCAGACTTTCAATCCCTTCTCAGAGCTATCAGTGGTACCTCACTGCTACTGACATTTTGGGGGGATTATGGTGTTACTTTTCCAGTCTGATCAGCAGAATCTAGCCACAATATTGTGGCTCTTGAAACTAAAAGGAGTCACAGTGTTTTTGGTTCTCTGGAGCATTTGCATTCTCATACGCCTTTATTACCAAAGCCACTCAACAAGCTAATAGTCAAGATAGTCTTGAAAATAATACAGCAATCATCCAGCAATTAGTTGAACTTAACAGCTGAGTATCGTCAAAGAAAGAGGCTCTCAAAAATAGGCCAAAACCACTGTCAGTGCAGGGTAACTGTGGGCATACCCAAGGCTGTACTCACTGAGGATAAATGTCAGAGGGGTTATATTGCAGGGAGAAATAGATTCCATAAAAAATAATCCAGCCATCACTTAAAAAATAAACAAGAAAATAAAAATAACAAGCCCAGGGGGAGAGAGGGAAGGATAGAGCACCAGCATCCACAGTTGCTCTATTATCAAAAGTGCCTGGTGTCCAACAAAAAAATTACAAGATATGCAAAGAAACAGGAAGGTAGTACACCAGGAAAAAAGCAGACAACAGAAGCTGCTTGTGAGAGAAACTAGATATTGGATCTAACAGAAAAAGCATTCAAGGTAGCCATTATAAATATACACAAAAACCTAAAGGAAACCATAATTAAAGACATGAAAGAATGATTACAATGGACATTTATGGACAATGTCATATGAAATAGAGAATACCAGTAAAGAGGTAGAAATTATGTATATATTTTAAAAGCCAAATGGAAATTCTGAAGTTGAAAATACAGTAACTAAGATTTAAAAATCACCAGAGGGGCTTAAGAGTAGATCTGAGAAGCAAAAGAAATAATTAACAAACATGAAGATATATCAATAGATGGTATGAAATCCAAATAATTTTAAAAAAAAGAGGCCAGGCGCAGTGGCTCACACCTGTAATCCCAGCATTTTGGGATGCCAAGGTGGGCAGATTGCCTGAGGTCAGGTATTCAAGACCAGTCTGGCCAACATGGTGAAACCCCATCTGTACTAAAAATCTTTACAAAAAATTTAGCCAGACGTGGTGGTATGAACCTGTAATCACAGCTACTCAGGAAGCTGAGGCAGGAGAATTGCTTGAACCAGGGATGTGGAGGTTGCAGTGAGCTGAGATCACGCCGCTGCACTCCAGCCTGGGCAACAGCTGAAATCACGCCCCTGTGCTCCAGCCTGGGGGACAGAGTGAGACTCCGTCTCAAAAAAAAAAAAAAAAAAAAAAAAAAAAAAAAAAATTAGAAAAATAAAGATAGACTTAGAGAACTGTAAGACATTGTTAAGCACATCTACATATCCATAGTGGGAGTACCAGAAGGAGAGACAAAAAAAAGAAATTAGTAGAAAAATATGGGAATAAATAATGACTGACAACTTACCAAATGTATTGAAAAGCAATAATCTACACATCTAGGAAACTCAACAACCTCCAAGTTGAATAAACACAAAGAGATTCAGAAGCAGTCTCATCATAGTAAAAATACTGAAAATGAAAGACAAGGAGAAACTCTTAAAAGCATTTAGAGAAAAACAATTTGTCACTTACAAATAAGCCCCAATAAGATTAACAACTGACTCATCAGCAGAAGCAATGGAAACCATAGGATAATATATTCAAAGTGGTCAAGGAAAAAACTATGCAGCAAGTTACTCTTCAAAACTGAAAGAAAACTGAAAACATTCCCAGACAAATAAAAACTAAAAAACAATTGTTGCTAACAGATCTGCTATATAAGAAATACTAAAAGAAGTTCATCAGGCTGATGTGACCACAGATAGTAATTAGAATCCATACAAAAAAAAAGAGCACCAGTAAAGACAATCATGCAATCAAAAAACCCATATAAATGCATATTTATTCTACTTTCTTCGCTTATTTTAAAAATAAGTATACAGAACACTATGTATATAATGTGTTATTGGGCCTATAATATATAGAAATAAAATATATTTGCCAAAAACAGCACAAAGGAGATAGATAGGTACAAAGCTGCATTGGGCTAAGAAAATGGCTCCAGATGATAACTCACGTTCAGAATAACAAACGAAGAGGACCAGAAACAATAAATACAAAGCTAATATAATAAAAGCTGTAAATATAAACTTGCCTTCTTTTCTTCTCTTAGCTCCTTTGAAAGACAAAATTATATAAAGTAATAATTATAGCAGTCCTTTTGAATTTGTAACTTGTGTGGATTTAATAATTATAACAATACCACAAAAAGAGGGAAAAGAAAAATAGATGTAATGTATATAACAAAATACCATAAGAAGAAAAAGGAATGATATTTCTATATCTCACTTGAATTAATTTAGTATAAATCTGAAGCTGATTGTGATAAGTTAAGATCTATATTGTAAGCAAGAATAACCATTAAAAATTTTCAAAAATAATTAGTGAAAAAATTCTTAAAGAAATTAAAATGCTACATTAGAAAATATTAGCTTAATGCAAAAGAAAGCAGTAAAGGAAAATTAGTGGTCTAGTTGCATGGTACCTCCGCCTCCTGGGTTCAAGCAATTCTCCTGCCTCAGCCTCCCAAGTAGCTGGGAGTACAGGTGTCTGCCACCATGCCTGGCTAGTTGTGTCTGCCACCACGCCTGGCTAGTTTTTGTATTTTTAGTAGAGACGGGGTTTCACTATGTTGGCTAGACCATGCAACTAGCTCTTATGCTAGATTCCATTTGTTCAGAATGAATAAAATAGAACCAAGATCCTCCCTCTGCCTTGCTCACTGATAACCCTCCTGGCTTGGGGTGAGAGAAGAGACGTCGCCACAGTCAAATCACATCGCTCTCAGGGAAGCAGCCCGCGTTCCTTTGAACATTCATGAATGGCCCTTTTCTCCCTTTCCCTTTCCTGTTGTCCCCAGACTTTCTGTGTCAAGAACCTGAGAGCTGTTCAGAAGGGAAGAAGGGACACAGAGGTGCTCTTGCATTTCTTCCCAGAGGTGCTGAAATTAATCCCTTATCTGTCCTGGGCAAGCATCCTGAGGTTTCCTTAATTAACATTTGTCAGACTCTTTGGAAGGAAAGGTGCCAGGTGGTGATTACAGTAGCTTATCTCACCCTCTTTGGTTGGTAAATCAGCTTAGAACTTCCTCATGAAACTTGGGGTATCAAGCAACCCTCCTTAAGAGGAACTAATGCCCTTACCAATGATTTCCAATTCTAGGGTCTATAGGAAGCAGATACAATGAAAATTTGAGGCAAAAATGTACTCACTATTCAAACTTGATTATAGTGACATCATTTTCATACTTCAAAATCAAATTCCCAAATCAGGCCCTGCAAATCCTCTCCATTTTTTCACTGTTACTCTGTTTCTATTTGGACTATTCCCATTTCCATGAGCAATACTGCCTCAGAAATAAAACATACACTATAACTTGGCTTTTGGGTTCCACCTTTAAGACGTGTGAGCATCGTGTTCTTACTGTTAACTTACAGTTAAGGATGCTTCTCTCACACTTGTTGATTTTACCAACGTGTGTGAGGGTGCCTGTGAAATCAGCATTCCAGCACCAACTATTTGTTACCAGAAAACTAATAATCAAATTAAGTAAGTGAATCACCGAGCCCCAGAGCCTGCCTCATTCTTTTGCAATAAGGATCGCACCTCATTTCCTTCTGGAACTTGATTACAACAAGCAAGGATCCAAAAAGGGCTGAGGCCTAAAGATCACCCTTAACAACTTGGAGAGCTCAACATTGTGAAGCTCAGCTACCGATATGTTGCTGTTAACTCAAAGAATGGAAAAGGAGATGGAAGTTTTAAGGTTCCCCAGACTTGCAGAAATCTGTACAAACCCGGCTAAAGAGCTAAGTAAAGAAAAAGCTTTTTTAGACCTCTGACGTCTACTTGGAAGTTTTCAGATACTGGCCCATCTAACCCTGACCAAAATTGATTTTCTGTCCAGTAACTGCCCGAGTTCTCGGTTAGTTCATGCCCTATCTGACAAAGCGCCTTCACTAAATACGCTACAATAGCCCACAGGGATCTTTTTTAAGGTTTCCCCAAGAGTGACTTTTTATTCCCCTCCTGTCTTCCCTACAGTTTTCTTTTGTTTGAAACCACAAACTCAGTTTTTTGAAATTCTGTGAATGAAAAACCATGAATATTTTAGAAAACATTCAGGTTATGGAAGTGGCCACATTTGTTGATTTCTTAAATAAAGCTGAAGTTCTCTCTCCGTTGCTATATGGTAAGCCCTAGGGCTCAATTCAGATAAGTGTGCTGTGTTTCACTGCCAAAAAAAACATCCGTTTTCTTCTACAGTCACCATAAACCAACAACCCTAGAAAAACCTGCTTTGTTGTCCTGAAGGAGCTATTATTGTTCAGAATATTTTACATGTAAGTGAAACCTGAGAGTTCTTCTTCCTTCCTTTTATAATTTGTCATTGGGAACTTCCATTTTTATTTATTCTTTCACATTTAGCACCTGAATACTTACGGGATCTGCAAAAGTACATATTGAAATATGCAAATGATATATAGCACGTGAGTGTCAGATTCATGGAAATTAAATCAAATACAGGGGAGAAAAAAGAAACAGAGTGCATTAAAGCTAACTTTATGGCCCCAAGCTGTAGATAAATTGTGGTCTGTGGCAGTTAAACAACAGCTGTTCGAATTTAAAATAAAATTATGATAAGGATCCCCAGAAGATAACACTTCTTGAGGTAACAGCATTTACCTCAATGCATCTGTTAGCAAATAGCACTGACAAGAGCGCTGATGTGAAGGTTTATTCCCAGTTCTTTTCCTATGATCGTTGTGTCATTCCCATTTCTGGTAGATAGTGACTCTTACTGAGTGAAATTTATGTTTCGGTTCCCAGCATAACCTTTTCTTCCATGTCTGGGCAGGTGAATTTCTGCTCCAGCTGGCTGTGGACCATCATGACAAGGGAATGCGATCAAGAAGACAAACTCATAGATATCATGAAGAAAAGAAAACGGAAGGTGGGTACTCCTTTAGTTGGAGTTCATTTATTCAAACTGAGTCTTCCTTATACTCTTAGTGAACAGCAGTTCTTTAAGAGCTTCACACCCAATAAAATTTAAACTTTTATGTATTATTTTCTTCATTTATTGTGCAAGAGCTTTATTGCAGACATGTAGGAAACCACCCAGCTGGAATTTGTAAGAGCAGTGACTGCTGTTTCCCTCAATACCGCAAATCTGTGTGTGCTCATTTCAAGCCTATCTGCTTATTTTCTCTCTCTCTCTCCTGACTCTCTCCATCTCTTGCTCTCTCTAGATCCTGATCTCTGTCCCCTCCCGTCACTGTCATCACCATCACATCCACCAAAATGCACATTCATAGCAAATAGACTATATTCCTAAAAATAAATCTCTCAACCTATATGTTTTTGGTAAATAAAACAATTTATCCAAGCCAAGAGAATGCATACATTTTTTAAACAATTTATACTTTATCTGAAACATGATATTCATTCATATACTTAAGGATGTTTAAGGAAATAATTTGGAACTGAAAACTTTCCCATAAAGCTGTGTGTATATAGAGAGATAAAATCTACATGTAGAAGCAGCCTCTTTGCATGCCCCAGTGCCAAGAAAAATCGTAATGGAGGGTTTTCAGATACAAATTAAATTTTGAAGCACTTTGCATTTTTTTTATTTTTATTTTTTTGAGACCCAGGCTGGAGTGCAGTGGCACGATCTCGGCTCACTGCAACCTCTGCCTCCTGGGTTCAAGTGATTCTCCTGCCTCAGCCTCCCGAGTAGCTGTGATTACAGGTAGCTGCCACCATGCCTGGCTAATTTTTGTATCTTTACTAGAGATGGGGTTTTGTCATGTTGGCCAGGCTGGTCTCAAACTCTGACCTCAGGTGATCCGCCCACCTTGGCCTCCCAAAGTGTTGGGATTACAGGCATGAGCCACCATGCCCAGCCTGCATTTTTTTAAATGAGCTAAAAACAGGAGTTAATAAGGAATTATTGTTATTAAAATATAAGTGAACTTTTAAAATAAAACTGACATTGTAAAATTTGTCAGTGAACTGGAATATTATAGTTTGGGTTGTTTATGATTTTAACATTTTCAATAATATAAAAATTATTTGTTAATAATTTTATAACTTGTTTGCTTTTTCAGATACCAATATACTTTATTCTGAGCCAAGGCAAAGTCCAACTGACAATAGCAGATTGGACAATAACTGAAAATGTAGTCTGTAAGGAAGCTTAATAATAAGATATACATCTCTTTATATTTCACTAAATGGCTTAAGAATGCGGAAAACTTATGTTTATACAAAAACCAGCAGACTGATATTTATAGCAGCTTTATCCACAACTGTTAACATTTGGAAGCAACCAAGATGTCCTTTAGCAGGTGAATTGATAAATAAACTGTGGCACATCCAGACAAGGGAATATTATTCAGCACTAAAAATAAAGGAGCTATCAAGCCAGGAAAAAACAAGGAGGAAACTCATGTGCATGTTGCTAAGTAAAAGAAGCCAACCTGGAAAAGCTGCGTACTGTATGATTCCAACTCTATGACATTCTGGAAAAGTAAAACCCTGGAGGCAGTAAAGACATCAGTGGTTGCCAGAAGTTAGGAGGAAAGGAGGGATGAATAGGCAGGGCACAGAGGATTTTTAGGGCAGTGAAACTACTCCGTGTGGTCCTGTAATGGTGGTTTAATGTCATTATGCATTTGGCCACACCCATAGAATGTACACCACCAAGAGTGAACTCTAATGTAAATTGTGGACTTTGGGTGATAATGATGTGTCAGTGTGGGTTCAATTGTAACAAATGTGCCACTCCGGTGGGGGATGGTGATAATGGGGAGCTGTGCGCGTGGGGTGGGCAGGGGGCATGCGGGAAATCTCTGTACCTTCCTCTCAATTTTGCGGTAAACTTAAAAGCTCTTAAAAAGTAAGTACTTTTTTTAAACGAGAAAGAAACAATGTGAACTAAATGTACAGCTGATCTAATATAAGGAAATAAGAACTGCTATTAATTTACCTATATTAACTAATTAATTGTGAACCTTTTTAAAATACCATTGTGAACTGTAATGTACTTTATATTCAAATAAATCCTCAGCCTTCTTCATTGTAACTATTAGCTGAACAAACGAGTAAATAAAAATCGACGTCATAGAAAATCAAGTGAGTCCGGTCATAGCCAGATAACAGTGTTTAACCCACAAAAGATATGAAATTGTTCTTTAAAACAGTAAGAGGATTAATACAAAATTACTAAAGTTTATATTAAAGACATAAATGTAATCTTTACAAATAATTTTCTTATGGATAAATTATGCTTATTAGTTTGTTTTAAGGCACCTGCCAACTTATATACTAGAAAATAAAAGTTTTCCAAGTGAAAAAACAGCTTTGCTCAGAATTTAAAACACTCTACTGGATAGCCTGCTTAACAGCGCTAGGAAAACAAAAGTTCTATGCATCAAAAGACGAATGAAAAGAGAAACAATAAACTAGGATGAAGATACATACAAACCCAATGGCTTCATATCTAGAATATATAAAGAACTCCCACAAATCAATAAGAAAAAGAGAAGCAGCCCAATAGAAAAATGGCAAAGTATGTGAACACAGAATCTATGAAAGAGAAAATTCAAATACTCCAAAACATTTTTAAATATGTTCAACCTCTGGCTGGGCACAGTGGTTCGTGCCTATAATCCCAGCAATTTGGGAGGCTAAGGCAAGTGGATCTCTTGAGGCCAGCCTGGACAACATGGCAAAACCCCGTCTCTGCTAAAAACACAAAAATTAGCTGGGTGTGGTGGCAAACGCCTGTAATCCCAGCTGCTCAGGAGGCTGAGGCACAAGAATTGCTTAAGCATGGGAGGCCAAGTTTGCAGTGAGCTGAGATCACACCACTGCACTCCAGCCTGGGCAACAGAGCAAGGCTTAGTCTCAAAAAACAAGTTTAACCTCAAAATACTTACAGAGATGCAAATAAAACCATTAGATTTCATACCCATCAAATTCATTAAAGTTTTCCAATTCTGGCAACACATCATTTTGGCAAGTATATGAAGTAACACAGCTGATGGAAGTATAAACTTGTACAATCAATTTGGAGAAAATTTGGGAGTATATATATATATATATATATGATTTGAAACTACTCACGAACTATGACTCAGCAACTCCAAACCTGAAGCAACTCCTGTCCACATGCCCAAGAAGATCTCTTTAAGAATGTTCACAGCATTATTTATTTCTAAATAATACAAAACTGAAAATATGTTACACATGCTCCTTCAAGGATAAAATGTGTAAGCAAACTGTGATGTATTCATAAATAAAAATAGTTAAAACATGCAAACTAGATATCTATATCTATCTATATTTTTATCAGCATGAATAAATCCCTAGAACATAGCACTAAAAGAAAAAAGCAAGTTGGAAGGACAAATACAGTTTAATAATACTTTTATGAAGTTTTAAATATATGCAAAAGAGCACCATGAATTGCTTATTAATGCAAACATATAGTATAAAAATATAATGATATGTATGAGAATGATAGACATTAAATTCAGGAAACTAATGATCTCAGCTTGGGAGGGAGGGGAACAGGGTTAAGAGTGTGGGGGCTTTAACTGTACCTATAATGTTTTTTGTTTTTTGTTTTTTAAAGCTGGGTGGCTAGTTCTTTGGTGTTTATTAAATATATTCTTCATAATTTTTTTTTAAATATTTCATAATTTAAAAATAAAAATGGCATCTGCCTCATAACCCCTAACAAGGCCTTTCCCAGTTTCCAATTAACATAAAGATGCGAAGACAAATAAAAAGACAATATTTGAAATAGTGTTTGTATTCGTTTACTAGAGTTGTCATAACAAAACATCATAGATCAGGTGGCTTCAACAGCAGAAATTTATTTTCTCATAAATCCAGAGGCTGAAAGTTCGAGATCAAGGTGCTGGCAGGGTTGGCTTCCTGTAAGGCCTCTCCCCTTGGCTTATAGATGGCCATCTTCTCGCTGTATCCACACACGGTTTTTCCTCCATGCGCATCTGTGTCTTAATCTCCTCTTCTTATAAGAACACCAGTCGGATTGGATTAAGGCCCACCTATATGACCTCACTGATCCTTAATTACCTCTTAAAAGTCGTATCTATCTCCAAATACAAACAGTCCCCAGTTTACAATAGTCAAAACTTAAAATTTTACTGTGGTGCAAAAGCAATACCCATTCAGTAGAAACTGTACTTTGGGTACCCATACAACCGAAAAAAGTGAAAAGTTTTTCACTTTTAGTACAGTATTCAATAAATCACTTGAGACAGTCAACACTTTATTATAAAATAGACTGGATGATTGGATGGTTTTGTCCAACTGTAGGCTACCATAAGTATTCTGAGCATGTTTAAAGTAAGCTAGGCTAAGTTATGATGTTCAGTAAGTTAGGTGCATTAGGAGTATTAAATGCATTTTTTATTTAATGATATTTTCAACTTCTGATGGATTTGTCAGGACATAACCCTATCATAAGTTGGGGAGCATCTGCACAGTCACACTCTGAGGTTCTGGGAGTTAGGACTTCAACATACAAATTTTGGGGGGGACACAATTCAGTCCATAACAATATTGAAATCTAAGTTCAATGGACAACAGATTCCTAAAAGCTGGAAGAAAATGCCTGATTATAAGAATAGTGGAATCCTTTTGAGAATAAACAACCACTAACTTGCCTGTTTCATATCAGGTGTAGCACTGCCCCACCCACCCTCGCAAAGGTAGTGGGGAGATAAATCACCTCTCCTTTGTCTAATCTTACCTGAGAACCAAGGTCCAGCCATAGTATCAAGTGAGAATGCCAAACATTTTCTAATTTTCTTTTGTTGCCTGAAATAGGTAACAATCTGTCTCTGAGACTTCAAGATGATGATCTTTTCCCCTAATTGTGCAATATTTTTCTTGTAAGCCTTCTGTTGGTATTTTTCTGGGTTTTTTTCATTGTCATAAAAAGACAAATCTTTTCAGTAAGAAACAGAATCTTATTCTCCCCTCCATCCCCCATCTCCTCCCACTCGCCCCTGCCACCCACCAGCCTCCACCAATGTACAGCCCATTCTGAGACTGTGAGCACATGAAAAACTCCATTTCCCAGGACGCACTGTACTTTGCAAGAACTACACCTCCCAGGATGCAATGCGCCTCAGCAGGTCTTCTCAAATGCCTGCACCGTTTTGTTTTGTTTTGTTTTTCAGTTACATTTTCTAAATGGATGTAAGGCAGAACTATCTTCTGCAATGGAATAAAAGTAAGCTTGTTTTTGGATTTATTGCCTTCAGCCCTAAATGCCAGAACACAGTGGAACATTGTTTACAGAATTTTGAGACAGAAAAAAATAAACAAAACCCTTGAATTTATAACCAGCCAAGTGTTATTTGTTGGGAGGAAAGCAACAGAAAGAACCTTCTATCATAGAGCAGTTTATTGGTCTTTACTAATTAAACAAAAGCATAACTTGGCTTTTTCAATATACATTTCAAATATGCAAGAAAAATCATTATTCAAGAATGTTGTTTTCAAATCGATTGGGCAGCGAGGAACAGAGCTTTTCTCTACAGTCCCTTGCCCAAATGTTCTTTTTATGCTTCTGATGCCGTTAATTTTCCAGCATCAGAAATGCTTCTTGGATCACATCCTTAACTTACTGTTCTAAATACTTGACTTCTTCGATGAACACTTAAAACAAGAAATAATGCTGTTCTGTGCCAGCATTTACGAACAATGGCCAGACTTTTCACAGGGCTGATACAAAAAGTGCTCTTTTTGCCCTCCACAATAGCAGAACTGCTGAAACCAACATAAAGGCCATTTTCATTGTCGAGTTTCTTGGTTATTGATTTTTTTCTGCATCTTTGAAACATACGTTGAGAAATCTAAGTATGGTTTTAAATAATTAGCAAAGATCAATAAACTGCCCTATGATATATTTCATTTGACACAAATCCCCACCTCCTATCATCTTCCAAGACTGGAGAATATTTCTGTCTAAATATGTTTTTAAAACATTATATGCAATGATATTTGTCAGATTTATATTGCAAAGAACAAAATCCACTCTAGCTAGTTTAGCTGAAGCTAGTTTATTACAAGTTTGAAATGGGTTATTGGATTGTTAGGAAGGCTGAGGAAAGAGCCTCTAGGTTAGATTTCAAGAATGGCTCCCAAAGTCACAAAATTCAGCCACCCATGGAGCTTCTTTTGTCACTTGGAAGCTGCTTGCAAAATGAGAAAGCTGCCACCTCCTGAACCTTACCAACATTGCCCCAATCAAGAAGGCTGCTATAATCTGTACCAGCAAAACAGGTCCCCTCTCCACACTCTAACTCCACAGTTCAATGGCTGTTGAGACGTCCACTGGTGTCATAGCAGAAAAACCAAGTTCCTACCTGTTTCTGCTTACTAACAAAATCAAGCAGCTGCAGTCTCTGCCTCCCTCCCACCTTCCAAATCATTCATGAGTGCATCTAATTCATCTACTTTTTGGAACCTAAATTAGACTCAGAACATCAGACAAAAGGAATTCTGGGAAATGTACAGGAATGCATACCAGACAAATGTTGGGAAAGACATGGAGCACCAGTCCATCATCTTCACACCACTACCAACCTAATCATATTCTTAAATGTATAGGAAAAGAGACGCCATAATACTCATGGTCCATTAGAAGCATCTGGGGAGCTTGTCGTAACTAAGGATAAGAGTTACAATAATAATATTAATCATCATCATCACTAACATTTGGTTTCACACTATGTGCCAACCAATATTCTATGTGCTGTATGAGCATTATGCCATTTAATCCTTATAACAGCCCTGAGGTGTGTACTCTTTTTATCCTTAATTTCCACCTGAGAGAACTGCAGCATAAAGAGGTGAATTAATTTGCTCAAGGCCACATACTGTTAAGTGATGGAATCAAGATTCTAACCCAGACAGTCTGACCCCAGAGACTGCCCCTCTGCTGGATTTAATGCAGTCAGTCTGAGGTGGGGTCCAGGAGACTGCTTTTTAATAAGCTCTCCAGGGCGACTGTCATGGACATCCAAGTTTCTCTCCAGTATCTTCCAATCTTAGGCAATCATCGTGTATTAGTTTTATAAACATGAAAATGCTCTAAAAATGACAACACATATAATTCTGCATATGCCATGTGATCATTGCCACATAAGTAACATACACACTGCAAAAGGGCTGGAAGTAAATATACCAAGGGGCTAGCAGAGATTCTCTTTGTACAGTGGGACTGAGAGTGATATTTTGCTGTCTTCTACTGTTTGTATTTTTCAAATGTTTACGATGAGCATGACTTTTATTCTATGTCTGCATGTGCTCAAGTTTCATCTATTAGTTTACAAGTGGTTGATGTTGGCACCCAACCCTTAAAGATGTCATCTTTTTACTTGTATTTCCTTTTTGTTTCCTTTCCCGCCACGATGCAATTTTACCATATCAAATTAAAAACCAGAATGCTAACTGAAAATTTCTGAGTCCACTGGTCAGGCTAAGATAAGAAAAACAAAATTTACCAGATAAATTCAAGCGTTTTGTTTTTATGTTTTACGTGAGAGACTATGAAACAGTGATTTGAGGTGCCAGTCCTGAACAGGTACATCAATACCTGTTGATCACACTTTATCTTTCTGCATTCCTTCCTTTTCCTATCTACCTCCACTCCTTCTTGTCTGTAAGTCTAAAAGGGCCCTCGCCATGATATGAGCTCGGCAGCCTTCTCAGAAGCACAGTCGCCAGAGACTGACAGCTCGCATCGTCCACTGGGCCAGTCTGGCTCCTGCACACGCATGAGCTGACCACACACTTGGTAACCGTCACTTTGATGAGCCAAGCTCAGCAACCCTGATCCATCATCCAGGCAAACATTAATATTTTACCTCAGTTATCAAGTGTGCCCGTTCAAACTTTTATCTAAAACATTCTTTATCATCTTTTCATTAAGTTCTCAAGAGCTAATGGTTTCTGAGTTCCCCGGGTAAGGATGATGTTCTGAATAATGAAAGCTCATTATTTCTCCACAGAATGCTTGTTAATTCAAATGATGATATTAAAACTATAGTAGCCTTTAGCGCTGGGGTGATTTCTAGCATACTTTATCATGTATCAATATATACTCTGTTTGTCAAAACTGCCCAGGGCTGGGGCTGACATTCTCTCTGGAGGAGTCTAGTGCTTCAAAAGGCACTGAATACACCAAGGTGACAACTGGCAGGGTTTGCGCCTCTAGGAAATGGAGAGATGAAACTTGAAGTGCCACTGTCTCTCTTGATTTCCTTATTAGTATTCATAAAGAAACAGTGCCCTCCTCTTTCTATTCCTCGTGGGTCTTCCTTTCGAATGGAATAAAAGCAAATCAATATTTTGAGAGAGAAGCACACACGGGGAGGTTCTACACATGAAATGTTATTTATTTCCATTTAACTGATCCCAGAATAATCTGCACAGAAAAAAGACTGGTGGAGTTATTGCTTAGACACACACATGTGTACACACAGACTGCACTCAACCCAATGCTCCAGATGGTTGATGATACTCTTGGGGGAAAAGTGTGGGTTCTCACAGTTACTTTTAACAAGGCATTATTATTTGGTTCACTGAGTTTGGGGTGTCTTTCAAAACTTCCTAACCTTACCTCATCCAAGTTTTTATGTCCAAGGAGATTCTCACAGTGGTCACATTGCTGTAAATTTCTTGAATAAGTCCCCGCTTCTCAACTTTCGACAGCAGGGTACTTCAAATATTTCAAATGTTGCCAACCTCACCTCATACTCCTCAATTCTTCCTTACCTTTGGATAAAAGGTTTTTAATGACTGAGACGCTTACTGCAAAGAGGTTCCTTCTCACTGAAAGAGTAAGCCCAGCCTGTCTTCTAGGTGAACTGTACAGCTTCCAGTCAGGGGATCTCCCATTTCTTTTCTCTCCACTCACTCTTTGCCTTTCTGTTATAAAAGTGTTGCAGAAAAATATAAATTGCTTCCTTCTGGATGCATTTCAAATTCCTCTCTGCGTCCTGCATTTTTGAAGCACCTGAAATTTTAGTATCCCAGCAGGTCTCCAAGGAGAGAGCAGTGTTCCCTAAACTAGGTATTTTACCTTTTTGAAATTGCATAAACCTGAATAATCGCATCCACCCCTCCTTCTAGAATCTGAGAGGAATTGTAATTTTGAAAACCAAGCCATTCTCTGAGTTGCTTGGAGCTGTAAGGTCAACACACAGGAGGATTCGTGCACGCTACAACATGCATTTCTGTACCATTGTCTCTTAATTATCTCTCTTGTGGAAGACTAGCTGGCCTTCTGCCCATAGGCTCCATCATACCATGATAGTGAACTCTCTGCATTATAGTTGCGCTTTTTAGAACAGCAATGATCCAAAAGAAAAGGCTCTACCAGCATTACTTTAATTATATTAATTATACCACTCAATAGTTTCTGCATTTTACATTAATCATGCTAGGCAATAGAATGATGCTTATTTAAATGAAATAAAAGTCACTCTGTTCATCCAACAAATGAATGATAAGGAGCATCTCAGCTAATTTATTATAGAGAAGCAAATGCATTCCCAGAATATTTTGGTCGTTAGGTCAACTTAAGAAAAATGTGGTTTAAGAAAAATATGTAGGGCATTTCCCATTGCATACATGGTTTTAAATATTCTGACCCAGTATCAGACTATGTGCCAAAACATCTTCAGGGTATACAAACATCCCAATCTTTGGTTCAGGAAATATGGTTACCATGTATGCAGGGAACTGCTTCAAACTCCTCCCAAAGTTTAAATGGTACTTCAGTCCTAATATGGATAACAAAGAAGTAGACTTGGAAGAAACTGATTAATACATCATTCCATTTGGTCTAGCAGCCTACTAAGCATCATCTTCCATAAAAGACCCCAGAAGCAAATGCTGTATTAATTTGCTCGCTATTTCAGACCATATACCCACTCAATCTTTAAAGCTCAGATTTTCTCAGGAATGGGTAGCTTTAGGACAAATTAAACATGAAACATTTGAGAAATTGACTTGTTGGCATCTAAGATTAGCAAATTAATTTTCAAGAGCAAATGGTACTTACTGCAACTGAACAAAAAATGTGGGGGAAGATGGGTAGAAAGCTAAAGTAAGGAACTATTCTTGGTAGATTCCATTTTCAATCCTTTTCACATAAGCATTTTATTCAAAGTATATTTGTAAAGGACAAAGTCAAACGTAAATGTCTGCATGATAAATCCATGAACACCAAAAATGAAAACACAGAGGCAAAATTAATTTGACCACCTGCCCCAAAAAGTGAATATAATTGAATGATTTACATGTAAAAATATGTTTTTTCAGAGGTTGGGTTTTGTTTTTATCTTAATGCATACATACGAAATTCTTTCGATGAATCACAAGTTGAATTCTACATGTCATTCTTCACTATTCAGAATACATGATATTAACCATCACAAATAAATCTACTCCACGGTAAGGATAGCCATTTAAAGCTCAATAGGCTTTCCAGCTCAGCTGAAAATCTTTGCTGATCTGTAGTCAACAAAAATATATTGCTCCATAATCTGCAGGTTATTTTTCTTTTAAAGAAAAAGCTCATTATTCTTTTCACACTTTTTACCTGTGCAGGTTGCTATCCATAGCTTAAAGCAGGGATGAACAAACTCTCTAAAGGGTCAGAGAGTAAACATTTTAAGATTGGATTTGCAAACCATGCAGTTACTGTAGCAACTACTCAACTCTGCCATTGTAGTGTGACAGTAGTCATAGACAATATGTAAATGACCGCACATGGCCATGTTCCAATAAAACTTTACTTGAAAAACAGGCAGCAGGTCATATTTGATCCACAGACCATAGTTTGCTGGCTTCTATAAAGGAAAACATGTCTTAAAATCATTTGCTTTATACATAGATTACTATGTTTATTTAAAACTACTCTCTAAAACTACCACTAAGAACAGAATTATATGGCTTAATCATTTATGATTAAGTCACTTGTAGTTAGCTTCACATCAAGTCTGTTTCTTCAAGCATATAAATTACTTGTTGGACAAATGACTTTATCTATAAAATGCTACATTAATTAACTCAATATCTGGTGGTCAGTTGGATTCTTGACCTTGTTAAAAGTCAATCTTAATCTCAACATTAAAAAATTAAAGCATATAAGGAAGGAAAAATTTGAATAAAGATAAACTTGTTTAAATCAACCATTCATGCTAGTTATTGCAATAATATAAGGAAGATCTTCTAGGGCACAACTGGACCCTTATATAATGAAAATTATGTACTGAATGATCTGCCTGTGAACTGTAAGTATTAGAACAACTAAGAAGGCCTGAAGTTTTCTTCTAGAATGGCACATGCTCCATGGAAGGGCTGTTTCAGTCTTCCACATGAAGTAGGTTAGTCCTCTCATAAACTATAAAAGAAACTGAAGAACAAAGGGCATGATTGATCCAAAAATGGATGCACTAATGAAACATCAACTAACTCAGAATTTTTATGTTTCAGGGCCTCAGAGTTTATGTAAATTGGGGCTCTTTACTTCGGGTCTATGACTGGACTTCAGTTGGGTTCCAAAAGTTCCCTAAAATTATGGGCAAAATTTGAGTGTTCAGGTGTTTAACTTTTGTCTTTTGTGAAAGCCTATTAAATCCATCAAGCAACTCCTACGCAGGTCATTATCCCTCATAGCAATTTGAATAGTCTAAGTTGTAAATTATTGCCTGTAAGTACTTATTTGAGATTTCAGAGATAGATTGGGAAAAGCTTGGAATTACAAAATCAGACTTTCAGAAGGGTTCTGAAAAGTTTTCTGGCCCAACCATCATCTTCTCCTTAAATTATTTCTATACCCCCTTCAAGCATTCATGTAGCTTAGCTTAAATGTTTCTGTTGACAGGGATCTCACCTCCTTAAAAAAACAGCCCTTTCCACCTTTTGGTAACTCTGATTATTAAAAGGTTCTTTTTTACATTGAGTGAAACCTACCTGAACTATAGTTTTTACCCATTAGTTACCAATCTACCCATTGGTTTACCCATTAGTTCTAAGTTCTGGGGCCTACAGAACAAGTCTATTTCCTCTTTTACATGACAGCTTTTGACTATTTCAGGTGTCAGCAAACTTCTTCTATGAATGGTCAGAGTAAATATTTTGGAGTTTTCAGCCATATGGTGTCTATTGCAACCACTCAAATCTGCTGTTGTAACACAAAAGCAGTCATTGACAATAGGTAAATGAATGAGATGGCTGGGTTCCCAATCAAACTTTGCTTATATAGACATTGAAATTTGAATTTTATGTAATCTTCTTTTGATTTGCTTCCAACTATTTAAAAAGGGAAAGATCATTCTTAGCTCACAGGCCATACAAAAAGAGGAAGTGGACCAGATTCAGCCCCTGGACTATTGTTGGCCAACTCCTGAGATTTTCCCTTCTTCAGTCTAAATATTCCTGGTACCTTTAGCCATTTATTTTAAGACATGGTAACACGTCTTCATTACTCCAGCCTAAAATTGCTTTTCTTTCTTTCTTTATTTTTTTTTTTTTGAGACAGAGTCTGGCTCTGTCACCCAGGCTGGAGTGCACTGGTGTGATCTTGGCTCACTGCAACCTCCATCTCCCAGGTTCAAGCAATTTCTCCTGCCTCAGCCTCCTGAGTAGCTGGGACTACAGGTGTGCACCACCACACCTGGCTAATTTTTTGTATTTTTAGTAGAGATGGGGTTTCACCATGTTGGCCAGGCTGGTCTCGAACTCCTGACCTCAAATGATCCACCTGCCCCGACCTCCCAAAGTGCTGGGATTACAGGCATAAGCCACCACGCACGGCATTTGTCTGTTTTTAGTCTTTTTGTTTGTGGATTACACACATGTATTGAGTTATTTGACTGACAGTATTCTAATCTGTTTAAAATTTATTACCTCTTTTAACTCTCATACCAATCCTTACAAGGGAGGTATTACTAATTTATTTATTACTTTGTTCTACACGTTAATATTATCCCTGTTTTATACATGAGGCAACAATAACTTTATACAAAGGTTAACAGAAGGCAAGTGACTTGCCCCAAATATGTAGTTAGAAAGTAGCAAGAAGAAGGATTCCAAAACAATCTCCTAATTCCTAGTCCAAGCTGCTTTCTACCATACCATGTCCCCTGTATCTGGAGGTCATACAATCCTGCACAAGGGAATGAGCTTGTTCTGACATGATTCATGCTTGGTGAACCCATGAGGCTTCTGAAAATCATCACTTCTTTTCTATACTTTTCAACCATCTGTTCAGTAGATAGATCTAACATCTTACCCAGAATTAGACTCAAAGTCATCAGTTTGTTGGTTGCAGAATTATTCTCTTGCCTCTTTTGAAGGCATTCAGAATCTTGAGGAAAGTGAAATCTGAGCACAGTCAGGATTTAGAGAGAAAACGGACATTGGAGGAAGATGAGGTAGGATTAAAAAAAAATCAGCATGTCTGGCCAGGAGCAGTGGCTCACGCCTGTAATCCCAGCACCTTGGGAGGCCAAGGTGGGTGGATCACCTGAGGTCAGAACTTCGAGACCAGTGTGGTCAACATGGCGAAACCCCGTCTCTACTGAAACTACAAAAATTAGCCAGGCGTGGTGGCGGGCACCTGTAATCCCAGCCACTTCAGAGGCTAAGGCAGGAGAATCGCTTGAACCTAGGAGGCGGAGGTTGCAGTGAGCCGAGATTGCACCATTGCACTCCAGCCTGGGCGACAGAACAAGACTCTGTCTCAAAAAAAAAAAGAAAAAGAAAAAGAAAAAGAAAAAAGAAAAAAACGAAAAGGAAAGAAAAGAAATGGTTTGCACAATTGCACCACTGAAGGAATGTAGAGTATACCTTCCAAAGCAACCACTGCATAGGAAACAATATCATTTGGATGCGTAAGTTCTGGGAAACTTGTATAAAAATTACTCAGGCTACACTATAGTCTTTGAAATGTCTTGGTAAGAGGTAGCCCTATTCTCCCTGCTTTTGTTGTTGTTTGTTGTTGTTGTTAAGTTCAATTTAACCAAAATTTTTAAGATGTACTAGTGTCTAGTGTCTTAATGACAGCATAAAAGTGTTAAAACATTATACTGGCCCTTTTCAGTTCTAATATATTTTTCAGACTGCTGACATTTCCTTTCACGAGTTAAAATACCACCTTTCAATGTGGGTTTCAAGCATGAGTCAAAAATACTCTTAGGTTTGGTAGAGCCTACCAATAACTCTACTTTCCCTAGACCATCCAGATAACAGGCCAAAGGTGCTTCATGACTTGGGGATGAGTGGTGTTCGAATTCCAACCACAAAAGGCTCTCTCTGAGGAGACCTGCTCAAGAAGCATTAGTGCACTTCACTGGCTTGGTTTGTGTAAATGCTCATCATACTTAGAGTATGCGCCAGAACGTGGGATCAGACTGGCTCTGTTTCATAAACACCCAAGTCTGACCTCTCAAACCCTGACAACTAGCACCTGGCCCCTGGCTGTCATGACTTTATCTATAATGGCAGAGCCCAGTCAATGTGTTTGTAAGGAAGTTAAAAAAAAAAAAAAAAAAAAAAAGCTTTGATGGTCTTAATTATTTGTTATGTAAAGAAATCAATATATTCTGTTTACAAGGTTTTATCAAAACATTAAACATTGCACATTTTTTTTCCGACTTTTAAGTTCAGGGGTATACATGCAGAATGTGCAGATTTGTTACATAAGTAAATGTGTGCCATGGTGGTTTGCTGCCCAGCTCATCCCACCACCTAGGTATCCAGCCCAGCATCCATTAACTATTCTTCCTGACGCTGTCTCTCCCCCCACCTGCCCGCTCTAACAGGCCCCAGTATGTGTTGTTCCCAGCAATGTGTCCATGTGTTCTCATCATTCAGCTCCCACTTATAAGTGAGAACGTGTGGTGTTTGGTTTTCTATTCTGGCATTAGTTTGCTGAAGATAATGGCTTCCAACACCATTCATGTCCCTGCATAGGACATGATCTCATTCCTTTTTATGGCTGCATAGTATTCCATGGTACACATGTACCACATTTTCTTTATCTAGTCTATCATTGATGGGCATTTAGGTTGATGCTATGTCTTTGCTATTGTGAATGGTGTTGCAAAAATATTGCAAATTATATTTATTTATTTATTTATTTTTGAAATGGAGTCTCGCTCTGTTGCCCAGGCTGGAGTGTGGTGGTGCAATCTCAGCTCACTCCAACTTCCACCTCCTGGATCCGGGATTCAAGTGATTCTCCTGCCTCAGCCTCCCAAGCAGCAGAGATTACAGGCACACACCACCACGCCCAGCTAATTTTTGTATTTTTAGTAGAGATGGGGTTTCACCATGTTAGCCAGGCTGGTCTTGAACTCCTGACCTCAAGTGATCTGCCTGTCTCAGCCTCCCAAAGTGCTGGGATTACAGGCATGAGCCACCGCGCCCAGCCACATCTCAAGTTTTAAGTGCTAAAATGAGGGCCTCAATACTTTGAATCTCTTACGTTGGTCATATAATGACAGTGTTTTTAACAAAGGAGTTTGTGCCCTTTCCATTATCATACATGTTACATATTACTGAATCATAATCAAGGCTTTCCATACCTTGTTATTTGTTAGTGGTCTCTGTCAGCTAGAGGGCTAGAGCTCCACAGGGGCAGGGATTTCTGTCTTTTTGTTCAGTGATACGCAACAAGCACCTGGAACAACGCCTGGCACATACTAGGCACTTAATACGGATTTATTTAATGGACGGATGGATGGGTAGATGGATGGATGATTGGATGGAGCCATATTCCCTACTAGATTACTAGATTGTAAACGTCCCAAATAAACATTCTGAAAAAAGTAATACATGCACATTGTTAAATACAATTCAAACAACCTATAAGAAGAGTATGAGACTCATTAGGGAAATTTGAACGGTGAATAATTGATGATATTCATAAAATATTGCTTGTTTGTTTAGGTGTGGAATGCATTGCAGTTATGATTTACATATTGAACTACTTAAAGACACAGTGATGGCGAGCGTCTGTTTCAAAACAATCTCGAGGCAGGGGAAGGGCAGTGAGGGAGATATGGATGAAACATAATCTGCCGTGAGTTGACCATTGTTTTGGGGTAGTGAGTGCATGGAAGTTTATTACACTGTCATCTCTACTTTTGCTTAATATACTTAAAAATACTTAATTATATTTTTTCACAATAAAAACTTAAATATTCAAGTGTTACAGAATGGCATAGAGTTAAAAGCAAGACTCTGTCCCATCTCTGAACTCTTACCCCTACATCCTCTCATTTCCAGCTCATTCGTTTAAAAAAAAAAAAATTCTTAACTACAAGCACCTAAAATATACCAAGCCCTATTGTAGTCACTGGAGCTATAGCTGTAAGCAAGCGATCACGTGCCAGTGTAGAAACAGACAATAAATAAGTTGACAAACAAATATATAAGACAATTTCAGAGACTGATAAGTGCTCCAAGGAAACAAAACCATTTCTCCCCAAAGCGACCAGTGTTTCCAGGTAGTCTAGGCATTTAGCCACACATGTGTGTGTGCGCGTGTGTGTGCACATGCGTATGTGTGTGTGCATGTGCATGTATGTATCACACACCTTTTTATTGCTCAGATGGGAGCATCCATGCTGTTCTATACTTTGCTTCTTTCCTTGAATAATACATCCTACAGGTAAGTCTATACCCAGACTGTGACCTTTCAAGAGCAAGGGCCACATGAACTCACCCAGTGCCTGTCAGACCCATAGCAAAAGCTTGATAAATTTAATGCCTGATTGAAAGTCTTTCCAATCAAAAATTGGTTAAACAGCGAATACTCTGCCTTCTCACCGTCTCTGTACCTTGCCTCTTCTACTCCAAAGGTAGGATCCAAGGGAGGTTTGCAGAGCTGTGTGGTGCCTGGCATATGGAGAGCTTTCAATCAATGTTTGCTAGAGGAATTCAGAGTGGGATAAGAATTACAGCAAGGCAAAGTCTGTCAGACAAACTTCTCCTTAATGAGAGCTGGGCATCTGGTGTGCTGCGCCAGGAAGAAAATGTGTGCCGGGTCCCCAGTGTGGACAGGTGTTCTCTGGCATTTGGAAGCAAAGCTAAAGCTCAGTTTACGGTGCATGCCGCATGGCCTAGGCTGGTTTTGGTTTTTTGCTTTTTGTTTTTGTTTATTTCCTTCACCTGCTCTAGCTGCTACAGCCTTTTGATAATGCTGTATGTTTGCCCTAAGAATCACCTTTAATTCTCAGCAGATCCCAGAGAGACGAACATGGAATCACTGGGCGATCACTTACCTCATGGTTTATTTCCTGAAGGGCTTGACTCTTATAAGATCCAAGATGTCATGTTAATTTTTAAAAATGTATTCTTAGTAGTCACATTGATTCTGTTGTTGTTTTTCTGGAAAGCATTAACAGCAGAAAGGCCACATGAGTTAAGTGGTCACCCAGACCACTTGAAACCCAAACCTTGCTTAATCTTGAATGGCCTGAGAAAGGTTAAAGGTATTTGACTATTTTCTTAAAAATAAAATACCTGAGTTATTGATAAATACAAAAAAATTGGAGTGAAGGGGAAGAACGACCAATTGTAAACTGGAACTTATTTACATATTTCCTAGCATTACTCATTTTGGGATAATGCCTATTTGTGTAAACAGAGTTGAAGAACATGAGGATATTTTTCCTGCTACTATATCCAGGTCAATGTGTGCTGCTCCCTTTGCTCATCATATTTGTTTAAAAGATTGGAAGATTATTCCAACAAATTGACCTAGAGACCCCTTTTTCACAGCCCAAGATACTTGTAAAACTCTCCCTTTAAAATATCACTACAAGATCTCATTTGACATAACATTAGTGTTAGGTTGAGTGGGAGCTCAGGTCTTTCCATGATGGTTGTGTGTGCTGGGTGAGTTATATCAGTTTGTGTGAAGAGAGGGAAGTGAATATGAGCACACAGAACATAGCAACAGAGGCTGGAGAATGCCTGCAAGTTTGAAATAGGAAAGGAAGCTACTAAAGACATTTTCTATCAAGTTAACCATCAAAATCATCACAGAAACAAGGACTGGCCAAAATGCTTGAGGTCTGCTCATGTAAACACATCTGTTAGTCAGCTGGGACTGCTATAGCAAAATACCACAGGCTGGCTGGCTTATACAACAGACATTTATTTTCTGAGATCAAGGTGCCAGCATGGTTGGGTTCTGGTGAGGGCTCTCTTCCAGGCTTGCAGACAGCCACCTTCTTGCTGTGTGCTAATGTAGGCTTTCCATGGTGTCCTATTGTGGAGAGAGAGAGATCCATCTCTCTCTGACTTCCTCTTCTTATAAGGGCACTACTCCCATCATGAAGGCCCCACTCTTGTGATCTCATTTAACCCTAACTACCTCCCAAAGGACTTTTAATATTATCACACTGAGGGATCAGGGCTTCAACATACAAATTTGGTGGAAGGGACACAAATATTTAGCCCAAAATAACACTGGAGTAATTTTAGCACTTTACACGTTTATTTCATTTGGTTGTTGTGAGAATCTGTGTATATCAGGAAGCCCTTTACAAGTTTGCTTTGGATTGATTATTCTCTTTTCATTCAAGAAATATTTCTTATCATTTACTCTGTGCCTGGTGCAGTCGTAGGCCTTGGAGAATTCAGCAGGAAAAAACAGATGTGGTCCCTGTCCTCAAGGAGCTCACAGTTTAATGGGAGAAAGGAAGAGACTATGAATAAACAAACAAACAAAGAAGAAAGTAAATACAAACAAATCAATCACTTGTGATTTGGCTTTGACGGACAAAAACAGATGTAGTCCTAGAGAAAAGGATGGGGAAGAGGTGATTAGGAAAGGCTTCTGAAAAGGCGACATTGAAGCTGATACCTGAAAGATAAGAAGCCTGCCCTGTGGAAAATGGAAGAGCATTCCAGCAGATGGAACAGCAGGTGTGAAGACCTCCAGGCAGAAGAGAGGCTAGCTAGCATGTTCTAGGGACCAAAAGAGGTTCCTGTGTCTGGAATGCAGTGTATGATGGGGAGAGCACAGCCTGAGGTTGGGGGGATTGGGAGGACAAGATTGCAGGGGGCCTTGTAGGCCAAGGTAAGGCCTTCATTTTATTCTAAGGATGATGGGAGCTATTATAGAGCATAAGCTGCGGAAAGGTGGTTTTGTTCATGGGACTTATTCACTGTCATGAGAAGCAGTCAGTAGATAAAGGTAAAGAAGGCAGGAAGAGACAAAGACGAAGCCAGAACCAATTTAGATACTTTGAGTAAATCAGTTTTCTTCCAGCCTTCATGATCCTAGAAAACTATATGTAGACTTAGTGTTGTTTGAAAATCATTTTTCAGGTGATGAAGGGACTGTGCATTCAGCAGACATTTGTGGAGTGTCTACCCAGATGTGCTATGTGGTGGTGGCACAAAGATTGAATAAGACAAAAACCCTGGCCACCAAGAGCACTCAGGCCAGTCAAGGATACTGACAAGCACACCAAAGACACTCAAAGAACACGTGAAGAGCTCTGAGAAGAGTAGTTAAGGAGGAGGAGGACTCCGAAGATCGAGCCCAGCCGGGGCGGGAAGGCAGCAGGAAAGGTCTTGTTCAAAAAACAAGTGCTGCATGAGCAGATTCCTTAAGGAATGAGGAAGACTTTTCCCAGGTGGATGGAGTTAGATGTGGAAAGGCAGGCAGGGGGAACAGCACACACAACATTCGGAGATGAGTGAGCCGCGAGTGTGAAAGCCACTGTGACGGCTTGTGTGGCCAGAGCGCTGGGCCCCAAAGGGGAGTGACAATGAGGATCTTCTCTACCAATCAGAGGGGAAGAGGGAAGAAAGCTAAGATGAATTTCTTTAGAAGACGTGTGAAGAACAGTTTGGAAGTAGAATAAAGGCAAAGTAGAATCGGATGCAACAGCTCAGGTAACAACACACTAGTCACATCTAAGGCAACATGATAAGCCTCAAAAAGGTAAGATCACATGACAGTCTTCATTGTATTCCCTTGAGCACCAGGTACAAAACCAAACACGCAATATTTTATTAAATTATTATTAAATTGCATTGAGTAAATATAGTACCCTCATACTGAGGGATCAGGGCTTCAACACATGAATGAATTAGAATATGTATATTCTAATATATAAAATGTCCAGTTCTAGATTCAGGATAAGATATTACCCTACCACAGAGAGGCAAAGCACTAGGTGCTATTTTTACATATTTATAAGGCCCAAACAGGTTAATGCATATTCTTGACATCACAGATTTATTTCTATGTTAATTTACTTTCAGAAAGCATGTATAACCATAATATACATGGGGAAAGAGTAATTTTATTCATGTGTTTGGACATAAAAAATATCATTATGCAGTCTAATAATCCCAGTTGACAGTTAGAATCATTTAAAAAAAAAACAGATATATTAAGAAAATTCAAGAAAAGCAACAACCACACTATGGTCTGGCTCCTCTGTTTTGTTGGGTGGCACTGATTGATACCAGCAGGCGCAGTCATTTACAAGTCCATTTTGTGATCAATGCCTGGCCTATTTGCCTATATACAGCATTATGAAAAGTGCAGGCAGGCCTGCTAAAGAATTCCAACTGCCTAGACTTCTCAGGCAAGTGAAAAAGAAGGGTTTTTTGTTGTAACCTGTTATGTGTACATTTTCTTCTACCTTATGGTGACAGCACAGGTTTGGGGTCCCTGGTTAGATACCAACGTACTACTGTATATACCATTTAAAAATTCAAATGGGGTTAGTTTAGATGTTGATTCAGATCTTTTCCAAAACAGGAAAGGGCATTTTTATTCCTTTTGGATGATGCAAATCTTTTCCAGAATAGAAAAGGGCATTTTTAGTCAGTTTGGATAACTTTGAGATTTTTCTAGATAAATGTAATCTGTAAGGGATGAAAGTCGATCGGGAATTATCTCTGCCAATGACTTGGTCCAGCCAGTGAGCTGTGAGTAAATCCTGCTTCTTCTCCACATAACTTAAGTCCCACGTTTCCCTCCACTTCCATTGAATGAAAGGAGAAGATGTTTCCACCATAGGAAACCACAGATAATTGAGAGAACTTTCTAAGATAGCTTTTCCTTTCTTCTTTTTATCCTCACTTTCTCTCCCCACTCAGAGTTTAAACAAGTGATACATCTCTGGCTTTCCTTGCAGCCCTCCTCCCCGCCCCTCCTTTTGGATAAGCCTCAGCTTCGTGGCCTGGCATGCCGGAGAAACTGGTTCTACACACCCAGGGGGAGAATGACAGCGTTTCACCGCAAGCTGCTCAGCTCATAAATAGCAAGGGGTAGCGTCCACACACGTCTCGACCTGCCTCTTTCCAAACGCCTGTACAGCCAGCATGGCAGGAAAGTCTTCAGGGAACATTAACAGCTCTTTACATAACTTTCTGTAAAGTAGCTTAGTAATGTTTGCAGCCTAAACAGCCCACAGGTGACAGCTCTGCCATTCTAATGCCTACAAGTGAATGACCAGCTCACCTGGGCGGTTCTTTCTTCTTCCAGAGTGGCCCTGGGAGACAGGGAGAGGGAGCAAAGAACAGAGCTGAGCGGAGAGAGAAGTTAGCTTAGTAAAGAATGAAGTGTCCACAAACCTGGCAAAGGGCCTATGTTTTTATGCCTTGAGGTAAGAAAGTCAACTGCTTTTCCTGGAACTTGGTCTAAATTTAACACCCGCTTTTGCAAATGTCTGCTATACGGTGAGTTGTGTGAGCTCATGGTGGAAAGTGACAAAGTAGGTACACAGCTGATATAATTTATTTATAAATGCATGAGTGCCGAAAGGAGGTAAAATCATGCAGAGTTGATTTAGCTGTTGTGTTGTTCATGGAAAATATGTTGCATACCAACGAAACACACAGATGCACATCTAAATTATTTTAAAGACCACATTTAAACCTGGAAAATACCAGTGACTTTTTAACTTTAACACATCATAGTTCGGGCTTTAAAAAATGAATCTATTATTATTTCCTTATGAGACTATAAGAGAAATAATGAATATTAAAATGAAGGTACTTAGTTGTCCTTTTGTATTTAAAACTACCAGGAAAGAAAAAAAAAAAAACAGTTTAGGTTAAGTTTAAGGAAGGAAAGGAAAAGGGGAAAAAATAGATTGCCATTTTCAGATTATCATTTCATTTTACTTTAATAATATTTTTAGGTGGTGATTGTTTTTTGTTTGTTTGTTTTGCAAGCTCAACAGTATAACAACAGAACTTAAAGATCTTCAGGTTTGAGAGGAATTATTAAGGGCTAGACCTGTTTTATGTATTGCTTTTAATATACATTTCGCAGCATTTACTGCAGAAATCTCTTTGGGGAAATTAGCAATGGAACAATTTCTATATTTAAGAACCATAAGCCTCCATGTATGTTGAATTAACCTATTGTATAACCACAATACTAACAGCAAGGAAAAAGATTTTGTTAAAATAGGGTTATTGCACCTTTTTATTTTTTCTCTACTCTACGCTTAGCAGAATCTTAGAAAACTCTTCCATAACCTTAACTTTATCTTCAAACATAAACTGATTACATGCTTTTGATATACTGCGTTTTTGCTTTTGTTGATAAACAGCTTTCCTGTAAGAAATGGATCACGACAATCGGAAATTAGATAATTGTAAGCAAATTATATTTTACTGATAAAAATACAACCATGAATATGAAGACACTTAGAAACAGAAAAAGAGCAAGTTACATTTTCCATACATCAATATATAAAAATAGCCAGAAGAAGAAATTTTTTCAAAATCAGGAAACAGTTCCTTGTCTATAAGGTATAAATCCTAACTCTTTAGCAAAGGTATAATTATATATTTTAAAAAATATTAAAAATTAAAAATGGGCTATGAAAATAACAATTCATATTATTGTGGAGATTTATATACAATGGGAATCAAATGAGAAAGAAAAATTATATTCTTATTTGTATAGCAATGAAAACAACAGAATAAATCTGGAATTAAAACTGGTCTTTAAAGCAATTTCAATGTAAAGTTAAAGCATTTATTCTACTGCATATATTTTATAATCTACATAACGCCTAGCTCTTGCACAAGTTGAGCTTTCTGCACAGATAGATACTTTAAAGCTACTTTCTAGAGACACTGCTACTCAAGATTTATCATTAAATTTATTCCTTCTCCCTTTTCATCATGGATAAATGTTCTTGAGATCTAGAGAAAAGAACTTCCTGCTTCCTCCAGAAAGAAAACTAAACCAGAAATAAAGAAGAAATAAATATAACAACCCAATAGAAAAAGCACAGAAGTCATCTGTAGTTATACACTTTGGCTTCGGATGAAGAGATAAGCAAATTAAGACCTCCCAGGAAAATCCATGCCACTTCTTACACAAAACCCAAGCCACTACTTGGACATTGAGTTAGTTCAGTGTAGACTTTCTGCCAGACATAATGTATTTGATAAAGCTTCTGGCTTTTTATCTTCAGACTTGGTTTGCTGTATTAATTCAAGAGTCTCAGGAATATGAGAAACAATGGCAATAATTCAAAATTTTTCATTATCTGTTCTTGGATGTGTCTTCATTTGTCATAACTGTAGGGCTGTAATAAAGCAGCTGCTTCTGTCTTCTCATATAAATTTGGGTTTATTCTAGTCCAAGACTAGTTTCAGTCTTGGACTCTCCTGGCCTGGGGGAAGGGTCTGCGCTCGTTCTCACCCAGGTACCCTCAGCTGGATGTATTTATTACTTCCCACACCAAGACCACCTTGGTCTCTGATCTTTCCAGCCTCAGAACCCATCTCTTCACCTCAGCTATAATCACACCGTTAGTAAAAGGGTGAGGGAGCGCCAGACTTTTCCACACTGAAACTGATCACAAATTCATAGAAATCCGAGAGCCAAGACTATGAAAACACAGTTTATAATGGAAGCCATTTCTGTGTTAAAAGAAAAACCTTAGACAAATTAAATTTACCAGAGTTTAATTGAGCAAAGAATGATTCGTGAATCAGGTAGCCCCTGAACCAGAATAGGTTCAGAGAGACTCCAGCAGTGCCTCCTGGTCAAAGAAGAATTATGGACAGGAAAGGGGAAGTGACTACAGAAAAAGGAAGTGAGGTTGCAGCTGGGTGTTTGCCTCATTTGAACACGGTTTGAACAGTTGGCCGCCTTTGATTGGCCAAAATTCAGTGACTGGCATGAGAGCAGGTTACAGTCTGTTTACACATCCAGTTAGGTTACAGTTCACTATGGGTGAAGAAACCTTTAGGCTGAACTTAAAATACATAAGGAGGCAGCTTTAGGCTAAACTTAATTTAACACCTATTGAAAAATACAAAAATCCTAAAGCAGGATTCACTATAAATATTTATTTCCAGAATTCCTTTCCTTCCCCTTCTTTGTGGCTTTGCCTATGTTCTTCCTAAAGCCAGGGAACATGCTAATTAGGATTAAAAAGGCCACAGTCTTATCAGTCTTTGGTAAGGCTTTGTTAGCATAATAACCAAAGTTATAAGAGTTGTTTGATATTAACAAGAGAAAGGACAGTTTGTCTTGTAGATTTTCACTCAAAACGATGCAGATGATCACCCTTCCTGCTCCCATATTCATCAAGGGAAAAACTAGAATGTATTTATTGAACGGTGAGTTTGAACCCTGGAATAAAGACTAAAACCAAATGGGCAGTGGGGAGTATGACACGGAGATCTCAACAGCGGACTCGCTATGCGCTTGGGAGGGAGCATCTGAATGGGCGGTTGACTCCTGGGCTTTTTACATTGGCTGGCTTCTCTTCCTAGAACCCTCTTCTCCGTTTTAGGTTATAAAATACTTTCACCTTCTCCAAGTCTTTGCTAAAATGTTTATATTTTGATGAGGCCTCCCTTGACTGTGCTATTTAACATTGCAAACCACCCTTCAGTCCTCCACTATAGATTCCCTATTTCTTTCTACTACCTACTCATCACCTCCTAACTCTATACTCTATTACACTAGATCATGTGCTGTTTTATTAAGTTTTCATTTATTGTTTGTCTCTTCCCAACCACAAGAGGATAGACTGTTTTGATTTGTTTTGTTTATTCATGTTCCCTAATTTTCCCAAGCACCTCTAACAGAGCCTATGGATACTGTGAATTTCTATCTACCCATAGACTCCATACCTCAGGCCAGTTCAAATATTACCAGTACAATTAAGTAAGGGGTTACATTAAGGTTATTATCACCAAAAAAAAAAAAAAAAAAGCCACGATGGCAATAAATAGCATGAACAGCTCAGTCTACCATTTTTAGCCCTCTAGCTCAGAATTTTTAATATCTGTTTCCCACCAATCCCTACATTGCCACCAATAACTGAGATTTTCTTTTTCAATTTGCAAGTTATTGCTAACAAGCAATCATCGATTAACTATATTCATTAAGCAGTCTATTGAAAAGAGAGAACCTTAGAAAAACAAAAATAAATATAAAAGGTCATCTCACCATGAATTACTGCCACCACACCACCAAAAGAATAACAGTGAGAAGAGGGGAAAGAGAAGAAAGAAGCAGAGGAAGAGAAGAGATGTTAATATATTAATCAGTTACACTGGAAAATGATCCTCCTAAATGCTGTTATTAGTTTATATACCATCACTATCAACAGTCATACTTCCGTTTTGGTGTTTTTTTTTGTAATTTCAAAGAAAAAATGTGAGATAGGAAAAAAATGAAAACACATCATGAGACAGGGAGAAATTTGAGGTCTCCAGTTGACAAATGGAATGTTCATTTTGGTTTTTAAAAATTTAAATAACTTTTTCACTGACACTTGCAGAACAGAAAGTATTTTTTAAATTGTGCCTCTAAAAGCTAGAAGACATAATTATAGCACTTTCTCTATTATTCTCACCTCTAAATGTTCATTTATTTGTGTATTTATATATTTATTTATTTTTAAGACAGCTGCTCCCTCTGACTCCCAGGCTGAAGTGCAGCGGTGTGATCATAGTTCACTCAGTGTTGACTTCCTGGGCTCAGATGATCCTCCCACATCAGCCTCCTGAGTAGCTGGGACTACAGGTGCGGGCCACCACCCTTGGCTAATTTTTATTTATTTATTTTTATTGTTTTTGAAACAAAGTCTCTGCCACCCAGGCTGGAGTGCAGTGGCACGATTTTGTCTCACTGCATCCTCCGCCTCCTATGCTCAAGTGATTCTCATGCCTCTGCCTCCCGAATAGCTGGAATTACAGGCATGTGCCACCACACCTGGCTAGTGTGTGTATGTGTGTGTGTGTGTGTGTGTGTGTGTATTTTTAGTAGAGATGGAGTTTCAACATGTTATCCAGGCTGGTCTTGAACTCCTAGCCTCAAGTGATCCACCTACCTGGGCCTCCCAAAGTGCTGAGATTACAGGAGTGAGCCACCACACCCAGCCTATTTTTTATTTATTTGTGTGTTTATTTTTATTTATTTATTTTGCAGTGATGGGGTTTCACCATGTTGTCCAGGCTGGTCTGGAACTCCTGAGCTCAAGTGATCCGCCCACCTCAACCTCCCAATGTACGGGGATTACAGGAGTGAGCCACCGAGCCCAGCCTGTGGTTGAGATCTTATGTCTCTCTATATTTGCATTCAGTATAACTTCTACTATTTTGTTTGGCACAGATATACTTTGTTAAATTTATTATCAGGTGGTAAAAAATATCAGACAGATTTTGACAACTCTTGGGTCCTCAAGTAAGACTTCGAAATTCATAAAGAAAAAGTAGTTCCAATTTTCTGTTGCAGATCATATAAATACTAGAGTCTAAAATCTCCTGCCTGTGAACTGAGCCCATGACCCTGCATAAATCATTTGAACTGCCCTGGTTCCCATAATTCTATGCGTGTTTACAAATACAGCTGAAAGACTATTAATTTCTTCACCAGGCACAGGTAAAGGAGAGGAATGGGGATACTTCTTCCTTCGGGAGCCAGGGCAAAGGATGTTGAGCCAAAGCCAATGTAAACTAAGGCGAAGAAGCCAGTACTGTCGTTTGCTATTCAGCACCTGTTTAGTTATTAGTAGATATCAGATGTGTCACTGTAAGATTCTAGGCAAAGGGCTAGACAGAAGATGCAGGAAATTTTAGCTGTGTGGGTTAAGGCTCAGTAGAATGATTTGAACAATATTCAAAGGATGAATCAATGAATCAATACAGGAGAGATTCAAAATGCAAATATTTAAAAATCAGATAGGAAAATCAAGAACTCTTTGAGTCAATTTCAAATATTTAGCTCCTTAAAATTTAAATAAATAAAGTTTTCAACTGAGTGCAGCAGCTCATGCTTATAATCCCAACAACTCGGTAAGCTGAGGTGCGAGAATGGCTTGAGGCCAGGAATTTGAGACCAGCCTGGGCAACACAGTGAGATGCCATCTCTAAAATAAATAAATTCATTAACTAAATAAATGAAATAAACTCAGCCCGGCAGGATGGCCCATGCCCATAGTCACAGCTACACAGGAAGCTAAGGTGAGAGAACCACTTGAGCCCAGGAGTTCAAGGCTGCCGTGAGCTATGATTGCAGCACTGCACTCCAGCCTGGGCAACAAAGCAAGACCCCAGCTCTAAAAAAAAAAAAAACATAATAATAATAAAGCTTTCCCTGAAAATTAAAGGTATAGGAAAGTGACGGGGAAATAGGACTTATACAGGTATTTAAATGAGTATTATATGTTTATTGTGGCAATTTTACAGTAACTGAAACTAACAGAAACCACAAAAGGAGATTAGTTAATCAAATTATAGTACTTCATACTGCACATCTGTAAAAATAATGTAGAGACATTTTTTACATCATGAGAAAGTCTTTTCAATACAATGTTGAGTGGAAAAAAGGTCTACAAATGAGTACATATATATGTATATATATAATGAGTATATATAAATGATGTTATAAAAATATACATTACAAATATATACAAATATGTACAAATATATGCAATTGTGTATATATACAAATGAGAACATATATAATGAAGCCATTTTTATAAATAAGAAATGTGTATGTGTATACAGATGTTAGCCATTATGTCTCTATTAACTATTAATTCTACTAATGTATATTTACAACAAATATGTATTATAATTGTCTTCTTAAGAAACAATGTGTCTATATATGTGTGTGTATGTGTGTGTGTGTGTATATATATATATTTTTTTTAATATTGTTGTGGTGGTGAGCAGAATAATGGTTCTCTAAAGATGTCCATGTCCTGATCCGAGGAACCTGTGACTGTGGTGCGGTGTGTTACACAGCAAAGCAAAATTAAGAATGTGGATAGGGCTGTGGTTGTTAATCAGCTGACCTTAAAATATTATCCTGGATAGGTGCAATGTAATCACATGAGTTCTTAAAAGGAGAAGCAGAGGATTAGAGACGGACATGAGAAGGACTCACTTGTTGTATTAACCTGTTTTCACACTGCTATAAATAACTGCCTGAGACTGGGCAATTTATAAAGGAAAGAGGTATAACTGACTCACAGTTCAGCATGGCTGGGGAGGCCTCACGAAACTTACAATCATGGTGGAAGGCAAAGGGGAAGCAAGGCACCTTCTTCACAAGGCAGCAGGAAGGAGAAGTGCCAAGCGAAAAGGGAAGAGCCCCTCATAAAACCATCAGATCTCGTGAGAACTCACTTACTATCATGAGAACAGCATCGGGAAACTTCCCCCATGATTCAATTACCTCTACCTGGTCTCTCCCTTGACATGTGGGAATCGGGGATTATAGGAATTGCAATTCAAATAAGACTTGGATGGGGACACAAAGCCTAACTGTATCACCTGCCTTCAATGGCTTTGAAGTTGGAAAAAGGAAGCCACAAGCCAAAGAATGCAGTGCTCTCTAAAAGCTGGTAACGACCCTCAGTTAATAGCCAGCAAGGAAATGAAGACCTCAGTTATACAACCACAAGGAACTGAGTTCTGTGAAGAACCCCAGGAAAGAGCAAACAAATTCTCCTCTGGAGCCTGTAGGAGAGGAACAGAGTCAGCCTACACCTGGATTTTAGTCCAGTGAGATCCGTGTGGGGCTTCTGACCTACAGAACCCAGATGATAAGTTTGTCTTGGTTTAGGCCTCTACATTTGTAATCCTTTGTTACGGCGGCAAGAGACAACTAACACCATCAGAAAGGGTTTGGAAATGCAGAGAGGACAAGGAGAATTAATTTCACAGATAAGGAAGACTCAGTAGAAATACACCATGTATGAGAGATTCAATAGGATCTAAGGTTAATAGAAGAGAAGGGAAAGAGACAAAGTTGGAAAGATCCAGATTACAGAAAGCCAGAGGCGCAAATCTGGATGATAGGGAAGTCAGAGAAGATCGAGGTGGTGCATGTCAGCTCTCCTCAACCTTAGAGGGCTGCACTAGGAAGAAGCTGCCTTCAGAAAACAAAACGGAAGGCTGCTGGAGGGGTAGGGGAGGGAGGAAGAAACTTTCCCTGGGAAATATGGAGGAGATTTTCTAAAGGCTTAAAGCAGCCCCTCATGGGCACTGGTAGTCTGGAAAGCTAAAGAGAAATTAATTTAAAAGTTGGCCAGTCAGCTGCAAGCCCTAGCAGAAGGAATCTGTGCTCGGCTGAACCAACAGCACTCATTGGTCCAGGAGCCAATTGCTGGGGTGAGCCTCATCCACTGATGGAATTGGTAAAAAGCCACGGTAAAAGCTACATGTAATCATGACTGCAGGGAAAAAATGATAAGCTAGTCCAAAAGCTCATTCAGCCTCAGTCTTCTTATTGTTCCAGTTTAGGATTCAGCAAGGAGGAATGGCTAAAACCATTTAATCGTTCCTTCAGAATGAGAGCCTGTGTTCTTCGAATTTACTCTGCCATACACAGGCAGTATTTGTGTAAGCAGCAGCTTACTGGTCTTGCATTTACCCAAATCTAAAGAAAGTGAATGACTGTATTGAATTTTTTTTTCTTGTTTGTTGCTTCATTACATGAAATTTGGATAAAAGCCTGCATTTAATATAAATAAAAGTTGATCTGCTAAAATATTATGAAAAAGATCATTAAATCCCAAGAAAGTAGCCATTTCTAGAACCTAAAATTTTCTGTTTTTCTGATAGACTGCCAGCAGCTCCTTGTTTGGATTAGAATTAAGTGCCTGCCAAATTGGAAACTGTAAAATTCAATCTCAAAAGATTTTTTTTTTTTTTGTAAACTTAATGGAAGACTCTAAGCAGCTCTCCTCAAATATTCACCTTAGTAAACAAATCAGTATTTTCTACATAAAAATTCTGTGAATTTATAAGTCAGCTACTCCCCACAAAGTTGTGGGGGAAGGAGAAACAGAAGACAGGTCCAATGCAACCTTATTTTCCGGAGGCAATTCCAAGGATTCCTGGAGTTCTAGAATAAGGTTCCTCGGGGAGGAGTAAAATTAGAGGTGATAGAGTTGTTACAGGGCTCCAGTCTAGAGCATGACAATCAGCCCAGCATACTAAATGCACCTTGAATCCAAATGAAGACCAGACCATCACTGCTGCCCTCCCTGCTCCATGCTCTGATGCTCAGGAATCAGGGAGCTTTCCATGGTCATGGAGAGCTGGCCATGTGTCAGGCCTTTGCTAAGCACTTTCCCAAATACTAATTTATTCTCAAGAGCTGAAGGAGGCAGGTCATAGTGTCCCATTTTTATAGATGAGTAAGCCCCAGTATAGTGGATAAGGGTTTATCCCTCTTCAACCATGCGGTGTAAAGTAAACCTCCAGTCATTCTTGGTTCCACTGTCCTGTTTGATTTCCTTCATTACGTCTATCTCTACCTGGAATTATTTTATCTATTTGTTTGCTTCTTTGTTCACAGATTATGCTTAATAAATATGTATGGAGTGAATTAACGAATTTGCCCAAGCCCCCACAATTGTTGGTGCCTGGAGTAGAATTTGAACTCAGCTCTATCTGATTCCAAAGATAACTACATGCTTAAAGATTGTTTTATTTATAATCCCAGCATTTTGGGAGGCCAAGGCAGGCAGATCACAAGATCAGGAGTTCAAGACTAGCCTGACCAACATGGTGAAACCCTGTCTCTACTAAAAATACAAAAATTAGCCCGGCGTGGTGGCGCACACCTGTAGTCCCAACTCCTCAGGAGGCTGAGGCAGGAGAATTGCTTGAACCCGGGAGGCAGAGGTTGCAGTGAGCCAAGACTGTGCCACTGCACTCCACCCTGGGTGACAGAGCGAGAGACTCAGTCTCAGAAAAACGAACAAACAAACAAAAAAAAAACGATTGTTTTATTTAAAAAGAGCTACATAGATACTAATGAAATGACATGATGTCTGAGGTATGCTTCAATATATGTGGGGGTGGGGGAGTGTGTACATGAAACAAAACTGACCATACGTTGATAGCTGTTGAAGCCAAGTGATAGGTACAAGCAGGTTTATTGCACTATATTCCCTCTTTTTTGTATATGCTTGGAATTTTCCATAGTAAAAGTTAAATTTAAAAAATAAACAGAACTTCAATACATTTTTAATTTCTGTCCTTTGCTCTCCTGCTACAATCTTTGTTATTGACAGTTTAAGTTCCATTCTCCTTCTCATCCTTTGGTATCTAAACAATTTCTATTCCCCTTCCTGCCTTTTCTTCTCCATTTCTCTGACTTATGTACAGTAGACAAAATTTTTATTTCTCCCTGAGCACTTCTACATGTAAAATATTGCCACATTCTCAATTCTCTCTATTAACCAAAAAGCAGGATTTTAATTCCAAAACTGTTTATGTGCAAATCAGTGAGTTTATGTACAAGTTTAATATATTTAATGATTTTAAGGAAAATTTAAAATTCATGTATGCAAACAAATTGCAACACAGTACACATCTGACTCATTGTTATTTAAACTCTTAAACATAACTTACATCATTATTCACTAAATGTTCTCCTGAGGTAAGCAAGCAAGCAGTAACACCTATTCAAGGCAATTGTAGGAAATAAGACTGGATTTAAACACCAAATAGGAGAGAAATTTATTGTTTTTGCTTTCACTCTTCTGATTCTACTGTCTTTCCAGCACTGTCGTGGGGGCAAGTGCCATTGATTTCTCAATGTATTTCCATTCTCTGATTCATCCTTGTCACCTGAACCCAAATGATGTTGGAACAGCAATGTGCCCAGCCCCAGATGAGATGTTCACTCTCTCACTCTCTCTTACCTCTAAGGATAGCTTTGTAAAATCATCTGGCTAATAAAACATACATGAAAGCTCACTTGTGCTCCGGAAAACCTTTAACACTTGCTCATGAAAGGAAACGGGAGTAGTCAGCATATCTCTCCACCACCACCCCCAATACACACATACACACACACACACGCGTGCGCGCGCGCACACACACACACACACACTTTTCTTCCCATCTTGAATGTAGATGTGATGACTGGAGCTACAGCAACCATCTTGCAGCCATGAAAATGGAATCAAACAAACACGGGATTACAGAGTGGAAGAAGGCAAGAAGCCTGGGCATCTAGTGGCATTGCAGGATGCCGTTGAATCAATGCCAGCAGCCATTTACTTCTAGACATCTGTTTATATTCTTTAAGTCAGGCCTTTTCAATACCTGCAACCAAATACATTCCTAACTGATACCATAATTTTTGCTGAAAACCTTTCCCTGCAGATTAATATTGATAAATTTAACAGAAAATCAGATTTGAAGATGAGGAGAGATGCTAAAGTGGATGGGCCTTACACACATACATGCATAGATTTGTTCAGCTTGTGAAATTTACCCTGTGGCTTCAGGCAGTTTTCCTGAGGTTCTGTTGGGTGTTTAAAAACACACAAGCCTCCATTTACTCAAAAGACTGTTTCATTCAGTAAAATGGGTACTAATCTAAACAGTGGAGGACACAAGGCATTCTATATTTTGCTATAAATAAAATTACACATTGTTAAATAAAATATATGCAAAATACATTCATTATCTGCTCCTTCCCTCATGGTATACCTCATCAGTTTCATGACTTCCCCCTACCCCTAGTTACCATTCCTTTTTCAGCTTGTCTTTTCTCTTCTCACCCGGAGTGCCACCCACTAACACTTGATCTTCAATTTCTAATTCCTTCTCCCCAGAAATAATTGTTGGACTTTACATCCATCCTATATCAGTTATTAGACCCTTTCCTTTGCTCAGTATTTACTGAGCACCTACTATGTGCTACCATATGAAGGGTGGGGTGCTGGCAGTGTACCAGTGAGGTCCCCTGTCTGGTAAATCTGATGCTGTAGAACCTCACAAATTCTCTCTTAAATGATATCTCAGGGTAGCTATTTATGCATTGAATTTTATACTTATGTGGCTGAAACTAATGTATATGAAGAAATCACAATTTTTTAATGTTTCAAAACTTGACATTCCAGACTTGCTACTGCAAGGAAATAATTGGCAAGTGACCTTTAGATGTTTTAACTGCGTGACAAACTTACTTGGATGGTCATTCAAATGGTTCTGCGTGTTTAATGTGTGCTAAAAAGACAAAGGTAGGTTTGAGTATTTGAGATTCTTTCAGAAGGTATCAGCAGCTTAGAAAATACTAGGTCTGAGCGACATATACAAACACACGTATACACACATATATACACGTGTTTGAAAAATTATAGAATCTTAAACTTAATTCAAGCTTAGATATTAAAGTCCAATTCTGTTCTTTGACATAGTAGAAAACTAAATCCCAAAAAGGTTCAGTGATTTATTTAAGATTATAAAGCTAGCAAATGTGTTAGGTTCAATTATTTCACTCATACAGGAGGTTTATGATATAGGAGTCATCAAATTATGACTGAAAGTGGACTCTCTGGCACCCTTGGAAAGAGAGAATTTTAGAGAAAGAAAATAGAACTCCATCTGTTATTGAGGTAGAGGGGCCAGTGCAGAAGTTGGTTGGAACCATGGATGAATGAAGATGGGCAGAGCTGTCCATCTTCTGTTTAGTTTTTGAAAGACAAACATCTAGACACCATGTCATAACTGTACCCATAACTGTGATTCAGGGATTGACTCTACAGTTAAAACATTTAAGGAAGAAATTGTAATACTTTTTCTGATAATGCAACATGCTCTGTTTCAAAGCCCTGCTGAGAATGAGAAACACAGAATTCTGCTGCAACTATGACTAAACAGTCTCTGAATCTAAGAATCAAATCTAGCTCGTTTGTAACCTCTGTGTGTGAATACATCAGAGATTTCATGGGAAACATGAGTTAGAAGAGTTGAGACTAAAGAGAGGTTACCAATTTGTTCTCCAGCTGGCATTTCTTGTAATTTTTCTCCATGTAGTCATCACTGCTTTGGAATGTAGGCATGACATCTGAAAGGTACTCTGCACAGAAGATCTCAAGATGGCATTCATAGATCTTTAGGGAGTCTCTGAATGTACCATACTCCCAGTGTCCACTTTGAGGAGAGAGGGCCCATCATTTTCATGAGATTCTCAAGGAAGTCTCTGACCCTAGAAAAGTTAATGATTCTAATAATAAACTTTGTGACTCCGAACTCACTTCATGGATAGAAACATGGTCAATGGGTAAATGAGACCAGTGCACAATTGGGCTTTTCCCAGTTTCTCTCTCAATGTGAACACTAATTTATGCCAAGCAAGTAGAAAAGAAATACGCATTTCACTGATTTTATTACCTTTTCCTAAGGGTAGGGCCAAAAGGTGAAAAAATTAAGTTGTCAACAGGTACAATTTTGTACTTAACTTGTAAGAGAGCGAAAGTGTAGACAACGTGGAGTGCAGAACACGCAGATAAAATCATTATTTTATCCAGCACCAGCAGAACCCTCACAGCACCGTTCCTCGGCCTGGCCACAGTCGCCTAGGGTAACGTGTGAAAATGTGTGGAAACCATGATTAATGGTTCTTACTTATCTCCTATTAAAATGCCTAGCGGCCTTTGAATATAGGTCCCTGAATGTTTTAAATTTATTAATTTATTTTTATTAGAATCAGTGTTTATCCTGACACTAAATTGCTTTAGCACCTTGCAAAAAATTCTACAAAACTAATTTATAAAGTAAGTTTTTCTGTCTATGCATGGCCTGGGCATTTCTTTATAAAGGATTCAACTTTCTGTTTTATTCGGCGCTTTTGTTTTTCCATGTATACGAATTATTTCCCAAACTGGCCATTTCCTTCTACCTTCCTCACTTCCATACGCACTTTTGAATGTGCCATGGGAATTTTTTAGCATTATGCTGCCTGTGGTTCACAGGAAAAGGATACATTTGACTTTAAATAGAATGAAAATGATATTTTTCACACTTCTGTTTAGTTTGTGAGAATGCAAACACATAGACATCGTGAATGCCACATAAAATTGATTAACTCAGCAAACATTTATTGTGTACCTACAAGGTGCCAGGAACTGTGAATAATAATAATAATGGTAAGAAAAGCAAGTTTTTACCATGAGTGCACTATACCAAGTTTTGTGGTACATTCTTTATGTTGACTCTACGATTTAATTCTCACCATAATCCTATGAGCTGGATATTATTTTTAAGCCTCACTTTACAGATGGGGAAACTGAGGCAGAAAAGGTTAAATCTATTGTCCTGAGTATTGCAACTAAAAACTGGCAGAGCTGGGATTTGGGCTCAAGGAACCCCAACTAGACCGTCCGTGTTTATACACCTGACCATCACTGTCTTACTCTGGAGGTGGCACAGGAAACAAAACAAATGGAGCTAAAAAAATAAACAAGTAAATAAAACTACACACAGGTGATTTCTTTTTTGTTTTCCAGAGAGTAGCCCAGTATTATGGAGAGAATTTTAAGACATATTATCACTTGATTCACATTTTTAAAAATAATATAACAAAGGCCAGGCATGGCGGCTCAGGGCTAAACAATTTGCCAGCACTTTGTGAGGCCAAGGTGGGAGGCTTGCTTGAACCCAGGACTTCAAGGCTAGCCTGGGCAACACAGTGAAACCCCATCTCAAAAAAAAAAAAAAAAAAAAAGGCCGAGCATGGTGGCACATGCCTGTAGTCCCAGCTCCTTGGGAGGCTGAGGTGGGAGGATCACCTGAGCCCAGGAGATTAAGGCGGCAGTGAGCCATGATCAGGCCACTGCACTTCAGCCTGGGCAACAGAGTGAGACCCTGACCAGAAAATAAAAGGGGAAGAGAAGAGAAGAGAAGAGAGAGAAGGGAAGAGAAGGGAAGAGAAAGCGAGAAAGAAGGAAAGAAAAAGACCACAAAGAAAAAAGCAAATTATGAGCTTTGAAATTTTTTTCTCTATGTCATATACTTCATGTTACACTCAAATCTGTATTTATTAAATCATATTTCAGAATATCTGAAATCTTATTAACCATTCCCATGAATTCTGGCATACTCTTTCTTAATTGTGAGAAGGGAGGAAATCTAGCTAATGCATTTTCTACTGCTAAATTGTCACCAAGGGCAGAAATGAATTGAGAATATGAAAATCCATGGGGAAGGTCTTTAAGAAAGAAGTACAACCACTAGAAAAAATATGTATGTTTTTCTCGCTCATCCGCAGCCACTCTGGCTTTTCACCCATGATACGGATGTGGTGGCAGGGAAGGTGAGCACCGGAGGCACAGCATCTCTCTGTGGTCTGTGCAAGGCCGCAGGTGTGCACCTCACCACTTCGGAGCACTGGCCAGGCGCCATGGGGAAGTGTCAGGACACCACATGAACGAAAGGTGCTTGCCAGGTTGCCAGACTGATAAGAGGAGAGTAAACACTATCTATTTCAAAAGGAAGCTTGTTGTGACAAGGTTTTTGGCCCATGTTCACTAAAGGATGATGTTTTCAGAGGAAAAAAAACATTTTTGCATGAATTTCCATTCTCTTAGATTTTGCAAATGCATCCTCTGAAGTTGGTGCACCATACCTGCTGACAGGAGCCAACCATGTGCCCTGGCAGGATGAGGTGAATGCAAGCAGCAGGGCTTGAGCCATGGTGGGCTTTCAGCACCAGGGCCGTGGGCTCACAGATGCTTTCCTCACTTCCACCATCTAGGCATTTACATTCTAGACAACCCTTTCTTGTGCCCTAGAGCTGTGTATCTTTGAATGCCTTGGCTTAAATTCAAATATCCCTTAAGGCATCATGAAACTTAGAATATAGTCCTGAAAGACTATTTATCCAAGAGTCTATAGGTAATTACAAAATTGTTTATAAAGAACTTTTATTAATGATGACTCAATGTATTCATCATGACATCATAATATTTTTAAGACACATGCTATAAATGTGAGGCAATGAGTGAAGTGACTTGCCTGACTGCAAATTATGATTGGCAGTGTCACTTCAGACTAACCCAGACCAATACAGACACAGTAGCATTGAACATAAACATACATCAAAACAGAATCCATTGGGAGTTTCATCGGATAAAAGTCTCATACATTTCATGGAGCAAAGATCATTGTTTCTGAGACTATTTCAGAGACATTTGAAAAGGAGAAGTGCAGGCCGGGCACAGTGGCTTACGCCTGTAATCCCAGCACTTTGGGAGGCCGAGGCGGGTGGATCACCTGAGGTCAGGAGTTCGAAACCAGCCTGACCAATATGGTGAAACCTCGTCTCTACTAAAAATACAAAATTTGGCTGGGCATGGTGGCACGCATCTGTAATCCCAGCTACTCGGGAGGCTGAGACAGGAGAATTGCTTGAACCCGGGAGGGGGAGGTTGCAGTGAGTTGCGATCTGCCACTGCACTCCAGCCTGAGCAACAGAGTGAGACTGCTTCCGGAAAAAAAAAAAAGGAAAGGAAAAGTGCGGTAACAGTGTAACGCTAATGGACATTTTCGCAAAGGCTAGTTTGTTATTTTTAGACATCATTTGAGATTCTTTAAGGACTCAAATGGGCTTGGGCCAAAAAAAAAAAAGGTGGAAAGGTGGATGGGGAATGAATGTTTTGGCTTACATAACTGAAAAGTCCTGGGGGTAGAAAACTTCAGGCACGACTAGATGGAGGCACTCAAATGCTATTATGGGGAATGTGACTCTACATTACTCTCAGCTCCACCCTTTCTTTTCCGGCTCTATTCTCAAGCAGGCTCTCTCCATACATGGTGGTCAAGATGGCTTCCAGCTAGCCTCCTACCCACTAGCAACACCGGTAGTAAGAGGATACCTCTTTCCGGCAGTGCAAGAAAATTGGGGCTGGATCTCACTGGCCTATTTTCAGTTACGTGACCAACCCAAAGCCAATCACTGTGGCCATTGTCATAGGTTGTTCTACCCGTAGACCCAAGCAATGGAGTCACCCTCACTTTAACCTCATGTATGTGTTTGTGAGGACTGCCATAACAAAGTACCACAGACTGGAGGGGTTTAAACAACAGAAACTTCTTCTCTCATGGTTCTGGCATCAGAAACTCCAAGATAAAGTGTCAGCAGGGTTGCTTTCTCCTGAGGCCTCTCTCCTCGACTTGCAGATGGCCATCTTCTCCCGGTGTCCTCACGTGGTCTTCCCTCTGTGTGTGTCTGAGTCCTCATCTCTTCTCATAAGGACACCAGTCAGGTTAGGGCCCACCCTAATGACCTCATTTTAACTTAATTACCTCTTTCAAGGCTGTATCTCCAAATACAGTCACATTCCAAGGTACTGGAAATAAGGACTTTAACATATAAATTTTGGGGGGGAATCAGCCTTAGAAGTTAAATTTTCTAAGAAAATTAGGACGCTGTTCACAAAAGAGGGGAAAATTAATGCTGGGCAAGAAAAATAACAAGGTTTGCCAAACCTTTCCTGTTTCTGCAGACACTGTCCCAGCGAATCTTGAAATGAGGTTGCTACAACTCTCTTTAAGATACTCTTTCCAGTCCCTCAGGAATGCCAGCATGTGGAAGGTTAGCACCCTCAGTCAATAGTACTAGAAAGGAATTTTAATGCTTTCAAACCATATTCCCTAAGTGTGTTCCATTAAACATTAGCTCCAAGTGGGATTTGATGTTATCGAAAAAAAAGGATTATGTGGTACAAGAAATGCTTTTGTTTTGTTTTGGAAATGCTCAACTCAAATTAGACACATTTCTAGACCACAGGAGTTTCCAGGCCCTTTTAATATGCTAATAATCTTTGTGAATCCCCAAGAATGATTGTGTAATCTGCAGTATTTACCATTCCTCCAAACACACATTAGGAAATGCTTCATTATTAAATTGACATGCACTTAATGGGACACAGACTTTGGAAAGTCGAGGCAGGGCAAAGGAATGAGTAGACACTGGAACTGCTGAAAACTGGCTTCTGGAGAACTTTGCCCTAATCTGGTGCTATACGCTGAATGTTTATGTCCACTCAAAATTTATTGTGTTGAAATCCTAACCCTCCACGTGATGGTATTTGAAAATGAGGATTGGGGGAGGTGATTAAGTCATGAGGGAGCCCTCATGAATGGGATTAGTGCCTTTATAAAAGGGACCCCAGACAGCTCCCTCTCTCCTTCCACCATGTGAGGGCACAGTGAAAAGGAGCCATCATGAACCAGGAAGTGGGATCTCATCAGACACCAAATCTGCTGTCACCTTGATCTTGGGCCTCCCAGCCTCCAGAACTGTGAGTAATAAATTTCTGTTGTTTACAAGCCACCCAGTCTATGGTATTCTGTTATAACCATCTGAATACACTAAGATATATGACGTATTCACCAACTCAACCTCAGCTGGCTGGCAGCAAGAGGTTCAGAGCTGAAAGAAGAGGGCCTCCTGAGGCTGGCTGCAGAGAAGAACAAGGAAAAGTAATCAGGATAAAAGGGGGAGAAAAGAAGCTGTGGTCCAAAATACCAAACTCAAGAGATTTAGCAAAATTTAGCATGAACTAGAGTGGCTCAGTCTATAAGGGATCTATTTGATTATGTGGTGGCAGGGAGGCCTACAGTGAGATCTTCCTAACTGTACTTGAGTGTCTAGGTCATGGACCAGGGACACCCATCTTAGCTGACAAGATGGATATTAGAATCTGGGACCAGTCCATAAAGAAACAAACCAAGGGGTGCAGATCGACAAGGGGTGCAGATCCAAGAGCCAGTTCTAGAACTGGATTGGGAGCTTGGAGTCAGTAAGACAGCCTGGCCATGCCTAGTTTAACTTGGGAAGATAAGGGACTGATACAGTTATTAAGGGCCCATATTGACAGATGGAGCGGCAACAGATTTTAAAACCAGATTATTAGCAGAGAAGGAATTTCCATTCTACTGTCAGGCTGACCACCGCCCCTTACCTTCACAGCCTCATCTCCAACAGCTCCCCCTTATCCTTCATGCTCCAAATGTGAGGCCTGTTGTTAGTGCCCCCTGCATGATCGCATGCCTCTTGCTTTTTCTCTTACTGTCGCCCTTTTTGCGTATCACCTAGGTAACCACAACTGATTATTTAAGTCCCAGCTCATGCAAGACCTCATTCATAAAGATGTTCCTGCCCTCCATGTGTCTCTTTACCTCTCCCACACTGGGCCAGGTGCCCTTCCTTCATAGTTCCATAGAAACTTGGGATAACACTCCAGCAGGATATCACACTGTACAGATGGCAGATGTGCACATCTCTCTTCCATAGGAGTATGGGAAGACTGCGATCAATGGCTGCTAATCTCAGCCAACCTGTGGCAGCAAGGTACACATGGAGTTAATTGACTGCCACGTAAAGTTGGAATTAAGCCTAGCATATTACAACATTTACTTTCTACTTGTAAACGTGGAAAGGGTACCCTTTCGCATATAATTCTCCTGCCATTTGACCTCTGAAATAAAATGGAGCACACGGTGTCAAGGGAGCTAAGGCATCTTTCTGACACATGGTAATTACCCTTAAAAGTATACCTCCCAGTGAATCCCCTAAAAAACACCACAGCTCAGATTCTGGCAGTGTTCATAAATCACCAGCTCTGGCCCCTCAGAAGTTTAGGAAGTTAGCAAGGACACTTGACAGAATTACTGCTTTTATTAATGTCATGGGCCTGGATTATTTATTTAAGATTACTAGAATCTGAAAACATGCACTCCAATTGAGCCTTCACCTAAATCACATGGAATGGTGCAGAAGCCTCTCTTGCTAGAAATCTCTTGCTATTTGCTGCTAATGGGAAGAAGCTCTCTAAGGGATAGAAGGAGCTGGTAAAACTCCAGGAAGAACAAGGATGATTAAAAGTATCTTTTCCAGTCCAAACACTATAAATGTTAAACACATGTTTTGCAGTTCAATTGTTTTAAAATATTTTCCAACATGACCTTTATAAATATTTGTATGTCTCTCCCACTCCAAGGAGTCAATGACTGTTGGGTGCAGCCCCCTGGGGAGGTCTAATGAGGAAATGCTCCCAGTGCAGGAACTCTGCCCTGCAAGTAAGTCAGCGCCTGTTTGGATGTGTGCTACCCCTGCAGGTCACAGGGCTTCCAATTAGACTCTAATTACTAGAACGCTAAATTGTTCAACATGACCCGAAAAGAAAATAAAGCTTCCCAAAGTTGGTGAAGCAGACAGAACCTCAGAACAGGAAGGGGCTTTCGAAATCATCTGGTTCAAAACCCTCCTTTTACAGATGAAGGAAATGAGGCACAGAGAAATGAAGAGAGAAATCCAGGTTCATGAACAAGCCTGTCTCTGATCAGTTGAGTCTGCCTTTCGAGACACTACACGACTGGTTGGCTTTCCTTTTCCCTCCTCCTCTCTGTCCCCACCACTGTGTTCTCTTTCTCTTCCTCACACTAAAGCAGGGTATTCTGCAGGATCCATTCCTTATCTCTCTCCCATCCCAACCCTATCTCCCAGCAAACCAAACCACTGCTGCGCCCCAAGCCCAGGGCACAATTTTGATCTGTGCATTTGGATGTGCTTTTTTTTCTGTCTACAATGATTTTCTTTCCCTGGGAAGCTGATAGACATCTTCTCAGCCTTTAACACACAGCTAAAGACAGACTTGACTCTCCCCAGCCATTTCCTCTCTTGTGTTACCGTAGTCATTCCCCATGTATATTGAAGTATAGCGCCTACAGCATTGAGTTCTAACCATTGGCTTAGTTATTAGCCTCTTTGACTCAACAATGAGCCCCACACAATGCCTGGCATGTGGTGCATCTTCGATGTCTGGCCAGTCCCCTCTAGTCAGTTTCCACTCCAACTCCACCCCAGATCTGTATTTCCTGGCCCAGTCTCCCTGCATGTTCCAACACTCTGCTGAATGTTCCACCAACATCTCAAACCTGTTCCCAAAGCTGAAATTATTGTTCCTCTTACCCTTCCATTCACCACCCCAAACCTACTCCTGCCCATCTCCCCATCCTTTGCCATTCACGGTATTGTAATCCTGTCAGTCACCCAGATTAAAACCCAAGGTGTTCATTGATCCCTTCTTCCCATCTGCCGCTGATCAATGGCTAAGCCCTGTTCATTCCACCTTGACCACATCTCTAGTGACATCACCCCTCCTCTTTCATTGGGACCACAGCCTGAATCCAGCTCTCGTCACTGCCTGTCTCACCATTTCCAGGACCCTCTGCTCTGTTCTCTCAGCTTCTGTTCTTGCTCCTCCAAGTCACCCAACACACTGCTGCTAGAGTAATCATCCCCAAGGGCAGCTTGATCACATCATTTTCTTGCTCAAAAATTTGCAATAACTTCTTTGTCCACAGTCCAAATTCTTTCCAAGGTCCCCCTCATCCAAGGTCCTCTACAATTCAGCTTCTACTGCATTTTCGTTCTTACCTCCAACTACTCCAATAACTCATTTTAATTCCAACCACTGCATCTCAGCATCTCGTCACTGTGTCTTCCTACTACACTTCCTACTAATGCTTCTAGCCTCCAGGCTCTTCTGATTAACTGTCACCTAAAATTCAACTCAATTATGAAGTCTAAGCAAGAAGTAACTAATCCCAAATTCTACAAAGCACTTTTTTTATAACGTTATTTTAATATTATTCCATTTCTTCTTGGATTTTGGGTTGGGAGGAAGAAACAACCCTGTAAGGGCAGAACTCCTTGCATCCCTCACAGAGCCCACCATAGTAGCATTTGGAAATAGTAGGCACTTAATACTTGCAGGCTGAACTGAATTAGATTATACAGAAAACAGAAGTCTACATAACTACTAAATTCATGAATTCTAAGACTATTTTTCACATTTATCACTTCTGAAATCAGAAAGCATCTTACAATGAACGATGTCCTAAATATCACTAAACTGATGAGTGATATTTTTCTCTTTCTTCATGATACGTAAAATAGCAGGGACTTTTGCAATGGATAATGTCTTCCACTCAAGAAAATAGGGTATTATCCCAAAGGATTATAAATCATTCTACTATAAAGACACATGCACACATATGTTTACTGCAGCACTATTTACAATAGCAAAGACTTGGAACCAACCCAAATGCCCATCAATGATAGACTGGATAAAGAAAATGTGGCACATATACACCGTGGAATACTATACAGCCATAAAAAACAATGAGTTCAGGTCCTTTGCAGGGACATGGATGAAGCTGGAAACCATCATTCTCACCAAACTAACACCGGAACATAAAGACAAACACCGCATGTTCTCACTCATAAGTAGGAGCTGAACAATGAGAACAAACAAATGGACACCAGAAGGGGAACATCACGCACCGAGGCCTGTTGTGGGGGACAAGGGGAGGGAGAGCATTAAGACAAGTACCTAATGCATGCGGGGCTTAAAACCTAGATGACGGTACAGCAAACCACCATGGCACGTGTATATCTATATAACAAACATAGTAACAAAACATTCTGCACATGTATCCCAGAACTTAAAGTATAATAAAATTAAAAAAAAAAAAAACTAGATGACAGGTTGATAGGTGCAGCAAACCACCATGGCACATGTATGCCTATGTAGCAAATCTGCACATTCTGCACATGTATCCCAGAACTTAAAGTAAAATAAATAAAATAAATAAATGTGTAGTAACTGGAAAAAAAATAAAATAGGGTATTATAAAGTATCCCAATGTTAAGCCCATTTTGTGGATACAACAATGGTTGTGTAAAAAATGCAATTACTGCTACCAAAAGACAAATAGAATCGGCAATTCTTAAGAAACTAAAGGAAATCTATTCTTCCCGCCAAAGAAGCTCTTGGTCTGCTATGCAATGTTCTTCATCCTCTAACTGCAGCCAAATCTCGGTAGATGTAAGATGCTTACGGGACAAGGCTGCATCCAACTCATCTTCTGTGGTTAGCACCTTAAATATAGTAGGTATTCAATTCATCTTTATTGATTAGTTTACCTTTCATATAGGTGTGTTAAAATAATTAGACAACTAGAGGATATAGAGAGCTGTCCCAAAGCACAATTAGCATTAAGTTTGAGGCACCAAGCAAAGAAATAATAACTTCTTTAAATCCAAACCCTCAGCTGTATTATCCATATAGCCACTGTGTTTGTTGTGACCTTTTTGTTATTATAATCAGCGTGACCCTGACTGACACTTATTGAGCATTTATTCTAGACAGACTATGTTATGCTAAGCATCTCACCTGAAGTATTTAACTCAGTCTTCAAAAAATTGGGTTGTAATAGAATCTGACTGCATGTTTTTGATGTTTAAATGGTGATCCCTCATCCTCCTCTTGTGCCCCACACTTGGACAAATTGATAAGAAAGCCTGGGTGTTTCCTTCTGTGGCACCCACGGGTGATTCAAACCACACAAGCCTGCATCTATATACAGAAATTCTTACCCCCAGCCCCACTCTCTAACCACAATAAAAACCCCAAGATAGCCTCTTTTCTCTGTTTACTCACGGCTTTCAGAACTGCTTGGAAAGCATGCCCTGCTCTTTCCAGAAAACTTCATTATGTAAGTCATAAATCTTCTCCGACCCCCTGTGAGTATGTCACATCCAAACCAAATTTTGGGTAGGGAATCCATCCTGACTCTGAAGGGTGCTTGGAGCCAGGATAGATATCATTACTCCCGCCCCCTTTAACCTAGAAATAAACCGGCATACAGCTTTACCCATGGTCACACAGGCAGTGAGTTCATCCGGTCAGCAGACTCTGAACCCCACACTGTATTTTCTCCTGCCTGAATTACTATTAAGAGCCTTCCACCTGGTCTCCTTGCCTCTAACTTCCCCTCCCTGCAACCCCTTCTCCAAGTGAAAAACAGGAATAACTCATACCTAAGTAGGTCATTTTCCTTTTTCCATGGCTGCTCATGGTTGTACAGAAGATAACTCTGGCCCAATCTACTTTTCTAGACTGATCTCACACGACACCTTCTCCACCTATGGGGAAGGTCTCTACAGGTCCCTAAGAAGCCTGTGCTCTGCTCTATATTTTCACTTAATCATCTTCTCCATATACTACATTATATAACATAGAAATATTATCTATTGTAATAATTATATGCTGTAATGCAATTATTTGTTCACATATCCATCTCTCCAACTAAACTCTGTGCTTCTAGTACAGTGCCTGACACAGAGAGAAAAAAACAGATCTGATGAATGAAATAAGTCAGCAGAATGGTGTTATTGAGCTTGATGAGAATAAGTAGTTTTGTTCTAATCATTTTAGTAGCAACACTCACTCAAGAACATTGTATTGCATTTGCCCAATGTACTCACAAATTAATATATACTAATTTATGATTTAAATTTTTTTATTTCCAGAGTCTCAAATTGTGCACTTGAATTTTGAAATCATAATAAACCTCCAAGTACTCTTTTTGCCTTCAATCCCTCCTTCCAATTCAAGCTATAAATTTTCACATAAAGGAAATTACTGTCTCTAGACAATTATCTGTTATCCATTTGGAAATGAGAGAGGTTGAGTAAATTTAGCCTTCCATCCATGCCCTCATTTAAGTCAGTAGATTCCATCTCCCCATCCAGCTACTCAGTGGTTTTATATACAAGTGTCACCACAAGAAACAGACAAATTAATGATTTTTCCATTATGAATTCCACGGGCTAACAGGTTTCCCTGAGAATGAAAATATGTCCCTTCTCTCAATATCATGTACATCATTATTCCACATACACTTTCAATTCTACTACTCTTATAGAGCATTAGATGAAGAATACATTAAGTGCTTTGGAAACAGTCAAAGCTCCCTTTCTTAGAAATGGAAAGATCTAATCCAGGTATCCCCAGTCAGAAGATGTGGACCTTCTTATTGTCTTTTAAGTCTTTCCTTGTTAAGCAGAATACCATGCACCAATATCAACCCTTGGGACCATGAATCAGTTATGAATCCCAGGGAAGGACTCTAAACACCTCACCAATACCATCCAGCAGCATCAATTCCAGAGAACTCTAAATACCTTGCCAATTTCTGCTAAGGTTTTTAGATCTGGCAAGAGGTTTTGCACAAACCCAGCTACCAGAGGCTTTACATAAACCCAACCTCCAACATATGAGTCTAGTGAGACAGAACACTTACACAAGAAGTCATGCAGAGCAACTTTATCACTCACAGACAGGCAGCATGAATCAACAGAAGTCTCAAATCCATGGTGAGCTGGCTCCCTAGGGCTCAAGAAAACTGCCTAGGGAAGATGTAATCTTACTGGATTTTATACCCTGGGGGAACTCGGATTACTGAGCTGAAGTGTTGCGGACCCCAAGGAAACAGATCACTGAGCTAAAGTGTTGCAAGACATCCTGTCCTAGGAAGGAATAGGACAAAGCTTGGGCTGTTGCAGAAATTTCCTCCTTATCTCAGGATACTGCATTCTCAGCACATTCTGCAATTATCCTGACAACTACAAACAGCAGATGGAAGAGCTGGTTCAGCCAAGGCCATTCAGGGACCTGTCATCCTGCATACCAGATTCATTTCTAATCAATTACAGATGCTTCCTTCCCTCTTTAATTTGCCATACTTTCCAACCTAAGAGAGGAAGACAGAATCCATGGTGTCCTCTTCCCTAGCCCTCCACTCAGAAGGTCCATTCATCACCCTCACCCTCCGAACTAAAAGCTTCAACGTCCAAGAAATATCACATATAACATCAACAACTCCCCAAAAGGGGTTGAGGGCATTGAATAAACCCACTGTGAAATACTGCGGCTATTTTCTCTGAAAGTACTTAACTCATATTATTGGCTAGACTATTGAAACAATTCAGTCAAATAATCATGTAAGTCCACCAAATAACTGATTTAAACCCCAGAATTTGCTCATTTAAATTTGCTGATTATTTTACCATTATATGGATGGCAACTGTACCACTTAATGCCAAAGGCAACATAATGGTGATAATGAAAATAGATACAGTTTTGCTTGATAATGTCTATGAACATATGAGATTGAGGATTTGTCTTAAACACTAAACCTCTCAGTGTATAGATAATAAAACTATTACCACAGATCAGTATCTTACCTAAAATTATAAAGTTATTCTTTTGCAAAACTAGCATAATTAGCTTCCTGTTCAATTGTCTGTACAAGTAATTTAACTTTACAAGAAGTTTCTTTTATGGATTCTTATTAGATTTAAAACATTACATTGAGCTAAGACTCATAAGTTCATCTAAATGAGAATGTATTAATGCTGCCCTCAAAAGACTTCCAGCTAAACAGTCCAGTAATGAGACTGGAGGGAAAATTGAGAGATAAAGTCCTGGCCATTTGAAGGTGAACTCTGCAAGCATGAATCAAAATCCTGTGTACCTGGAACAACTCAGGTAGGAAATTCGATGGTGCTAAGCTCCACTGGCTGGCTAAGTTGGATACAAAGGGCCAAGCTTCTAAAGAGTGTTGTTTTGGTGTCAGCGTGGTACCATGTAGAGGATCTAGGACCAGCAAGGCATGTATATTTTCCATTTGTGCAGATATTACTTAATTTGAACATGGCAAATCTAGGTTTGGGAGTGTATGAAAACAAACAGAAATATGGAAAGCTTATTAAAACTTCCTCCTTACTACCCATCTATTTTTGGGGGGACATAATCTGGTAAATAAAAATAATATTTTCTAATTACACCTAGGAATAGCTACGTGGGAAACTGGTGTGTGAAGGAAATAAAATTATGTGTTGTGTGAAATTCAGAAGGCTTGTCATCTGATACAGTGCAAAGCAAAGGTTAAGTATTATGTGCTTCTTTTTATGACAATGAAAATAAATAGAAAAGATAAAAAATTATTTCTAAAAGGTGAGATTTTAGGCTGGTCCAATTTCTGGACTTAGGTAATCTTCCCACTAATAGTGTGTATCTCTACCCATTATACCTATTTTCTTATTTTAAATCAAATCTTAAAGGCAATCTCTCCAAGGACATACAAGAATAAAGATCATTTTGAGGACACCTAAAGGACTTATGTTAAGACGCTGACACATATTTGCATCCCTGGTGGCAAAATGAGGCAGAAGTCTGATCTAAGAACACCTAAACGAAAAGTGTGAAATTATTCTTATACCAGGAGAAATATATCTTATAAAAACATATTGAAAAAGTCACAGAGCTGTATTAATATAGTTACGTGTGTGTGTATATCTATCTATAGATAGATAGATAGATAGATGATAGATATGTTTGTTGAGACTGAATTCTAGACTCTTCCTTTCATTGTACATGCAGGGCAATGTACAAATTCAATGTACAGTATCATACCAATATGGAAATAATTTCCATTTTGCCTGTTTACTTCTTTACTCTAAAATATGATGTAGGTGAGTACTTTCCAAAATGTGTTAGGATTTCTACTGAGATACCAAACAATTTCTCAAAGCAATGTCATCAATTAGTACTTTTAATTCAAAAAAATGTGTGAGAAAACAAACGCTCTCTTGGCCTCATGTGTGAAAGAATGGAGAACATGGCCCTTGCATCTCTTCTCAGTCTTTACAGAGCCCACGCTCCAATCCCAACGAAGCAATTGTGCCAAGTTGAATCCCCTACTTTGCCTGTAACTATAAATAGCCAAGGAGTCCATTAGCATCCCCGAAGTAACTACAGCTGATCTAAATCATCCAAGCTAATTCAGATTTTGAGGCTGCAGGACCTATTAGATTTCTCATGAATAGAGAAGAACTTTCAGTCATTCAGGGATTCTAAAGAGTAATCTCCACCTTTCCATCATAACTAGGAAGGAAACTGATCCATTATGCCGAACGAGCCTTGGGAAATAGTTGTCACCAAACAGCACAAAAATCGTCAAACTGAAGGACACTGTAATGATTGTTGAGTTCCGTCTTCTGAGAGATGCAGGCATTCCCTAGACAACATTCCCACCCAGGTGTTCTGAAGTCTGCTTCAGCATTTCCAACAATGAATTATCTTAATATGATTTTTAATTTTTAGAAGGAGAATTGCAGTACTCTCCATTTGTAATACTCTTTGGAAAAATACTTTTCAATGTGTTAATTTCAGACCCCAAGGAGTCCCTGAGGACCCTTCAGGGGTCTTGGTGTTCAAAGTTATTTTCACAATAAAATAAAGATACTATTTTCGTTTTTTACTGTGTTGACATTTGCACTCATGGTGCAAAAGCAATGGGTGAAACTACTGGCCACTCAGCACAAATCAAGGAATGGTACTAAATTCAACTAGCAGTCATTGTATTCTTCACTACCAGCCACTGGAGGGTTGGGGCGAGGTGGGAGGGGGTGTTTTACTTACTGATGGCCCTGATGCAGCAGTAAAAATGAACTGACTAAATCTGAGCACTTGCATATACATTTTAAAAATACTGTATTATATTTGAAGAAATGGGAGTCAGACATAAAGTGCATCAACTGCGTGACAAAGAATGATGCTTGACTTCTGGGATCATTCGAGTTGCAAGTCACATTAGTCACTATTCTTCATAGAACATCATTGGTACTTGGAAGAATGACGGACAGCAGATCACGGTTATTCTGATTTGGTTACTTGGCAGAAACTTTTCAAAAAGTCAACCAAATAAATCTGTCAGGTCAAGGTAAACAACTGGCAATATTTGTTGCCAATGATAAAATTCAAGAAAAGCAGGAAATACACTAAACAAATTGGACTTCAGAACAAACAGAAATGCCTTTATTTGTGAAGACCATAAATTCCAGTAGCAAAATTTGGTACCAGAAGCTTTCTTACTGAAGGTAGACCTGCCCAAAGCATAGGCATTAGCCCAGAACATTTTGCACTTTGCTCTGCTGTTAGCAAGATGTTCCCCTCACTACAGGTGACATGAACAAGGAGTCCCCAATTTTCTGGGCCTATTCAGAGGCCCATTTGGTGTGGCTAAGGATTCATCCAACAGAGCTTGGCAGAACCTTCCCTACTTCTAGCCAGAGACGCCTTGACAGGTAACCCTCCTCAAAGCTGAGCTCAGCCCTGGCCTATTGAAAAGAAAACAGGAAACCCTCTGCCTTATCTCATAACCATAACCGTCCCATCCACCATGAAAGACTCAGTGCTGAGAATGCAGAAACTCCCCCAACTCCCTTCAGATTTGTTTTTCCCATAGGATTTGTCATTTTATACTATGAATGTTAAAATTTGTTCCAATGTTGGCTTCAATATGCAAGAAATAAGGCAGAAAAGAGATCAAAAGGAGATAAATCCTTTTAATCAAAAAATATTAACACCACGAAATAAAGCAGGGTTTATGTCGCTTGCGTTCTTTTGGTTTCTATGTGTTTGTTCTTTTTTATTTCGTTTTATTTTGATCTTCTGGCTCTTGAAGAAAAAAGAAATAGAAAATTACATAAACCAAAGAGAAGTTTAGAGATCCCTCACAAACAAAGATTGAATAATAATCTGATGGGACAATTAAAGACAATTTAATAACTCATGGGTCTAGGTCACCAGTGTCCTGTAATGGAAGACACATGTATAATTTAAAATTTTCTCATAGCCACTTTTTAAAAAGTGAAATAAGGCCGGGCGTGGTGGCTCACGCCTGTAATCCCAGCACTTTGGGAGGCCGAGGCAGGTGGATCACGAGGTCAGGAGATCGAGACCATCTTGGCTAACATGGTGAAACCCCGTTTCTACTAAAAATACAAAAAATTAGCCAGGCGCAGAGGCGAGCATCTGTAGTCCCGCTACTCGGGAGGCTGAGGCAGGAGAATGGCGTGAACCCGGGAGGCGGAGGTTGCAGTGAGCCGAGATTGTGCCACTGCACTCCAGCCTGGGCAACAGAGCGAGACTCCATCTCAAAAAAAAAAAAAAATGAAATAAAACAGGTAAAATTAATTGTAATAATGTATTTTATTATTTTAATATGTCACCAATATAAAAATATTAACTAGATATTTTACATTATTTGTTCATACTATATATTAGTTTGCTACACCTGCCAAAATAAAATGGCATAGATTGAGTAGCATAAACAACAGAAATTTATTCTCTCAAAGTCTGGAGGCTGGAAGTCCCACATCTAGGTACCATTCGGGTTAGGTTCTTGCAAGGGCTCTCTTCCTGACTTCCAGACAGCCGCCTTCTTGCAGTGTGCTCACATAGGAGAGAGAGAGTTCTCTGGTGTATTTTCTTATAAAGGCACTATTCCTATAAGGATCCCACCCTTATAAACTCAGTTAGGCTTAATTACTTTCTTACTTCAAACCTCCCATTGGGGGTTAGGGCTTCGACATATGGATTTTGTGGGGTGGGGGGACACAATTCAATTTATAACATACTAAGTCTTTAAAATCTGATGTGTACTTTACACTTGCAGCACACCTCAGCTTGGACTAATTATATTTCAAATGTTCAATAGCCACAAGTGGATTCTGGCTGCTGTCTTAGACAGTCCTGACCTCAATAAATGGTTATTGGCTTCAGAAGTCAGAGCAACTCTGAAACTGAGAATTGTGGAGCTAGAGCCAAGAGCCTGATCTTCAGGTAGAAAGCAGTTACCCTAGGAAGAAGGCTGGCCAGAGGCCAAGGTTCACCTGCAGGCAGCCAGGGAAACTGATGACACACTGCTTAGGGGAAAATAATTAGTCTTCAAAACCCAACTGTCAGTTTCCAAAGTTTGTGGACAACATTGGCAGCCAAAGCTTAATGGAACATTTTTCCTCAGCTAAGAAAAAGAGTAGCAAGATTTGTGGATGTGACTTGCTACAAGGTGTGTGCAGGTTCACCCCGCTCCCAGCTCAGTCACTGTAAGCTCCTGGGGGACTCCAGCCACAGGCATGGGCTTGGGATGGGGGAGGGTTCTCGGGTGACTTGCCTTTATGAGGAAATTGGTATGACTGGCATTCATCATCGGCAAGCATAAACAACATTAAAGCACACCAAATCCTGCCATGTTACATTCTGTTCACCAAAACTGCAGGCAAACCAAAAACAAACAAAAAAAAAGATGTTGAAATAAGGAAACAATGCCTTAAGGAAAAAAAAAATCCCTTGATTTTCACAGAGTAACAACAAACAATAAATAAATAACCTTCAAAGGTAAAAATTATTGTCCTTTTAAATATAAAATCACACCTGCAGCAAGAAAAACGCAAGTCATATATATAACAGACACCAAAACCCAAGAGAATCAAGAAAAACATTTCAGTTCAGAACATTGAGCAGCTGATACATTCTGTAAGAGTTCTCCATTCAATTAGTCATTTTTAATTCTACCTGTGCACTCTTAAAGGTGTTCTTTTCCCATGAGGGTAACAGTAACTCTCAGGGACCCACCTAGGCTTTGACCTGCCAGAGGCAAAACTGTGACTGGTGTCTTTGGCAGCTCCAACCTCTCCTTACTGGTACTCCAGCTCCCCTCTGCCCCTCACACTTCTTAGCAGCTTCCCACTACTTTCTGGGCCTTTAGCTTTCACTATCCTAGAAGGGCAATCCAATAGGCACATTTGCCCATAAACTTTAACAGCTGCAGTAGAATCTGTTCTTTGCCTGCTCTATAAACCTTCTCCTTTTTTCTGGTAGTAGCCTGCTTTCTCTGGAGAACTATCCCTTCCTCACTCTCTGCCTGCGGTTGAGGTGGAACTGACTCCACCTTCAGAATCCAGGGTGGACCCGTGACTGGGCGCCCAAGCCACGTGTTCCATCTGTTGGCCACAGTGACAGGTGAGGAAACGGCATGTAAACGAAGTCAACCAAGTAAGCAGTTCCCTCGGGAACTTCTCCAAAGGCCACAAGGAAAACACTGCTCTCCTTCTACTGGTGCTGCTGAGAGAAACATCTTGCCACCATTTGGGGACAAGACAGCCTAAATGAAGTCAGCAGAAGGAAAAACAGATTCCAGAGATGGGGAGATGTGTCCTCTTGACATCACTCCAGTACCTGGTTCCAATGATCCAGGTTTCTGATTAAGCCGCTTGGAGCTGGGTTTTCTGTCACTTGCAACCAAGAGTCTTGACAAATAGAGCACTATACTAATTTAACCTCTTCGGAATAAACATCCCTCCTACCACACCCCCTCTCTCAACATCACCACCACTCCCAGAAGAGAACAAGGCTTAACCACAAAGGAAGAGATCCCCATTGAGGGGATTTCAGGCACCTACGGCAAATTAATGAAGCTGATAGTTACAGGCAGGAAGTTTTTCCAGCTTCCATACAGCTTCTAAAAACATTACATAGGTAACAGCTCGTACTGTCTCAGTAAGGCCAATTTTGCTGTTTTGCCTTCTCCGTCTACTGAGTTTTCCTTTAGTTATTTGAGTCCAGAGTGGAAAACATCTCAATAAGCCGGATGCTTTCCATTAGAACAGGCCAGTGTTGGGTTCTCACAACCGCGAGGTGAAATAACCATGTCTCCCTCCTACTGAATTATCCTCCCAACCATTGAAACCAGTCTCCTTTATTACAGCCTCCCTTTCATCCTATTATCCTTAGGCCAGAGTCACTTTTCTGTAACATTTATAAACTCATTATTTTCCTGCTCAAAACTTTTTCATGGAATCAAAATAATGTTTATAGTCCTTAGCATTGCCGTCTCCTCTGTGAAGTCTTCCTAGATAGCCCCTCTCCTCCACCACAGGATCCATACTCTTTGGTGGATTAGTATTTTATCTGTCAATCTTCAATGATAGATATTTGTATGGCTATATTCTCTCCACCTGATTCTGTATTATAAATTCCTTGAGAATGGAGCTGTCTTATGCATCCTTTTTTCTTTCTTTTTTTTTTTTTTTTTTTTTTTTTTTTTTGAGTGGGAGTTTTGCTCTTGTTGCCCAGGCTGGAGTGCAATGGTGAGATCTCTGCTAACCGCAACCTCTGCCTCCCAGGTTCAAGCAATTCTCCTGCCTCAGCCTCCCGAATAGTTGGGATTACAGGCATGTGCCACCATGCCTAGATAAATCTTGTATTTATTTTTTTTAGTAGAGACGGAGTTTCTCCACGTTGGTCAGGCTGGTCTCGAACTCCCGACTTCAGGTGATTCATCTGCCTTGGCCTTCCAAAGTGCTGGGATTACAGACGTGAGCCACTACGCCTGGCCGTATGCATCTTTTAATTAAAAATCCCTGGCTGAGAAACAGACAAAAGCACTCAAGATGTGTATAGAATGCCTTGACCTCCACAAACTGGCACCAACCTACATTTCCACCACTCTACACACCCATCATTGTTCCTCTGTTCCAGCCGTGTAAGACAGCTTAGTTGGGTTCTCTTTGGATTTACTCAGACCAGCACACATAATAACAGTTACCCTCTGGCTTCCCCACTGTCTATTATATAAACTCTTTCCTAATACGTGGTTTCTGATTTGTAATAACTTCAACTTCATGACATATCTTACTCATAATGTCCTTCTCTACCTCATTTCTCCTAGTGCACACATCCTCTCAGCTTCACTTTCCAAACCTAACTGCCGATTTTCTTCATTTCAGGATGCAATTTTTTAGGAATGAGACTCCAACCAACCCAGTTCTTCCCTATTTGTGCAAAGCTTTCCAGGGCAGGACCCAGGCCAGCCATAGGTTGGCTGCTTTTGGATCAGCTGCCCCTCTCTGGTCCAACCAGCCTGGCCAGTAAGGGCCACATGTCTGCCTTGGTCCATCCATATTATCGTGAGTGGGCTGGTCATCCTTAACTGAGGCCAGGGTTAGGTCAGGCACCCTACAATTGTCCAAACTGTGCCCCAAACACTATACCTACCGACACTGTTTAATCGATCATTCATCTGAAATGCCCTTCCATCCACTTTCTCCATTTGAAACTTCATCCTTAATAAAATCCAATTTAAATATTACCTACACTATGAGAACTTTCCCAAATCTCCGAATGGATATAAACCTCTCCTTTTTACGCAATCCCAAAGTACATGGTGCCTTTAATTTAGTATTATCACACTATCCTAGATGGTAAACATTTGGAGATGTTTCTTGTTTTTTTTTTCTGGATTGTAGGTTTCTTAAAGGCCAGGACCATAGCATTTATATTTTGTTTCCCACAGTATACCTCACAGAGAGCTTGAAAATAATGATATTCAATAAAAAGTAAAATTAATTCCAAATGGTTACTAAGTTGTAAGAACAATTTTGGAGATGCAATATAGTTAGCTATTGCCCTCGACTTCTTTCCGGTGCGCCCAAATTGTTCCTAAAATATACCCAATTTCTATCACACTGTGTGTATTTTGCAGATTTCAAGTCCCTCTACTTCCTCCAGGATTCAGTCATTTCTTTCCCAAATCCCTCAGGCTACTCTATCCTACTCTGTCTAAAAGCCCCAACCACTATGCCTCGATTTCAATTGGAACAACCAGGCTGTCAAGATCTCCAGGGCCTAGAGATCAGCTCATAGCCGTATCTATTTAAGCTTCCTTAGCAGCAAAATCCAGTGAGCCTCTGCTTCCTAAGCTCCTAAATTTGGGCTTTTTGTTCAGAAAAACTTGTACATGTGATTTGCCACAGAGGCAAACTTAAAATAAAATGAACTTTTGCCTTTTCACAAAAATGTGAAATGGGCTTAACTTAGTCCAAAAACCAATAAATAGTTCTGTTTCTTATATGATAAAACATCCAGCACTTTGCATGACAAATCAGACAATCTGGAATTTGCTTTGAAGGCTAAACTTGTCTTAATAATTTTAAATTACTAAGCTGGAAAATAATCTTCCCAATTGTTAAAAAATCTTAAACGAGCCTCTACCATTAGACAGAGCTTTCATAAAACAGTAAAGTGTCCTCCAGTCTTCTAGATCTAGAAATGTCCACAATTCTTGATTATTCAAGAAACTAGGCTGAGTGCAGTGGCTCATGCCTGTAATCCCAGCACTTTGGGAGGCCGAGGTGGGTGGATCACCTGAGGTCAGGAGTTCAAGACCAGCCTGGCCAACGTGGCAAAACCCCATCTGTACTAAAAATACAGGTGGTGGGCACCTGTAATCCCAACTACTCAGGGGGCTAAGGCGGGAGAATTGCTTGAACCCGGGAGGCGGAGGTTGAGATGAGCCGAGATGGTGCCATTGCACTCCAGCCTGGGAGACGGTGCGAAACTCTGTCTAAAAGAAAAAAAAAAGAAGAAAAGAAAAGAAACTATTATCTAACTTATGGATTTCCTGGTCTTCAGTTTCATATTCTTTCTTCATGCTTGCTTTATTTCTTTTACCCCTTCTGGCAAAGGCTGAGTAAAACAAAATGAGATGAAAAATTAAATAAAAATTGAAAACATGCTGCATGATAGTCATTAGTTTCATTATGGACATTAACTCTTCCTTGGCGTTTTTCACTGAAAAAGTGCACTCCACGTAACACTTCCCGCTAAGATCATGCTATTCCGTTGGGGCACACGATGTTATTGACCCACTCTGCTGACTCCATGTCTCAGTGACTTCATTCCCAAAGTGTTAATCAAGCATTCTGCCTTTTATTTTTAAAGTAAGCTTGGGTGGGAATGTGATTTTAACACAGTGGATGATAAAGAGCTATCAAGAATTCATGCTCGGGCATCTAATTTGCTTTTAACCTAAATGCCCTTCAGTGGTAGACTGGATAAAGAAAATGTGGTACATATACACCATGGAATACTATGCAGCCATAAAAAAGGACGAGATCATGTCCTTTGCAGGAACATGGATGGAGCTGGAGGCCATTATCCTTAGCAAACAAATACAGGAACAGAAAACCAAATACCACATGTTTTCACTTGTAAGTGGGAGCTGAATGATGAGAACACATGGACACACAGAGGAGAACACCACCCTGGAGCCTGACAGAGGGTGGAGGGTGGAGGGTAGCAGGAGGGAGAGGATCGGAAACAATAGCTAATGGGTACTCAGCCTTAATACCCAGTGATGAAATAATCTGTGCAACAAACCCCTACCATACAAATTTACCTATATAACGAAACTGCACGTGTACCCCTGAACTTAAAATTAAATTTAAAAAAAAAATTCATGCCCTAGTTTTCCAGGTTATTTGTACCTTGGAAAATAGACTCAGTCATTTTTAAAAGACAAAAGTCCAACTGTTTGAAAAGCAAAGTCCATGCAAGAGAATGTGATGTTAAGGTCAGATACCTGAAAACTTCTACCTGAGGATTATTTTTTGAGACCTGCCATCTTTATATGCAGCAGTCCTCAAATCTTTTGGTCTCAGCATCTTTTTTTTTTTTTTTTTTTTTTTTGAGACAGAGTCTCACTCTGTCCCCCAGGCTGGAGTGCAGTGGTGCCATCCTGGCTCACTGCAAGCTCCGCCTCCTGGGTTCACACCATTCTCCTGCCTCAGCCTCCTGAGTAGCTGGGACTACAGGCACCCACCACCACGCTCGGCTAATTTTTTTGTATTTTTAGTAGAGACGGGGTTTCACTGTGTTCTGCAGGTTGGTCTCAAACTCCCGACCTTGTGATCCGCCCGCCTCGGCCTCCCAAAGTGCTAGGATTACAGGCGTGAGCCACCGCGCCCGGCCTAGGTCTCAGCATCTCTTTAACATGTATACAGGACCCCAAAGAACTTTTGTTTATGGAAATTATACCTATTGATACTTATCATATTAGAAATTAAAAGAGGAATTTAAAAATTTTTTCATCCATTAAATAACCCAAAATGACTATAGTGAATACATTACATATTAACACAAATGACATATATTTTAAAAAATAACTGTTTTCCAAAACCAAAGAAAATTTGCAGCGTCATTGTTTTACATTTTTGCAAATCTTATATGATATCTTTATGAAATACTTTGCTTAATAAAAGACAGCTGGATTTTCCTATCTGCCTCTGCATTTAATCTGTTGGGATGTGTTGTTTTGGCTGAAATAGCTGAAGAAAACTTGACTTCACACAAATACAGCTGAAAAAAGAAGGACCTTGCCAACGCTCTGAAAGGCACATTTTGAGAACCACTGGGGTGGTGATATAGCTATACATATGACACAGCTCTCATTGTGTAATTCAAATCCAGGCTTTTGTGTTCTTACTTCAGCAGAGCTTCACTGATGGGCTTTGAAGGAGGCAATCCTGCATTTGAAAGCTGCCTCCATCCCTCTGGCTACGTGTTTTTGGACAGGATACTTTATTCCATCTGTAACTGAAGTTGTTGGGAGGATCTAAGAATGCCTGACATTCTTAGGTGATACAGTAGGCACTTCATAAATGCGCATTTTCTTTCCTTTTCTCTCACCTTTCGGTATGGTAGACACACCTGACAGCGATAAGTTAACTTAAGCATACCCTAATAATGACCCTGCATGGCCGATGCAGTTGAATGTGTGTTCGGAGTTCCAAGCTAAGGAATTCAGGAGTGGCCAACGCAGAGTTTCATTCCTTATCTATGAGGAACATCTGAGCCCCAGGGCCATCCCATCCCATAAAACATGGGTGTACAGGGGATGGAAGCCCTTTGTTTTGGGTTAAATGAAGGTTGCCAGGTGGTTGTTAAAGGGAGGGTGCTGAGTGAAAAATGCTGTATAAACCACATGCTCTTTGCAACCAGATGTGGTGCTGCCTAGGCTGCTGCTACTGGACTGTAGGTAAGGTGGTTCTCCTGTACAGTCAACACCACTGGTCTGTAGGTAAGGCAGCTCTCCTGTGCAGTCACCACAGCTGGACTGTAGATAAGGCAGTTCTCCTATACAGTCACCACCACTGGACTGTAGGTAAAGTGGTTCTCCTGTACAGTCACCACCAATGGACTGTAGGTAAAGTGGTTCTCCTGTACATTCACCATCAGTGGACTGTAGGTAAGGTGGTTCTCCTGTACAGTCACCACAACTGTACTGTAGGTAAGGTGTTTCTCCTGTGCAGTCACCACCACTGTACTCTAGGTAAGGTAGTTCTCCTATACTGTCACCACAATTATACTGTAGGTAAGGCAGTTCTCCTGTACAGTCACCACAACTGTACTATAGGTAAGGCAGTTCTCCGGTACAGTCACCACACTGTACTGTACGTAGGCGGTTCTCCTGTACAGTCACCACCAATGGACTGTAGGTAAGGTGGCTCTCCTTGCAGTTACCACTAATGGACTGTAGGTAAAGTGGTTCTCCTGTACAGTCACCACCACTGGAATGTAGTAGGGCAGTTCTTCTGTACAGTCTGCCACCACTGGACTGTAGATAAGGCGGTTGTTTTGTCCAGTCACTGCCACTGGACTGTAGGCAAGGTGGTTTTTCTATACAGTCACCGCCACTGGACTGTAGGTAAGGCAGATCTCCTCTACAGTCACTGCCACTGGAGTGTAGGTAAGGCCATTTTCCTGTACAGTCACCATCACTGGACTGTAGGTAAGGCGGTTCTGTCTAGCCTGCCACCACTGGACTGTAGGTAAGGTGGTTCTCCTGTCTAGCCAGCTGCCACTGGACCACCTTGTTTGTAAGTTTCCTGCTAATCAAACTCCATGTCTCATTTGTTGGCTCTGAGTCTCTTCTTTGGCCTCTTCAACCTGGTGCCATCACTATTGAAGCTAATAGGGGTCTGACAGGACACATTCTGGGATGATTAATTTCATGTGTTAGCGTAACTGGACTACGGGATGCCTAGAGTCTGGTTAAACATTATTCTGGATGTGTCTGTTTGGGTGTTTCTGGGAGAGGTTAGCACTTGAATTGGTGAACTGAGTAAAGTAGATTGTCCTTCCCATTGTGGGTGGATTTCATTCAACCCATCAGGGCCTGAACAGAACAAAGAGACAAACAAAGGAGGAATTCTGTCTCTCTGCTAGACTGCTTCAGCTAGGACATTGGTCTTTTGCTGCCCTTGGTCTGGGACTTACCATCAGCACTGCTGGTTCTCAGGCCTTTGGACTTGGACTGGAATTATATTAATACCGCCAGCTTTTCTGCATCCCCAGATTGCAGACAGCAGATCATGGGACTTCTCAGTCTCCGTAATTGCATGAGCCAGTTCCTTGTAAAACTCATGTGATGGATAGATAGATAGATGATAAATAGATGATAGATAGATAGATAGATAGATAGATAGATAGAGCAATAGATCTATAGAGCATATTCTATTGGTTCTGTTTCTCTGCAGAATCATGATAAATACACCTTTTCTTTGCCTTTTTTCCTCTGCTAATGTTCTGATCACTAACAAAACACAACTCTTGTCATGGGCATTTGTTTAATAGCAGGCATTTGTGGTTTGCTGCCCACTATTCACACCTGTTCCTTCTGCTTACAGAGCCGAGTTTTCAGTTGAGAAGTTTGGATGGTGTTGTCCCAGTTCCAACCAACAGACCATGATAGTCTTACTTCAGTCCAGCTCGGCCATCTGCCTGGCAAGATGGCTTCTTCAAGGATAACATGAACCCAGCCAAAGAAAAGTTACCACTCTTCTTTTGGACTTGGTAGTGGGAGGACAAGAGGCAGGGGGGTGTAGGTTGCTTCAGCCTTCTTGGCCTATGAAAGGAGTCACTGGATGAAGGCAGCTGGCACCCACAGAAAGCACAGACAAGACAGAAATCTCGTGGATATTGTTAGAGGTTTAAAGCAGGCTCTACCCCAAATCAGAGCTTCCATAGGCTTCCAGTTATGTGAGCCAACACACTGTTTCTGCCAAGTCTAGTTTGACTTGGGTTTTCTGTGACTTTCATCATGCAGAATCCTAACTGATACACTCTCCAATACGATTGCTTCAGTGGCATCTCCTAAACTTGATACCTCAGTGAATAAACTTGAGCTGGAGCTGCTGGAGCCATCCAGCCACTACCAGTCCCCACACATGGAAAAAACCATGAGATGAGGAAGAGAGAATCCCCTCCTAATGACATTGTTTGAGCTGCTAAATCCATCTTAGTGCTGCCCTGCACTCTCCAATTACGTGTATGCATATGCTGATTTGGATTCATTTTTCTGTCACCTGTAACCAAAAGATTTCTAACCAAGATATTGGTAATGCCAGAGACTCTCACATCATAGTGAATGACTTGCACAACTATTAAAGCCTCAAGAACTATGTAAAAATACCCCTGGACCATTGTGCTAAAATCTTAATACTTGACTTTAGCATGGGTGGTTTACCTAAGGAAATGTTGAGAAAAACAATTTTTGCTCAGCATGGCTTAATACCAAACCTACTGCCCTTACTTCCATATTTTCCTTGGTTGTTATCACACTACATCATGGGCCTGGAACCTGATAATCTTGCAGACTCTAATATATACATTGATCTACCTTTCCCCTTTTCCAATTTTCTAGCAAGTCCCCTAAGAGTTTCTTTTTCAAATGACTGGAATTTCCTGAGTGAAATGTGTTCCCTCAGCCTCACCGTAAGCAGGGATGCATTTAGAAAATTCTGACGCATGGAAGGTATTTTTGAAACTTGTAATCTACCAAGAGAAAATGTTCTACCACATTTCAGCTAAGCTACTCCCGCAGGGCCAGGATCAACTAAATGCAGAGAATTGCCACTTTACATTTCCAACTTAAACTATTCTGCCTGGTCCTCAGCTTTAAGCATGTTTCCCAAAAATAAAGAAGAAAGAAGCTCCTTAGGAGCACCTCCCAGTTCTCCCCTGGTGTGGACAGCCTCCTGGCTTCAGCACAAACTGGGCCTGTAGAAATGGAAGTGAAGTTAGCCCGAGTAATAGAACATTGGGCCACGGAGATAAATCAAGACTGAACTGGATGCTGCGTCTGAATTATTTGACTTGGCATCACACTCAGCAGATGATTGTCAGTTTCCCATTTCCTTTTGTGCTGTGCTTTCTCAGACCCCACACCAAAAGGAAGCTGATACTCTCTCTCCATCGCTGACACATCACCCTCCTGCCAACTGTGGGAGGATCCTGGCTTTGTACAGTCTGAAGTTTATACCATTTGGAGGTCCCTCTTTCAGAATACAGAATTTAAAATAAAATATTAGAAGTGTCCCATATGAGAGAGAAGCCCTCATGCTTAAGTTTCATTAGCTTCATGGGAAATCTAGCACTGCCCCTATCCAAGAAGGGGTGGGAGCCTAAGGCATAGAGCACCTTGCACCTGTAACTACTGCACAAATACCTTTGACTGCCAAGGAATGGAGCTTTATCTTCATTGCTATACCTTTCTCTCTGCTCTATTTTGGCTTTTGCATAGAAGAAAGGGAGATTACTCTGCCGCTCTTAGAAACCAACCATTAGGAAATTCTCAAAACCTGCAGCAACACTCATGAGAATTCTAGAATATTCCATGTCAAAGAAATATTAACAACTAAGTTACCAAAACTTCTTGCTTTCTAGGTAAAGCAACAAAGCTAAAAATGTGCCAAAGGCTGTGCTTTAGCAGAATGTCTAGTCCAGAGGACTAGAATTTAGGTCTTTGCCCAAAAAGAAGCATGCAGGAGCCACAGCCACCCACACAGCCCCCGATCTGTGCTCTCTCTCAACGCTCACCCTGTCTTTCAATGATTGCAATGAAAAGGTAACTCTTACTTACACATTTTGAGGAAGTGATCACCACAAATCTGCCCTTTGAGAGAGAAATAAGAGTATTTTAAAGTGTTGTAACCAGTTTGAATATCAGCCTAGCCATTTGTTAGCTATGTAAGGTTGGGATCAGTTACTTAATCATGCTGATCCTTTTGTGTCTTCGTTTGTGAAATAAAAATGGTGCACCTTCTTGGCAAGGCTGCAGTGTGGATGTCAACTGTTTCTTGCAGTGGCTATCATTCCAAATGCAGACCATGCAAATGTATCTGCCTCGGGCCCCTCCCAAAGACCCCTGAATAAAAGTATATAGGTACAGAAAGGAATCTGTCATAAAAGTGAAGAGAATAGGACAGTCACCAATACAGAGAGTTCAACCAATTTCAACAAATTTCTAGAACATGGAACACAGATAGCGATGGGTAGACAGAAGAAAGAGGTTTAGGAAGCCACTACATTTAATGGAGGAGAAAAGGATTAGGATAGAGTCTGCCCAGTAGAACCTCAAGCCCTAAAGAGGGCTCTAGGTCGAGTCAGCAGATTTTACCCAGGTGAGAGTGAAAGGTGAGGGATTAATGGGATATCTCTAAATTGTGCACATGCACCAGCCCAAATCCTCATCCTCATCCTCCTCTTCCCTCCCTTGTTTTCAGAGAGCAAGTTTTCTTTGGAGTAAAATATCAACACTCTGCAAAGCCAGTGAACAAATTATCTGAGGAAAGCTAATGCTTTACTAGGGGGATTGACTCTGACATCCCTGATACGGTTTGGCTGTGTCCCCACCCAAATCTCATTTTGAATTGTAGCTCCCGTAATCCCCACATGTCATGGGAGGGACCTGGTGGGAGGTAACTGAATCATGGGGGCAGGTTTTTCCTGTGCTGTTCACATGATATTGAATAAGTCCCACAAGATCTGATGGTTTTATAAAGGGCAGTTTTGTACACACTGTCTTGCCTGCTGCCATGTAAGATGGGCCTTTGCTCCTTCACCATCCACAATGATTGTGAGGCCTCCTCAGCCATTGTGGAACTGTGAGTCCATTAAACGTCTTTTTCTTTATAAATTACCCAGTCTCAGGTATTTCTTCATAGTAGTATGAGAACAGACTAATACAATACCTGAATAAGACCTTCCCACAAAAGAAGTATGCCAGCTTCCCAATGAGAAGCCATTGCACATCTACACGATGAATGAAATCCAAACCAACCACCCAAAGCTTTTTTCTTAGGTGAAGACATACAACCAAGGACCACTGGGACTAGAAAAAGAACACAGCAACAACAACAAAAGATCAAGATAACTAAGCAAAATAACTAACCCAGAGGAAACAGAAAATTCCAAAAGCAGAAGAGACATTTTTAAAGAATCCATTTCTTATAGAGATCAAAGATACTATTACATCTAGAAAATGATGATAAGAAGCTATGAGAAAGGAACAATCAGAGAACAAGAAATAAATTTGAGGAATTAAAAGTATAATTGCTTAGATTAAAAAGAAAGTCAAGCTTCTAAAATAAAGTTGAGGAATTCTCCCAGAATATACACGTTAAGATAAATAAGATAAGAGACTAGAAAAGTAACTCAGGAGATCTAACATTTAACTAACAGGAATCTGAAAAAAACAACCAGCGGAAAAAACAGAAACCAGTAATATTTTAATAGATCACCTCAGGGAAGAAGGAACAAAGAAACAGAGCAGGCTGGGTGCGGTGGCTCACGCCTGTAATCCCAACACTTTGGAAGGCCGAGGCAGGTGGATCACTTGAGGCTAGGAGTTTGAGACCAGCCTGGGCAACATAGTGAGACTCTGCCTCTACAAAAAATTTAAAAATTAGCTAGGCATGGTGAGGCACATCTGTGGTCCCAGATACTTGAAAGGCTGAAGCAGCAGGATCACTTGAGCCCAGAAGTTAAAAGCTGCACCTCCACTGCACTCCACTCCAGCCTGGATGACAGAGCAAGACCCTGTCTCAAAAAAAAAAAAAAAAAAAAAAAAAAGGAAGGAAGCAAAGGAGCAGAAGGCTGCTGAATTGAGATCTTAGGAGTCTCAAGCTCTTAGATACCATTTACATTGTTACCATTGATACCACGATATTGTTACCATATACACGTATTACGGTTGACCCTTGAACAATGGGGAGACAAGGGGGACCAAACCCCTGACATAGTTGAAAATCCACACATAACACCCCAAAACCTAACAACTAATAGACTACAGTTGACTAAAAGCCTTACCAATAACATAAACAGGTGATTAACACATATTTTATATATTATATGTATTATATGCTGTATTCTTACAGTAAAGTAAACTCAAGGAAAAAAGGATAAGAAAATCATAAGAGAAAATGTATTTACTATTCACAAAATGGAAGTGGATCACCATAAAGATTTCCATCCTCGTTATCTTCATGTTGAGTAGGCTGAGGAGGAGGAGGCAGAGGAGGGGTTGGTCTTGCTGTCTCAGGAGTGGCAGAGGCAGAAGAAAATCCATGCATCAGTGGACCCTCGCAGTTCACACTCGTGCGGTTCGAGGGTTAACTGTATTTTGATACTGGTAAAAGGCATATTCCCAATAACTGAAATGTATCAGGTATACATTTCCACTCTGGAAAGGTGTCAGGACCAAAGGTATCTCTTGGAGAATTTAGAATTTTCATCTTTGTTAGCCTTCCAAGCTGCCCCCCAAGTAAATATACATCCAAGTCAAGTCAACATGATTTCTACATAAAAGCTACTTCAAGAGAAGTCCTCAAATTCTTACTCCCTTTTCTAATTAAATTGCCATCCCACCCTATTTCAACGTAGAGACCCTAGAGTCATCTGTGCTCTGACCTCCCCAGCTGGCCTCAGCTCTCTTCATCCAGTTGTTTAAGGGACACGTACTAACCTGACTCACTCCCCACTGACACTCCACCATCTAAAACACTTTATCCAACCTCTGTTCAATTTCCCTCCATTCATGTAAAGCCAGGGGACTAATCTTTCCTAATAAGGAGGCAGGTTCCCTTTACCAAGGGCTTAATTACAACAAGAGTTACCTCTGCTAAGGGGTCATTTTATGCTAGACACTTTCTAAATGTTTCCTCTAATCACCCACCATTCTGCAAATAGATATTGTAATATTAGTCTCAATTTTAAATGGATAAATCTGAGGTTTCAGGGGGTTAAATAATTTGCCCAAGAACAAAAGTGGAGGAGCAAGAATTTTTGCCCAGGGTTATCTGACTTCAAAGCCCACACTTTTACATTTCACCACAGCCCTGCCCTAATTATTTATATTTGCATTACATTTTATAAGCACATTTATATATTAACCCAGTTTTATTAATTGAACAACCCTAGAAGTTACCAGCCCCATTTTACAGGTGAGAATATTTAGGCCCAAATAAGTTAATGATTTGCTGTTGATCACATGATGCATTCGGTGCCCACTGATTCTTAAAACGACAAGCACCTGTTTTTATGCCACTTTTCAGCTCAATTTTCATCATTTGACATTGTACCCTTATGGTGTGCATCAAGTGTCACTACAACTGTGACTTTTTGGTTTCTGCTGCCAATTGTTTCATGGCCAAACCGTTCATTCTATCGCTCCACACGATCTTCAGTCTGGCCACAATGCAGACCCTTCATCCCTGCCAGGCAGGTCTTCTGGCCGTGCACCCACACTTGCTAAGCTCGTCCCCATCTTTAAACCTATGCCTAGGCTCACTCCTTCCTGGGACACTCTGTGTCTTTCATCTGCCCAAATTGTCCCCGTTATTTCAATGCCCGTCTCAGATTCCAGGTGAACGTCTATCTCTCCTATCCCTGATAGCCCATAGTATAGGTTTTCACTGCCCTGCATGTTGGGCATTTATAGTTTTCAATCGGACCCCCCTCTTATGTTTATTTATCCCCCATGAAGGCTTTGTGCTTCAAACCTGCAGGAGCTCTGTGAAGTCAAGGATGAAAACACATATTTCTTTGTATGTCCCCCATGCCCAGTACTTTGGGCCTACAAGGTGCATAGCTCCTAGAAAATGCTCAGCAAACCCTTGAGGAACTAAACTTACAGCTTTTTTGAGTTGTTTGTCCCCAAGTCAAGCATCTCTCTTCCCCTGTTATTCAACTTCTCTTGAAAGCTTGCCAGGTCCTCGTGACTTTCCTTTGAGTCATTCGCTTCTCTCCCCCACATTTTCCAGGCTTATTTTTTCCACTGACCTGGTGTTCTGATGTGCCCCGTGCATATTCTTCATTTGTCTTTACTTTCTGCTCTTTCACAAAGCAAAATGTGAAATGATCCATGCTTTCATTGGCAAAGTTCAATCTTGGGTTTTCTTCCCCCTCCTAACTGAACCATTCATGTGGAGGAAGCTTTTGATCCAGGATTCAGATACCCAGTCACATTTTACATAACCAGAAACCATGCTAGGTGGTTATGTAAACTCTGTTTTTGACTTGAATAGCCGGACAACAGTCTTTACAATTTAGGTTAAAGCATGTTGTCAGCTTCCATTCATTTCTTATGGTCTGACTGTCAACGTTATCCCACAATAGTGCTGTCAAAGAGATTCATGAATGTGTCAGGGGAGAATATTTGAAGACAAAAAAAATATTTTTTAGACCATTTTTGTGTAATGTGTTGTCATTAGCATACAAAATGCCTAACAAGAGATCCAGTTTGCTCATACAGTTTAGTGAACAATAGCTAGAAAAGAGGTAACGGCCGGGCGCGGTGGCTCACGACTGTAATCCCAGCACTTTGGGAGGCCAAGGCAGGCGGATCATGAGGTCAGGAAATCGAGACCATCCTGGCTAACACGGTGAAACCCCGTCTCTACTAAAAAATACAAAAAATTAGCCAGGTGTGGTGGTGGGCACCTGTAGTCCCAGCTACTTGGGAGGCTGAGGCAGGAGAATGGCATGAACCTGGGAGGCAGAGCTTGCAGTGAGTCGAGATCGTGCCACTGCACTCCGGCCTGGCAACAGAGCAAGACTCCGTCTCAAAAAAAAACAAGGTAACATAGATGAGGTAGCCCACTACAAAGCAAGGCAGAGGGTCAACATTCAAGGAAAGTGCCTTCATTTATAATAAAATGTCCAGGCAAGTGGCCACTTCTTTAGATACTGATGAACTAAGTGACTTTTTGTTGTTATAAATAACCTTTTATTTTGGCAGGGACTACTCTCTAACATACAGTCACTATCACTTAGCTTTGAAAATTCAGGATATTTCTAGAAGGATATGACAATGAGAAGAAGAAGCATGGAGAAACTGAGGAATCAAAACACAAACTGACCTGTCATGCAATCTTGGGGCGGTGGGCGGAGAGCCACTTGAAGTTTTGAACCAAATGTCCCATCTTTAGTTCCTGGCTTCTTCAAGTTGCTTTGTCCTAAGGTCTTTGCCCTTTAAAGTTACACCTTTGGCATCTCCAAAGTACTTGATGTACATGGAGACTTACTTAAGCTCTTGTCAACATCGGCTCATCCGTTTTCTTCCTAGGATTATGTAAACATCACATGCCACAGTTTTATGCTGTGGGACTTGACCATTTGATCAAACCACTGTAAAGGAGGTATGCCACGTGGTTTCTAGGCTAATCTGACAAGGTAGAGGTCAATGTGGCCTCAGTCATAGTTTGCCTACCCTGGGGACAACATTTACCTAGTGATTAGTGAGAGGAACCTATGTTTTTGTACTTTGAAGGGGATGAGGGTGTAAGCTACCACCTTGAAGATTCTGCCTGATGACGCAGAAGTTTTAGAAATCTTTCAGACTGATTAATGAACCAAGCTCACTCATGCTTCCTGGTCAGTCACCTTAGTGAGCAAAAGTTCTCCTCCAAAATTAAAAAATGGCATTCCCGATAGCGATCACTGAAAAGCTTTTAAGGGCTAATATAATAATATAGAATTATGTCAAAAATCTTCCCATCTGAAGCTGTTAAATTTTAAAATCAATCCCAACATTTGCCAAGCAAAAGTGGGATAGATTTGACAATAAGATATTTAAATTACTTTATATCAAACCAAAAAATATTAATAATTCCACAAATGAGAAAAATCCTCACAGCTGCTGTGTCAGAAAGTTGCTTAATATTTCTACCATATGAGGCGTTTATACATGTCAATAAGAAAAATGCTAAGATAACAATAATTAAATAATTTAAGGATAGGAATGATTTTACAGAAAAGAAAGTTTAGCAATAGTAAGCATAACAATTATTAATCTCAAAAATTATCAAAGAAATTTAAATTAAAAATATTAGCCATTTTCCCTTGTCACATACCTATTTTTTAAATAATAACTTAGTAAGAGTTTTCTAAAACAGGTGACGTCACATATTTTTGGCATGAAAATGTCTTATAGCAGCTTTGGAAAGAACTTCAGCAAAAATTATCAAGGATCTAGGAATTTTATTTCTGAGAATTTATCCCAAGGAAAAAACTTAAAATTGGGAAGGGGGAGTTCTATGCATACATGTTTACTAAAGTGTTCTTTGAGGAAGAGACAGATTGCATAATTTAAAATTTTGTGTGATCACTAAAAAATTAAGAATAGTTAACACTTTTGAGCACTTACACTGTCCCTGAAACTGTCCTAAAGGTTTATGTGATTGAATCATTTACTGTCATAAAAACCCTATTGAGTGGATGTACTATTGTTATCTAATTTTACAGATGAGGAAACCAAGGCACAGAGAGGCTCAATAACTTGCCCCAGGTTAAATAGTAAGTGATAGGGCCAGAACTGGCATCAGGAGCTAATTCTCAATTACTCACTTATATTCCCTGTCTCATTGTATAATATTTTCATTGTAGAGAACTTACAAAAGACAAGTAAACGTAACAAAATTTAAATTCATTCGTAATAACCAGAGGTAACTAGTAGTTAGTTCCTTTCAGTTATTTTGATAAGCATTTGTAAAATCCTATTACACAATTCCATCTCATGCTGCATTTATTCAACAAAATATTTCGAGAATTTTCCGTTCTCTTCTACAATTACTTGTGTTCCACCTGATATACATGTAATAGAGGTATATGGCCAGTTGATTTGCCTCTACTTTTAATTACTATATTCAATGCATTAAACAGCTTTACACATAAATCTTTGTCTGAACTTTTGATTTCTGAAAACAGAACTTTGCTTTTGAGGACAAACGCCTTTCTTAAAAAGTATACAATTTTTAAGGATACTCGACATATTTCTTGACATTACTTTGCTTTTATTCTTTTTTATCTTTTTTGTTTTTATTTATTTCAATAGGTTTTTGGGGAACAGGCAGTGTTTGGTTACATGAATAAGTTCTTTAGTGGTGATTTCTGAGATTTTGGTGCACCCATTACCCAAGCTGTGTACACTGTACCCAATGTGTAGCCTTTTATCCCTCACCACCCTCCCACCCTTCCCCCGGAGTCCCTAAAGTCTATTTTATCAGTCTTATGCCTTTGCATCCTCATAGCTCAGCTCCCACATACGATGTTTGATTTTCCATTCCTGAGTTACCTCACTTAGAATAATGGTCTCTAATTCCATCCAGGTTGCTGCAAATGCCATTTTTTTGTTCCTTTTTATGGCTGAGTAGTATTCCAAGGTATATGTATACCACATTTTCTTTATCCACTCATTGACTGATGGGCATTTGGACTGGTTCCATATTTTTGCAGTTGTGAATTGTGCTGCTATAAACATGTGTGTGCAAGAGCATAGTTGACATATGTTCCATTTTTCCATTTTTTTTTTACAGTCCAGAGGTCTTTTTTATTTTTTTAACACCTATCATGCCATGAATTCGTAGGGAAGAGGTTCCAGCAGCTCAGGCTCCTTCCCACTGGCTCTCCTAAAGTGCGCTTCTCTGGGTGGAGGAGGCTGGCGCTTCAGTTGAACCCAGGCACATTTCTCTTTGTCCTCTTTCTTTTTCTGATCATTTTCCTTCAAGCGTTTCAGGAAGCTAGCTTGGCTCTTAGAGTGTTTAATGTGCCCAATACACACATTAATTCTCTTGGCAAGAATCTTGCCCTTAACTTGTTTGTTTACAACAATGCCAACGGCATGCTGGGTAACACCGTAGCTCTTCCAGTTTAGCCGTGGTAACACCTGTGGGACATTCCTTTTTGAACAGTACCCATTCCCTTGATGCCTACAATGTCACCTTTCTTATAGATTCACATATACGTGGCCAAAGGAACAACTCCATGTTTTCTAAAAGGCTTAGAGAACATACGTTGGGTGCCTCTCCTCTTTCCCTTTGTGTTCATCATCTTGGCAAATTACTGGAAGACAGCGGTTCCCGCCGAAAGGTGCTATATTTTCAAAGTTTTGTTCAGAAAATGTTTTAGCAATTCATTTTCTTGTTAAGGGTATCTGACAACCTCTACCCTACCAATATCATTATTGAAAACATTTGCTAATTTAATCGTTTAAAAAAAGGCTCTTGTTGCCGTCTTGTCACTTTGTGTTCACTAATAGATATAAACATGTATCATATATCTAGCGGCCACTCAATATTTGTTTTTTGTATAATTCCTCATTCATGTCCTTTTCTCAAAATTGGGGTTTCACATATTGATTATGTGAGCTCTCTGTATATTAAGGCTATTATTCCATTTACAGTTTTTATTACCTATATTTTTAAGTGTTTTGTTTATTATTTATAAACATAAAAATTTCGAAACATGCTAACTCTAAAAGGGAAACAGTAAGTGTGTTACATTCATTTCATGGGATGTTATTTATTGAAGAAAATGTTTCTGAAAAGTTATCAATAATATGGGGGAATGTTTATTTCGTGGTACTACAAGAAAATATAGGAAAAAGTTGGATGTTCAGTATGATAAAAACAAACAATATTCATATTAAAAGACTGGAAGAAAAACTATTAACAGTGATGATTTTCAGTATTGGGTCTTTCATTGATTTTTTTTCTTTCTTTTCTTTCTTTTTTTTTTTTTTTTTTTTTTTTGTAGAACGGTAATATTTTCCACCAGAAAAGAAGAAATAAACTTGAAGAAGAGAAAGAAAAAGGAGAAAAAGGCATTGTAAAACAACCCAAAAAAGGGGGAGGGGGCTAGTACAAAACTGATCTTCTATACAGCATTTCACTTTGCTGAACTGTATGAGAGATTCCCTAATAAACTTCTTCTCACACTTGCATATCTTGCTCCAAAACCTAGGAGGGGCACCAGACAATCTCCCTTCCCTCAGCTTTCCTGCTTCTCACCAGGGGTGGCCTGGACCAGGTATTTTCACAAACCAGAGGGGCCCATGGAACCCCAGAACACAAGACAGATGGGCTTGAGTTCCAGGACCTGAGGACTCTCGATTAATTCCTCGCTGAGGGCAGTTGGACTTGCTGCTGAAGGGCAGCCAGGGGCCCTACCCCACAGGCCTGGAGGGGTGGGACAGCAGCTGGTACACACAGACCCCATTCTGCCAGCTGTTAGCCACGCAGCTGCAAAAAGGAGAGAAAGATCCAGGCAGCTAGTTAGCTGACTGCACAAGGAGGGCCACTTACATCCTTTCAGTGGATATAAGTTAGTTTTCTGACTGTCTTCCCCAGATGAGGTTTTACCTTCTCAGGGTATGAGTGCCCTTGGGATAGGAGAACCACTGACCTTATGGCATGACCACGAGCATCCTTTTGTGAATTGATTGCTGAACTCAAAGCATTTCTCCAAAAATCATGATGTTCCTCGAAAGGAAGAAACGGAGTTAAGAAAAAGAATTTTAATCCGCACATGACTGGGCATGGCACTGGTTCTTAACCCTGGCTGCACCGTGGAATCACATGAGGAACTTTACAAATGACTAATGCATCAGGGATTTTAAAAAGCACCACAGGTGATTCTAATGTGCAGGCAGCTGGGAATCTCTAGGCAAAAGCGATGAGTTAAAGCGATTGAGGAGAAGATCGTCAAATCCAAATGAAGCGTTTGAGAAATAGACTCAGTACCTCTGGTGGAGCTGGAATATTTGTAATCGTGTAATTCAGTTCAAGGGTTTAGTACTTTTTCCATCACTTCGTGTCTTCATCTCACATCATCTCCAACTTGCATCTCTATGTATAACCCTCTTCCCCATTGTCAAAGGCAGCAAAGAAAGGGTTACAGTATCTTGCCCAATGTCCCCTCACTAATACAGGATGAGGCACAGAGAGATTGAATAATATAATGGAACCCTAAGGCCACAAGCCACAGCCCTAACATCCTTGCTATTAATAGAATATTGTTTACTTTGGAGTGGAAGAGCTTTTTAATGGAATTGGTATATGTGAGGAATAGTGTTAAATCAGTGGAAGATTGAGAAAATATTAGGGGGAAATTTGTTGCTACTCTCATTATTAATTTGTAATGGGTCTTTAATATGGCAACAAATGAAAACATCTTTGACTATCTGTTAAGCCAATAGAAATAACAAGAGAAATTCAGTGTGCTAAAGAGCGTTTTAAAGACAATTACTAGACATGGATTTACTAGTGAAAATTCTATCAGAAACAAACCCAAACAAAAACTATCATTAACAAAGCATATGGCCCGATGTCAAAAGCGTTATGAGACCAAAAAGAAAGTTCTAATGCTGTAAATATATTAGAAGTTTATCAGCTAATGAATAGAATTGATTCAGTGACTTAAAGTTTAACTAGTAGTTTATTTTATTTACAATTTTATAAAGGGAAAACAATCAATAAACCTACATGAGAAGAAACAAGAATGGAAAACTTGGTGGTTTAGATGCCTATTTACATGGGAAAATGTTTCAGATCCCCTGGGATGATAAAATGTCTGTTGAAAGAAACATAAAAGGAAGATGATAGGAAATTTAATAAACCCAAATTACAGAATGTGTTTCTTTCCATACTACAATTTGGCTGTTGTTACATATGATAAATAGAGATAAAGAAATACAATAGGAAAAGAAGAACAAGCAGTCTTCTCGATGACAAGTATCTTGTAAACAGGCAGTAACATTTATTTTTAAATAGTTGTCCTCTTTTGCATGCACTCGTATTTTTCTAACATAAAAACCAGACACGTAAAGCTAAGAAAATAAGCAGCTATAATTGGAGTGGGAACTGGAATCGGGTGTAGGTGACCAGGGAAAGACGATGGAGTGGGCTTGTTCTCTTTTCTGTTCACAAACCTGTAGTTAAGTGACAGGTTAAGAGAAGAAAACTCTGGTTCTGCAGCTGGAGACAAGTTCAGCAGGTTTCTGGACCAAAGAGTGAAGTCACGGAAATGCCAATCCATCCACAGTCGACTATTAGTAAAGTAGAGTAGATGACAGATCTGGAAGAACCCACTGAAAGCCTGGTTGAAATCTTTAATTGCAAAAGAACATCAACAGAAAAACACAGCTGGAGGGAAATGAGCCTTGGTTTTCCTCCCAAACAGGCCCAGGAACAGACCTCAGAAATAGTCCTGATCTAAATGTGCAGACTGGCCGGTGGAGTCTTCCTCCCCGGCCACGTTTGCCCGAAAATGGAGCCTTCCCACAGCTGTTTGGAGCAGCTTGTGGCACACTGTTGTGTCTGTTCATTCAATATAATTAAGAACTGCTTGCTCTAGGGGAAATGAAGGATTTGATTAAGGGGGAGTGTTTCTTCTCCCTTTCTTCTTTCTTGCTTTTGTTCAGCCTTATCCAAATTTTTTTACTGTTTTTTAAGTCACGTCACGTTCTGGGGCAATTTCCACTTTTTGTTATGGACAACCGTGTGCTAAATGCACATAGTAATGGGGCGTGTGTTTGTGTGTGTGCATGTGTGTGCTTTAAGATGGAATAAGGGAGGCTTGGAAAGAGGAACGCATCCCAAACTGGTTTTTAGACCCCAAAAAGCAAAAAATTCATAAAACCAAAACTGACTGAAGCAGATTATGAAGAACCCTGAGCAAATGCCAAGCGGCGTATTCTCCAGGCTTGGCATGGCATTTGCACTCGGCAGCAATAATTTCTTTGTTAACAAGTAAATCCTCCCAGTTCTTTCTGTGGCTTCTGAAGTGTCACTATTATATACCACTATGGAACGACTATAGAGGGTGGGCTGGGGAGGGAGGGGACCTGACACCAGTTATCAATCTTTCACAAACCACAAGTTCTAAAAGAGCACAGGATTTATGAGCAAACAAGTCCAGAGAGCCCCAGCCAGGGACTGAAAAAATCATGGGGTTGGGATGACTGTGAACATGTGAGAACCAAAGGAGGAGGAGAGAAAGATGGACAACAAAAGGGGCCTCCTTGCAGATGGATGATTCTAATTGCCGTCAAACCTGATTTCAAGAGCATTTTACAGCTCTTCTTTCCCCCTTTGAAAAAGTTAAATAAGTAGAACATGTCAATAAATGTGATCAATATCCAGAAAACCTTATAGTTAGCTAATATCCCAATGAGGACGTTTGTATTGATTCAGTTCTTGATGAGGTCCAGTTGTATATCAGGGATCTGCTCTATGAAATGTGTAGGGCCTAGAACACAGTAGGTGTTCAGTAAATGTGAGTGCATTGGATTAGTGGCATTCTAGATAACTGATGTTAAACAAAAACTGTCCCTTTTTTTTCTCCTCTATTGTCCCATCAACTATCAAATGCCCTTGGTACATCCCCCGGAAATATTTTAAGATCAATTTCTCCTTCCCATTCCCAGAACTACACCCTTTCCTAAAATTTATCATCCAATGCCGCCAATATCACAATACCTATCAAGCCAGTCTCTTAGCTTCTGGTTTATCAGATTACTCTTCCTAAGCATTCACCAGCTCAAAAGCTTTGAATCACTTTCTAATGCCTTTGGAATAAAGCTCAAATCCCTCTGCTGACATTCAGGGCTCATCACAATTCAGTTACATCATGCCTCTCCAAATTTTCACCAAATCTCAAAAGAAAAACGATGCTTGCATCAAGTCAATGTCCTCTCTGGTCTTGGTTAGCAAACTGTGCATTTCTGCCGCCATAACTTTGCTTTTCCTGTTCACCCAGCTCACCGCACCTAGAATGGTTTTCACACTCTCTCCGTCTCCTCTTTCCTCTCTCCACCTTTTCCATGGAACCTCACCCCTCTCTTTGTCCTGAGGGAGACTCTCAGAATTCCAATGTTTGGCTACTGTCTGTTTCACTGTCGCCAGCCATTGCAGGCCATTAGTAGGATTTTCTTTCTCTCAAGCATTGTCTTGACTTCTCGATCCACTCTCCATTCATTCTTTCATTCATCCATGCCTTCATTCAACAATCGTTTATTTAGACTGCCTATTTTGGGCCAGGCACCATGCGAGGACCCATGTATAGAAAGATAAGTGTGAAAGAGTCTATTGTCAAGGCAATCCTAATGAAAGAGAAGGAAATTACAATGCACTGTGCTCAGTTCAATAAAATATATTTACTTTATGCATATGATCTCTCTGGTTGTCAGAATCTTAAATTCCTTGAGGCCAGAAACTATACCATGGACTTCTTTTGTGGTCCCTATAAGCTTATTGAGAATGTAACTTGGTTTTTGAAACATACTTACGTAACGTTATTGAATGTTGCAATAAAAGATTAGAACTCAAAAATTGTCTTGGTATTTCTTCATTTTGCCAGGAAAAATATTCATGTCTAAAATGTGAGTTATAGAGAATATTTCTGAAGGGATAAAGTCACTAGTGACCCCAAGAAAGAATGAGTTGCCTAACAGATGGGGCAAGAAAAAATAATTTTCTATGTACATATTTTTATAATTTTGAATCTGATACCATGTGAATGAATAACTAATTGAAAAATAATACATTTGTTGATACAGTTTTAAGGAATCAATAGAGATAAAACTATAGATGCCAAATTTTTATTTTTCTCTTGTCCTGTTGAGCAGCGATCCGCAACCTTTTTGGCACCAGGGGACTGGTTTCATGGAAGACGATTTTTCTACAAACGGGGTTGTGGGGGAATGGTTTTGGGATGGTTCAAGTGCATTACATTTAGTGTGCACTTTATCTATTTATTGTGCACTTTATTTATACATTTATTGTATACTTTATTTACAGTATAATATATAATGAAATAATTGTATAATTATACAACTCACCATAATATAGAATCAGTGGGAGCCCTGAGCTTGTTTTCCTACAACTAGGTGGTTCCATCTGGGGGTGATGGGAGACAGTGACAGATCATCAAGCGTTAGATTCTTATAAGGAGGACGCACCCTAGATCCCTCACATGCGCAGTTCACCATAGGGTTGATGCTCCTATAAGAATCTAATGCTGCTGCTGATCTGACAGGAGGCAGAGCTCTGGTGGGAATGCGAGCAATGGGAAGTGGCTGTAAACACAGATGAAGCTCCACTCACTTGCGCGCCTCCTGCTGTGTAGCCCGGTTCCTAACAGGCCATGGACTGGTACTGGTCTCTGGCCCAGGGGTTGGGGAACTCTACTCTTTAGGATACTTGATAAAATGACAACTTAGAAAATCTTTACTGTAAACACAGATGATAAGAATGATAGGAAGAATACAGGTGAATGGATAATGCACAGTGCTATTCCAAAATAATTCTTGACTCTCTCCCCTTTCTAATGGATTTGCTTCTCTTTCCTCCTGCATTTGCTTCCAACCTAGAATTAAATTTGAGTTCAAAAACAAAAAAAATCAGGCTTGGCATTCAATAGGCTCTGGTTCTAATGGCCCTGATGCCTTCTTGCCCACTAAGAAAATGACCAATAGCAGAGTCCGTGGAGTGTCCTGAAAGGCCGCGTGCCCTGGCCATGCCTGGAACAGAGCTAAGCATAGTCAGCCTGCACAGTCAGCAGACCCGTCTCAATGCCATTTCCCTCCTATATACCCCTCTGGATCTGTTCGCCTTTTTACCTGAAGAAGGGCCTGTTTTCGGGTGCTGGCGGTGGTATTAAGAGGGTCAGCTGACAAGCACATGGGTAAATGACATGAGAGGTATAACGCCCTTTTCTACCTATCTACCCCACAGCTGGTAATCTTGCTTTGTCAAGAAACAAAGGGACTTTAAAATAGGTGTTCTCTGTGTAACAAATATAGAATGGAAAGTTTTTACAAGGTACCCCTTTTAACAAAGCACCATGCATTTGAATTATATCGAGCTCAGCATCACACTCCAGGAGTTGTTCATGAAAATTAAGAACTATCCAAACTATTGAACCTCTATTAGCTGTCTGTTTCCCACACAACTTCCACTCCTTGTGCAAATCATATGCAACCCATTCGTGATAATGTTCTCACTGGCACGCCTGGAAACTGTTAAAAACAGATGTCCAGACCACACTGCAGACAGCTGGGATGGAGCAACTCCGGTGGGGTCATAAACATGTCTCTGTGCGTGGAGGATAAGCCCCCTTCAGGTGTCTTTTTTGGTCTTCTTATAATACCAAATATATAACTTCCAAACGAGAAACTAGAGGCAGCTTGCATTTGCATTTACTTTGGCATCTTTTTCTTATTTTTAAGTTTGTTTTCACGGATTCTGAAACGTAAACTCTTATCTTGAGCTGCTGAGGCCTTCATAAAGATTACAGCGAGACCACACATTTATACATTGAAATTGGAGATTCGACTTGTGTATGTTACCCACCCTGGAAACACCAGATCCTACTTTGTTTCATCTAATAAATGCTCTATTATTAGAGAAAGAAAGACGGGAAGAAAGGGATAACTATATTTAAAGCAAGTTTTATTTGCTTTCACTGTTACTATCAATTGTTCCTCCAGTATTTGCACAGTTTCTGAAAGTATTTAAACCAAAGCAATGCTTGTCCCAACTTTTTTGTTGTAATGAGGAAAATATGTCTGGTCTTATTCATACTATCAGAATACAAGAGTAGGCTTTGGGCACGAACAAAGGGTAGTGATTGGAGAATCCCAAAGAACTGATTTCTCTAAAGAAAAATTTAAAATTGACTTCAGTGTTGTATGAAAGGAGAGAAGGTTGGCATTCCATTTGACAAGGATGGAAGAGGCCCTCGGTCCTGACAACAAGCATTTAGTTAAGGCATTGCCACTTACTTCGTGGCATCTAATCATTATTTAAATAAAAAAATAAAGTTAAATATGACACCTTTTACTGCTAAATCATTGACTTTTGAGAATTATTTCTATGTTGATTGTTGTTTCTCATACGATAGTGTTGGGGAAGCATTCAAATCCATCCCATTGAAGAAGAAATGGGTTTGACCTAACAAGTGTTAAAATCTCTGGAGCAAGTACATACATGAAAGATGGAATGAACAGCTTTCTATTCTGTATCGCCAGCCTCCACCCCGCCTCCACCCTGCCCTTTACTCTCAAAAACCCATATGCTATGATAGTTTCTATTCTTCTCAGGTAGCAAATCTGGAAAGTGGGGTGCTAAAGGGAGCCTAGAGTGAAGAGGGTTTTTGAGCTTCCAGAGGATTATTGAGGGCTGATTAGCCATGGCGTTCCCCAGAACTCATATGTTCTCAGGCAAGTCTGAGGTTCTGAGCCAATAGACAGCTTAATGGAACCACAAGGAGTTAAGCGTGACTTTCACTGTGACTCTCTTGGCTGTCATCAGAGATCCAGAGCACGATACAAAAAGGGCACTTAGTCTTCTTTTCTTTCAGCCTAGGAAGTTACATATTTAGTAGTTTCATGACCAGTAAGCAGAAAATCAAGTCATCTGCTCCAAAAGAAATAGCAATAGAAGTATATGCTTACCTCTGTATCACTTTTTTTCTGCTTTGGGGGGGCCCAAAGTTGTTTTTTTTTTTTAACTTAGTCAATTTTTTTAATACACAGTTGATTACCTGTTATGGTTTTTATCTCCTTATGATACCTCTACATTTTTCTTGACAAAGATTGAGATGATATTCCTACCCCCTTTGATTGAGATGATATTCATACCCCCTTTGATATTAAAAAAAAATCACAGATGAAAAGGAAAAATGTTTCTGTGGTTATTTCACAAACTGCAAAAAGTAAACAACAAATAATAATCATAAATCAATATTATTTTCAGACCATGCAAAGAGAGGCAGCAGCTGAAGAAACAAATTGCCCCTTAGAGAGTAGGGTGAAAATGCAAAATGTTTCTGTGAGAATTTTTTTAATACAGATGTTTGGAGTCTTATGGATAATTATTTTTAAGTCACTGTGATTTGGGAAGGACTTCTTTCCCATACTTCCTTTTCACCAATAGCCTTTGAGCTTCTTTATCCACATTCATGAACTTTCATCAAATCAGAACACCCACTACCTCCTGGATTGTTAGGATTATCAAAATGCAAAGAGAAAGAACCCAATCATACTCAGGTTTGAGTTTCAAAATTGACCGCTAAGACTCCTACACAAATGATAGGAATGCATACCAAAGATGCAATTTTAAGAACTGGGTTTTTGAGTTTCAATAGACTGAGCCTATTGATAACACACAAAGTTTATGACATAAACAATAGATTGGAAAGAGTATCGTTGAAAATTAAATTGTAGCTCCATCGGCTAGGGTAAACAATTAGGAAAGGAAAACAGTCAAGTCAGATGATGATGTGGGCCTGCAAGAGAGTTCGCCAGACGCTGCCCTATGTCCACAGCCAAGATGGGCTCTGGAGGGAAGGGAACTGGTAGAAATTCCAGATAGGAATCTGAGATCAGGGGAGACTGGAATTCCTTAAGGAAGCCTAGGACATTGAGAAACTTTAAGAAGTCATCTTAGCCAGTTTGAAGTGGCGACTAAAGAAGTGAAATGGCAGGAGGTCTAAGACAGGTCCCTGAGTCTCTGCCCTGGAGAGGAGTGGGAAAGCAGCACACAGTCTTACACCCTCCCGCTTCCCACGAGGGAGCAAAAGGGCTGAGAAAACCAGGGAACCAGGAGGGGCATCAAGATCAAAATGAGTTGGACTTGGAGTTTGTGGACCACAACCAGAGACAGTGGTGTGACCATAAATGGCTCAAGGAACACTGGATGAATAGACGGTGAAGACAGAAGACCAGATGCCCCTCCCCTCCAATTCACTGACAGCATGAAGCTCTCCTCTATGTCTCAGATACAGCCCCAGGGAGAAGTTATCCCTCATTGACTAAGTTTTAGTGCCTGTCACCAGTGGAATAAGGGCTTAAGTTAGAAATGAAATGGCGTAACTTTTCTTATGTTTTTAAAGTCATGTTTTTTGTGCACTCAAGTTTGTGGACAGTGAAAATGATATTTATGCTACATTGTGGTAACAGGAAAATATGAAAATAATCCATAATTGTTACATGACAAGGAATGTTTAAAAAAATCTGAATATCCTGACGAGCCAGGGTAGATTATTGCTGGTAGTCACTCTCAGGGTCGCTTATGAAAGAGGCTCTATAAAATTGAAGTAAGCATATAGACATCTCACAGTAATTACATTTTTCTTATAATGATCAGATCTTTGTTAACACAAAATGATTTTGATCTGAGCACCACAAATGAAAACAAAGTAAACATAGAACATTTGAGCCAGGCACGGTGGCTCATGCCTGTAATCTCAACATTTTAGGAGGCTGAGGCGGGAGGATCATTTGAGTTTAGGAAGTCAAGGCTGCAGTGAGCTATGATCATGCCACTACACTCCAGCCTGGGTGATTAGAGCAAGACCCTGTCTCAAAAAAAAAGAAAAGAAAAGAAAAAAGAAAGAAACAGAAAGTTGGTGTGTAAAACATATAATAAATGAAAAATAACTAAGATCATGATACAGTCAGGAGAAATAAAGGATACCTTTCCAGGGCTTAAAACATCATGCTGAATGAATACCTCCACAATGATCTTGAGGACTTGATCAATAGTGAGGGTATTCCAAAGATAAAAGGTCTAGAAGATGAGAAGGAATAAAGAGGCTTTGCTTGAGATAGGGTAGAACCAGAAGTGGGGATATCCCTGAAAATATCAGAAGGAAATTAATAGCCACCTAGAATATTCATTGATACTGCTGTCCTTAGAGCATCTTGTGCTCTTTAATGACCATGAGCTTTCATTTGGACAGTCACAAGAAGTGTGATGAAAAACAGATAAAACACAGGACCTTACTAAGGAGGTTACTGATAGGAGACCCTTTCATTAAAAATGGTGGTTCAAAGAATACTCAAGCCAAGAATTTCTTTTGAAAGAGTCATGGAGCAGGGTGCAGTAGCTCACACCTATAATCCCACCATTTTGGAAGGCCAAGGTGGAAGGATCATTGAGCCCAGGAGTTTCAGACCAGCCTGGGCAATATAGCAAGACCCAGTTTCTACATTTTTTTAGTTAGCCAGGTGTGGTGGTGCACACCTGTAGTCACAGCTACTATGGAGACCAAGGCAGGAGGATCACTGGAGTCCAGGAGTTTGAGGCTGTAGTGAGCTATGATCCTACTACTGCACTCCAATCTGGGCAACAGAGTGAGTCGCTCTCTAAAAATAAATAAAAGGTTCTCAGGTTGGTAATGACCCCCAGATTCCTGACAGAAGAAAATTTCTCTTGAAGAATGCTACTTCAGCCAGGTTGCAAAGAATTTCCATACATAAATTTCCGCTAAACTTGACTTCACATTTGAATATCCTTAAGAACATGAGAAAACAAGGCACCATGAGCAAGAGTCAGCAGGAATAACAGACAGTAGAATCAGACCTGCATAGACTTCAGTAGGTGTATTTTGAAAATCTATATGGTTAAAGAAAGGTGTTGTGGTTTGCAAATGTTTCATTATATGTTTAAAGAAATAAAAAGGGGCATTGAAATTATGAGTAAGAGGGGAAAAAAGACAATAAAAATATCCAAGCAGTTTTGAAAAAACACTAAATAGAACTAACAGAGATAAAAAATTATAGTAATTGAAGTTTTAAAACACAAGAAATGGATTAAATAGAAGATTAGACACATCTGAAAGCAGGATTCATATATAATTTTAAAGTTAAAATTATACCGAGATGCAGCACAGAAAGACAACTAGATTGTAGAGAGAAAAGACAAGGAATAGGTGCTCGAGAGCACCTGACACACAATAAAAGCTCTACAAAATCATAAAAGAATGGGGAGTTGGGGAAAACAATAGTTGGAGACAAAATGGCTGAAAATTTTTCAGCTTTGTTGGACAAGACTCAGATCCAGAAATTAAAATGCTTTCTAAGTGGGATAAATACAAAGGAGTCTGCATCTAGACCATTATAGTAAAACTACAGAATAGCAATTGGAAACGAGATCTTGGAATCAGAGAAAGAAAAGACCTATGTACATTAAAAAGAACAATTATTACACAGACAGGATACAATGGAAACCAAAAGACAGTGGACTAGTGTCTTCAAAGTGCTAAGAAAAAAAAAAAAAGACTGCCAACCTAAAATTGTATAGCCTATGTAGATTATATTTAGAGCGAAGCCAAATAGAAACATTGTTTAGACAAACCAAAAAAAAAAAAGAAATTTTACAATCAAGTCCTTATTAAAGGCAATTAATCAAAACACTACAGAAGAATATCAGTAGGAAAAAAGAAAATCCCAGAGTAAAGATAAGACACATAAGTAATGTCAAGCAAAAAAATTGTTAACATTTAATGAAATCTAAAACAAACATTGAATGTATAAAACAAAAAGAATGAAGTATCTAATTTGTAGTATCAAAAATATAGGAAGAACTAAAATAGCACTTGAGTAGAAACAGGGTAGGCAGATTTTTTGCACTATCTGCGAGAAGGGTAAAAACACTAATTGATTTATTAAGTAGGCGTGCTAAACATCCCGGGTAACTCAGACAAAAAGTATAATTTATTACTTTCAAACTAGTACAGTGAAAATTAATAGAGTGAGAAAAATCAATCAAAAAGAAGGCAAGACATGAAAAAAGAAAAGTGGAGCCATATGGCATATTTGAGAACACAAAATAGCAGAAATAAATCCAAACGCATCTGAAGTTTGATAGCCTGAGTAAAAAATATAAGCATAGCTATTAGCTGTTCATAAGAGAAATTCTTAACTCATCTCTCACTTTATATAAGAATCAACTCAAGATGGATCAAAGACTTAAATCTAAGACCTGAAACCACAAAAATTCTATTAGAAGATAACATCAGAAAAACTCTTCTAGACATGGACTTATGCAAAGAATTCATGACCCAGAACCCAAAAGCAGATGCAACAAAAATAAATAAATGGAACCTGATTAAACTAAAAGCTTCTGCACAGCAAAAAAAAAACAATCAGCAGTGTAAACAGACAATTCATGGAGGAGGAGAGAAAATACTTGCAAACTGTACATCCAAAAAAGGACTAATATCCAGAATCTACAAGGAACTCAAACAAATCAGCAAGATAAAAACAAATAATCCCATCAAAAAGTAGGCAAAGGGCATAAATAGAAAATTCTCAAAAGAAGATATACAAACAGCCAACAAACATATGAAAATATGCAAATTAAACCACAGAGGAATGCAAATTAAAACCACAATGCAAGAATGGCCATAATTTAAAAGTCAAAAAATTATAGATGTTGGTGTGGATGTGGTGAAAAGGGAATAGTTGTACACTGCTGGTGGTAATGTAAGCTAGTACAACTACTACGGAAAACAGTATGAATATTCCTTAGGTAACTAAAAGTAGAGCTAGCATTCAATCTAGTAATCCCACTACTGGACATCTACCCAAAGGCAAAGAAGTCATTATATGAAAAAGATACACGCACACGTACGTTTATAGCAGCACAACTGCAAAAATATGGAACCAACCTAAATGCCCATCAAGCAACGAGTAAATAAAGAACATGTAGTATATATACACCATGGAACACTACTCGGCCATAAAGTGAAATGAAATAATGGCATTCACGGCAACCTTGATACAGGTGAACATTATTCTAAGTGGAGTAACTCAAGAATGGAAAACCAAACATCGTATGTTCTCACTTATAAGCAGGAGCTAAGCTATGAGGATTCAAAGGCGTAAGAATGATGTAATGGACTTTGGGAATTCAGGGGGAAGGGTAGTGGGGGAATGTGAGATAAAAGACTACATATTGGCTACAGTGTACACTGCTCAAGTGACGGGTGCGCCAAAATCTTAGAAACCACCACTAAAGAATTTATCCATGTAACCAAAAACCACCTGTTCCCCAAAAACTATTGAAATTAAATTTAAAAAAAAAAGAGACATACTCAGCTGGGAGCAGTGGCTCATGCCTGTAATCCCAGCACTTTGGGAGGCTAAGGCGGGCAGGTCGCCTGAGGTCAGGAGTTCGAGATCAGCCTGACCAACGTGGTGAAACCCCACCTCTACTAAAAATACAAAAATTAGCTGGGAGTGGTGGCTGGAGTCTGTAATCCCAGCTACTTGGGAGGCTGAGGCAAGAGAATTGCTTGAACCTGGGAGGCAGAGGAGACCAGATCACGCCATTGTACTCCAGCCTGGGTGACAGAGCAGGACTCCATCTCAAAAAACAAAAAGAAAGACATGCTTAAAGCACAAGGACATGAAAGGTTGAAAGTAAAAGGTTGGGAAATATACCAGGAAAACACTAGCCAACAGAAGGATACAGTGGCTAGGCTATACTACCACTGAACAACAACAAAAACCTTTAAGAAAAAAGTATTCGTAAAGATAACATGGTCACTCTATATTAACAAAATCTTCAATCCACAAAAAAAGCTGTAATAGTTCTAAACGTTTACATACTTAATAATAAATCCTAAAAATATGGTTAGCATTAGAGTAGAAAAAGTATTAACTAAATTATAAGGGCAATTTACAAATCAACCATCTTTGTAGAATATTTTAACGCAAACTTATCAATTATAGTTAAATCAAGCAAACAAAAACAATGAAAACTAAAAAGACAGGACATTTTAACAGCTCAATTAACAAGTTTGGATTTATATATTACCCAACAATTGAAGAATATATATTCATTTTCAAATACCCAGCATATTTTTGAATAGGCCATATGCTACACCATGAAACAAGTCTCAACATATTTCAAAGAATTCATATCATATGAGCAAATTCTTTCACAACAATAAAATTAGGTTAAAAATCAATAACAAAAAGAAAACTAGATTTTTAAAAAATCATTTGGAAATTTAAGTCATGCTTTCCAATAACTTATGAGTAAAAAAAAAATAGAAATTAGAAGAGAGTCAAAATGAAAACATACTGAAAATACACATATTGAACTGAAATGTTACTAACAGAAGTGTTTTTTGTTTTAGGTGCTTATATTAGAAAAGAAACGGTTGAAAATGCACAAAACATCCAGCTTCAGAAGTTAGATAAAAGGCAAGAAAGTTAAATTTAAGAAAGCAGAAAGTGGGCAAAAATAAAGAAAAACAAATTAATAAAACAGAAAACAAACATATAATAAATATCAACAAAGCCAAAATTTAGTTCTTAGGAAAAACTAGTTAAATTGACAACCTCTTGCAAGATTAATCCAGAGAAAAGAAAGAAGATATAAAGAAACATTATTAGGGATGAATACAAAGGCATAACCACAGACGCTATAAAGATCTAAAAAGATAATAAAACATTATGAATAAGAAACCAATAAATTTTCAAAAATTATACAAAATGGAGAAATTCACAGAAAGAAATTTAACTTACCAAAACTGACTCAGAAAGAACCAGAATGCCAAATTAGTTCTATGACTATTAATGTAATCCAAATTTCTCACAAAGGCAGCAGGCCCAGACTTTTATGGCAAGTTCAGCAAACTTTTAAAGAACTTATCAATCCAATGTTATCCAATTTTCCAGAAAAAAGTGGGAATACTCTTCAACTTATTTTATGATGTTTGATAATGTATACAGGACCCTATATATAGCAACTGTATAAAAAAGGGATATTACAAGCAAATTTCACATGTTAACACAGATGTAATACCTAAACAAAATATTAAGAAAACAAATATGTTTTTAAAAGTTAATACATACAGACCAAATTGGTTTATTGTTAGAAAATTGATTGGTTTATTGTTAGAAAATCGATTAATTCACCACTTTGGTTAAAAGAGAAAACCATTTGATTATCTTAATACGTGCAAGGGAAATAGAGCATTAAAAAAACAAGTTTTGCAAACTAAAAATTGACAGGAACATCTTAACCTCATAATGAGAATTTAAACAAACTAATGCAAACACTATATTTAACAGTGGTACAATCATAGCTCACTGTAACCTCTAACTCCTAGGCTCAAGGCATCCTTGTGTTTCAGCCTTCAAAGAAACCAGGGCTACAGGCACATTCCACCACACTCAGCTAATTTTTTTATTTTTTGTAGAGACAAGGTCTCCTTATGTTGCCAAGATTGGTCTTGACCTCCTGGCCTCAAGTGATCCTCTTGCCTCAGCCTCCCAAAGTGCTGGGATTCTACTTGTGCACCACCACGCCCAGCTTGCACTGGCTTTTAAATTAGAAAAAAGTGACATACATGACCATCTTATTCACAATGTACTGGAAGGCCTACCCAGTATGATAGGAGAGTAAAACAAGAAAAGCTTCAAAAGGAGTATGAACAGAAAAAATATCACTAGTGTTCTCCATTCTAAACCCCAAAGAACCTATAGTAAATGTTTGGCATTTGTGCTCAGCAATGTTACTAAAACAAAACAACTAAAAAAGCTAATTGCATTTCTATGCACCAGAAACAAATAAGTAGAAATTAAAATTTTTAAATGATATTATTTACAGTAGTAAAAACGATGGGGAAAACATAAGCAGTGTGGACGAGGCACTGAATGTCTCAAGATGAGACACGCAAGAAGGTAGGTGGCTGAGTTGCCATGATAAAAGGTTGTGGTTAAACAGGATAATTGAATTTAAGATTCCAGAGGTGAAGCCACTCTGTGTGATGACAAGGGCCAAGGCATTCAGCAAATGGCTGAACAGAAGCAGAGGTACCAGTAACTTCATCATTTCCTTCTAAGAGGTATTGGATGGGAGAATCTGTTTGTAGGCATGGAGAAGAGTCTGTAGGTCCTGTCCAGAGGTTGTTTTAGTATGTTTTGATTCAGATCAATAAATGTAGCAAAAATGCTTTCATTCTCATTTTTCTATAACAAATAAAAACATGTTTTGTTTGTATTTATTTTATGATCATCTGGCTTAAGAGTGCGGCAGATGGAGCATGCAACTCCCAGACACAACCACCCAGGAAATATTACTGGAAAAAAATCAGGAATATTTAATTTCAAAATTCACAATTCTTATAACAAATAAATGTATCAACTACAAACATGTGCATGCTTGCGTTTTTGTGTGTATGTTTTCTGGGGAAACACTCTAAATCAGATTATAGGAAATTGCCATCTTTGTAGTCATATAAGTCAATATCAGCAATTGCATATTTTCATATTTTCTGGGTCTGCTATATGAAAATTACTGACCAAGCTGAAAAGATTGGTTTTATAGATAAAGGGAATGGGGTGTTATCCCACTACTTTATGCTTTTACAGCAAAAAAACAAAAACAAGCACAGCTAAGTGGCCATTATGTTTTGCTACTATTGCCAATATGATTCTATGAACTATGTTAAGAAGCTATAAAGTAAAATATTTTGCTGGGTACTTCTTAGTCAACTCGAGCAGATATTATCTCTTGACTAATGAATAAAGGTTCATTTGATTATAAAATGCAGTAGTATATTAGTGTGATCTTGGCGCATATTATATGTGGTACAATATCTAACTGGCATAGATTCTAATTCTGATGCTTTTATGTAGGCCTTGCTTCCCTATTAAAATTGGAAGTGTTAATTTGCCAGTAATCACTCCACTTTCTCCTATCGTCTAGAAAAAGGACAGGCCCTTACTGCATGGATAAAATGTAGTAATGCATTTAGTGCTAGGCCATGATTTTAGACCTCCAGCTGTTTTACTGGTTGTGTAACTAAAAATAAGATAATGTTATGCTGGGTAACCACGGCTTTTGTAGGCATTCACATTTTACAAATCACTGCACAGTATGTAAACCATTATATTTTTTAAATGCTTAAATCCGACCTGGGAGTCTCACACTTCCATTATTAAAGAAGAGCTTGCTAGACTGTGAAGTGGTCTGAATCCTGGAAAGGGAAGCTGGTGGGCTGAGTTTATACCGTCCGAAAAATTCCTCCACACTACACATCCCTGAAGCCCAGTTGAAAACAAGCATTCTTTGCCATCAACGATGAAGAGCAGAATTGTCGAAGGTTGGTGGGTTTTTTATTTTTATTTGATCTGTAAACCTCCTACTTATTCAAATAATGCAAACCAGAAAGCAGTATATTGAGCAAGAACAGTGGTGAGAAATAATGTGCCTCTCTAAACAGGCTTACGTTAAAAATGAAGGGTCAGAGGAAAGAACTTTGCTGGTTCACATCATGCAAACGCATAAAAGTCCTGTGATATTTATACTTCTGTGATCTAATCAGAAGCCCAAAGCATGCTGTCTTTAACTGAATTATTTGTTTTGCATGAAAGCATTGATAAATAAGTAGAGCTATCCTGAGCCACATTTTTACAACAGCATCTGCTTTCAGAAATCCCAGTCATTCAGAACAAATGCTCCTGGGGCACAGTGTCCCACAGAGACACAAATACTGGTAAGGACTTGGTGAAACTGTACAGTGTCTGAAATCGCTCTCAAGGTTCTATGGACGATTTACATTAAAAACAACAACAATGACGACAACAACTGAGATGGCCTTTAATTTCTCCAAACACTGCATCCCTTATAGAAACCCAAATTTATGTAGAGGCATCTAAAGCTCATATAAATGTGGTTGCATTCCCTACTTGGGCAGGGAAGACAGGGATCCCTGGGAAGCAAAATGATTCAGGTGTCAATCAAGGCCAAATAAATAGCAAAACGTGTGCAATTAGAAGTGCATACATGTCCAAGCAATGTTAGCTGATTCTTAGATCCAAATTTTAACTCACTTTTAATCACCGAGTGAGTAGTTGAGAGGCTTATCATAGGAATGGAAGACTGAAAATAGGCTTGTCTGTGGCTTCCAACCATTACAATGTGGGTCGAGAGGCCAGAGAAGAACCAAAGGGATTTAGGAGTGTGTCTTTGAAAGATGAGACTTAGTATATAGGAAATGTAGTTAGAAATCGCTCCATGTGTGAGCTTTTAAGAGTGGATTTCTATGTGGGATTGATAGAGGGAGATGGACAAGGTTATTGATTCTGTGAAAAAAAGTGAAGGTACGAAGATCAGTGAAAAATGTAGTGTTCCTGGGAATCCAGAAAAATTAAAGTGTATAAAACTCGTCTTTTCTAACAAGTTCCTCATGTTCTTCAAGAGTGAAGACTAAAATCCCTTCCTTCCCCAGCCTTTGTCTCCTGCACAGGTGCTGTTCTTTACTCTTAAGGATGCAAAACTGAGTCTTCCATTAAGGCAGGAATGGGCAGGACTCTGTTGGTCTAAAATGTATCTCCTATGGGGGCCAGGCGCGGTGGCTCATGCCTGTAATCCCAGCACTTTGGGAGGCCGAGGCAGGCAGATCACCTGAGGTCAGGAGTTCGAGACCAGCTGGACAACATGGCAAAACCCCATCTCTACCAAAAATACAAAAATTAGCCGGGTGGCATGTGTCTGTAGTCCCAGCTACTCAGGAGGCCGAGGCAGGAGAATCACTTGAACCCAGGAGGCACAGGTTGCAGCGAGCCGAGATCGTGCCATTGCACTCCAGCCTGGGCAACAAGAGCGAAACTCCATCTCAAACTAAATAAATAGATAAAAATAAAAATAAAACATATCTCCTGTTGGGTTTGGGTCAGGATCTTTACAGCCAGAGGGGAACTTAGAATCCATCTGGTGCAAACCTCTAATTTTATTCACAGGGACCTGTGACACAGAGATGTTAAGTGGCTTGCCTGAGGTCACATAGCTAATAAGCCATGAATTAAGCCAAATCTTTCTGAGCGTAAGTCGTGTGTTCAATAGTACCAGACGGTCTGTACTTTCAATTCTTTCCACTCCAAAAAGGCAACTGGGAATGGTGAAACTAATTCTTCAAAATCATACCTATCCCCATCACAAGGGACAATATCAAATGTCAGAAGATAAAATGTCACAAGCCATGCTTTGGCATGGACACTGAGCACAGTGTGAGAGCCCATCTGAGTGGACAAGAGGCCGTGGCTGAGGAGTGGCCAGTGACGAGCAGGGCGTGGACAGAGGCCTCACCTCCCCTCGGAGTGCCAGACGGCAAGCACAACTTCAATGTGAGTCACCAAATCACTGAGTCACACCTTTCCCTTCTGGCTGACTCCAGCTTAATCTGAAGGGTGGGGTGAATACGCCCAGTCCTAAACTGAAGACTGTGCCATTTTTTTTCTAGGGAAAATGAAAGACCCGAGGAACTTAGCTTGGGGTTTGCTTGTTCTTTTGAAGCTTTACAATACCTGCATCTCAGGCCAAATTAACAATTAACATATATGTATATAAAAACATAAACATATATATACATTATATATACATAAACATATAGATACACACACCATAAACATATATATTTAAAAACCATGAAACAAAAACAAAGGTCAACTTTAACATATACGTTAAACATACATATTATATATTTTATGTTTAACATATATAATATATAATACATTATATTATATATTATATATGCTTGACATATATGTTAAAGTATTATATATTACATATTATATATGTATTATATATGCTTAACATATATGTTTAACATATCTATACTATATATTATATATTATAAACATAATATATGTTTAATATACACATGTTTAATATATATGTTTAACATATATATGTTAAAGTTGGCCTTTGTTTTTGTTTTATGGGTTTTTTTTTTAATGTCCTAAAAAAGCCGTAGGGCCTTTGCAAGCATTTTCAAACAATGCCAAGTTCTTAACATTATCCTTTGAAGCCCTGCAAGTTCCAGCCAATTTGGCCCCTACTGTCTTCATGTTTAAGTGCAAGACTTTTACTTCAGAAAAATTAAACAACAGACATATGACATGAAGTCATCTAAGTATGTTGATGCTGTGTCTTCACATTTGCACCAGGCCCACAGATACAACCCCTCCACTCTCAGCCAATCCAGCTCCTAGGATTCAACATTCTGAAATCCAAGCTCTTTTCGATCAGCTCATTGAAAGCGCGTTACCTCTGCACTCTGCCCTATCCCCACCTTCCTGGCTGTCCCATGTCTCAGCCTAATGACAACATATTAACTAATTTACTTCATCAGTCTTATGGTTGCTGGGAAAATATTGCACAGATTAGATAACTTATTGAAGAAGGCAAAAAAGTGCCTCTTCTCTCTAGCCTAGTGGCAGTTAGAAGTCACTCAGCCCACTTGCAATTTGGTTCGCCTCTCTGGAAAGTGCCCAGATGTTCTGAAGCCCTTCCTCTCATTCTTCCTTAACTATGCCAGGTATTCTGGAAAACTGAAAGGCCAGAATAACATCTCATTTCTCTCCCACTTCCCCCAAAATATTATATTCATTGAGTAGAGAAGCTTTTGACAAGGAAAGTCTTCAATAAACAAATAAAGCAGGCTTTTTTTAAAAACTCTGAAGTTACCACAAAGCAGATATCACATTCAAAAGATGATGAGAATTAGGCTTTCCCCCACCCATCAATCACTCTACCGAAAGCCATTAATATTATTAGTTGCAAATCCATTGGTTAAATTGCCTCATCACATTTTCTAGACCATGATCTAGGAAATGTAAAGATGAGGGGTAAGGAGTGAAGACAGATTCCCCTGGAAGAGAAGTTATGACCACTCGGCTGGCAAGATTTTTCTACTGAAAGGCGGCAGGCAGTTCAGTGGAATTCTCAGAAGGGGTGCCCAACCCTAGGGTTTCACATTAAACTTGTTAGTGTATAACTAGCACCCTTGCTTTTGCTAATTATATGAACCCATTAGCTGCTATTATTTCTTGTCCATTTCTTTAGCCAGTGTTCCCCACTCCCTATGTTTAAAAAAGTTACATGAAGTTGTACTCATACCTCATCAGTGGGTGATGCTTCTGTATCTTTGTCCTCTGAAGATGATGTGGAGAAACAGCCCATCAACAGTGCCTTCTATAGCTCTAGAGATACCCTCCCTGGTCTCCAAGACTTTGGCTGTTAAGTTTGGTGCTGCTCAACATTTTAATATTTTTATTATTGCTATAGAAACATTTCTTAATTGTAGATGTTTAAATATCGCTCATCATTTGTTGAATCTCTAAGAAACTGGTGGGTTTTCTCATTTCTGCTTCAGAAACAAGGAAATAAGAGATTAGGTGGCACTCGGGATTAATATTCTTCCTGAATCCTGTTTCACAGCTCCCTAAGAGGCAGCACCTGCACAAAGAGGGAAGAGGATGGGCATCTTTTTCTTGGAAGCAGGAGCACCTGGGTCCCAGTCCAGGCTTGCTCAGCCTTTCCCTAGATGTGTCACTGTGGGCAAGTTACTTAACTCCTCTGAGACGCCTGTACTTCCTCAGTCGATGTATCTACCTTGTCAAAGGTCAACAGAATAAATTGTGGAGAATAACTAGCATAATATTAATAGATAATAGCAACTGTTATGAGGCCCAAAAGAGTCAGGAAGGCAAGCTCTACACACAGTTGGTTCAATCAGTCATTCTGTTGTAATTGACTGACTGGACGTGCTAAGTGGCATAAAATGTTTGGCTTAAGTCTACTGTTAGTTCAACCATTTAGGGAGATAATTTTGACCCCACTCAAAGATATCCCTCCTCATCCTCTGTTAATGTAGTAAACTAGAAAGCAATGCATCTGGAATAGAATGTCTTATTTATGTCAGAATAAAATATATTGCTTTTGTAATGGGCCTTGTCAATTTTTCTCAAAGCCTCCCTCCCATCCCATCACTTTCAGTCGTGGAGATTGGGTATCTTGGTGTCCCATCTCCAGAGTGGTTCCCAATGGTCCTGTGCTGGTCAGTTTAATTATTGGTTCAGGAAGGGGCGTGTAACCCATGCTAAGTTAATCCTAGGGATATCCAGGATTTTGTTTAGTGGTTGAGGGAAGAGCAATTCTCTCTTCCTCTAGGAAGGCATGGCTTGCCCATAAAAAGCTGGATCTGCTGCAGCCACTTCCTTCTCTCAGAGAATCCAAACTGAGGATGAAACCAACCACCAGAAGAAGGCAAAGCAAAAACAATCTCAAAGAAACAGAGCCGGGGAGCTGATCAAAGCATCTGAGGCTTCCTAGAATGTTGAACTTTTCAATTTCTTGAGCCAATAAATTCCTTTAAGCCCATTTAGAATTGGGTTAGCTGGTATGTGTGGCCTCATGTGTGTTAACTGTATGATTTATTGTGCTGCACTATTATACCACCACCCTTTATCAAGAGTTGATATACAAAACCCATTATATATGTTTCTGCATCTTCTGGAAAACCAGTCTTGAAGGCATTATACTACCATTGTCCTTTAAAAAACAAATCCAGCTAAGTGGGGTAGCTCACGCCTATAATCCCAGGTACTTGGAAGGATGAGAGGGGAGGATCACTTGAGGCCAGAGTTCAACATCAGCCTGGGCAACACAGCAAGACCCCATCTCTAACAATAAATAACTTAAAAAACATGAATCCATGTGGTGAATTTACTCTTTGAATTTAATGTTAGAGGGGAACAGAGCTTACTTCTAGAGAATCTACATGCTATCATTTTCCAAACTAGATCTATATACCCACATAATTTCCTTTTTGCCTCAACTGTCTGGAAAGCAAAGATACATGATGTTGGCAGGTTTGGTCACAAGCACTGCAGGGACCTTGGCAATGTGTAAAAACAGGAAGACAGGGGAAGCTGTGAACATGGTTGTCAGGGTCCCCAACCCCAACTGGGCATCAAAGAGTGGCAGGAGCCCTGGATATGCTTGGGAGGACAGAAGATTCAAACAGACAGCAAGTGCACTCAGAGGTTTAGAACATCTTGGATTGGATCAGGCTGCTCGTAGGCCCTTAATAAATAGCAGTTCTCTTCAAGGCCACATTGGTAAAAGCGAACATGAGAACCACCCGCATCAGATCTACCTGAAGAGTCCAGGGGAATTGTTGAGAATGAAGATTCCTAGGCTTCAACCTGGCCAACTGCATCTGATTCTAGGTGGCCTTTGGAAATCTGGGCCTCTTATAACCTCCTCAACTAAATCTGATGCATTCTAAATTTCCCAAATTTGCTTGACTGTAAGACTTGTTAATACACTGACTACAGTTCCCCACCCCAGAACTCATGAATCAGAATCTCCAGGGGAAGGGTCTAGGAATATTCACATTTAACAAGCACCCCAGGAAATTCTTCTCATCAAGTGTTTAGGAAATGCTTCCTACTTTAGGTCAGGCTTCTATAACAAAGTAATATAGACTGGGTGGCTTATAAACAACAGAAATTTATTTCTCACAGCTCTGGAGGCTGGAAGTCTGAGATCAGGATGCCAGCATGGTTGAGTTCTCGCAGAGGCCCTCTCTGGGTTGCAGACTGCTGCCTTCTTATATCCTCACATGGTGGAAAGAGAACAAGAGAGCTCTATGGGGTCTCTTTCATAAGGACATTAATCTCACTCAGGAGAGCGCCATCCTCATGACCTAATTATCTCCCAAAGGCTCCACCTCCTCAAACCATCATATTGAGAGTTAAAATTTCGACATACAAATTGGAGGGGAGGATATATTCAGTTCATAAATTTTCCCTAGAGAGTACTGGAAATCCATTGGCACCAGAGCCCAAGGGCTCCCACATCCCAGGTTTGCTGGGAAGTTGTGACAGGAGGCCCATGTGACACTGGAAGATGTAATGAAGTCATCAGATCCAAGATCTGGAGAGGCTGACTTGCTTCTAAGTCCTTCAAGATGGTGAACTTGAAGCTAGCCATCCATGGGCTTCCCACACCTGCCAGGTGCAAGCCTGGATCTGCTAATGCTACCCAACGCTGGGACCAGCTGCCCAAAGCTGGGCAAACTGAAGCCAGGGCACAGGAGGTGTTTGCCTGCAGCAGTCATCAGACTCCAAGCATTTCATGCTCTCTCATGATTGGATCTCAACTATGGCTGCTTTAAGTCAGCTGAGGAGCTTTAATAAAATCCATGTAGGGCTCCACCCAAACTAATGAAATCAGAACGACGGGGGCAGGGGGGACTGCTGTGTTTATTACCCCCATCACCCCCATCTAGATGGCTCTGTGCACAGCCATAGTTGGGAAACACTGTGAGTGGTGTCCACTTTTCTTCCTTCATCTCTGCTATCAACTGCCCTGCTCTGCATTCTTATTGAAAAGGCATCTCTTTAACTGTTGTTGCAAATCTGCGTGGAAATACTTTAAAACATTTTAAGTCACTCATTAAATCAGTCAACTAGTGAGTTCATCTTTTTAAGGTTATTTTTTATTTTTTTAAAAACAGGGTCTCTCTCTGTCACCCAGGCCAGGGTACAGCGGCACAATCATAGCTCACCGCGGCATCAAACTCCTAGGCTCAAGCAATCCTCCTGTCTCAGTCTCCTGAGTGGCTGGGACTACTGCGTTGCTGCACAGCACCCTGCTTAGCTACTTTAAAAAAAAATTTTGTAGAGACAAGGTCTTACTATGTTACCTAGGCTGGTCTCAAACTCCGGGTCTCAAGTGATCTTCCTGACTTGACCTCCCAAACCTCTGGGATTGTAGGCATGACCCACTTCACTTTTTAAAAAATATACAACATATAGGTGAATTGGTATTTTAAAAATCCTTCCTTGATGATGGAATATAAATCATAAAAAATTCTGTAGCTAGAATTATAAATGTGATTGCCTCTTTAGAATTCAGATTTATGCACACAAATGTCTACTAGATATATTATAATGTAAAAATCATCTGATGACTGGAGTGATGTTTTGAAGATGAAATAAGAGGATTGAAATAAAAGGTGGTGTGATGAAGAGCAAAGACCGTACTATATTTTCATCTGCATAAATACCAAAACATGCAGTCAATTAAGTCTAATGTTAAAACAATAAATGGTAATGGTTAAAAGCAAAAAAAAAAAAAAAAAAAAAAAAAAAAAAAAAAGAATTGGAGGATATTTATACTTTTTTTTTTTTTTTTTTTTTTTTTTTTTTTTTTTTTTTGAGACAGAGTCTTGCTCTGTCACCCAGGCTGGAGCGCAATGGCTTGATCTCTGCTCACTGCAACCTCCACTTTCCCAGTTCAAGCGATTCTCCTGCCTCAGCCTCCGGAGTAGCTGGGATTACAGGCACATGCCACCATATCTAGCTAATTTTTTTGTATTTTTAGTAGAGATGGGTTTTCACATGGCCAGGATGATCTCGACCTCCTAACCTTGTGATCCACCCGCCTTGGCCTCCCAAAGTGCTTGGACGACAGGTGTGAGCCAGGGTATTTATACTTTTATGGGATAGGAAAACCAATCTACATGAACACTAAGAGGTGGAGCCCTGGCCTTGCACCAGTCTACCCTCCAGAGACTTCGGTCACAAACATGAGAAGCCGCGTGTGCTCAGAAAGAGCACCAAGCATCCTGGGCTGTACAAGAGGAGAATGCACTGGAGAGGGTTTGTAAGCACCTTTTCCCCCAACGATAAAATATTCTTTTTAATGGAAACAGCAAGCAAAAAACTCTATAGGCAGCAGGGTGCAGTGGCTCATGCCTGTAGTCCCAGCACTTTAGGAGGCCGAGGTGGGTGGATCACCTGAGGTCAGGAGTTCGAGACCAGCCTGGCCAACATGGTGGAACTCCATCTCTACTAAAAATATAAAAATTAGCCAGGCGTGGTGGCGCATACCTGTAATCCCAGATACTCGGGAAGTTGAAGCAGGAGAATTGCTTGAACCCCGGAGACAGAGATTACAGTGAGCCGAGATCACACTGCTGCACTCCAGCCTGGGCGACAGAGTGAGACTCTGTCTCAAAAAATTAAATTAAATTAAATTAAATTAAATTAAATTAAATGTAAAACTCTATAGGCAAAAGTTTCTCGTTGCAACATGGGTCGTTAGGAGTAAAACTACCAATCGGTATCTTTGAAATAACAATGTTTCCAAAAGCATCACTTTAAGGTCCTTACTCATGGGACACATTTGCCATGAGTCTACTGTCTCACCAGCCAGCGACTCAACTTCATCATGCAGTGGTCCAAATAACAAGGGATCAGTGAGTCAAATGGAAGAATTTGGAAAAGTTTGGTAGGGGGAAATTAATGAATTAACGAAACTGATCCAACTATGGTGGGAAAAAAAGAGCTCTTGTGAAGTAGAGCAGAAAATTATTTCGATGGCCCTGCACTTTATAAATTGTTTATAGGCATGAGCTTGGATACAGTAGAAAGAACATTGGAAGTAGTGACTTCAGTTCCAGTCTCAGCCATAATATGTGCTGGCTCTGTGCCTCAGGCAAGTCTCTGAATCCTTCTGAATCTCAATTTCCCCAACTGAAAAAGGGGGGTGATAGTACCTACCTCACTAGATTATAATGTAGATCAAAGCAAATAACAGGTAAAGAAACCCTTTGAAAATTACCTTTGCTGGACAGTAGGGCATCTAGAAATGGTATAATTATATTCCATGCTGTGAAAATTTCTAGCTTAGAATTTTGAGCAATTAGGTGCTCCACAGCAAAATAAAGGACATGGAGAACTTGGAGAAGGTTCAGAAGACAGCCACAGGGATGATTAAAGAGATTGAAAATCAAAACCATGCTTAGGAAAGGTTAAAAGAACTGGGTTCATCCTGCTTGGAGAAGACAAGTCTACAGGGTAATTAAATCATTGTTTACAAGCACATGCAGCCTGGTGTCCAGCTGTTCCTTCCAACTGACAAAAGAGAAGAAAGTATTGTAGATCCTCATCACTGGCAGATTTGACATGTGAGGTTTCAAATCATTGTGCGTGACTCTGGAGGTTCATGACATGTCATAATTTGTATTTTTTTTTTCTAAGCCACGACTTCGAACCACAGGTGTGTGCAGGGAGCCCTGAGATGATCAGTGACTGAGTCTATCCAACTATCCAACATAGAAATCTCAATGGGGACTGGGTATGGAATCGCTTAGGCACTTTGGGAGGCCAAGGCAAGTGGATTATTTGAGCCCAGGAGGTTGAGACCAGCTTGGGCAACATACCATCTCTACAAAACATACAAAAAATTAGCCAGGTGTAGTGACGCACATGTGCAGTCTCAGCTACTCAGGAGGCTGGGATGGGAGGATCGCTTGAGTAAAGGAAGTCAAGACTGCAGTGAGCCATGATCACACCACTGCACTCCAGCCTAGGTGACAGAGCAAGACCTTGTCTTAAAAAAAAAATTAAAAAAAAAGAATTCTCAATGGAAATATGTTGTACTCCACGAATCGTCTTTCACAAAGTAATTCTCAGAAATAACAATAATAATAGCTTGATTATTGTTGACTCTGTAGCAAGCAGTGTGTGCTAAGAGCTTTCTGTGTAGTATTTCATCTCATGGAGAAAGGAAATGAGCATGAATCGGTTAAGGAACCCACTCAAGGTCACCCAAGCAGTAAGCAGAGGAGCAAGGGTTTTGTCCTAGGTGTTATCCAGATCCCAAGTTCTTCATAGCTGTCACAAACTTTCTTTGTGAAAAATGGCCCCCAAAATAGAGTCACCATGGATCTTAAATTCAGCTGATTAGATAAAAGAAAAAAATAAATTAATTAAAATAGAGTCACTGTCCAGGGTTGATGACAGCAATGAAGGCAAAGTGAGGAATTCAAATAGTGATGGTTATGAATTGAAGTTTCGAGGGTGGAGCCAAGATGGCCGAATAGGAACAGCTCCGGTCCCAGCTCCCAGCCCCAGCGACACAGAAGACGGGTGATTTCTGCATTTCTGCTGAGGTACCGGTTCATCTCACTAGGAGTGCCTAACAGTGGGTGCAGGACAGTCGGTGAAGCGCACTGTGCGCGAGCCGAAGCAGGGCGAGGCATTGACTCACTCGGGAAGCGCAAGGGGTCAGGGAGTTCCCTTTCCTAGTCAAAGAAAGGGGAAGCAGACGGCACCTGGAATATCGGGTCAGTCCCATCCTAATACTGCGCTTTTCCAACGGGCCTGGAAAAAGGCACACTAGGAGATTGTGTCCCGCACCTGGCTCGGAGGGTCCTATGCCCACGGAGTCTCGCTAATTGCTAGCACAGCAGTCTGAGATCAAGCTGCGAGGCAGCAGCGAGGCTGGGGGAGGGGCGTCCGCCATTGCCCAGGCTTGCTTAGGTAAACAAAGCAGCCAGGAAGCTCGAACTGGGTGGAGCCCACCACAGCTCAAGGAGGCCTGCCTGCCTCTGTAGGCTCCACCTCTGGGGGCAGGGCACAGACAAACAAAAACTCTGCAAGAACTTCCACAGACTTAAATGTCCCTGTCTGACTGACAGCTTTGAAGAGAGTAGTGGTTCTCCCAGCACGCAGCTGGAGATCTGAGAACGGTCAGACTGCCTCCTAAAGTGGGTCCCTCACCCCTGAGCAGCCTAACTGGGAGGCACCCCCCAGTAGGGACAGACTGACACCTCATTCAACCCGGTACTTCTCTGAGACAAAACTTTCAGAGGAACTATCAGACAGCTGAATTTGTGGTCTCACGAAAATCCGCTGTTCTGCAGCCACCGCTGCTGACACCCAGCCAAACAGGGTCTGGAGTGCACCTCTAGTAAACTCCAACAGACCTGCAGCTGAGGGTCCTGTCTGGTAGAAGGAAAACTAACAAACAGAAAGGACATCCACACCAAAAACCCATCTGTACATCACCATCATCAAAGACAAAAAGTAGATAAAACCACAAAGATGGGGAAAAAACAGACCAAAAAAACTGGAAACTCTAAAAAACAGAGCACCTCTCCTCCTCCAAAGGAACGCAGTTCCTCACCAGCAACGGAACAAAGCTGGATGGAGGATGACTTTGATGAGTTGAGAGAAGAAGGCTTCAGACGATCAAACTACTCTGAGCTACGAGAGGAAATTCAAAACAACAGCAAAGAAGTTAAAAACTTTGAAAAAAAATTAGAAGAATGGATAACTAGAATAACCAATGGAGAGAAGGGCTTCAAGGAGCTGATGGAGCTGAAAGCCAAGTTTCGAGAACTACGCGAAGATTGCAGAAGCCTCAGTAGCAGATGCGATCAACTGGAAGAAAGGGTATCGCTGATGGAAGATGAAATGAATGAAATGAAGAGAGAAGGGAAGTTTAGAGAAAAAAGGATAAAAGAAATGAACAAAGCCTCCAAGAAATTTGGGACTATGTGAAAAGACCAAACCTACGTCTGATTGGTGTACCTGAAAATGATGGGGAGAATGGAACCAAGTTGGAAAACACTCTGCAAGACATTATCCAGGAGAACTTCCCCAATCTAGCAAGGCAGGCCAGCATTCAGATTCAGGAAATACAGAGAACGCCACAAAGATACTCCTCGAGAAGGGCAACTCCAAGACACATTATTGTCAGATTCACCAAAGTTGAAATGAAAGAAAAAATGTTAAGGGCAGCCAGAGAGAAAGGTTGGGTTACCCACAAAGGGAAGCCCATCAGACTAACAGCTGATCTCTCAGCAGAAACTCTACAAGCCAGAAGAGAGTGGGGGCCGATATTCAACATTCTTAAAGAAAAGAATTTTCTACCCAGAATCTCCTATCCCGCCAAACTAAGCTTCATAAGTGAAGGAGAAATAAAACACTTTACAGAGAAGCAAACGCTGAGTGATTTTGTCACCACCAGGCCTGCCCTAAAAGAGCTCCTGAAGGAAGCACTAAACATGGAAAGGAACAACCGGTACCAGCCACTGCAAAAACATGCCAAATTGTAAAGACCATTGAGACTAGGAAGAAACTATAGCAACTAACGAGCAAAATAACCAACTAACATCATAATGACAGGATCAGATTCACACATAACAATATTAACGTTAAATGCAAATGGGCTAAATGCTCCAATCAAAAGACACAGACTGGCAAACTGGATAAGGAGTCAGGACCCATCAGTGTGCTGTATTCAGGAAACCCATCTCACGTGCAGAGACACACATAGACTCAAAATAAAGGGATGGAGGAAGATCTGTCAAGCAACTGGAAAACAAAAAAAGGCAGGGGTTGCAATCCTAGTCTCTGATAAAATAGACTTTAAACCAACAAAGATCAAAAGAGACAAAGAAGGCCATTACATAATGGTAAAGGGATCAATTCAACAAGAAGAGCTAACTATCCTAAATATATATGCACCCAACACAGGAGCACCCAGATTCATAAAGCAAGTCCTGAATGACCTACAAAGGGACTTAAACTCCCACACAATAATAATGGGAGATTTTAACACCCCACTGTCAGCATTAGACAGATCAACGAGACAGAAAGTTAACAAGGATATCCAGGAATTGAACTCAGCTCTACATAAAGTGGACCTAATAGACATCTACAGAACTCTCCACCCCAAGTCAACAGAATATACATTTTTTTCAGCACCACACCACACCTATTCCAAAATTGACCACATAGTTGGAAGTAAAGCTCTCCTCAGCAAATGTAAAAGAACAGAAATTATAACAAACTGTCTCTCAGACCACAGTGCAATCAAACTAGAACTCAGGATTAAGAAACTCACTCAAAACCGCTCTACTACATGGAAACTGAACAACCTGCTCCTGAATGACTATTGGGTACATAATGAAATGAAGGCAGAAATAAAGATGTTCTTTGAAACCAATGAGAACAAAGACACAACATACCAGAATCTCTGGGACACATTCAAAGCAGTGTGTAGAGGGAAATTTATAGCACTAAATGCCCACAAGAGAAAGCAGGAAAGATCCAAAATTGACTCCCTAACATCACAATTAAAAGAACTAGAAAAGCAAGAGCAAACACATTCAAAAGCTAGCAGAAGGCTAGAAATAACTAAAATCAGAGCAGAACTGAAGGAAATAGAGACACAGAAAACCCTTCAAAAAATTAATGAATCCAGGAGCTGGTTTTTTGAAAAGATCAACAAAATTGATGGACCGCTAGCAAGACTAATAAAGAAGAAAAGAGAGAAGAATCAAATAGATGCAATAAAAAACGAAAAAGGGGATATCACCACCGATCCCACAGAAATACAATCTACCATCAGAGAATACTACAAACACCTCTATGCAAATAAACTAGAAAATCTAGAAGAAATGGATAAATTCCTCGACAAATACACCCTCCCAAGACTAAACCAGGAAGAAGTTGAATCTCTGAATAGACCAATAACAGGTTCTGAAATTGTGGCAATAATCAATAGCTTACCAACCAAAAAGAGTCCAGGACCTGATGGATTCACAGCTGAATTCTACCAGAGGTACAAGGAGGAACTGGTACCATTCCTTCTGAAACTATTCCAATCGATAGAAAAAGAGGGAATCCTCCCTAACACATTTTATGAAGCCAGCATCGTCCTGATACCAAAACCTGGCAGAGACATAACCAAAAAAGAGAATTTCAGACCAATATCCTTGATGAACATTGATGCAAAAATCCTCAATAAAATACTGGCAAACCGAATCCAGCAGCACATCAAAAAGCTTATCCACCATGATCAAGTGGGCTTCATCCCTGGGATGCAAGGCTGGTTCAACATACGCAAATCAATAAATGTAATCCAGCATATAAACAGAACCAAAGACAAAAACCACATGATTATCTCCATAGATGCAGAAAAGGCCTTTGACAAAATTCAACAACCCTTCATGCTAAAAACTCTCAATAAATTAGGTATTGATGGGACGTATCTCAAAATAATAAGAGCTATCTACGACAAACCCACAGCCAATATCATACTGAATGGGCAAAAACTGGAAGCATTCCCTCTGAAAACTGGCACAAGACAGGGATGCCCTCTCTCACCGCTCCTATTCAACATAGTGCTGGAAGTTCTGGCCAGAGCAATCAGGCAGGAGAAGGAAATAAAAGGTATTCAATTAGGAAAAGAGGAAGTCAAATTGTCCCTGTTTGCAGATGACATGATTGTATATCTAGAAAACCCCATTGTCTCAGCCCAAAATCTCCTTAAGCTGATTAGCAACTTCAGCAAAGTCTCAGGATACAAAATTAATGTACAAAAATCACAAGCATTCTTGTACACCAATAACAGACAAACAGAGAGCCAAATCATGAGTGAACTCCCATTCACAATTGCTTCAAAGAGAATAAAATACCTAGGAATCCAACTTACAAGGGATGTGAAGGACCTCTTCAAGGAGAACTACAAACCACTGCTCAATGAAATAAAAGAGGATACAAACAAATGGAAGAACATTCCATGCTCATGGGTTGGAAGAATCAATATCGTGAAAATGGCCATACTGCCCAAGGTAATTTATAGATTCAATGCCATCCCCATCAAGCTACCAATGACTTTCTTCACAGAATTGGAAAAAACTACTTTAAAGTTCATATGGAACCAAAAAAGAGCCCACATCGCCAAGTCAATCCTAAGCCAAAAGAACAAAGCTGGAGGCATCACGCTACCTGACTTTAAACTATACTACAAGGCTACAGTAACCAAAACAGCATGGTACTGGTACCACAACAGAGACATAGATCAATGGAACAGAACAGAGCCCTCAGAAATGATGCCGCATAGCTACAACTATCTGATCTTTGACAAACCTGACAAAAACAAGAAATGGGGAAAGGATTCCCTATTTAATAAATGGTGCTGGGAAAACTGGCTAGCCATATGTAGAAAGCTGCAACTGGATCCCTTCCTTACACCTTATACAAAAATTAATTCAAGATGGATTAAAGACTTATATGTTAGACCTAAAACCATTAAAATCCTACAAGAAACCTAGGCAATACCATTCAGGACATAGGCGTGGGCAAGGACTTCATGTCTAAAACACCAAAAGCAATGGCAACAAAAGCCAAAATCGACAAATGGGATCTCATTAAACTAAAGAGCTTCTGCACAGCAAAAGAAACTATCATCAGAATGAACAGGCAACCTACAGAATGGGAGAAAATTTTTGCAACCTACTCATCTGACAAAGGGCTAATATCCAGAATCTACAATGAACTCAAACAAATTTACAAGAAAAAAACAAACAACCCCATCAAAAAGTGGGCAGAGGACATGAACAGACACTTCTCAAAAGAAGACATTTATGCAGCCAGAAAACACATGAAGAAATGCTCATCATCACTGGCCATCAGAGAAATGCAAATCAAAACCACAGTGAGATACCATCTCACACCAGTTAGAATGGCCATCATTAAAAAAGCAGGAAACAACAGGTGCTGGAGAGGATGTGGAGAAATAGGAACACTTTTACACTGTTGGTGGGACTGTAAACTAGTTCAACCATTGTGGAAGTCAGTGTGGCGATTCCTCAGGGATCTCGAACTAGAAATACCATTTGACCCAGCCATCCCATTACTGGGTATATACCCAAAGGACTATAAATCATGCTGCTATAAAGACACATGCACACGTATGTTTATTGCGGCACTATTCACAATAGCAAAGAGTTGGAACCAACCCAAATGTCCAACAACGATAAACTGGATTAAGAAAATGTGGCACATATACACCATGGAATACTATGCAGCCATAAAAAATGATGAGTTCGTGTCCTTTGTAGGGACATGGATGAAACTGGGAAACATCATTCTCAGTAAACTATCGCAAGGACAAAAAACCAAACACCGCATGTTCTCACTCATAGGTGGGAATTGAACAATGAGAACTCATGGACACAGGAAGGGGAACATCACACTCCGGGGACTGTTGTGGGGTGGGGGGAGGGGGGAGGGACAGCATTAGGAGATACACCTAATGCTAAATGATGAGTTAATGGGTGCAGGAAATCAACATGGCACATGGATACATATGTAACAAACCTGCACATTGTGCACATGTACCCTAAAACCCTAAAGTATAATAAAAAAATAAATAAATAAATAAATAAGCTTTTGCAAAAAAAAAAAAAAAAAAAAAGAAATTGGAAGTTTCACTGTATTTGGATGTAGCTGATATTTATAACACCAACATGACCACCTGAGAATTTGACATTCCATATACTGTTATATTAGCACATTTGGAGATTTTCTAGACCTGCAGCCTCTCTCCAGGTTCTGGTTCAAGTCAAGTTGGACTCTGATCACCTTCCTGCCAATATTTGTCCAGAATTTTTTACAAAATCTTTGCTTGCTGTCTACACAACAAAATTAACATCACATACAATCCTGCTTTCTGTCTATAGCTCACCTTCCCATATTCTCACTGTTTTCCATAATCTTAACACAGTACATGCATTTTCTAGGTAAATTCTTCAGTTCATTGCCACCGAACATGAGATGAACAAGGCCTGAGCTTTAGCCCATGAGTTGGTGCTGAAGGAAGAACCAAGGAACTTCTGTGTTAGGTTGCGTTGTTGTCAGAGGGGTTAGAAGTAGACTCATTGGGCCAGGCGTGGTGGCTCACGCATGTAATCCTAGCACTTTGGGAGGCAGAGACGGGCAGATTGCTTGAAACCAGGAATTCAAGACCAGCCTGGCCAACATGGCGAAACCCTGTCTCTACTAAAAATACAAAAATTAGCCACACCTGGTAGCGCGCACCTCTAGGCTCAGCTATTCCGGCGGGGGAGGCACCAGAATCGCTTGAGCCTGGGAGGCACAGGTTGCAGTGACCTGTAATCGCACCACTGCACTCCAGCCTGGGAGACGGAGTGAAACTCTGTCTCAAAAAAAAAAAAAAAAAAAAAAAGTAGACTCATTGGAAGTGGGAATTAGAAATCAGACCCAAGAGAAAGTCAAGCCCAAGACTAGAGGCACAATATCCAGTTTCAGTTAAGTGAGAAGCCACCATCGGAAAACAAGACAAGAAGCCAGAAGCCAAGGAGAAGAACAGAGAGTGCAAGAAAGAGTGACGGATTCGCAACACACACAGCAACATAGGCAACAATGACAAAGCTCACTCATGGTGGGATGAATGGCATAGAGGCAGTTTCGCCAGTTTAGAAATACAGGATTGGGCCAGACTTAGATTTCTGTGCTCTCCATGTCTGGAAGCAGAAACCATGACATAGCCATGTCAATGCAATGTGGTCTTCTGCTAGAGTGGCAAACACAAGTGTGATGTGGAATCACAGAGACAGAGCTGTCAGAGGAGTCTTGGGGAAGATGAGGCTTAGACTAAGTTTCAAGGGAGAGCTAAGTGAGAAACAAAAGAAAATATATTCTAGGAAGAGGAACAGTGCAGGCAAAGACCTCTGCCATTGGTTGTAAAGGGGGTCAGAGAAGCCAATAGTGTGGGGGAAGCTTTTGGAGCTAGGGCTGGGATTGATTATGTTGCTGCAAAAGTAATTGCTGTTTTTGCCATTGTTTTCAATGTCACAAAGGGCTGCTGTGAAGAGGGGATGAGGTCACATGTTTCAGGCAATCAAGTTACAATCATGTTGTGGTGGCTGGTGTCTGCTCCTGGACTAGAATTTCAGGCAGGATGAAGGCCAAGCAACCAGACCAGGAACACTGGACCAGTGAAGAAACTGCATGTAGTTTCAACCCAAGCATTGCAGTCCTCCTGAGCTGTGGGGAAAACTCAGATGTGCTGAGTGTTTCTGAAGGAAGCAAAGTGTTCTTTCTGTAGACTAAAATTTGATAAGGATGAACTACGAGCATCAGGGAAGCTTTGCAAAGAAACAAGCAGCACCGAAAGTGCTTCAGAAAAGTCTTACTGTCAACAATGTAATTGGCTGACTTTAGAAGAAATTTCTTTGCCTTTCTTGGCACTAAATACTGAAGGATCAAATCAGCATAACAGACACATGGAAGTACAGTTGACCATTGAACAACACAAGGGTTGTTGTTATATAACTTTTGACTCCCCACAAACGTAACTACTAGTAGCCTACTGTAGCCTACTGTTGTATCAGCCTTACTGATAACATAAACAGTCAAGTGACACATATTTTGTATATTATATGTGCTGTATACTGTATTCTTACAACAAAGTAAGCTAGAGAAAAGCAAATGTTATTAAGAAAATCATAAGGGAGAGAAAATACGTTTACAGTACTGTGCTGTATTTACCAATATTGTAAGTTTCTTGTGGTCTGTCTACAAGATGAATCATCTGCCAAAAGGGCGACAACCACAGTGCACAGACCTCAGTCTATGGTATATATCAAGCAATTTAACTTTTTCTTATAACGTCATGACTTCCCCCTGCTTTTTGGGAGCACTTCCAGCACACTTCACATGCATTCCACTGGGTTATGTAGGGTTTACGGTATTGCACTAAACACGATGAAAATATGCAAGAACTTCAAGAGATCACTTTTTTTTTTTTTTTTTGAGACGGAGTCTCGCTCTGTTGCCCAGGCTGGAGTGCAGTGGCGCAATCTCGGCTCACTGCAAGCTCCGCCTCCCGGGTTCACGCCATTCTCCTGCCTCAGCCTCTCCGAGTAGCTGGGACTACAGGAGCCCGCCATCACGCCTGGCTAATTTTTTGTATTTTTTTTTAGTAAAGACGGGGTTTCACCACGGTCTCAATCTCCTGACCTCGTGATCCGCCCGCCTCGGCCTCCCAAAGTGCTGGGATTACAAGCGTGAGCCACCGCGCCCGGCCAAGAGATCACTTTTTAGTGTGATACGAAATTTACCAGGGAGAAGAACTGCTCAAGGGGAAATGATTAGCATCACACTGCATTTTTTTTTTTTTTTGAAACGGAATCTCACTCTGTCTCCCAGACTGGAGTGCAGTGGCGCGATCTCAGCTCACTGCAACCTCCGCCTCCTGGGTTGTTACTACAGTTAATTTTATGCAGTTATAATTCAATACTGCATTTTTACATTTGTTTACATTTCTCTCAACTACAAATGGCACCATATACAGTCCATAAGTGTATGCACAAGTTTTGATAAATTTTAACTTTTTATAATAAATTTGGGTATATTTCATGTTGGTAAATTATAAAATAGACAGTACCTACATATATTTTATGAATTCGTGACATACCTAACATTTTCTTAATGTTTTCAATATTTCTAGGCTATGTGATTCATCGAGTTTTTTCAATTTATTGCAAATCTCAAAACAATTTTTTAATATACTTGTTGGAAAAAAATCTGCAAATACACAGACACACAAAGTTCAAACACATGCTCAAGGACACTGTACCTATTTTACAGATGAGTTAGAACCTGATCAGGATTCCTTATTTAGGACATACTTTATTTCTTAATTATGAAAACAGTATTTGCCCTAAGTTGATTTCATTTGTTCAGATATCAATGTGTTGTAAAATTATTCTTGCCCTAGAAACAGAATTTAAGAGCCATCTCCTATCAATTACATGAAAACCCAGGAAAAAAGCATAAGCAAATTCCCACTGCTATTATTAACACCGCTCATTGATCTACTGAGGATTATCTACTGTAACATGTCCCCCTCCTGCCTCAAGCTTCTGAGCTATATCCTGCCACCAAGAGTGTATGTCACACTGGGAAATACCAACAGATTTAAACAGATTTAACAAGACCTAATTAAGAAATTCAAAAGTCTTTCCTAAAATTTAGATGCTGTCTTCCAAAGTCAAACCAAAATCATTGCTCATGTCTGTACTGATGACTTTCTCACCAGTGTGTGCAAGTTAGAGCCCATCAGAATTCTCCTACACTTTCAACACACGAGGTGACATCTTTACTTCGTTTCCGTCTATCGTCTCCGCCCAGCAGGCCTAAAACATTGCCCTTCTCCCTTAATTAGTTCACACTTTTAAACATCCTATTCCAACAGATAGAAACCCTTTAGCACACGTGTCTTACAGATACCAGGGGCTCCATATATTATCTTCAAATGGCTGAATGATTGAGGGGTACCCTGGACCTCTCTGCCTCTCTAGTCTCCTCTTCTTCCTCTCTGCCTCTTATGCACTCCCCTCCAGCCACATTGACTCCTGTTTCTCAAACACACTAAGCAGCATTCCAACATCAGGGCCTTTGCACCTTCTGTCCCCTTGGGCTCAATACCATTTTCCACCACATCCATATGGTTCATCCCCTGAGCTCCTTCAGGGCTCTTGAAATCCGACAACTTAGCGGTGAGCTCTTCCCCACCCACCAGGCTCAGCACAGCATCCCCCCAACCGGTCTCCAACTCTGCAGCAACTCACGAGCTTCCCTGCTTCGTTGTTCTCCATGGCACTTATCAACAGCTGACATTTGCTTATTTCACTTGCATATTTCTTTGTCAGACTCTTCCATATGAACTCTGTGAAAGCAAGTGTTTTGCATGTTTTTACTGTGGTATCCACAGTACCTAGGACAATGCATACCTAGAGGACACTCAACTAACATTTGAATGAATGAATGAATGCTTGAGAAAAAAACTCAGGATCAGAGTGAAACAAACAAGAAATTACTAAAGTGAATCGCTTAGAACTTTTGGGGGAAAATTTCCTCTTTCCTGGGCCCTGGCATGTGCATGTACACAGAGCCAAGTAAATGCTATTGTGAAATTAGACCTTCTTCCTTAGGTCTTCAGGCTGTCCCATAAAGTATTTGAGACTTCAGGCTTTTAGCAATAAACTTGCTGATGCAGCTGAATTATAACATGGCAGAATGGATTTGGGCACTAGTGTTATGATTGAAATGTAACAACGTAGTTGGTTTCTAAAGGACTAGTTGGTGACATGGTGAAATCACTTGTTGCCCTGATATGATAAGGCCACCGGCCCCTGTGATCTATCCTTGTTGATAAGGATAAGGATTCCACCCAGCTGCTTCCTTCAGGGAGGTGCCCTGGATCTCTCTCTACAAGAGCCTATAGAAACAGCCCAAGCAGTCACCATTGTACCAGCCAGGACTGCTCCTAGAAATGTCATCTCTCCTCCCACTGGGCAATAAAGGACTCCACTTCTTCCGGGATCTGCCTGCACCCAACCCTTATCTAGAGCGGAAAGAAACCATAACCCTTAATTTCCTCCGAGGATCTCGACACCTCCCCACTCATTCCCCAGTGAGTCTCAGGAATACAGGTTTGTTTTCTTGTGAGAGTCTATATCTCTTTGCAAAAGGTCTGTTCTCTCAAAAGAAAAGGAATGTGCTTCAGTTCTGCTTCTGGAACTAGAAAGTCAGGTCTTCATCAAACTTATATACAAAGGGATAAAGTCACAGTTGCCATGACCTCAAAATAACATCAACAAATACTTGGGTGTAAGACATTGTGCTAGCTGCCATGAGGGAAGAAGAATGGATCTCTTTCCAAAGATCTTAAAAGACACAGACTCATTATCCATTAAAAAAATTAATTACTCATAGCACCCAGTGGAGCTCACTCTTCATGTCCATCTGATAAATGTTGGGACTCCAGGACAGGTTTCTGAGAGGATGCTAGCATTCTTGGGTGAAATGGTAAATGAGATATGGATTCTTCCAAACTATTCAGCTACTATTGTCCTTCTCCATACCATAGGCCTGGGGCTGGTCCAGAGCTAGCTCAGCATGTAAATTCCTCCCCACCTAGCATTGCTGGCCTCTTTGGAGTGAGTGAGGGCTCTGTCCAAGGGATCTTTCTGTCATGGGCTAGTCATGGGTAAAGGGCACCAAGACCTTCTTTCTCTACCTAGTGTCAGATGAGTGGCTGGGAGTGGAGGATGTCACTTGACTGATCCTCAGTGGAGGGGGCTTCTGGCTTCATGGAAGGTTTGTCTCACTATCATTTAAGGAACTTAATGATATTAGCTTTTCTCATGTCTTTAATAAAACTAAGTGTAGTAAAAAAAAATGGATAAATGGATAAGTGGATGGATAAATCCTAAGAAATCGGAATAAAACATTATAACAAGAAAAAGAGAGATGAATCCTGCTCTGGACCCTAGAGAAAGCAGGAACAGTGGGAGGACTGGGAAAGTCCAGGAGAATTTGGCGACATGGACCTCGCCTCTCTGTGAGCACACAGGTTTATGTTTGGTGAAAAATATTTTGAATGGGATGCCAGGTATTGTCATTTAGATTAAGCTCCAGCTTCTAGAACCTTCTGTACTTCTCACCCCCTTCACTTTTCTTTGAACCTTAATAGAGAAGAGTGTCTTTTAATGAAATAAGACATTAAAGCTAGGCCAGGCAGAGTGGCTCATGCCTATAATCCCAGCACTTTGGGAGGCCAAGGCAGGAAGATCCCTTGAGCCCAGTTCAAGACCAGACTGGGCTCAAGAAATGTGATGACGGTGAATGTGGTGAAACCCCATCTTTACAAAAAATACAAAACTTAGCCGGATGCAGTGGCATGTGCCTGTGGCCCCAGCTACTCCAGAGGCTGGGATGGGAGGCTCACTTGAGCCGGGGAGATAGAGGTTGCAATGAGCTGAGATTGTGCCACTGCACGCTAGCCTAGGCAACAGAGCAAGACCCCGTCGCAGAGAAAAAAAACAAAAAAAAAGATACTAAGCACTGAGCTCTATGAGGTTGTCAATATAATCAAAAGGCTTAGCTTTGTATGAGCTCCATTCTAAGAATCTGGGAGGGCTGAGCCTCTGCGAATATCCTGCTGTGCTGCGGGATGATGGGGCCATGCCTTGACCTTTTGGGTCACCACCAGAATAAAGCTGCAGGTAGAAAATGTGGGGAAAGAGTGGAAGAAAGGATATCAGAGGGGGAAAAAGGACCTCCAACTTCAATCTGAGAGAATTTTACAAGAAAAGTAATTAAGGCTATGCACCACACTCAGGTGTATTCTAGACCAGGGGTTGGCAAACCATGATCCACTGCTAGCTTTTGTACGTAACGTTTGACTGGAAGACAGCCACAATCTGTTTTTTCCTTATTGTCTATGATGCTTTTGTGCTTCAGAAGTAGAGCTGAGCAGTTGTGATACAGACTGTATGGCCCAAAAGTTAAAACTATTTACAATCTGGCCCCTTACAGAAAAAGTTTGCCAACCTCTGGCTTCAAACATGAGTGAGAGTTCTACCAGCCTGACTTGTACTTTTGGTCAGAAGAGTAAGGTTACTCCAGGGATTTCCAGCTGTTTCCTTCCTACCTACTCCCCTTTGTTGAAATTGCCTGTAATTCCCCCAGTTCCACTCTCCTGTTTCATTAGACCTAGAGTTGGAAGGTTGTGTGCACTTGGAGCTGCACACATCCGTGCAGTGGGTACCATGAAGGGGAGATTAACACCAACTTTTTTTTTTTTTTTTGAGACAGAGTTTCACTCTTGTTGCCGAGGCTGGAGTGCAATGGCACAATCTCAGCTCGCCACAACCTCCGCCTCCTGGGTTCAAGTGATTCTCCTGCCTCAGCCTCCCAAGTAGCTGCGATTACAGGCATGCACCACCACACCCAGCTGATTTTGTATTTTTAATAGAGACGGAGTTTCTCCATGTTGGTCAGGCTGGTCTTGAACTCCCGACCTCAGATGATCCACCCAACTCAGCCTCCCAAAGTGCTGGGATTACAGGTGTAAGCCACTGCACCCTGCCCCACCAGCTTCCTTTTTTTGAGACAGGATTTTGCTCTGTCACCCAGGCTGGAGTGCAGTCCATGGCTCATTGCAGCCTCAAACTCCTGGGCTCAAGAGATCCTCCTACCTCAATCTCCCGAGTAGCTGGGACTACAGGCATGCACTACCACACCTGGCTAATTTTTTGATTTTTTTGTAGAGATAAGGTTTCACTATGTTGCTCAGGCTGGTCTGGACCTCCTGAGCTCAAGCAATCCTTCTGCCTTGGCCTCCCAAAGTGCAGAGATACAGGTATGAGCCACCGTGACTGGCCAACACCAGTTTCTTTAGAAATGAAAGACAGTGTGAATATATTTTAAGAAAAGCAGTTCCCTATATTCTTCTGTAAACATTGAGAGTTTATTTTATTTTTCCTCCAATGTCCTATGTGTTTGATCAATAATCACAATAATCTTCATTTTGGCATGATGTTTTTCTTCTTAAAATAAAAATAAAGCTGAAGCCATCGTTCTCAGCAAACTAACACAGGAACAGCAAACCAAACATCACACATGTTCTCACTCAGAAGTGGAAGTTGAACAATGAGAACACATGGACAGAGAGAGGTGAACAACACACACCAGGGCCTGTCAGGGGTAGAGGGTGAGAGGAGGGAGAGCATTAGGAAAAATAGCTAATACATGTGGAGTTTAAAACGTAGATGACGGGTTGATAGGTGCAGCAAACCACCATGGCACACGTATATCTATGTAACAAATCTACACATTCTGCACTTGTACGCCAGAACTTAAAGTAAAATAAAAAATAAAATAAAAATAGCTAATATTTACTGAGCTCTTACTAAATGTTAGTCCCCATTCTAAGAGCTTTATGTGAACTATCCTAGTGAACCCTCGTTATTGCCCCAAGAGATAAGGACTCTTATCATCATCATTTTACAGATAAGCAAACTGAGGAGGAGAGGGGTTAAGTAATTTGCTCATGGTCAGACTCACAGTAAATAGAGAAACAGGGTTTCAAACCACTCCTGAGCTATGACCCTGGCCACTATGTTATGTACTACTTGCCTCAAGAAATGTGAAAAGAAACTTAACTAAAAAATCTAATTAGGAAGTAAATTCTCATTAGGCATTCAACATTCAAGTATCTATCGAGTGCTAATACCAAATGTTAATATGGAAGGACAATATTAATTTTTTTTTTGAGATGGAGTCTCACTCTGTTGCCAGGTCGGAGTGCAGTGGCACAATCTCAGCTAACTGCAACCTCCGCCTCCCAGGTTCAAGCGATTCTCTATCCTCAGCCTCCCCAGTAGCTGGGACTATAGGTGTGCACCACCACGCCCTGGTAATTTTTGTATTTTTAGTAGATACGGGGTTTCACCATGTTGGCCAGGATAGTCTCAATCTCTTGACCTCGTGATCCACCTGCCTCAGCCTCCGAAAGTGCTGGGATTACAGACGTGAGCCACCGCTCCTGGCCGACAATATTAATTTTTTATCTACATTGATCTATGATTTTTCAGATAAATATCTTGAGACTAAATTTCAAAAACCTGTAACTTTTAGTAATTTTTATTATCTTCTGGGCCTTTATTGGACTTTGATTTCTTTTTTGGATTGGGAAGCATTTTTAAGTCATTCTTATCAACTCAATTATGTAAGATTATCATACACTAGTGATTTTTTTAATTACATCCAAAGTAAAGACAGTGAAGGCCGGGCGCGGTGGCTCACGCTTGTGATCCCAGCACTTTGATAGGCCGAGGCGGGCGGATCACGAGGTCAGGAGATCGAGACCACGGTGAAACCCTGTCTCTACTAAAAATACATAAAAATTAGCCGGGCGTAGTGGTGGGCACCTGTAGTCCCAGCTACTTGGAGAGGCTGAGGCAGGAGAATGGTGTGAACCCGGGAGGCGGAGCTCGCAGTGAGCCGAGATTGTGCCACTGCACTCCAGCCTGGGCGACAGAGTGAGACTCCGTCTCAAAAAAAGAAAAAAAAAAAAAAAGTAAAGACAGTGAAAAACAGCAAGGCAACTACATCTTTCTCCATATTTTATTTAACTATATTTGTGAAGATACTTGCAAGGCCTTTGGAGGCCTAGGAACAACATCTCACTGTCGGCAACATTTCCATTCTTGCGCTTCAAGCTCTACTGATTCATCAGGGGCCTCCAAGTAGCAAGTTCTTCTTTGTTTGTGGATTCAAAAGATCAGTTAACAATATAACTCATTCATGACATTTCAGTTAACAACTTTGAAAAAGAAGCTTTTTAAATTAGAACAAAACTCCTAAAAAAGAATAGAAATAGGCTCTGCTAGAAGCAGAACTTCAAGTTCTCCTCCACAGAATCACACCTGAAAGTTTCCAATGATTCCACCAGAGAATTTTCTCCGGTTTTAATTAATATTGTAGGGTGGAGATACTATATGCTGGAGACTTTTATATCTGTGTTTGATGTTACAATAAATATAGTTTGAAAAACTTTTTTCAAACACATGAACTGACAGACACTTCCACTTCCCAGTCTGGTGTATAAGGAAGGAGCTTGGAGGTCTTTACTCCATCCTAAAACGGGTAAAAAGCTGATCAAACTGAATGTCAACAAACTGCTTAGATCTGTCAGAGAAATAAGGTTACAGGGTAAACTGCTGCCCCTAAAATTGGAGCAACTAACAAACAGATACAGAGAATTACAACTTACCAGAACAGAAACCCACAGCAGAAATCTCAGGAAGTAGTGCTGTGGTAGGTAAACCTGAATTGAATTCCATAAATCGCTAGAGGCTCAGTGAGGACAAGTCCAAGAGTTTTAACTCTAGGGGACCCAGTCATGAGGGGCTTCCATAATTTGTGAGTTTTACCTCCAAGAGATCAGCCAGGTTCTCGTAACGAGTATCAGAGAAAAATTCCCTCACGCCTCCACCAGGGGGAGGAGAAAAGGAACTATTTTTAAATATAAAAATATGCCAGAGTATTCTGTTCTTGACAAGGCCTGCCCTCAGAAGAAGCTATTTTGTGAGAGTCTAACCTGCTAGAGTCTTATCCCAGCCCAGCTAACCTGGGAGAAGAGAAATAACCTCCAGCTTTCCTAACTCACCCTATGAGGCCAGCTTAACACTAGTACCAAAACCAAAGACATTACAAAAAAAAGAAAATTATAACCATGAATACAGATATAAACACTCTCAATAAAATATTAGTAAATCAAATCCAACAATGTATAAAAAGAAATATACACCGTACCTGACTGGTATTTTTCCCAGGTATGCAAGGCTGATACAACATTCAAAACCAATTAATATAATCCAACATATCAACAGGCTAAAGAAGAAAAATTACATGATCATATTAACAGATACAGGAAAACATTTGACAAATTCTACACTCATTTATGATTAAAAAAAAACTCTCAAAAAAAAAAACTAGAGGAAGACTTCCTTAACTTGAATTATTTTTTTTTTTTTGAGACAGAGTCTCGCTCTGTCGCCCAGGCTGGAGTGCAGTGGCACAATCTCGGCTCACCGCAAGCTCCGCCTCCTGGGTTCATGCCATTCTCCTGCCTCAGCCTCTCCGAGTAGCTGGGACTACAGGCGCCCACCACCACGCCCGGCTAATTTTTTGTATTTTTTAGTAGAGACGGGGTTTCACTGTGGTCTCGATCTCCCGACCTCGTGATCCACCCGCCTCGGCCTCCCAAAGTGCTGGGATTACAAGCGTGAGCCACCACGCCCGGCCTGATTTTTTAAATCTATGAAAAAGCCACTGCTAACATCATACTTAATGGTGAAAAACTTGAAGCTTTCCCACTAAGATCAGGAACAATACAGTAATGTTCCCTCTCACCACTCCTTTTCAACACCATACTAGAAGTCTTAGCCAATGTAATAAAACAAGAAAAGGAAAATATATGATACACAGATTGGAAAGAAAGAAATAAAATTGTCTTTGCAGGTGACAAGGTTGTCATGTAGGAAAATTGGAAAGAATCAACAGAAAAACCCTTTTGGCACTAATAAGCAATTATAACAAGGTTGCGTGATACAAGGTTAATATATGAAAGTAAATTACTTTCCTAAATATCAATAATGAACAAGGGGTATTGAAATTAAAAACACATTACCATTTACACTAGCACCTCAAAAATGAAATACCTAGATATAATATAACAAAGTACCTACAAGATCCATATGAGGAAAACTACAGAACTATGATTAACGACATCAAAGAAGAACAAAATAAATGGAGAGACAGTCCATGTTCATGAATAGGAAGATGCACTATTGGTAACATGGATAGGAAGATGCAGAAGATGCACTATTCCAACTTAATCTATAGATCCAATACAATCTCAATCAAAATCTCTACAGGTTATTTTGTGGATATTGACAAACTGATTCTAAAATTTAAATGGAGATACAAAAGACCCAGAATAGCCAATTTAATATTGAAGAACAAACTCAAAGGGCTAATATTACCCCCAATTTCAAGGCTTATCATAAAGACACAGTAATCAAGATAGTGTAATATTGATTAAAGAATAAATAAATCAGTGGAACAGAATAGAGAACAAACATATAAACCCACATAAATAGAATCAACTGATCTTTGACAAGGGAGCAAAGGCAATACAATGAAGCAAACATAGTCTTTTCAATGAATGATGTTAGAGCAACTGGACATCTACATGCAAAAAAAAAAAAATGAATCTAAACATAGACCCTACACCCTTCACAAAAATTAGCTCAAAATGAGTCATAGACCTAAATGTAAAGTGTAAAACTATAGAACTCATGGAAAATAACATAGGAGAAAGCCTAGATCACCTTAGGTATGGTGATGACTTTTTAGATACAGCTCCAATGGTAAAATTCATGAAAAAAATTGATAAATTAAACTTTATTAAAAGTAAAAACTTCTGCTCTGCAAAAGACAGTGTCAAGAAAATGAAAAGAAAAGCCACAGACTGAAGAAAATATTTACAAAGACATGTCTGATGAAGGGCTCTTTTCCAAAATACATGAAGAACTATTAAAGCTCAATAGTTAAAAAAAAAATGAGCAACCAACTTAAAAATGAGCAAAAGACTGGAACAGACACATTACCAAAGAAGATTATACAGATGTCAAGTAAGCATAATAAAAGATTCTTATGCCTATTAAAACATCATATGTCATTAGGGAATTGAAAATTAAAACAATGAGATACCACTATGTATCTATTAGAATGGCCAAAATCCACAACAAGGACAATACCAAATGGTGATGAGGACGTGGAGCAGCAGGTACTCTCATTCGTTGCTGATGGAAATGAAAAATGGTGCAACCACATTGGAAGACAGTGTGGCAAGTTTTTCCAAAATTAAACATACTCTGACAATATGATTTAGCAACATCCCACATCCTGTTTACCCAAATGAATTGAGAACTTATGTATACACAAAAACCTGTATGTGGGTATTTATAGCAGCTTTATAGGTGCCAAAACTTGGAAGCAACCAGGACGTCCTTCAGGAGGTGAACAGATAAACTACTGTGGTACATCTAGACAACAAAATATTATTGAGGAAAAGAACAAGCTATCGAGTCATGAAAAGATATGAAGGAAACTTAAATGCATATAACTAAGTGAAAGAGGTCAATCTTAAAAGACTACATACTGTATGATTTCAACCATATGACATTCTGGAAAAGGGAAAACTATGAAAACAATAAAAAGATTAGTGGTCTTCAGGGATTGGGGGACAGGGAAAAATGAACAGGCAGAACACAGAGGATTTTTTTTTTTTGAGACGGAGTCTCGCTCTGTCACCCAGGCTGGGGTACAGTGGCGCAATCTCGGTTCACTGCAGCCTCTGCTTACCAGGTTCAAGCGATTCTTGTGCCTCAGCCTCCCAAGTAGCTGGGATTACAGGCCCTCGCCACCATGCCCAGCTAATTTTTGTATTTTTAGTAGAGACAAGGTTTCACCATGTTACCCAGGCTGGTCTTGAACTCCTGACCTCAAATGATCCGCCTGCCTCGGCCTCCCAGTTTGCTGGGATTACAGGCATAAGCCACCACGCCCAGCCCACAGAGGATTTTTAAAGCAGTAAAACTATTCAGTATAATACTACAATGGTGGATACTTATCAGTATACAACTTTCAAAGCCTATAGAATGTCCAACACCAAGAGTGAACCCTAATGTAAGCTGAGGACTTTGGGTGATAATGATGCATCAATGTAGGTTAATTAATTTTAACAAATGTGCCACTTAGTGGGGGATGTTGATTGTGGGGGAGGCTGCAGGGAAGGGTGGAGGGACTAGAATATACAAGCACTTTCTGTAGTTTCTGCTCAATTTTTCTGTGAACCTAAAACTACTCTACAAAGGGTTAATAATAATAATAAATAATAATTTAAAAAACCTAAGAGAACCTGAAAAGAAAACCAAAAAAGCCTCCTTTGTATTAATATCCAGTTAAAGCATTCTTAACAAGCCAGGAATGCTGATGGCCAGCAAAGTGTGTAGTGTCCCCATTACCACTAATTATTGTTCAAGTCATCATTCTCCCAAAGTTCTGAATATTAAGACTGGAGGGAAAACAATGACACTTGAAATTGATTTGACCTGCTTAGAAGAAGAAAATCTCAGCCCAGTTCTCCATAGGTTTTCAGGTTATGCCGTTATCTCTCAGTTTGAGGTTAACAGCCAAAGTTGAGACACACACAAGACCAAAATTATGTCTTTGGAGAGACCACTCTGCTGGCAAACCTTTTCTCTCCCTGACGTTCTCTCTGGAAGAGAGTTCACTCATTTCAGAGTTCTCTGTTTCCCACTGGAACGCTGGCTACATTCCATGCCAGAAATAAACCATCATTCTACAAAAACTTTCAGGAGAAAATTAAATTCAGCATATTCTAAAGGCAGACAGCATTAGTCCTTTCTGATATTTTTAAATTTTTTCTTTTTTTTTTCTGAAAATCTAGTCTCTATGTTAAAGACCAGAGTGCATTTTCTAGAAAAGAAAGAAAAATATCATCACAACACAAAATAATGACAATGTGGACTAAATTTATGACAATGTGGACATAAATAAATTTATAGTGCTGACTTCACAGAAATATACCAGACCAGTTCTGCATTTGGAGACCTGGATTGCAATGTGAGGAAGGTGCCTTGTCTGCCTTGTTTCTGCAAGAATGACGCTTAAAAAAAGCCGGAAAAGGATGGAATTGGGAGTGGGGAGAGCAGAGTGTCAATCCTGGCTCCATTCCTAGGGGTGTTGTGGTGCTGATCCACATTTACTTCCTCACTTGTGAATCAGCCCTGGTAATAGTTGCCCTACATACCTCACAAAACTATTGTAAAATGAGGTACTATAAACAACAGTACTCTGAGAAAACACAAATGTAGTAGACATATCATACCTTGATTTATCCAGGATGGCCCTATGCAAAATAACAACGCAGGTGGCATTTGCCTAAGCATATTCACTTTCTCACTAGCGTCTCTTAAAGAATTCCCTCCTTTGTCAAATATCCCAGGAACTGTCTCAACCATGTTTCCTCTCTCCTGCTATCATTTTACTCATCACCCCATGATCACTAAATCCTCTTCACTCCCTCAAGACTAGAACCTCAATGGTTTCCAACTCTTCATGGAGACTGTTAGCCAAAGAATGGTCTCATGTCCGTGTGACCATGGAGATGGCTGAAGATGACAATCCTTCTCAGGCCCTTTCAGTGATCCCATATTGAATATTTTTTAACACTTACTAAGCTCCCAGTTTTGTTGTATAACCCAGAGGGGTAATTCTAAGGGTAGAAACCTTAGTTTAAAAAGTTTAAAACAATGACAAGTGGGCAACAAAATGAGGGTGGCATTTCAGAGAGCCAATGCCCAGTGAATGTCTCAGATCACTCTTAGAGTTGTTTTTGTCCACTCTGCCATCTTGCTATGCTGGCCACATGGCTATACCCCTACAGAAGAATTTCCCAGAACTACATGAGTATCTGCAAAACAGACAGAAAGCCAGAGGTCCTGGATGTGCCAGAGCAGCAGTGTGAAAGAGTTATTTGCTTCATGGAGACAAAACGATTTATCCCACAGACTGCTTATGAGCACAAGGAGGTGCCCTCCACATTCTCACACACTTACGTTGGTCTCATCTTCACTGACTTCCAGAGAACCAATCATATCTTAGGACTTTAATGCCAGATGAACCATAGTGATCATCTCATTCAAATTTGAGACAAAATCCCAACAGAAGTGAAAAGATTTGCCCAAGATTACATGCTTCCTCCATGGCAGACAAAATAGAGCAAATTTCTGTCACATGAACTTTGATTTGGGTGAATTAAAGAAACTCTACAATCATCATTATTTTGATTGTTAATATTTATTAATCACTTGCTATAATATTTCATGGAATCTAAGACCCACTAGTCATAAGGCTCGCCATTATTTTGTGGACCTGCAACAGAGAAAGAAAATGCTAACAATTAAATCATTACATCATTGATTGTTAAGACATATTTCAGAGATGTTAAAGGGTGAATCTCAGAATCAATGAAAAACGGTATGTACCGAGTTCTTGATGTACCTAATGGTGTTTATTCTTAAAACAAATAGACACTATTATTTGACCCATTTTTTTCTGCAGATGAGGAAATAAAGGCTTAAATTTTTCCTAAGTAAGACAGCTGAGTCAAATCCATGCCTGTCTATCTCCAGGTTCCAAACTTGTAACCACTATGGCTCTCCGAGTCTTATAAGTATCTTGGAACAGAACAGAAAAGGGACCATGGGACAGGACCCAAGTGGATCTTAAATATATCGACTCTTATCTCTCCCACCTGTAGTTTTTCATGACAGTAAGTACAATGATCTTTTTTCCCCACCATATATTATATGCAAGGTTACACTTCCTTTTGCTTGTGCCCATATCTGCTAGCAGTTCCCAGAGTACAGAGCTCAATTCAAAATTGATCCACTGCCTTCCTCTTATAATGGGCATAATGTTCTGAGAAGCAGTCGAATTTTCTGGGACTTAGAGGCTTATTATTCTCTAAACTTTTTTGTGTCTGAAAATTTTTATAAGAGTTTTTTTTGGTTTTTTGTTTTTTTGTTTTTTTGTTTTTGTTTTTAAGACCAGTTACAAGGTAGGCACAGTGGTGTGCACCTTGTAGTCCCAGCTACTCAGGAGGCTAGAGCGGGAGGATCACTCGAGTCCAGGAGTTGGAGTCCAGCCCAGACAACATAGTGAGATCCTGTTTCTAACAATAATAAGGCCAGGGACAGCAGTTCACACCTGTAATCTCAGCACTTCAGCAGGCCAAGGTGGAAAGATAGCTTGAGCCCATGAGATCAAGACCAGCCCTGGCAACATAGTGATACCCTGTCTCTACAAAAACTAAAAAAAATTAACCAGGCGTGGTGGTGCATGCCTGTAGTACTAGCTCCTTTGGAAGGCTGAGGCAGGAAGATCGCTCAAGGCTGGGAGGTCAAGGCTGCAATGAGCTGTGGTCACGTCACTGCACTCTAGCCTGGGCGATACAACAAAACTCGATCTCAAAAAAAAAATCAGTTACAATTCTATATGGTAATAGTCAGCATTTATTAAACCTTTGTTATTTACCAAAGCACTAATCATGCTTAAGGTCATATATCTAAAAAATGGCCCAGTCCTAAAATATATCCACAAGATGCTGTGTACATACAGTGGACAGGGTAGCTTATTCTTTCTTAGGCTTTATAGCAGAAAAGGTTGGATGAAAGTCTTGAGGGGAAAAACACGGTTCAATGTCAGGAAGACATGAGAAAGCAAACTGCATGTACAAAAAGACAAAAAGGAGTCTTTAGGATAAGACTTTCGAAAACCATGAGTGTCAATTCCTAAGCAACATTTCACATGAGCTCTGCTCATGACAGAAGGCCAGTGTTTCTCTCAGCACTCCTCCATTTTTTAATAATAATTTCAACTTATATTTTAGATTCGGCGGGTACATGTGCAGGTTTGTTACACGAGTACACTGCATGATGCTGAGGTTTGAGGTCTGAATGATCCCATCACCGAGGTAATGAGCATAGTACACAAGAGGTAGTTTTTCAGTCCTTGTCCCCTTCCCTCTCTGTACTGTAGTAGTCCCCAGTGTCTATTGTTCCCATCTTTGTGTCTATGTGCATCCAGTGTTTAGCTCTCACTTAGAAGTGAGAACATGTAGTATTTGGTTTTGCTTTTTTTGTTGCTTTTGAGACAGGGTCCCACTGGAGTGCAGTGGCATAATCATGGCTCACTGCAGCTTCAACCTCCTGGGCTCAAGGAATCCTCCCACTTCAGCCTCCCAATTAGCTGGGACTACAAGGGCATGCCATCACATCTGGCTAAGTTTTTTTGTTTGTTTGGCTTTGTTTTGTTTTGTTTTTTGTATGTTTTGTAGAGATATGGTTTCACCATGTTGCCCAGGCTGGTCTTGAATTCCTGGGCTCAAGAGATCCACCTGCCTCAGCCTCCTAAAGTGCTGGGATTACAGGCCTGAGCCACCGAACCTGGTCTCAGTATCTGGTTTTATATTTCTGTGTTAATTTGCTTAGTATAATGGCCAGCTGCATTCATGTTGCCACAAAGGACATGATTTTATTCTTTTTTATGGCTGTGTAGTATTCCATGGTGTATATGTACCACATTTTCTTTATCCAGTCCACCACTGTTGGGCACCTAGGTTGATGCCATGTTTTTGCTATTTTGAATAGTGCTATCATTAACATATGAGTGCATGTGTATTTTGGGCAGAACAATTTATTCTCCTTTGGATAGATACCCAGTAATGGGATTGCTGGATTGAATGGTGGCTCTGTTTTAAGTTCTTTGAGAAATCTCCAAACTGCTTGCTGCAGTGGCTGAACTAATTTACATTCCTACCAACAGTGTATTCCCACCTAAGGGAATAGTGAAGCATTCCCTTTACTGCCCAGTCTTGCCAGCATCTGTTAGTTTTTAACTTTTTAATCATAGCCATTCTGAGTGCTGTGAGATGGTAACTCATTATGGTTTTAATTTGCATTTCTCTAATAATTAGTGATGTTGAGCATTTTTTCATATGCTTTTTGGCCACTTGTATGTCTTCTTTTGAAAGGTGTCTGTTCATGTCCTTTGCCCACTTTTTTTTTTTTAATTATACTTTAAGTTCTAGGGTACATGTGCACAACATGCAGGTTTGTTACATAGGTATACATGTGCCATGTTGGTTTGCTGCACCCATCATCTTGTCATCTACATTAGGTATTTCTCCTAATGCTGTGCCTCCCCCAGCCCCCTACCCCGCAACAGGCCCCAGTGTATGATGTTCCCCTCCCTGTGTCCATGTGTTCTCATTGTTCAACTCCCACTTACAACTGAGAACGTGCGGTGTTTGGTTTTCTGTACTTGTGCTAGTTTGCTGAGAATGATGGTTTCCAGCTTCATCCATGTCCCTGCAAAGGACATGAACTCATCCTTTTTTATGGCTGCATAGTATTCCATGGTGTATATCTGCCACATTTTCTTTATCCAGTCTATTATTGATGGATATTTGGGTTGATTCCAAGTCTTTGCTATTGTGAATAGTGCCGCAATAAACATACATGTGCATGTGTCTGCATGTGTCTTTATAGTAGCATGATTAATAATCCTTTGGGTATATACCCAGTAATGGGATTGCTGGGTCAAATGGTATTTCTAGTTCTAGATCCTTGAGGAATTGCCACACTGTCTTCTACAAAGGTTGAACTAATTTACACTCCCACCAACAGTGTAGAAGCGTTCCTGTTTCTCCACATCCTCTCCAGCATCTGTTGTCTCCTGACTTTCTAAAGATCACTATTCTAACTGGCATGAGATGGTATCCCATTGTGGTTTTGATTTGCATTTCTCTGATGACCAATGATGATGAGCATTTTTTCACGTGTCTGTTGGCTGCATAAATGTATTCTTTTGAGAAGTGCCTGTTCATATCATTTGCCCACTTTTTGATGGAGTTGTTTGATTTTTTCTTGTAAATTTGTTTAAGTTCTTTGTAGATTCTGGATATTAGCCCTTTGTCAGATGGATAGATTGCAAAAATTTTCTCCCATTCTGTAGGTTACCTGTTCACTCTGATGACAGTTTCTTTTGCTGTGCAGAAGCTCTTTAGTTTAATTAGATCCCATTTGTCAATTTTGGCTTTTGTTGTCATTGCTTTTGGTGTTTTAGTCATGAAGTCTGCCCATGCCTATGTCCTAAATGGTATTGCCTAGGTTTTCTTCTAGGGTTTTTATGGTTTTAGGTCTTACATTTAAGTCTTTAATCCATCTTGAATTAATTTTTGTGTAAGGTGTAAGGAAGGGATCCAGTTTCACCTTTCTACATATGGCTAGCCAGTTTTCCCAGGACCATTTATTAAATAGGAAATCCTTTCCCCATTTATTGTTTTTGTCACGTTTGTCAAAGATCAGATGGTTGTAGATGTGTGGTGTTATTTCTGAGGCCTCTGTTCTGTTCCATTGATCTATATATCTGTTTTGGTACCAGTACTATGCTGTTTTGGTTCCAGTACTATGCTGTTTTGGTTACTGTAGCCTTGTAGTATAGTTTAAAGTCAGGTAGCATGATGCCTCCAGCTTTGTTCTTTCTGCTTAGGATTGTCTTGGCTATGTGGGCTCTTTTTTGGTTCCAAAGTAGTTTGGAACTTTAAAGTAGTTTTTTCCAATTCTGTGAAGAAAGTCATTGGTAACTTGATGGGGATGGCATTGAATCTATAAATTACCTTGGGTCCTTTGCCCACCTTTAAATAAAGTTATTTGGTTTTTGCTTAAGTTCCTTATGGATTCTGGATATTAGACCTTTGTTGGATGCACAGTTCGTGAATATTTTTCCCATTCTGTATGTTGTCTGTTTACTCTGTTGATAGTTTCTTTTGCTGTGCAGAGGCTCTTTAATTTAATTAGACTCTACTTGTCAATTTTTGTTTTTGTCTTAATTGTTTTGAGCACATATTCATAAAATCTTTGCCAAGGCTGATGTCCAAAATGGTATTTCCAAGGTTTTCTTCTAGAGTATTCTACCTTTTTAATCCATGAACTCATATGCCTTTTAAGTATTCTCAAGGAGCTCTCTTCAGACATAGAATTGACTCACTTGTGTTCACACAGAGAATGAACACCTTATCCTGCCCACACCTGGAGTGGTTTTCTGGGAAATCTTGTGTGGTGTGCATGTCTTTACACACCTGCTCAGAAAAAAAAATGAATCAGGCCTCAAGGAATTCCTCTCCCTCTCAGCATTCAGAGAGAACTGAGGCTTAGCTTGTCTATCAGAAACAAAACTGGAAAACAAAACAAAAAAAGTTTGAGGGTTTAGTATTTCCATAAGGGCTAAAAATAATTTTTAAACTACTTTGCTTTAAAAGAAAGATGGAAGGAAGGAAGGAAGGAAGGAAGGAAGGAAGGAAGGAAGGAAGGAAGGAGAAAGAAAGAAAGAAAGAAAGAAAGAAAGAAAGAAAGAAAGAAAGAAAGAAAGAAAGAAGAAAGAAAGAGAGAGAGAAAGAAGAAAGAAAAGAGAGGCAGAAAAGAAAAAGAGAAAGAAAGAGAAAGAAAGAAAAAGAAAAGAAAAGAAGGAAAGAAAGAAAAAGAAAGAAAGAAGGAAGAAAAGGAAAGGAAAGCAAAGCAAGAAAGCAAGCCTGGTGATTGCTAAAGTAGCAGAATCTTAAATCTTCCATCTCAAGTGAGTGGACTGTGCTGAGGCCCATTCCGCCTGGAGTTCATGTTCGGAGGTCTGTGGGAGCCTCTCAGGTGGCTGGCCCTTAATTAGCAGCAGAAGCAGCAGCTGAGCAGGTGGCAGGGCAGAGACAGGGTAGGGGATGGGAATGGAAAGGGATGGAGAAAGAAGAATGAAGATGGTAAAAGCAGACTCAGGACAGAGTGAATATTTGCTGAAAAGTCAATGGATTAGCAGTCCCTTGTGATGGCTGAAGAGTATAAGGACAAAGATCAGCTGAAAAATTGATGCCGAATTCTCTAAACGGACGCTCCATCCATAGGAACTTGGACATGTCAGTTGTTCTAAAAGCATTTTCAAATATTGTCTTGAAATCGCATTAAATAAATAGTGTTATTTTCAGAACATCTGGCTTTATTTTTAACACATATTCATAATTCTTCTATCTACCCAAATCACTGCCCCACTACAAATAAGAAAAATACATTTATAATAATATTAAAGTTTCTGTCCCGCAGTGCTCTCTTTTTTTCCATTTGGGGTATGAATTTGATGCCCTGGAATACCTCCATTGGAACATCACCTATTCATCTACCTTGATCATCACAATGACAGCCAAGGGAAGCCAGGCAGTCAATAGATAGGTCTAAAATACAAAGTTGATGAGAAGGGTGGAGTTTGCAAATGGAAGTAATTACACTCATTAGTCAAAAGCAGAGAAAAAAAAGAAACCCCAGCCAATAGTTCATTAGAATAGAAAAGGTTTTTCTTAATGAAAGGATATCATGAAACTGACATTTAGAAATGGAATGGATAAGAGATAACACCATTGTCAACAGAGCACCAGTACAGAAGTTGATTTTGAATTCTTGGTAAGGTCACAGTCTACAGTGTCCTGGATATGTTCAGTAGATCTTTTTTTCTTTATTTTGAGATGGAGTCTCACTCTGTCGCCCAGGCTGGAGTGCAGTGGCACGATCTCAGCTCACTGCAACCTCCGCCTCCTGGGTTCAAGCGATTGTCCTCCCTCAGCCTCCCAAGTAGCTGGGATTACAGATGTGTGCCATCACGCCCAGCTAATTTTTGTATTTTTAATAGAGAAGGGGTTTCATCATGTTGGCCATGCTGGTCTCAATGACCTCAGGTCATCCACCTGCCTCAGCCTCCCAGAGTGCTGGGATTACAGGCGTGAGCCACTGTTCCTGGCCTCGGTAGATCCTTTTAGCTATCTTTTTCCACTTGGTTTGTGCATTTCTTCACCATGCTGAGCTGACAGATACGTATAAGCCATGTGGTATAGAGGCAACTTTCTTTTTTTTTCGGGCAACCTCAAGTGGGCTGAAAAAGTTTATAAGATGTTCTGGAGATGCATTCATTGAGGCTCAGTAACTAAAGCTTAACTCAGCCTTTGAGGAATTTATGCTCCTCTGGAGAATCAGTTTTGCCCCTTTGTCTTGCTCAGCCCACTGGTAGGGGTTAATGGGCTCACAAGAACTCCCGTGGCAAGAGCAGGCGCTTCTCATTCAAATTCAAACTGGTCAGTTTCTTTCCTTTTTTTCACTCTGCTCTCCCAAAACCATCATCCCAGTCTCCTTGCTGCAAAACTTGCCAAGTCATGAGAGGTAAGTCATAAAAAGTTGAACGCTTGACTTTTCGGGCTTTATAGATAGGTTTATTTGCAGATACACAGCATTAAAGACAATTTAGCTACATGTCATTTCTCTGACAGCGCACCCCAAGGTTGAGAACCCCTCAGACATGTCCAGTTCTCTTACAGCCAAACTTGTCTTCCCAGGCACTTCTGAATGAGGAGGCCTAGGGAGAAAGAGAAAAAGAGAGAGAAAGTGTGCATGCACAGGCGCACAAACACAAAATCCGGCTTCCACGGAGGACAGCAGCCTGCTGCACAGTGGGGACCAAGAGATACAAGGCTGCCCATGTAACAGATGCAAGTTTCCCGTGCTCCGGTTCAGCTGGGAATGCAGGCTGTAAAGCTGAAATAAATCACATGGAACTTGCTGTCATCTCTCTACCTTCCTGCTAAACCCTTCGACACTGCCGCTTGACTGGCTGGAGTCGCCGTAGTTTTTAAATGAAGGCTGGAAACTGGCATTGGCAGCACTGCCTAATTTTTAGCTAATACCTTTGTGGGTTCTGCGCTCGCATCTGGCCAGTGCCATCATGCTGGGTATGATTATAATAGGCTGCTGCTCTTTCCCAAGCAGGAAGCTGGAGTCCTGTAACTGACAGGCTAAACAGAAGCTTGTTCCAAACACAACAGCACATCACAGCCAGAGAAGGGTCTGCAGTGCGGGACTTCTCCCAAGGCATAAAAGAGAGAGAGAGAGAGAGAGAGAAATGTGTTAACTGTGCTAACAGTGCCAAGTAATATGCTTCGTTAAAAATTTAATCACCTACAAGTGCAAAACAAGTGCAAAGCAATCATGTTGTAATTAGCACAGCAATTAACACCTCCCTTTTCGATAGCACATGCATCCTAGGAAGGGCAGGATTGCAAGTGTTTATGCTGCTGACAGCCTCAGTTCCTATAGAGAGGGAAAAAATTGCTTAAAGAGAATTTTTTGGTTTCTGGCATTTGGGCTTTTATGTGTTCATGAAACCTCAGAACCAGCTGCCATTTTGGTTTTGTGCGAAAAGTTGTTCAGCTGTGTGGTAAAACTAACTAACTTCCCCATTTTGTGTGTTAGCTAAAGCTTCTCACTAGCACCACCTTCACCTTTTCTAACATTAAAATATAAATAAATTAGTGTTAGGACCAAATTTGTCATGCACATCCACACAATTTGCATGTGAAACGGTGTTTCCTACCAAAAGAAAAAGAGAATTGTCTTTCTCAGTCCTTTATCCAAAGCCAAAATTAAAAAAAAAAAAAAAAATACTCAATACCAGGATAAATGACTACTGGAAAAATGCTCTAAAAGTATTCCTGCCAAAAAATAAATAAAAATAAATAAAAGTGTTCTATCACTTTAGAAAATTTAGGTGTCTTCTCTGTCACCAAGACCAGATTTAAGGACTAAACATCATTTGTTGTTTTTGTTTGTTTGTTTGTTTTTAAGTTCCAGGATACACATGCAGGTTTGTTGCATAGGTAAGCACGTGCCATAGTGGTTTGCTGCACTGGGACTTTGCAGTAAGCATCAGTTCTCTAAGGAAGTCAGGGAAGGAAGGAAGGTTGAGGATCCTTCTGTACCACCTCGTATCAAGCCCAAGTCTGATAACTGGTCTAGATAGAATGTGGCACCAGAGCTGCCTGGTATTAAGTGGGAAGTACCTATTCCAGCATGTACTGCCTATTAACCTGATTTATAGGTACCCTAGAGCTCATCTCAATACATAGAGGTTTGTGGGTAAAACAGCTGGGAAAATAGAGCAAGTAGTCTTCAATCCCCTACTGGAAAGTTAATCTTTTAACTTGCCAATCTCTTGTCTCTATCCCAGATAGATGAAAGCCTGTTGGAGTGTGCAGTCTGAGATATCACTGACTAGATATTCGTCAAAGGCCCCAAAGTCCTTGGCACAGTTTTAGAAATGACTCATTATGAGAATGAAACCCAGTTAGCAACTCTAAAACTCTAAATGTCTTTGAAAGAAGTTATATAAGGAAATTTTCTTTAAGTATGAAACATCTAAGAATTTAAGAAACAATATGAGGGAAAAGCAAATAAAATCTTTAGGATTTGTTTTATTTTCATTGGCCATTGATCATGGAATGAATGTGTTTTAAGGAGCAGAGGAAACATTTGGAGTGTGATGTTTGAAGGCTAGAAAGCAATTGCCTACGCTTTACATTTCTTTTTCTTTTATTTTTGTTTGTTTGTTTGTTTGTTTTTGTTTGAGATGGAGTTTTCTTCTTGTTGCCCAGGCTGGAGTGCAATGGCGCAATCTTGGCTCACCGTAACCTCCACCTCCCAAGTTCAAGCAATTCTCCTGCCTCAGCCTCCCAAGTAGCCGGGATTACAGGCATGCACCACCACGCCCGGCTACTTTTGTATTTTTAGTAGAGGTGGGGTTTCTCCACGTTGATCAGGCTGATCTTGAACTCCCAACCTCAGGTGGTCCGCCCGCCTCGGCCTCCCAAAGTGCTGGGATTACAGGCGTGAGCCACCACGCCCTGCTAAGCTTTACATTTCTACAGTCAACTTTGTAACAACATTGCTAAGATAGGAGCAATGAAAAGCAAGAGTCCCTAAGAACTGGCTAACGTGCCAACAGTCTGCGGTCTATAGAAAGTGCAGGCATTCATAGAAGCTAGTCACTTTCCTGGTTTGCTGTTTCCTTTTCCCAGCAATTCTTTTGTTCAAGCTCAGACGCCCATCCCAAAAAGCTGAGAAAAGAAACCTCAGTAAGATAGAAGACACACTTTATAATGGGGCAAGCTGCAATGAAAAATTCACACTGGAAACCTCAGTAGGAAGTAAAATGAAACCCCTGTCTCAAATACAAAGAGGACAAATGTCTTATTATGCTAAAAAGCCTCAAATTAAGTGTGTAGAGCTACTTGGAACAGACAGTTCCCATAGTCATAGTTTTTATTCATTCTTACAAAAACCATCTTTTGAGACCGATGTTCTTTAAATATTGCTATCATTTGTAAAACTGGTTTAAAATGTCTGCTGTATTGTAGCCTTAATCCAAAGACCCAGATGATATATTTCTGCATTTGCATTTATTTCTAATAAATATTATGTCTCTGTTGCTCGATGTTTATTTTCTCTTTCATCAGAAAGGCTTAAATGCCAGATAATTTAAAAACAAGTCATGTTCAACTTTTGTAATTATCATCTTACATACTTGCTAATTAATTCATTCATTTAATAAGGAGTACTTACTGTGTGCCTGGCGTTGATACAGGACTAGGCACTTTTTACAGTATAAAAACAAACTAGTAACAATGAAAAAAATAAGGACTCCAAGGCTGTAAACGCTATGAGAAGCTTTTTTTCACTATCATATCCCTATTCTTCCTAGCATGTCTTAGAAATCTGTGAAATGAATGAATGAATCAATGATCAACACCTCCACAAGCTGACAGCCTAGGAGTAAAGTCAGTATATAAATGTATCTCATACAACTTCTAAATTGATGAGTACTATAAGAAAGAGACACAGTTGGGTCAGAAGTTCAATGGGCAGATAATCATAATAATTTAAAAAAGAGACACATTAAGTGCTAGAGGAGAAAGGAGACATAATTCCATTTTAAGTGCTGGAGTGAGAAGATAAGAGTTAGGATGACAGAAACAATAGGTGTTTCAGTTTTGCAGGAACGTGGTGTCTCTCCGTGGGAATAATGTTGGAACAATGCTGGAAAGGTAGGTGATAGCAGATCACAGAAGCCTTGAATGCCTGCCAAAGAAAAGTAAGCTCAGAAAGAGAAGCCAGTAAGGGGAGTGTAAAACTGATCAGACTGGAAAAAGACTGACAACAGAGAGACCAATTAGGGAGCTATTGGGACAGTCCACGCACAAGTTAAAGGTTACCTGAGCTGGGTAAAGCCAATTTTACAAGGAGCAAAAGTCAAGAAACTGGTGAATTTCTAGCAGAAGCTGACAAGTTAGAGCCAGGCCATGCCAAGCAACACACCAAGGTTTCGATGCTTGGTGGCCGGGGAGGTGCACGTTCTACTCACAGAAATTGGTACCACAAAAATAAGAGCATTTTGCAGAGATGAGATGAAGGTTTTGGTTTTAGATGTACTACTTTTAAAGAATGATTGGATATTTGGTGACAAATGAAAACACCTGGAAATGTCAAACTAAAGCCCAAGAAAGACATCTAAACTAAATGTAAAAACAAAACTTTAGGATCCGCTGTGTATAGTTTCAGAATCAGCATGTGGTTGAAGCCATGAAATTGAATAAGAGAGAAAAGAAAAGTGTGGATAGAACCTTGAACACTGGCTAAATGTAGGAGGAAGAAAGGAAGTCAGGGAGGGAAGAAGGTGATTCAGAGCCATGAAATCCAAAGAGGAGAATTTCCAAAGCTTGTGGTGCCAAATGCTGCAGAGAGATGAAAGTATATATGAACTGAGAAAAAGCCATCGGATTTGATCACCAAGAAATGATTGGTGACCTTTAAAATGCAATTTCCATAGACTAGTCAGGTCAGTAAACCAACTACAAGGAATTAAGGGTGGAAAGGATGATAAATCAGTGGAAGAGAGAATACAGATGATGCTTTCAAGAACGCTGGCCTTTAGGAGAAGGAAAAAAATAGGAGACTGTCTTAGGAAAGAACAGGTCAAAGGTCAGTTTCTTTAAGACAAGTGTCCCTCAAACTGAAGGAGAGTATTTATCAAATAAGATTGCAGATTCTTAGACAAGGCAGTATGAGAGGGGGGAAAAAAGTTTAAAAACAAGTAAATAAAAATAAAATAAAAGATTGAAGACACAAGTAGGAAGAGATAATTGGTGAAGCAAGTTTTTCAGAGCAAACAAGAGGAAATGTAATGGCCTGGAAGACTATCACTTCAGAGAACTCAAATAGAATTTCTTCTGCTGAGGCAATAGAAAAATGAAGACGAACTTAATGAAAAGAAATACTGAAGTGAAAAACGAAAAATTTTGAAGGACTTGACATTTTCCTTAAAACAGGAGGAGCCAATTACAACTTCTACTTCTGGGTAAATGAAGTAGATATATTTTTTTCTATTCTTCTTGCTAAGTACAACTACAGACCCTGGGCATTACATATAAAAGAAATGTAAGAAGGCTCTGAAAGATAAAAAGAAGAAAGCAGACCAGCTGGAAACCTAAGGACACGAGGAATAATATAGTGTTGAATTCCATAAGTTTTATTTTTGCCTCCTAAATCGTAGATTTGGAGCTAAGCAGTCAACCCAGAAATTCCAACAAGCACAGGAAAAACAAACAAACAAAAACATCAAGAACCAGGAAAGGAAGAATAGCCTAACAACAGGAAAACTTGCAGACAGTAGTCGTTCTACTCCAGTGAAACCCTACAGAACACCTGAAGCACTACCACACCCACACCAGCAAAGGCCAGATGGAAAGCCTAGACTTCCACTCTCACAAGGGTGCAACAAGTGCCCAAACATACCTACAAGGATGGTAGGCCTCAGAGAAGGCCAAATAGGGAGCTGAACATTCATCTCATCATGAATGTGAGAACATTCATACTCACATCAGGACGTAATGTGAGTGGAGGCCACAGGGACAGTAACAAGGCACTGCTATGCTCCCCACCACAGAGCTCTCAGCGGATGCCTAGTGGGGAGCTGAAACACCCAGTCTTGGTCAGCACTAACAAGGACCCTCTAGATTTCTTCCCCTATATGACAGAAGGAGTCACCCCTACACCCATTGTCACAGTGTCAGAAGAAGCCAGTCAAAACAGAATGTTGAAATAAGATCCAGAGTCTCATGACATACTACCAAAAAATGGCAAGGTTTCAGCTGAAAATCATGCATCATACCAAGAAATAGGAAGGTCTCAAATTGAATGAAAAAAAGACAACCAACAGATAACAACATCAAGGTGACAGAGACGTTAGAATTACCTGATGACAATTTTAAAGCAGCCATCATAAAATGCTCTAATAAGCAATAATAAACACACTTGGAACAGATGAAGTTGTAGGAAATTTCAGTAAGAAATAGAATACTCAGCAAACAAATAGAAAATATAAATGAAACCCAAATGGAAATTTTTAGAACTGAAAAACACAATAACCCAAGTAGAAAACTCATTGCACAGGCTCAATAACAGAATGAGAGAGATAAAGAAAAGAATTAGAGAACTGAAATAGAACAATGGAAGTCACCCAAACTGAACAACAACAACAAAAAATGGGCTGGAAAAAGGAAATGAACAGAGACTAAGAAATCTGTGGGACTATAACCAAAGAGTTAACATGTATGTTAACTCTCACAACATTTTGTGTTAAGAGCGTCTCAGACAATAAGGAGAAAGAGGGTAGAGTTAAAAATGAAATAATTCCTGAAAACTTCCCAACTTTCTCAAACAGGATAAACCCAAAGAAATTTACACCAAGACATATCGAAGTCAAATTTCAGAAAACTAAAAACAAATAAAAATGATTGAAAGCAGCATGAGAGAAATAGTGCCTTACTTATAGGTGGACAAATAATTCAAAGACAACATATTTCTTATCAGAAATCATGGAGGCCAGAATAAAGTGGCACGACATTTTACAAGTGCTGAAAGAAAAGAATTGTTTATCAGAGTTCTATAACTATCAAAAATGTCCCCTCAGAAATGAAAGGGAAATCAAGAAATTCACAGATGAAGAAAAATTAAGGTAATTTTTCACCAGCAGATCTACCCTAACAGAATGGCTAAAGGAAGTTCTCTAAGCAGAAAGGAAACCAACAAACAGCGAGGAAGAAAGAACACGGTAAGTATTAATATGAGTAAATACAATAGGCTTTCCTCGCATCTTCAGAATTATGTCTGACAGTTGAGGCAAAAATTATAACACTGTCTCATATGGTACTCAGTGTTTGTGGAGGAAATATATAAGACAATTCTGTTGTAAAGAGGAACGGTAAAGAAACGTAAAGAGATGCCAGTTTCTTATACTTTTCTGAAACCAGTAAAATGATAACATCAGCAGGCTACAATAAGTTATACGTATAGAATGCAATACTGAGAGAAACCATTAAAAATATATACACAGGGATACATTCAAAATACTATAGGTAAATCCAAATGGAATTCTAAAAAATGTTCAAGTAATGCAGAGGAGGGCAGGGAAAAGGAAACAGAAAAATAAAAAATAGAACAAACTGAAAACAAACAAACAAAAAAACACAGCAGACTTAAGCCCTAACATATCAATAATTACATTAAATTTCAGTAGTCTAAATATACCAATTAAAAGACAAATATTGGCAGAGTAGATGAAAAACGTGACCCAATTATATGCTTTCTACAGGAAACTCACTTCAAATATAAAAATATAGGCAGTTGAAAATAAAGATGGAAAATGATATTCCATGCAAACATTAATCAAAATAAAACAGCAGCGACTGTATTCCTATCAGATAAAGTAAACTTGAAAGCAAAAAAAAATAAAGTTATCAAAGACAAAAAAAGACCTTCTATAATGATAAAAAGGGTAAATTTATCATGAAGACATGGCTATGCTAAGTGCATATGTACCAAACAACAGAGCTACAATACATGTGAAGCAAAAACTTATAAAACTGAAAAGGGAAATAGACAAATCCACAAGTATTGTTTGATAACTCAACATCTTCTTTCAACAGTTCAGAGGGCAATTAAACACAAAAAAATCAACAAGAATATAGGAAACTCAGTAACACTGTCAAACGACAGGATCCAATCGACATTGATAGAATATTGCACCCACCAATAGCGGAATACGCATTCTCTTCAAGTGTCCAGGGAAGGTACATAAAGATAGATCATATCCTGGGCCATAAAACATACCTCCACAGATTGGAGGAATTGAAGTCATTCAGCATGCATTTTCTGCACAATGGAATCAAACTGGAAATCAGTAATAGGAATATCTCCACGCACTTGGAAATGAAACATCATACTTCTGTGGTCAAAAGGAATGTCTTGGGTCAAAAGGAATGTCTTGAGAACATTAAGAAAATTTAAAAATACATTAAACTGAATGAAAACGAAATAAAGTATACCAAAATGTGTGGAACACAGCTAAAGCAGTGCTGAGAAGTAAATTTACATCACTAAATACATACACTGAAAAAGCGAAAGCCTCAAGTGAATTTTCTAAGCTCCCACCCCAAGAACCTTGAAAACGATAAAAAAAAAAAACAAACCCAAAGCAAGAAACAATAGAGCATAAATCAGTAAAATTGAAACAAGAAAAAATTTTTTAAATTAATTTAAAAAGAGAGATGATTCTTTGAAAAGGTTGATAAAGTTGACAAAATTCTAGCAAGAGTGACAAAGAATAGAAGGAAGTAGACACAAATTACTAGTATGAGGAATGAAACAGGGGCTATCACTATAGACTGAGAAAGACTCTCTTCCTTGACCTGACTAACTATAGTCAGGCTCCTATGAACTCTCTTCTTGACTAGGCCCTAATTTGGGGGCTTCCATGCTCATCCGTGTTTAGTCCAGTTTTAGCAAGAATCCAGCTGGGTCAGTTTAGGCAAAATCCCCCACCCATAATAGCTGATCAAATTCCTTATCCCCTACCCATAATATCTTATCACTCTGGCATGCCTTCGGCAATAATTCTGTCAAGTCAGTTTAGCCAGAATCCTCCTTAACCCTGATGATTCCTCCTAGTAATTTTCCATCTACTGACCTCCCCCCTCCACTCCTCACCCTGCTCCCGGGGCTATAAATCTCCACTTGTCCTGTTGTATTCAGAATTGAGCCTGATCTCTCTCTCCTATTACAAAACTCCACTGTAGTTGCCCCCTTTGAATAAACTGCCTTATCATTCTTTAACAAATGTCAAGAATAATTTTTTGTCTTTGACAGAATCCTACAAATATCAAAAGTATAAGAAGGGTGTACTACCAACAACTTTAACACATACATCTGAAGACTTAGATGAAATGAACTAATTCTTTAAAAGTATAAAGTACCACAACTAATTCAACATGAAACAAATAATTTGAATAGTTTTAAAACTATTAAGAAAATGGAATTTGTGATTTAAACACTCCCAAAATAAAAATCTCCAGGCTCAAACAATTTTGCTGGTGAATTTTGCCAGACATTTAAAGATGAATTAACACTAATTCTGCAAAACATTTACAAAAAAATAGAATAAGAGGGAACTTATTCCAATTCATTTTATGAAGCTGATATTACCCTGATGCCAAAACCAAAGACTATTGTGAAAAAAAGCAAACCACAGACTGATAGCCCTCATGAATATAGACACAAAATTCCTTAACAAAATGCTTGCAAATAGAATTCAGCAATATGAAAAGAAAGTATATACCATGACCAAGTGAGATTCATTCCAGAGATGCAAAGCTGGATAATATTTGAAAATCAATCAAACAGGCTAAAGAAAAAAAAAGAAGAAAAATTACATGATTATATATTTTTAATGCAGAAAACATCTTTGACAAAATAAACACCAATTCTTGATTAAAACACTCAGAAAAATGGGAATAGAGTAGGATCTCTTCAAATTCATAAAGAACATTTATAACAGTAACTACAGCTAACATTTAATGATGAAAGACAATGCTTTCCTCCTAAGAGCTGAAACAAGGCAAGGAGTTCCACTTTCATCATTCTTATTCACCATAATGTTAGAAGTTCTAGCCAGTGCAATAAGGCAAGAAAAGGAAATAAAGGCATATATATATATATATATATATATATATATACCTCAAAAGGAAGAAATTAAACTACAAAACAAAACTAGCAGAAAACGTAATTGTCTACATAGAAAATCCTAAGAAATGTACAAATGTCTCATAGAAATAGGCTGAGTATGGTAGAAGGTGGAGGTGAGAGAATCACTTGAGCCTAGGAGTTCAAGACCAGCCTGGGTAAAAAACAAGACCCCATCTCTACAAAAAAAAAAATTAGCCAAGCATGGTGGCATAGCTTATAGTCTCAGCTACTTGGGAGGCTGATGCAGGAGGATTGCTTAAGCCCGGGAGTTCAAGGCTGCAGTGAGCCATGATTGCACCACTGCACTTCAGGCTGGGTAACAGAGTGAGACTTTGTCTCAAACAAACAAAAAACTCATAGAACTAATAAATGAGTCAGATAGGTCCAGAATATAAGATAAACATACAAAATCAATCGTATTTCTACATACTAGCAATGAACAGGTGGACACTGAAATTAAAAATACAAGACCATTTACAATTGCTCTAAAAAAAATAAAATAAAAATACTTACGTGTATGTCTAACACATGTATGGGATTTTGCATGCTGAAAACCACGAAACACTGATTTAAGAAATCAAAGATGCTATAAATAAAGGAAGAGACATATGCTCTTCATAGATTGGAAGTCTCAACATAATAAAGATGTCAGTTCTCCCCAAATTGATATGAGTTCATGTTACTTTCCTAAGGCTGCTGAAACAAGTTTCTACAAATTGAGTATTTTAAAACAAGAGAATTTTTTTCTCTCACAGTTCTGGAGGTCAGGAGTTTGAAATAAAGGGATCAGCAGGACTGCTTCCTTCTGAGGTCTCTGAGGGACAAATCTGCTCCTGGCCTCTCTCCCAGCTTCGGTGGCTGCCAGAAATCCTTGGTCTTTCTTGGCTTGTGGCAGCAAAACTCCAGTCTCTGCCTTCATCCTCACATGGCTTTCTTCTCCACGTGTCTTGCTTATACGGACACCAGTCACTGGATATAGTGCCCACCCTAATCCAATATGACCTCATTTTAGGTTAAATAATTACATTGACAAAGATGCTGTATTAGTCTGTTCTTGCATTGCTATAAAGAACTACCGATACTGGGTAATTTATTTTTTTAAAAAAAGAAAGAGGTTTAATTGGCTCCTGGTTCTGCAGGTTGTGCAGGAAGCATGGCTGGGGAGGCCTCAGGAAACTTACAATCATGGCAGAAGACAAAAGGGAAGCAGGCATGTTTTACGTGGCTGGAGCAAGAGGAAGAGAGTTAAGGTGATGGTGCTATACACTTTTTTTTTTTTTTTTTTTTTGAGACGGAGTCTTTCTCTGTCGCCCAGGCTGGAGTGCAGTGGCGCGATCTCGGCTCACTGCAAGCTCCGCCTCCCGGGTTCACGCCATTCTCCTGCCTCAGCCTCCTGAGCAGCTGGGACTACAGGCGCCCGCCAACACGCCCGGCTAATTTTTTGTATTTTTAGTAGAGACGGGGTTTCACTGTGTTAGCCAGGATGGTCTCGATCTCCTGACCTCGCGATCCGCCCGCCTCGGCCTCCCAAAGTGCTGGGATTACAGGCTTGAGCCACCGCGCCCGGCGTTGTGCTATACACTTTTAAACAGCCAGATCCTGTTAGAACTCTATCATAACAACAGCACCGGGGGATGATGTTAAACCATTAGAAACCACCCCACAATTGAATCACCTCCCAAAAGGCCCCACCTCCAACTTTGGGGATTAGAGTTCAACATGAGATTTGGGTAGGGACGCAGAGCCAAACCATATCAAATATGGTTTGTTTCCAAATAAGTTCATATTCTGATGTTCTGAGTGGACATTAATTTCAGGAAGATGCTATTCAACCCACCAAAAAGTTGAACACAATTCCCATCAAAAATCCCAGCAAGATTTTTTGTAAATATAGACAAGAGTACAACAAAATTTATATAGAAAGGCAAAGGATCTAGAATAGTTCAAGTAATTTTGAAAAAGAACAGGCTGGGTGTGGTAGCTCATGCCTGTAATCCCAGCACTGTGGGAGGCCAAGACAGGCGGATCATGAGGTCAGGAGAGCGAGACCATCCTGGTTAACACGGTGAAACCCCGTCTCTACTAAAAATACAAAAAAAAATTAGCCAGGCGTGGTGGCAGGTGCCTCTAGTCTCAGCTACTTAGGAGGCTGAGGCAGGGGAATGGCAGGAACCCAGGAGGCAGAGCTTGCAGTGAGCTGAGATCCTGCCACTGCACTCCAGCCTGGGCAACTGAGCGAGACTCCGTCTCAAAAAAGGAAGAAAAAAAAAAAAGAAAGGATGGAAGGATGGAAAGACAGTTACAGCCTGGGAGAAATACTACAAAATAATATCACAAACCACATATCCAACAGAAGCTTAGAATTTAGAATAATAAAGAACTCTGAGAACTCAACACTTAAAAACAAAAACTGAGCAATCCGGTTAGAAAATGAGCAAAAGATATGCACAGGCATTTCAGGGAAGAGAATATACAGATGGTGTATTAGTCTGTTTGCAGACTGCTGATAAAGACATACCTGAGACTGGGAAGAAAAAGAGGTTTAATTGGACTTACAGTTCCACATGGCTGGGGAGACCTCAGAATCATGGTGGGAGATGAAAGGCACTTCTTACATGGCGGCAGCAAGAGAAAAATGAGGAAGAAGCAAAAGCAGAAACCCCTGATAAACCCATCAGATCTCGTGAGACTTATTCACTATCACAAGAACAGCATGGGAAAGACCAGCCCCCATGATTCAAGTACCTCTACCTAGGTCCCTCCCACAACACATGGGAATTCTGGGAGATACAATTCAAGTTGAGATTTAGGTGGGGACACAGCCAAACCATATCAGATGGCAAATAAGCACATGAAAAGATGTTCACCATCATTAGTGATTAGGAAAATGCAACTTAAAACCATAATGAGATATCATCACGCGCCTATTAAAATGGCTAAGATAAAAAATAGTGACAGCACCAAATGCTGGTGAGGACGCAGAGACACTGGATTATTCATGCATCGCTGTGGGAATGTAAAATAGTACAGTCCCTCTGGAAAGCGGCTTGGCAGTTTCTTTAAACATGCAAATACCACACAATTGAACTCTGGGCATTTATTGTGGAGAAAAAAAAGGAAAAAGCTTTAGACAAATGTTTAGAGCAGCTTTATTTATAAAAGCTAAAAACTGGAAACAATCCAGATGTCCTTGAAGAGATTAATGATTCAACAGACTGTAGCCAATCCACATCATGGAATACTACGCATATATATATACTCACGTATATGTCAATATAAGTATGTGTGTTGCTACATGCAAAACCACTGAAGGATTATGCTGAGTGAAAAATTTAAAAAAACAGTGCTGAAAGGTTACATACTCTATGATCTGATTTAAATCTTTTTTTTTTTTTTGAGACAGAGCCTCACTCTGTTGCCCAGGCTGGAGTGCAGTGGCACAGTCTCAGCTCACTACAACCTCCGCCTCCTAGGTTCAGGCGATTCTCATGCCTCACCTCCCTAGTAGCTGGGATTAGAGGTGCAGGCCACCATGCCCAGCTAATTTTGTCTTTTTAGTAGAGACAGGGTTTCATCATGTTGGCCAGGCTGGTCTCAAACTCTTGACCTCAGGTGATCCACCCAGCTTGGCCTCCCAAAGTGCTGGGATTACAGGCGTGAGCCATTGCACCCAGTCCTGTATGATCTGATTTATTATAATTTTGTCAAAATTATGCAAGTAAAGAACAATTTAGTGCATGCCAGAGGTTAGAAGAGAGAGGGGAAGGAAGGAAGTGTATCTGGCTATAACAGAGCAGCAGGAGGGATCTTTCTGATGACAGAAATGTTCTCTATCTTGACTATATCAGTGTCAATATTCTGATTGTGATACTGTACTATAGTTTTGCAAGATGTTGCCATTGGAGGAAACTATATAAAGGGTGCATGGGATCTCTGCATTGTTTTTTACAACTGCATGCGAATCTACAGGTATCCTAAAATAAGAAGTTCAATTTAAAAACATAATAACTGTGGCTGCTACATAATAATTGGTATATATGAGTATTAAGTAAAATGAATTAAGCTAAAAAATGAAATAGGAGAAGGCACTGGCAGGAAGTGGAGGTGGAAAGTCTTTGAAAAGGTGTTATATTTCTACTTGATGGGAAGTTAGATAGATTATTTAGAATTGATTCTCCCTCCAAGTATCATAGAAATGCATCAAAATATTGAAGTGCACAAACACACATATACACAAACATCCTTATGTCCCAAGCACAAAGCACAGTGTCAAAAGAAACTAAAACAAAAAGCAAAAAAATGCAGGGAGAAGGATAAATATATACATTTCAGAGATGTGGTAGTAATAATCATGGTAATAGCATTGACCATTTACTGAATACTTGCAATAGCCAGCAGTGAAGTGCTTGCCATTCATTGTCTCATTGCATCGTTGCCAAGTACATTTTGTCAATATCCCAATTTTATAGATGAAGAACTTGAAGCCTGTAGAAGTTAATCACCCAGCTGAGAAATGGCCAAGCAAGAGAACAAACCCTGATTTGAGAGTTGGCTGGGCAGGGTGGCTCACGCCTGTAATCCCAGTACTTTGGGAGGCTGAGGCGGGTGGATCATGAAGTCAGGAGAGCTGATGGTCCCCCTGCTGTCTTGTCAAAAGAAGACATACATGTGGCCAACAATCATTTGAAAAAAGCTCAACATAATCGATCATTAGAGAAATACAAATCAAAACCACAATGAGATACCATCTCATACCAGTCAGACTGGCAATTACTAAAAAGTCAAAAAAATAACACATGCTGGTGAGGCTGTGGAGAAATAGAACACTTAGATACTGTTGTGAGAGTGTAAATTAGTTCAACCATTGTGGAAGACTGTGTGGCAATGCCTCAAAGACCTAGAGGCAGAAATACCATTAGACCCAGCAATTTCTTTACTGGGTATATACCCAAAGAAATATAAATCATTCTATTATAAAGACACATGCACACGTATGTTCATTGCAGCACTATTCACAGTAGCAAAGACATGGAATCAACCCAAATGCCCATCAATGACAGACTGGATAAAGAAAATGTGGCACATACACACCATAGAATGCTATGCAGCCATAAAAAAGAACCAGATCATGTCCTTTGCAGGGAGTTGGAGGCATTATCCTTAGCAAACTAATGCAGGAACAAAAAACCAAATACCACATGTTCTCACTTATTAGTGGGAGCTAAATGATGAGAACACATGGGCACATAGAGGGGAACAACGCACACCAGGGCCACTGAAGGGTAGAGGGTGAGAGAAGTGAGAGGATCAGGAAAAATAAGTAATGGATACTAGGCTTAATACCTGGATGATGAAATAATCCATACAACAAATCCCCATGACGCACATTTACCTATGTAACAAACCTGCACATCCTGCACATGTATCCATGAACTTTAAATAAAAGTTAAAAAATAAAAATAAATCAGCAATCTCCTAAGAAGAGAAAAAAAAAAAAGAAAAGAAAAAGAAAATGACCTTGTCAGACCTTTGGCCATGAGGTCCTCGGACCCGTGAAACCAAGAGACAGGAGAATAACTCAGAGAACCCAAGCCTGGACTCAAGAAGATCCACCTTCCTTCAGAGATTTAAACATTTAACATCCTCAGGAGATTGGAAAAACTGAGGCCCAAACAACCTTGGTTTCCATTGTTTTCCTCAAATGGTTTCCAAAATCCATTTGAAGTCTGCTGCTATTTCTATAAGGATGGGACCAAAATAAGAACATCCTTAAAGTGTTAATTTGTTAGGCTTTGTCATGACTGTTAGTGATGGTAATTATTTAAATGATACTGGTTAATTTGTTTTATTGTTTCACATAATTTGATTTATTTGCTATTTATTGGTTCACTTATATAATGAGTAGGGTTAGATTAATAGAGTTTCGAATGTAAATTCATTTCCACTAATGTTTATGAGCTACATTTGTAGATGTGGTTTAAATAAATACACAACCAGGAATCAGGATTACAGTATATTTTCAGAGTAATAAAGTGAGAATTCAAATATGTTGCAGAAATAAATACGATATGCAGATTCACAAAGAAAACTGCCTACCAGAGATGGCAGGCATAGCCAAATTCTGTCTCACAGTAAATAGATCTCATTTTCTTCCTGACCCACCCAAAATGAAAATTGTAAAATAAGAAGCCCAGGGTCACAGGTACTTCCATATGCTATGTCACTGAGAAAGGCTTCCACACTGTCCTACTTGGCCCTGATGTTTGGGGTATGCTGGCAGTCAGAGGGCTTCTGAGAAAAGCACTTCGGGGCAGCTTCTCTGCTGGTCCTGTGGTCTCATGCCCTGCTGCATCTAGCTGCAGTTCCTATGGAATACCATGCACCAGGGTGAATGAAGGAGACCAGGGAGCTGCTGGAGCTTTCCTGCAAAATCCTTTGCATGCTCAGCACTGCACACACTCCTCAGCTGATTGTAGGTAAGGAAATGACCAGAAATAAGTTGCTCCCTGACTTGGGATGGATGAACCCCTTCCAAGCACGAGGGTATTGCTGAGTACACCAGGAGACTCCACTGGCTAAGAGGGGTCTTGGTGCCCTGGAAGAACTGATTTATCTTATGTGGAAGAACAACAGAAATATCCCTTTACTTGTTGATGTACCTTCGAAATGATAAAAAAAAAAAGTAATAAATAAAGTAATAAATATATATAAATAGATTTTTGAATACAAATTTATGTTCACTAATGTTTATGAGCTACATTTGTAGATGTGGATAAAATAAATACAAAACCAAAAATCAAAATTACAGTATATTTTTGGAGTAATAAAGTGAGAAGTCAAATATGTATTATATATGTCTATGTATAGATATATGTGTGTGTATATATGTGTGTATATATATAAATATATACATAAATGTGTGTGTGTTTGTGTGTGTGTATATATATATATTTTTTTAACTGACCACAGAAGCAGGCCGAAACAGTGATGAAACAGCTTAATGGCCTGAACAAGCCAGCCCAGTCCTTAGTAAGTGCAGATTAACAAACCAGTCAGCCTTCTATAAAGGAACTATGTTGGTTAGAGGGGCACGTTGAAGATCAAAAAGTTTCAATAGCCTTCCTAACTTTTCCAGGTATTAATGACTGTTAAGGGCTGAATTGTCTTCTCCCAAAATTTATATGTTGAAGATTTAACTCCCAGTATCTCAAAATGTGACTGTATTTGGAGATAGGGTCTTTAAAGAGGTAATTAAGTTAAAATGAGGTCATTGGGAGGGCCCAAATCCAATAGGGTTGGTGTATTTATTAAAAGAGGCAATTAGGACACAGATACACACAGCAAAGACCATGTAAAGACACAGCAAGAAGATGGGAAGAAAAGAAGAAGAAGAAGGAGGAGGAGGAGGAGGAGGGGGAGGAGGAGGAGGACAAGGAAGACAAGGAGGAGGAGAAGGAGGAGAAGAAGGGGAAGGAGAAGAAAGGGAAGAAGAAGAAGAAGAGGAAGAAGAAGAAGAGGAGGAAGAAGAAGAGGAGGAAGAAGAGAAGAGAAAAGAGAAGGAGAAGGAGAAAGAGAAGAAGGAGAAGGCCATCTGCAAACTCAGGAGAGAGGCCTGAGAAGGAACCAACCCTACTGACACCTTGATCTTGGACTTCCAGCCTCCCAAACTGTGAGAAAATGTTTCTGTTATTTAAGCCACCCAATCTGTGACTTTGTTAAGGTAGCCCTAGCAAATTAATACAATGACCAAATTTAAGTTTGTATCAAGTCCTACAGCTAAAGTTGGGGCTAGCAGCTCCCTCATCCCAGCAACACACTAATGGTGTATTGTAATTTTAAGTACCAGAGGAATTGACTTTATTTTTAACTTTGAAACTAGAGATCTTTGGTTATCCCTATTGTAATGTCATTCTTTTTTGTCTTGATGTTTCCTTGAATGGAGAGAAAGGGGTAGAATTACTGCTGGCAAGCAAATTGTGCATAAGGTAAAGCTTACTGTTCTATTCCTCAACTATCACCTATGTGCCATGAACACCTGTGGCAAATCCACATTACTGATGTGCTTATGACCTATAATTTTTAGACCTAATTCTGTTTTTCTTTTAAATTTCTCTCATAAATAAATGTTTAATAAGAAGATGAGGCAGGGTGCAGTGGCTCACACCTGAAATGCCAGCACTTTGGGAAGCGGAGACAGGCAGATCACTTGAATTCAGGAATTTGAGACCAGCCTGGGAAACATGGTGAAATCCTATCTCTACCAAAAAAAAAATACAGGTTGGGTGCGGTGGCTCACGCCTGTAATCCCAGCACTTTGGGAGGCTAAGGCAGGCAGATCACAAGGTCAGGAATTTGAGACTATCCTGGCCAACATGGTGAAACCCTATCTCTACTAAAAATACAAAAATTAGCTGGGTGTGGTGGCGTGTGCCTGTAGTCCCAGCTACTTGGGAGGCTGAGGCAAGAGAATCACTTGAACCCAGGAGGTAGAGGTTGCAGTGAGCCAAGATTGCACCAGTGCACTCCAGCCTGGTGACAGAGTGAGACTCTGTCTCAAAAACAAACAAACAAGCAAATACAAAAAATAGCCAGGTGTGGTGGTGCATGCCTGTGATCCCAGTTACTCAGGAGGTTGAGGTGAGAGGATCACTTGAGCCCAGGAGGTCAAGACTGCACTGAGCCATAATCATTCCACTGTACTCCAGCCTGCGTGACAGAGTGAGACCCCATCTCAAAAAGAAAGAAAAGAAAGGAAGGAAAGAAGAAAGGAAGGAAGGGAGGAAGGGTGGAAGGGAGAAAGAGAGGAAGGAAGGGAGGAAGCAGGGAAGAACGAGGGAAGGAGGGAAGGAAGCAAGGAGACTTTAGCTAAGTATCAACCAGTGCATGCCTATGGGGAAACTATTAGAGGTCAGGAAAGAACCACTGAAAAGAAGCAGGCTGAGCAAACCTAGGAGCTCACACATTTCCTGAAATAGTTCAAGTTTCCACCTGCCAGAGTGGAAATACGTCATAATACACAGAGCACTGGATAGCATGTCGGAAGGGTGTTGCCTCCATAGTGGGAAACAGCTAACCTAGACTCGAGGCTGCTCTGGTTCTGCCTACAGAGTTTGAAAGCAAGCCTCAAAAGGACGAAAGTGTTTGAGTATCTTACCTACATCCTAGTACAAAGCTCAAGATTATTTAAAATAAAAAAGAATGTTCAGCATCCAACAAGGTAGAATCACAATGTCACAGATCCAGTTGAAAATTACCAGGCATGTAAAGAAGCAGGAAACTATGACCCATAATCAGTAAAAAAAATCTATTAAACCTGGCCCAGAAATGATACTGAGGATTAAATTAATAGACAAGAATATTAAAATGGTTGTTGAAACTATATTCTATACAGTACACTCAAGAAGGCAGAGGAAAACATAAGTGTGCCAAAAAACATGGCAGAAGAAACAATATTAAGAAGTCGCCAGTCAAGCCTGGGCAACAGGGCAAAACCCCATCTCTACCAAAAATACGAAAATTAGCCAGGCATGGTGGTGCACACCTGTAGTCCCAGATACTTGGGAGGTGGGAGCATCATCTGAGCTTGAGAGATGGAGGCTGCAGTGAGCCATGATTGAATCACTGCACTCCAGCCTGGGTGACAGAGCGAGACCTTATTGATACATATTTAAAAAAAAAAGTCCCCAGTGAAACTTCTAGAGATGAAAAGCAATGTCTGAGATAAAAACACATAGGATGAGAGTAAAATACTGCCCCCATAAGGTTGTTAAAAAGGTCACAGTAATGAATTTGAAGTGCTTAACACCATGCCTGGATCTTCATTTGCATAAACAATTGATAACCACCGATATTACTGATTCTGCTGTAAATTCAAATTGTCAGAATAATCATAATAGTGGCTAACATTTCCTTAGCACCTACTTATTATGTTCCATACTGTGTTAAGGACTTCAATTTAAATATCTCTAAGAGATGTAAGTAAATTTTAAATATCAATTAATACGTTTTCTTTTTTCTTCCTGTTATTAGTAAGAATTGATTTTCAAACTCAATGTTGGCCTTCTGGTCTCTCTTTATTTCTACTTCTTTTTACATTTTGCTTTCCTAATACTGTTTTTTTAGCCTATAAGCTTCACCTTGGTAAAGTTAAATTTCTTGAATTTTCTTCGTTCTATTGATAATTCCTTCTCTCTTATCTTTTAACAATACACTGAAAACACACAGAGAGAGGTTTAAAAAAAAAAAGAAAGGATAACATTTTGATTAATAGATGTCGTTTTTAAGGTTGACCCAGAGGATAATTCTAACAAACACAAATAGGGAAAATCAGACCCTAAACTAAGAAATAACAAGAAAATACTGTTTAAGTAAAGCAGATCAAGCAGTGCTAACATTGACGGCAACACCTCTTTTAATAAAGAGAATGCTGTCCCCAGATACTCTTTGCCTTCATAAACTGCTTAGCCAGGGATAGACGTAATTTAGGCAGCAGAGGGGTATAGTTTAGGGTGTCAGGGACATAAACACATCATTAAATACAAGCTGATACCGAACATGACAAGATCATAAAGCATAAATCTGGGAATTTAGGTCATAGAGAAAGATACAAGACAGAGAAGAATAGAGGAGGACAACAGAGAGCGCTTGGCTAGCGGCTTTGGGGGCATTGCAACAGCCCATTGGTACCGCTGCAGCAGAGGAAGACACTCTGGCGTGGTCACACTGACCCATGCACTCCATGTGGAAACATTGTGACATGATCATATGAACCACCAGAAAAATGCTTAACAATTTTAAATTATCAAGTAATGTATGAAATAGACTCCCCCCGTCCCCAATCCCTGCCTGTATTAGTCTGTTTTCACGCTGCTATAAAGATACTACCCAAGGAGGTTTAATTGACTCACAGTTCCACATTGCTGGGGATGCCTCAGGAAATTTACAACCACGGTGGAAGACAAAGAAGAAGCAAAGGAGCGTCTTACATGGTGGTAGGTGAGAGTGAGTGAATGAATGAGGAACTGCCAAACATTTTAAAAACCATCAGCACTCATGAGAACTCACTATCACCAGAACAGCATGGGGGAAACTGCCCCATGACCCGATCACCTCCCACACTGGACGTGTGTGGATTAGAATTCAAGATGAGATTTGGGTGGGAACAAAGAGCCAAACCACACATTCTGTTCCTGGACTTCTCCCCATCCCCAGTACCTAATGGAAAGAGCTCTGCCCAGACAGCCCCAGCAAAGGCCCTGCTCAGGACAGAACAGAATCCACAGTCAGAAGAGGACAGAACTCGATGCCCACAAGTCACCAACCTACTCACATCTAGTCAACTCCAGAGACCCCCGGGGCTATCACTCTTTCTTCCTATTACATTCTCCTTTCTTCTGCCTGACCCAACCTTGTCAATAATTTTAACATCGCAAAGGCCCTATGTTTTCATACTTCCAGAATACCCAATGCCTAGTGTGATTTCAAATATATTCCACATCCTGTTCCTCAAAGTTTGGTCCATGGAGCAGAAGCAATGCCATCACCCTGGAGCTTGTTTCAGCTGCAGAAATGCAGGAGTTCGGGACACACCCAGATCTACTGGACTAGAATCTGCATCTAAAAAAGATGCCCAGGGGATTCATGGGGATCTTTGAACTTTAAAGTCTAAGCGGCATTGCATGCATCCCATTATCCCGTAAAACTCTTACTGTCTACTAACAATTTTCTGTGTACAATTTTTACAAAGATATCTGTTATGGACTGAATTGTGCCCCAGCTTCCACCCCCACCAAATTTATATGTTGAAGCCCTAACCCCTGATGTGACCCCCAATTGTTTGAAAACAGTATTTTCAAAAAAAAAAAAAAGAAACTCCATTCCCAAAGAATGTATTCATCAAGGGAAATGCATCAAGAGTAAAAACGCTATTGGAAAAACACAGTCTGAAAAGTCACCCTTATTCAGAAAGAAAACCAAACATCAACAGAAAATAAAGTGAATGAAATAGTTGTGGGAACATTTGGGATGCACACGAATAGCATTTCCATGGATTCATTACACACTATCTTTGGGGTCCCTATTGCCAAATCATGTTGTAAAAGAGTAAGGACTTTCAGATACTTCCAGAAGTGCCCCCCTTTCCCTTGGAAAACGCCCAAGATATGCCTACCTTATGTCAAGTTCCTTGGAACAGCAGAAAAAAAGAAAATTTCCTTGTGAAGAAATTCGAGTCACGAATACTGAAAACAGGATCGTATTCTGTTTAGCTGGTGATGGAGGGAATGGCAAAGAACCTGGAAAAAGAGACAAGATAGACAACAGAGGTCTCTCACACCCCAAAGATTCAATCACTTCTTCCCAAGACCTTATCTTCTCTAGATAATTTCAGGGGGGGTAAAAAGTGGCTCCAGTTTATTTCCCCCAAGCATTTGCTGAGCTGAAATCTACCCATGTACAACACTAATAAAATTACTAACTCCTCTTGACTGTGATTGAGCATAATGAGTTTGTTCTCCATGTTACTAAGATCACAGGAGCTATGGAAAAGGGTCTGTCTTAAAGAGTACGTTTACAGATTTGTGCTGGGAACAAATCTTCCAGTCTGTTGCAGATGTCCTCAGAGGAAATCATGTTTGTATGAAAATTGTGTAAGGTGGTCAACTGATGGAGCGTCAAACGTGAAAGGACAATTCAATGAGTTTGCATTGCAGTTAAAAACAGAATTGAGCCATGTGACACATTTACAGCCTTGTTGTGGCATTTGTAACAAAGATGTCCAAAAGACGATTCCAGTGCAGAATATTTAAGTTTCTTAAGGCATTACAAAATGAGTCACATGCAGAAATAAATATTTTACATAATTCCATCTCTGTGATATTAATACTTAACACTCATATAGCACTTCTATTCTGCTTATTAAATATATCACCTAATTTAATTCCTACAACAAATGAGGGTATTCGCATTATCATCATTATTCTCATTAAACAGATGAGAAACTGAGGCACAGAAAGATGAATTAGTTGGCCTAGGTTTACACAGCTAATGAGTGTGTAGCTGGGATTCAAACCTGGGCCTCAGCTGGATACAGTGGCTCACACCTGTAATCCTAGCACTTTGGGAGGCCAAGATGGGCAGATCACCCGAGGTCAGGAGTTCGAGAGCAGCCTGACCAACATGGAGAAACCCTGTCTCTACTAAAAATACAAAAGTAGCCAGGCGTGGTGGTGCATGCCTGTAATCTCAGCTACTTGGGAGGCTGAGGCAGGAGAATCACTTGAACCTGGGTGGCAGAGATTGCGGTGGGCCAAGATCACGTCACTGCCCTCCAGCCTGGGCAACAAGAGCAAAACTTCGTCTCAAAAAACAAACAAAAAAATTAGTCAGGTGTGGTGGTGCACACCTGTAATCCCAGCTACTTGGGAGGCTGAGGCAGGAGAATCACTTGAACCTGGGAGGCAGAGGTTTCAGTAATCCAAGATCATGCCATTGTACTCCAGCCTGGGCAACAAGAGCAAAACTCCTTCTCAAAAAAAAAAAAAAAAAAAAGAAAAAACCCAAACCTGGGCCTCCTGCCAACTGTGGGCAGAGCCGCTGCACTATCCCACCCCTAAATCCTCAAGACCCAGCAAGCCCAGGTGTACAGAGGCCAGCTCCCAGTGGCAGGAAAAATCAGGCCTTATAAGAATCTCTGAATCATCCAGAACCTTTATTTTGGGACTCAGACAGATGAATTTGTCAATACTTGTCAATACTCCTTCTGCAGATTGCCAGGTTCCAAGGCCCCGGTCTGCAACTTAATAGCTGTGTGGCCAAAGGCAAGTCACCTAATCTCTAGGCCTCTCAGTTTCCCATTTCATAAAATGAAGAAAAGGGCTGGGCGCGGTGGCTCATGCCTGTAATCCCAGCACTTTGGGAGGCTGAGGCAGGTAGATCACGAGGCCAGGAGTTCAAGACCAGCCTGGCCAACATAGTGAAACTCCGTCTCTACTAAAAATACAAAAATTAGCCGGGCGTGGCGGCAGACACCTGTAATCCCAGCTACTCGGGAGGCTGAGGCAGGAGAATCGCTTGACCTGAGAGGTGGAGGCAGCAGTGAGCTGAGATTGCACCCCTGCACTGCAGCCTGGGAGACACAGCAAGACTCTGTCTCAAAAATAATAATAAAATAAAAATAAAATGAAGAAAAGAATAGTTGCACTTACGTCATTTTAAAGATCATATGAGTTAATATCTTCATAACAATTTGAAGCCATGCTAGGCATATGGTAAATGCCATGTTAGCTACTGTTATCCCTGGGTAGAGGTCCCATGCCTGATTCATCCCTGTGTCCCCCACAGAGCTGAGCCCATAATGGACATCAATTAATATTGACGGAGTTAATAAACAAGCAAGGCTTTAGAAAGGAGGAGACACTTAAGGAGGCCTCCTATGAGGAGTGAAATTTGGAAAAGCAGAGAGATTAGAGAAAGGCATTTTAGGAGCAGGAATCGGTTGAAGGTACTGGAAGAGCAGGAGGAGCCAAGATAGTTGATACGATTTGGCTGTGTCCCCACCCAAATCTCATCTTCAATTGTAGCTCCTATAATCCCCACATGTCATGGGAGGGGCCTGGTGGGAGGTAACTGACTCATGGGGCTAGTTTTTTCCCATGCTATTCTCGATGGTGAATAAGTCTCATGAGATCTCATGGTTTTATACAGGGCAGTTCCCTGCACACACTCTCTTGCCTGCCACCGTATCAGACTTGCCTTTTTCCTCTTTCAGCTTCCACCATGATTATGAGGCCTCCCCAGCCATGTGGAACTGTGAGTTCATTAAACCTCTTCCTGTTTATAAATTACCCGGTCTCGGGTATTTCTTCATAGCAGTATGACAATGGACTAATACAGTAGTCCTGTGGGACTATAAGGAGACAAAGCCAACTGGAGTGGAAGACTCTAGCTGGAAAGTACATGGGAAGAAACAAAGAAAGGCAGGCGGGGGTCAAACCATGAAAATCTGGAATAGCCCAGGCTATTCCAGGTCTGTAGCCCTCTCGGGTCTGCGCTCTTCTCTTTCCATTTCTATGTGGTTAAGAATCTTTGTAGATGGTGGCCAGGCAGGGTGGCTCATGCCTGTAATCCCAGCACTTTGGGAGGCCAAGGCAGGCCGATCACGAGGTCAGGAGATCGAGACCATCCTGGCTAACACAGTGAAACCCCGTCTCTACTAAAAATACAAAAAAAATTAGCCAGGCCTGGTGGTGGGCACCTGTAGTCCCAGCTACTCCGGAGGCTGAAGCAGGAGAATGGCGCGCACTTGGGAGGCGGAGCTTGTAGTGAGCCGAGATCATGCCACTGCACTCCAGCCTGGGCGACAGAGCGAGATTCCGTCTCAAAAAACAAAAACAAAAAGAATCTTTGTAGATGGCTGAGTGCAGTGGCTCATGCCTGTAATCCCAGCACTTTGGGAGGCCAAGGTGGGCAGATCACTAGAGGTCAGGAGTTTGAGACCATCCTGGACAACGTGGTGAAATTCTATCTCTACTAAAAATACAAAAATTAGCCAGGCGTGGTTGTATGTGCCTGTAATCCCAGCTACTCAGGAGGCTTCAGGCACGAGAGTTGCTTGAACCTGGGAGGCAGAAGTTGCAGTGAGCCAAGATGGCACCACTGCACTCCAGCCTCAGCCTGGGGGACAGAGGGAGACACTGTCTCAAAATAAAATAAAATAAAATAAAATAAAAAGAATCTTTGTAGACTCATTGCCTAACCTTGCTATAGTTATATTATAAAGCAGTTTTCTTTAACAGTAAAAAATAGTAATAATATTTTACTGTAACTTATACTGTGCTTTAAACTTTTTGTGGCATTTATACATTTATTATCTCATATAATGAACATCTATCCTGTAAGCCACATTAAAAAATAATACATTATTATATAATACGTATAAATGCGTTATTTTCTGAGCTCACTTTACAACTTAAATTAATACTGAGGGCCAAGAAAGCACCTCATAAGTCAGGCTTATACCATCGAAAACCAATTAGTAAAGATTAACAGTTTGGTTTATTTGCAAGCCCTCTTCATTCTCAATTGATTTTCTATCATTAGATAGGTGGAAATTGGTCCTGGCTTGACTGAATCATTGGATCTGCATATTTCTGATGAGTATTCAATGCATGACAGAAAAATTTAGTTAGGGATATGTCAGCAAAGGGATTTCCATCTGTTATAGGTCAAAACCTAACCAAAGACAAGTATGATCTTTTTTTTTTTTAGATGGAGTCTCGCTCTGTCGCCCAGCCTGGAGTGCAGCGGTGAGGTCTCGGCTCACTGCAAGCTCCACCTCCCGCGTTCACACCATCCTCCTGCCTCAGCCTCCCGAGTAGCTGGGACTACAGGCGCCCACCACCATGCCCGGCTAATTTTTTTGTATTTTTTAGTAGAGACGAGGGTTTCACCGTGTTAGCCAGGATGGTCTCGATCTCCTGACCTCGTGATCCACCCGCCTTGGCCTCCCAAAGTGCTGGGATTACAGGAGTGAGCCACCGCGCCTGGCCGACACATATGATCTTTCGAGTGCTATAACTCTGTCAGGCTAGACTAGTTGGAATTGGTTCTGGCCAGTCCTGGACAGTCTTCCCCAAAAGAGACAGAAGCGCCTCGGGTGAATTCTGACTCTAGCCGAGACCTACTCAGTATTACTAGCAGGGTGAAATGTCCCAATCAATATGATTTTCACGCTCCTTTTCACTGACTTTCTCAACAGGTAGGATGAGGGCAGTTGTAAAGGAAAAGAATTCAGGAGCCCTTCGTACTGTGACACTTTTGGAAGTATGCTTTCAGTCTTTCGACCCCCAAAATCACTCAGAAGTAAGTGTGTCCATTTTACAGATGAATAATTCACACTTGGGCTTTCAACCCTAGCAGTGGCAAAAGGATCCTATTGGCCCCTGGTATAGACACACGCATTTTGAAAAATAAGTTCACGTGATCCCTGAGCCAGGTGGGGATGGCAAATGCATGTTCCTTTTTTTTTTTTTTTTTTTTTGGTTCTATTTTTCTTATTGAGTAGCAGTAACTTTTATTTGTATCTCTTCACGTTTCTGTTTTGCTTTGTTTTGTTTTTAGGGTAAAAAGATGCAATTACTCTGAGTGATACCATTTCAGGGCCCATGGTAATGGGACTCTGTGTAATTTGTGAGTGGTCAGTGGAGCAGGACCAAGCATATACCACCCAGACCTCTGGACTGTCACCTCGGTAGGAGTGTTTGTCTCGCTGCACACTGTACTCTGTTGGCTGCCAAGTATTTTCACTCTGCCATGCCACGTGTAATAAAGAATCCATTTCCAGGCAATTCTCCATTGCATATTCTTGATGAAAAGTGGCTGGCGGGCACCACACTGCAAACTGGAAACCCTTTGTATGAACACACACCCTGCCCTGTTACTGCCACTTCATTGATTTAGGATTGGCATTTACTAGAGCTCTCTCTCAAGATCCCACAAACCGGGCACCATTTCCTTCCTCCACCATTGCCTTACCAGGGATGGTCATTTCCAACTATCATTTTCTTTCGAGTTGGCATGAGAAGCATACACAAAGCAGAAAGTGGTGCAGTCTGTTTTTCTGTTTTTATTGCCTTCTACATATACAGAGGGGTCCCTGGTGTCCCTTTCCATATCTAAGTTCAACATTTTATTCAGTAACATGCAGTTATGGAATAAACAAGAAAATGAATCACAATAGCTTGGATAAAGAGAGAGCTCTGGAGCCAAGTAACCCACAGAGTGCCCACATTTATAGGCATCATAGATGTTGCTGCTGATTTTATTTAAAGCTGGGGAATGCTGGACTCAGGCTGCAACAGGGAAGGACCATGTGAAGGCAAATGCATGTTTTGCAACTTAAGCTGGTGCTATGTGTGAGTGTGGGGATGGCAAGCCTTGTGCAAAAATACACACTTTCCAACCAGGTCCACAGTCCCTAACAACTGGTGACTTATTGGAGCCAACACTTACGGATGCTTGTAAGAATTTTATGGCAGCCCCAGGTTATAAGCATTGCAGTAGACCTCTGGAACCCCTGAGTGCAAACCTGGGCTGATGGAGAAAGAGAAGGGAAGCCCAAAAGGAATCATTTCCTCCTCCTCCAAACTATGCCTGATGCCCCTCTGTATATGGGAGGTTCACAAACCCTTCTACCCTGCTTTATATTTTCAGGACACCAGCGTGCTTCCTTTCCTGATCAATGAAATGCCCCAGATAGCCATGCAATCTGCACTGTCACCATATGGCATCTGCCATATGAAAACACCAGTTCAGCATTGGTCCCTCCTCATTCTGTCATCTCATTGGCAGAAGTGTCATTAACTTTGTGGTGACAATTATTCGAGGACCAAGTAAACTGTGGAAATTTGTAAACTCTTGCATGGCTAAATTAAATGCTATTTTAACTAACAGTTAATAGTGTTTACTGCTGTGTAATAGTAATTTTCATTTTTTACTGTATCTAATGACATTCTGATGACTGGAATTCTCTGTAGGAATACCAAATCATTACATTAAGGATGAGTGATTTTAGTATGCAATGACTGATCAGTACAATAATATGTAGCCTAATGCTTAAGCTAGTAAATTAAATCATTCGCACCACAGTGTTTGTCAACTAGAATAGGGACTCCATTATGCTGTTAAATTATAATGTAGAGCCTGCTTAAAGTAAAATAACAAATGAGCATCTCAAATTGGTGACACATTGGTGGAATATTTTCTTAAGAGGTATGGAAAAGAGAGAAACACTCCTAATCAACCCAAACAGCCCATCAACTTCTTGTGGTAGTTGACCATTGAACTGAGTTATAAAGGTAACCTTGTAGACACCTTAAAATGTTGGTATAAGAGAACTGCCTGCTAGAGGGAGAGAAAGGAGGTAGGACCTCAGGGAAGGTTTGGATAGTTAACCATAGAACTGGTTTTATCCTGGCATGTGAGATCTAACGAAAAAGCACTGTTGAAAGGCAAAAGAAATGACTCCCTTCCAACTGGTGACTGGCCATGTTTGGGAGCATGTTCAAAATATAACAGCCACCTGGGCGAGACTCCTGTCTCCAGACTGCAATGAGAGACTCTCCTCTCTGGCCTGAAAGCCATTAAGGCTTTCCTAACTCTCAGACAAACTAGACAGCATTTCACAAACAGGAAATCCTTTTTAAGTTGGCCTCGCCAAGAAGCTAAAGCGAGTTCAGTGTTTAAGATATGAGATCGCTCAAACTTGAGAGGCTGAAACACTCTCAAAAAAAAAAAAAGTCATCTAAGCTTTTAGACTTCCTTTTATCTCAATGATTCTCAATCACCAGATCATGTTTGAGAATCAATATTAAAGAAAGATTTGAAGAATAGAATTGGCAGAGTTTTCTCTTGGCTCGAAAGACTTGAAGAATAGAATAAAAGACAGGGGGAAGAGAAGGAATGTTATCCTGTTTTTCCTAAAATAGAGGCTGTGGGATGGGGTGCAAAGGGAAGTGAACTTTACTCAAAAAACCTCAGTGTCTTTTGTAGAGGAACCTTTAAAAACAAGGTCTATTCCATTCAATTCAATTTAAATTTTTTAACTAAGCACACAATGGAGCAACTTTAGGAGTCAGGCCGGTTGATAGGTGTTGGGTTTTTTGTTTTGTTTTTGAGACAGGATCTCTCTGTCACCCAGGTTGGAGTGCAGTGGTGCAATCACAGCTCACTGTAGGCTCAACCTCCCTGACTCAAGCCATCCTCCTGCCTCGGCCTCCCAAGTAGCTGGGACCACAGGTGCACACCACCACACCTGGCTAATTTTTAAATCATTTGTAGAGATGAGGTCTCGCTCTGTTGCCCAGGCTGGTCTTGAACTCCTGGGTTCAAGTGATCCTCCCACCTAGACCTCCCAAAGTACCAGGATTACAGGCATTAGCCACCATGCCTGGCTGCTTCTGGACTTATAGGGATGAGTGCTGAGACACTATCCTCAAGAAGCCCACAACGCAGTAGATGACACAATATGGAAAACATGAATTACTACTCAGCTCCTTGCGTTCAAACACAAAGATACGCAGAATCCTAAGAGCTCCCAGAAGAGAGGCCGTAGCTCTGTAGATGGAGCGAGGAAGGCTTCCCACAGACTTCACCCATTTTTTTTTCTTTTTTTTTTTTTTTTGAGATGGAGTCTTTCTCTGTCACCCAGGCTGGAGTGCAGTGGCACGATCTCGGCTCACTGCAAGCTCCACCTCCCAGGTTCAAACGATTCTCCTGCCTCAGCCTCCCGAGTAGCTGGGACTGCAGGTGACTACAGGCGCCCACCACCACGCCCAACTAATTTTTGTATTTTTAGTAGAGATGGGGTTTCACCGTGTTAGCCAGGATGGTCTCGATCTCCTGACCTCGTGATCCACCCACCTCGGCCTCCCAAAGTGCTGGTATTACAGGCGTGAGCCACCACGCCCAGCCAGACTTCACCCTTTATGTCACGTAGGAGTTGGTCAAATGAAGAAAAGGAGAAAGGTCTTTCCATCAAATGAAAATGCACAGAGGTTTAAGAAAACATGAGGTATTAACCAAGATTCAAAAGAGTAGTAGGAAGAACCCTTGAAATCGTGGAGACCTTGTATAGTACACAGTAAGTCAGAGTAAGTGACCGTGGATCAGATTTGTATTCTGGAAATGTCATTCTGGTGGCAATGGAGAGATGGTTTAAAGAGAGGAGAAGGTACAAACTGAGATAGCAGTAAGAAAATTATAATATTATAACAGATGATAAAGGCATGTGAACCATAGTGACTATAGAAAGGCTGGGGCCGGGTGCAGTGGCTCGAGCCTGTAATCCCAGCACTTTGGGAGGCCGAGGGGGGGCGGATCACGAGGTCAGGAGATCGAGACCATCCTGGCTAACACGGTGAAACCCATCTCTACTAAAAATACAAAAAATTAGCTGGGTGAGGTGGCGGGCGCCTGTAGTCCCAGCTACTCGGGAGGCTGAGGCAGGAGAATGGCGTGAACCCGGGGGGCGGAGACTGCAGTGAGCAGAGATCACGCCACTGCACTCCAGCCTGGGCGACAGTGAGAGTCTGTCTCAAAAAAAAAAAAAAAGAAAGGCCGAAACATACATATTTAGAAAGTAAGATGATAAGACTATTGACTGGGATATGGAATTGACATAGCATACAGTGAGTAAGTAATACTAGTCATGGCACAAGGATGCCATTTGTTGGTTCCATTTATTCAATACTAATCAGTACACTAAAATGGCCTCCCTTCGGTAAGCAAAAACACTATTCATATATTTCAGTTTCTTCCCAGGGTATCAAAAGAGAAAACTCTCATGTAATACTATTTGATATTTTTACTATAAATCGGGCCACTTTACCCAAGATGTAATTCAGAGCAAATGGTATTTTTGCAGATTATATTATTCATATTGATATTCAGTGGGTGTATTCTCTGCTAGGGTTTGTGACATTCCTGCCCTGGGTGGGGCTGATTGGTTCAGGAGTGGGTTTATAGAACTAACAAACTGCCTGGCACACGATCTCTATCAATAGGTCACTGGCCACACCTGCCAAATTCTCTTTCAGGGAGCTCGAATCAAAGACACCAAGACAGAATTACCAAGTCCATGATGACAGGAGAGAAAAAAGCCAAGAGAAAAGAGCTGAGTCGCTAAAGAAGAAAATCACCCAAACAAAAAGGATCACATACCTGCTGGTGAGAGGGAAACAAACTTTGTGGTTTTGTTAGCTCTGACTCATGTCCTCAAAGATGGACGTGCAGGTTGGGCACTGCACAAGCACCTCTGGCTAAGGGGACAAATGGGAACAGAAATACAGCTCGCCTTTCACCTACCAGGCCAAGCACATGTGCTCAGTGCAGTGACCACCCAGAGAAGGGCTGCCCTAGATTTCTAAATGGCCCAGAGGCCCTATAGAGCCTAACAGTGGCCCAACAGAGAACAGTTCAGCTTGCTGTGATGCCTGGTATGCAGAATTGACACTGTCTCCTGTCTTGCTTTCAAACCCTTTCAACAATGACAACTGCCATCAAACAAGAAACAGACAAGAAAAGAAAAGTGTTTTTTTTTTTTTTTGAGATGGAGTCTAACTCTGTCACCCAGGTTGGGGTGCAATGGTGTGGTCTCGGCTCACTGCAACCTCCGCCTCCTGGGTTCAAGCGATTCTCCCACCTCAGCCTCCCAAGCAGCTGGGATTACAGGCACGTGCCACCATGCCTGGCTAATTTTTGTATTTTTAGTAGAGACGGGGTTTCACCATGTTGGCCAGGCTGGTCTCGAACTCCTGACCTCGTGATCCACCTGCCTCAGCCTCCCAAAGTGCTAAGATTACAGGTGTGAGCCACCGCGCCCAGCCTCACAACTCTTCTCAAAAAAAAAAAAAAAATCTAGGTGTGTTTTTGCCATACAATGTATAGTTCTTAACAAATCTCTTATATAAACGCAAAATTGCCACATATAGAATAATGTCTTACTGATACATTTAAATTTAGTTTGATTTTATTAGCTTAGGTTTAGTTTCCATTGGCACTGGCATTTCCAAAGACATAAACCCAATATTTTTCAAAACGGATCCAAAACATTTCCTCGAAATCTTTGAAGCTATGAGTAAAATGTTCCATCTCCTGAGATTTGTTTTGCTCTTTAAAGTAATTCATAATTATATTTTCTCAGCTAAGAACTGTTTCCTGCTAATGACATCACAGTGCTAATACTTACCTTCTAACTTTCATAGGCAAATGAGGCCTTAATTAGAATACTTCAAGTAAATAAATGTGTTTAAAGGGATTACCTAGCATTTACTTAAAAGGATAGCCAGGCTAGGCGAGCTGGCTCATGCCTATAATCCCAATTTTTTGGGAGGCCAAGGCAGGAGGATCATTTGAGGCCAGGAGTTTGAGACCAGTGTGATCAATATAGCAAGACCCCATCTCTACATAAATTTTTTTAAATTTAAATTTAAACATTTAAAATTTTTTTAAATCTACATAAATTTTTAAAATTTTTTAAAAATTGGTGTGCGCCTATAGTCCCAGCTACTCGGGAGGATTCCTTTAGCCCAGGATTTTGTGGCTGCAGAGAGCTATGATCGTGTCACTGCACTCCAGCCTGGGTGTTAGAATAAGAGACCCCCCCCACCCGCCCCTCAAAAATAAATAAATAAAAAGTTTTTTAAAAATAAAAAGACCAACACTCTCACCATCTACCTGAAATAAAAGCCCTTTGCCACATGGCATCCTGACATAATGTGTTTAATGTGATCAGATTTGATGTTAGAAAGGAAGTTATGTGACATTACCATAAGAATTTTTAAAACTTGGGCGGGGCTCAGTGGCTCATGCCTGTAATCCCAGCACTTTGAGAGGCAGAGGCAGGTAGATCACCTGAGGTCAGGAGTTCGAGACCAGCCTGGCCAACATGGTGAAACCCCATCTCTACTAAAAATACAAAATTAGCCAGGTGTGGTGGTGCGTGCCTGTAATCCCAACTACTTGGGAGGCTGAGGCAAGACAGTTACTCAGACCTGGGAGGCCGAGGTTGCAGTGAGCTGAGATTGCAGCATTGCACTCCAGCCTGGGCAACAAGAGCGAAACTCTGTCTCAAAAAAAAAAAAGAATTTTTAAAACTCAAACTAAGATGTTTTTTAAATTGGGGGTATTTTCTGGATATCTGATTACCTAAAACAAGCTATTAAAATATGCAGTTTTTAAGAACTGAATTTAACAAGCTCTCTAGGAACCAGGAACTATGCATTTCACAGAGGCACTCTCTTGGTGCTTAGTATGCAAAGAGAAGATGAGAAGATGAGAGCATTTTCTTTGCCCACTAATTTCACTAATTTGTGTTATTGGGTGATCATATATCCTCACTTAAGGGATTAGCCACTGTTGTACCATTTTATTTCAGTGTTCCAAGAATTCCTTTGGAGATTAAAAACAAATCCTTGGAATGAGAATCCAATTTTTTTCGTCCAAAATTACTTCTTGGGACACCAGTGCAAAATATCAGAAATGAGCTAATCCCTTAAGAAAGGGATATTTGATAACTCAATAGCACAAATTAATTGTGAGAATGCTCAGGGAATCCAAATGCATTATAATTAATTTAATTCTTAAGAAATACATTGAATAATGTACGTAGCTAATCCCCATAAATGTAACCTAGTGGAGGGAAGGTGGGAGTTGGCGTTCTTGCCCTTCTTTGATCTTATAAGCCAATAATCAGCCTGAAGTTTCAGGAAGCAGCTCTAGAGTCGGCACATTCATATGTAAAAGATTATTTGGGCATGTAAACTCTACCACAAAAAGATAAATATAATTTTCAGCAGACAAATATATGAAAACAGGTATAAACTGATGGCTCGTACTACCCAATGGAATAAACTCTTCTGCAATAGAATGAATATGTTCTTCTATAAAGGAAAAGAGTCACATCATAGGGAAAAGAGCTTATTTGGTGAGCACATTTAAAGCTGAATGCGTATATTGTCTCTCGTGGACTTAATGACTCATTTTATTTTTTCCCCCAGAGGTCCAGAGTTACAAAAGCATTATATTTTAAGTTGTGAATTCCTCATTACAGAAATGTTTTATGTACTACTGCATTCAGATTAAGCTTCTCTGGTGATATAAAAAAAAATTTAGTTATCATGTCTAATTTATGACCCACTTGGCATGCTTCAGTGAGACATTTAGCAAATAAGATTGGTGGGTTGTCGACTATCTTAAGTAATATCATAGCTACTTATGCCATGCAGCTTTTTTTGAAAAAAAGACTGTCAACATTCTCAAGGCCTTTTTATTAAACCATTAGTAGCCCAAAGCTAAGTGGTACACAGTCTAGAAAGAACAGGGCTGTAGGTGAAATGTTGCTCCTCTACTAAAATTAAATGCAGACAAACAAAACTCAGAAAACCCAGTATGCATCTGGGCAACAGCTGAGTACGCCAGGTAAGTAGATTCACAGGCTGTGGCCAATTTGTATGGCTTTTCTATCTAACAATAGCTTCTAAAGGAACAGAAAGCACCGCTCCGTACCGTGCAATCTTCATGCCAGCTCTGTCTTGCTTTCTTCGGGATGCTAGGTGAGAAAAGTCACCACGGATTCTAGGTGGGAAAAGTGAAGGCTTGCTTTCTGTCTTACTCCCACCTCCATCTGTGTGACCTCATGTGATTAAGCTAAGGCTATTGTCCCTCCATTTGTCCTCCAATGAACAGCCATTGTTCCTTTAGTACAAATGTCCTGAATGCCTACCCTGTGTGTAGTTACACAAATGCATAACTCATAGTCCTGTTCCAGTTGCACAGGAAGTGGCCATCAGATTGAGGGAGTAACAGTAAATCATGAGAGGTTAAAAAACAATACAGAATAAAATAACCACAAAAGGCAACTACAAATGGCGACAAGAAGCAAGCAGATGACTAAGTGACTGATGAGTGGTTCAGACAAGAAGCTTTTATGGAGGAGGTGACTTGGAGGTAGGCAGGATTGAAGCCCACAGAAAGGAGAAAGAGCTATTATCATACTCCCGTGGTTGTGTGGCCACATACTACTCATGTGCAAAAAAAAAAAAAAGCACTAGATTAAGCTCGTTAGTGCTTTCTCCTATCTTTTATACATGTTGCCTCTTTTGTTTTCCCAAAAGGAAGGGAAAAGATAAAAATGGTATGACCAGAGCCTGGGCAGAAAGGGAACAAAGAGGGCTAGTCCAGGACATCAGCTGTGGAAAAAGATCAGCCTGAGGCGGGTTCCTACTGACAGCACCACGAGAACTCGGGCAGGGCTTCCTCAGAGCATCTCTCCCCACAGGAAGGGTGGTAGACCAGCAAGCTGGCTCACCACACCACGAGGGGGAAGGCAAATGGAGAACGGTTGAGTCAGGGAAAGATCCCTGTGAGGCATCAGATCATTCTTCAGTCCCCTTGCCTCGGCCACATCTTTTAGACTAATTCATTGTTAATTTTCCTTCAACAAATAAGAACTGCCTAGTATGTGACAGGCATGGGGCTTTCCTATTTTTTTTTTTTTTTTTTTTGACACAGAGTCTTGCTCTGTTGCCCAGGCTGGAGTGCAGTAGCGTGATCTCGGCTCACTGCAACCTCTGCCTCCCAGGTTCAAGCAATTCTCCTGCCTCAGACTCCTGAGTAGCTGGGACTACAGGTGCACATCACTATGCCCAGCTAATTTTTGTATTTTTGGTACAGACGTGGTTTCTCTATGTTGGTCAGGATGGTCTCGATCTCTTGACCTCATGATCTGCACGCCTCGGCCTCCCAAAGTGCTGGGATTACAGGCGTGAGCCACCATGCCCGGCCTTCCTATTCTTTCTTAGTCTTAATAAAAGACATTGTGGCTCACAGTAGAACAGGAATTAAGACAGCAGATATAGTCCAGCCACCATGGCTCACACCTATAATCCTAGCACTTTGGGAGGCCAAGGAGGAAGGATCACTTGAGCCCAGGAGTTTGAGACCAGCCCACACAATATAGCAAAAACCTGTCTCTATGAAAAAGAATTTTAATAAAAAATTAGTTGGGTGTGGCAGTGCATGCCTGTAGTCCCAGCTACTTGGGAGGCTGAGGCAGGAGGATTCCTTGAGACCAAGAGTTCAAGGCTGCAGTGAGCTATGATTGCGCCACTGCACTCCAGCCTGGATGACAGAGTGAGACCCTTCCCCGTCACCCACCAAAAAAAAGACAGCAGATATAGTAAGTGCCGAGACAAAAGGAGAGTCCTGCCATGCCTCTCTTTGTCTTTTTCTAGGTGCCTATTAATTTTGCTCATATATACCTTCCTTGTTTATCAAATGGTGAAAGCAATTCATGCTTTGTAATCTGGTATTTGATTGTGAACCCAAATGAAGTATTTTGGGGTTTTTGGATTTTGGAGAGTCTTGTTTTTAATTTGTAGGTTTTACCTTATTTTTAACTGACATATAATTGTACATATTTCTGGGGTACAGTGGGACGTTTCGATGCATGTATACAATGTATAATGACCAAATCAGGGTATTAAGCACACCTATCATTCCTGAATGATATTTAAATATTCATTCCTGAATGATATTTAAGGGTATTAAGCACACCTATCATTCCTGAATGACATTTGAAGACTAATTAGCTAATTCCAAAAATACTTGGGGCTCCAGTGAGAAACAAGCTTTGGGCGTGGCGTAATGAGCCTCCTCTCTGTATCATCATGTGTACTTGAATCCTCAGGTTGTCTGCCTTTTACATCCACAGAAGATGTACAGTTAAGTATTGCAAAGATTTCTGATCTCAGGATGCATTTAGCATGTCATACAGAGAACGCAAAGTATATGCAGCATACAGATGCAAAATTGCACAAATGCACACATTGAAGGTAAGTGACACGCATTTGTGATTTTAAGCTACTGAAGGCACAGAGCTCACTGACATTCTTCCTGCTGTGACTCATGGCTTTTGCAGCAGAAAAGAAGACTTTCTTTCCAGTAATCAATTATTTAATATCTTTCCAAATAAACACATCAAAAGCAAACCATAATACCTATTAGGGAAGAGATATGTAAGCCTGAGAGTTAAACATAACCAAACTGCTTTCGACAAACAAGTTATAAAACAGAATGCACAGCCTTAAAAAAGGAAGGCAATTCTGACCTATGCTACAACATGGGAACCTTGAGGACGTTATGCTAAGTGAGGTAAGCTAGACACAAAAGGACAAATACTGATGATTCCACACATATAAGGCACTCTCATATGATTTTTACTAATAAACATTATGGAAGCAGAAAGTTGCATGGTGGTTGCCAGGGGCTGGGAAAAGAGGAAAAATGGGGAGTTATTGTTTAATGGGTGGAGAGTTCCAGTTTTACAAGCTCAAAGATTTCAGGAGATGGATGGCGGTGATGGTTACACAACAATATGAATATACTTAATGCCACTGAAGTGTATGCTTAAAGATAAAGTGGCAAATTTTATGTTACGCGTATTTTATCACAATTTTTAGAAACAGAAGGCAATGGAAATGTATACAGTGAAATGATGTGATAACTGGAATTTGCCTCAAAATAGTAGTGGGAGAGGGAGTTAGGTAGAGATAAAATAAAGTTGGCCATGATTTGCTCATTGTTAAAGCTGTGTGATGAGCACAAGAGGTTTGATTATATGCTGCTTGCTTCTCTTGTGTATGTTTGAAATGTTCCTTTTTTTTTTTAAGTTTAAGAAAAGGAACCCCAGGGCCGGGCGCGGTGGCTCACGCCTGTAATCCCAGCACTTTGGGAGGCTGAGGCGGGCGGATCACGAGGTCAGGAGATCGAGACCATCCTGGCTAACATGGTGAAACCCTGTCTCTACTAAAAATACAAAAAATTAGCCGGGCGTGGTGGCGGGCGCCTGTAGTCCCAGCTACTCTGGAGGCTGAGGCAGGAGAATGGCGTGAACCCGGGAGGCGGAGCTTGCAGTGAGCCGAGATTGCGCTACTGTGCTCCAGCCTGGGCGACAGAGCGAGACTCCGTCTCAAAAAAAAAAAAGAAAAGAAAAAGAACCCCAGAATACACAGCATGATCACAATTTTGTTTTCTTTGAAAGATTATCTGCCTAGATATGCACAGAACAGGACTGCGTAAGCATGCGTTACTTTTGAAATGAAAATTAAATTATTTCTTTAAAATTTATTAAATAAAATGTAATGTTTTATTTACTTAAATAAAACAACGGGTTGCTTTTTTTTTTTTTTTTTAAGAGTCACACAAGTTACAAAATAACACTTGGCAATTTTAGAAGCGGCAGTGTGGGCTCTCGTGGGCTCTGGTCCTGAACTGGAGCAGAAAGCCTTGGTTCTGGGGAGCAGCAGCAGCAGCGAGCAGCCTGAACCCCGGAACGCACCCAGCTGCCACTCCAGCTCCTGCCCTCCTGTGCTCTTAGGACAGATGCACAGAGACACGTTCTTCTGTTAGTTCCCCTTCCCCAGGTTAGATTGATGAGGGGATGCTACTAAGCCCTGGGTTGACCTCTGGGAGCAGGGCCAGTCGGGGCAATCAGCCAGGCTCTGCCCCAGGCCATCTCTCAGCAAACAGCCCAGACGCTCAGGCTAAGAAGAGCTTTGTCAACCCACGCCAGGCCAGGCCCCTTTAAAAGCTACTCAAGAAGAGCCCCCAACTGTGGCTCTTTGCATTACAATCAGCCCAAGGCAGAGAGCACGAAATGGTCTCGATGTGTAAATTTTGTGTTTTACAATGAATATTGTATACTAACATCTTATATATATACACACATGTAATTTTAGGTCTTCTAGTATTCATGTATTTCATGAACGCTAGAATATTTTGTCTTTTTTTTTTTTTTTTTTTTTTTTTTTTTTTTTTTTTTGAGACCAAATCTCGCTTTGTCGCCCAGGCTGGAGTTCAGTAGCGCAATCTCGGGTCACTGCAAGCTCCGCCTCCCGGGTTCACGTCATTCTCCTGCCTCAGTCTCCCCAGCAGCTGGGACTACAGGCGCCCGCCACCACGCCCGGCTAATTTTTTGTATTTTTAGTAGAGACGGGGTTTCACCGTGTTAGCCAGGATGGTCTCGATCTCCTGACCTCGTGATGCGCCCGCCTCAGCCTCCCAAAGTGCTGGGATTACAGGCGTGAGCCACCTCACCCGGCCGAATATTTTGTCTCCTACAAAATAACACTACATACCCACCTGGTCATTCAAAAATAATTCTAGGGTGTTTTGTTTTTTGTTTTTGTTTTGAGACAGAGTCTCACCCTGTCGCCCAGGCTGGAGTGCAGTGGCGTGATCTTGGTTCACTGCAACCTCCACCTCCCGAGTCCAAGTGATTCTCCTGCCTCAGCCTCCTGAGTAGCTGGGATTACAGGCGTGCACCACTACGCCCAGCTAATTTTTAGTGGAAACAAAGTTTCACCATGTTGGCCAGGCTGGTCTTAAACTCCTGACCTCCAGTGATCCACCCACCTTCACTTCTCAAAGTTCTGGGATTATAGGCATGAGCCACCACGCCTGGCCCTAGGAATTCTAGGTTTTTTATGAGGCTGTATGATATACCTCATATAGGAATTATTTCTCACAATATTTATGTGTGGTTACCTCTGAGGCATAATTCAACTAGGAAGTTGAATTACACCCATTATTTAATGAGGAAGGACAAAATTACATTACCTTTCCTCAACATGAAGAAAAATAAGACTGTACAATAAAAGTGTTTTGGAAGCCCCGTGTAAGATATTATAATTACAAAGACAATTGGAAAACCCCAAGTGGAAGTTGACCAGAATACTCTCGCTCCTGGGAAGCATCAGAAATAGTCTGAGGATCATGAGTGGTCAGTCTTGGGTTTCCAATCTCAAGTGGTGATCCAGCATGGAGAGGAAGAGAATGACCAGAGAGAGAAGTAACCATGAAGTATTTTCCCAAAAATATTGAAAGGCATTGTTTGTCTTTCCCTTTACATGTAGATTCATCTTTTTCTATCCAGGGAAGGAAGGCATGATGCCTGGTCCCCAAATGCTGCTCTGTAGCAAGACCTGGTCCAGATGCATCTGGTGTGTTGTATTGGGTAAGATGGCCACAACTCACACAACATCTTTACCAGATGGCAAAACCAGCATAGGTGCACCAAAAGGTCTCTTGAAGAAGTGCCTGTAATAGCTTCCTCATTTCTGTCCCTTAGCAGTCTAAGAATAGACTAGAATAGATGCACAGGTGACCTCTAAGAAATACTAGAGAAAATAGGGCTTGGGAGCAGATTCTTATGTCCCTGAATCTGTCCTTTACCAAAAATCTTACATGATCCCAAAATCTAGCAAAGCTATTTAAATTAAAAGCAAAGAGTTTTAAACCTGTATCACAGATTCTTTTTTCCACATTCTGGTCATATTTTAACAGTTTCATTGGATTGTAAGACCTGCTTTAAATATCCCCAGGACAGATACAGTAATCAGTGTCACCTATTTTATGTATGAGGCCAATAGTGAATTTCCCAATCACTGACCACATTCCTATTTTTTTCTGAGACGAGTTCCAGCAGACACCACTTTCTGACACAGCAAGAGGCTGATTTGGGTTCCACCTTCATTCAGATGTCTACAGACCTGGGAGAGGTGCTGGCCAAATCACTTCACCCTTCAGGGATGAAATGTTCACCTTTGCAAAATAAAGAGGTTGATCATTTCCAAAGTCCTTTCCAACTCCAACATTCCAGAATGATTCCATAAATAAATATTAGATGACAACTTGTAGTTGTTTTAATGGTAGAAATTTGAGCCAACAGTTTAGCCTACAGAGACAATGACCTGAGCAGAGAGTCAGCCCTTGAAATGAGAAATCTGCAAAACTGCAGGGGAAGGCAGAACAAAAGCCTTTGACAGCAGGAAGCTAAACTGAGCCTCTTTTTCCACTTTTCATTCGTCCTAGGCACTCCTTCCCCAGCTGATATGTCCACCTTCCACAAATACCCAGAAAGCAAACATATATTATGTATGCAACTACGAGCCATGTGTCATTTGTCTGGATTTTCATTTTTTAATAAGCTCTCTTATCATTAAGCCTCTCTCATTTTAACTTCTTTGCATCCTTCCAACAACTGTGTAATGAGGACGCAGTAAAACCCAAGCACATAATAAGAGCAAATTACTCCTTTTAAAAAGCTGACCTGAAGTTCTAGTTTACTAACCAAAATGACTGGAGCCAGGCATATTAGTCCTTTAACCTTTTTATTACGTATATACATGAAAACAATTAAAGCTGGGATTTCTTTCCAGTGTATTATCATTTTCTCTTCCCCCGGCCTTTTTCCATCACATTTCAAAGAATTTACATCATATCCACTGCAGAGTCTCTCCTGTTTCCATCCTTTTCCCTCCTTTCCTCTTAACAACTGTCACCCTTTTAAGGTTAGCCAACCATGGGCTATCATTATACACCAGCAGTTCAGTCGGGTTGGTACAGTGGCCGCAAAGAAGAAGAAAAAAAGAAAAAAAATGAAAGGAAAAAAGTTGTGGGGTAGGGGCATTTAAAGCTCCTCATAAAATTAAATCTTAGATTTAAATTCTCCCTCATATTTTATTGTCTTTTCTTTTCTTTTTCCTGTGGTAAATGGTAATTAGAGTCAATAATCTTTTGCTGAGAGAGCACCTTGTCTTCACAGTGTTTATATCATCATCATCAAAGATCTGCCTTAAGGCCCTGGCGTGTTAATAATTTAAGGTGTGCACAGCCTAGTTATAGCAGGAAGCCTAGTTATTGAGTTTGTAAACCAGCCGATGATTTATGGCAACACCTTGCGTGAGTCATGCTCATTAAATAAAATACTTCGGTTTAATAAGGAACATGGGGTACACAGTTCTTCCCGTTACAGGGTGAGTATGCAATTGGAGATTGTTGAGTTTTGTCGCCAGGTTCACCACGGCGATTTTGTCTTAATTGTGTTGGCAGGCAAGGGAGGGAGGGCCATGTGTCTGTGTACATCTGCACACGTATGCATAGCCTGCTGGCCTTCTTCCTCCCCAACAGGGGCTATGAGTCTAGAGCTTTCTCTCCCTTGAGAAGCTGTATCACAGAAGCCAAATTCTCTGATAGAATGTTAAATCTTTCTCTAAAAGGCTACTAATTAAGAAACCAGAAATGTTCACGGAAATAAAATTACAAGAAAAAATCAATATATGGTTGTTAAATGTAGCCCACATTTAAGAGCCATAACCATATTTTACTGTTAAATGCTATGGTTTACTCATTAGGAATTCCTAAGCAGACTGAGACAGCAAAAGGCAAACATAGCATTCTGGATCAGTTTAAAAGAAAATTTGTACGCAAGGTACACTTTTTGTTTTTTTAACGTCCCGTATCTGGGACTTTGAAAAAAAATCAGAATCATTTAGTTGGATGTACTGTTTCCAAACAAATGCGTTCCAGTAATCACTTGCATTTCTATTACTCTGAATTAATTGATCAGAGCATGAAGTGGGCGCTGAGAAAGGTGAGAAGCTACGCTTGTTTTGTTTCACAGATTTCCATACAAAATGAAATTTCAGGCCAGGAACGGTGACTCATGCCTGTAATTCCAGCACTTTGGGAGGCTGAAACTGGAGGATCGCTTGAGCCCAAGAATTCAAGACCAGCCTGGGCAACATAGTAAGACCTCATCTCTACAAATAATTTTAAAAATTAGCTGGGTGTGGTGGTGTGTGCCTGTGATTCCAGCCACTCAGGAGGCTGAGGTAGGAGGATCACTTGAGCCCAGGAGGTCAAGGCTGCAGTAAGCAGTGATCACGCCACTGCACTCCAACCTGGGCAACAGAGTGAGATCTTATCTCAAAAGAAAAAAAAATGAACTTTAATATTTGGTTGTGTTTATTGTTGCATGATCTCTAGGGTACTCTTAGGAAAACTTTCCAAAAAAAAAAAAAGGGGGGTAAGGAAAGACAAACTGAACTTCTGTTTCACGTGTCTGAAAAACTCCCACCTTTGGGACATTTCTGAGCAATACTTAAAAATGTTCTAGGCTGGGTGCGGTGGCTCATGCCTGTAATCCCAGCACTTTGGGAGGCCAAGGCAGGTGGATCACTTGAGGTCAGGAATTCAAGACCAGCCTGGCCAACATCCCGTCTCTACTAAAAATACCAAAAAAATTAGCCAGGTGTGGTGGTGCATGCCTGTAGTCCCAGCTACTCGGTAGGCCGAGGCAGAAGAATCGCTTGAACCCAGGAGGCGGAAGTTGCAGTGAGCCGAGATCGCGCCACTGCACTCCAGCCTGGGTGACAGAGACTCTGTCTCAAAAAAGAAAGAAAGAAAGAGAAAGAAAGAAAGAAAGAAAGAAAGAAAGAAAGAAAGAAAGAAAGAAAGAAAGAAAGAAAGAAAGAAATGTTCTATAAGCAGAATCACTGAAACAAAAATCAATCACGTTCATTTCATACACTAAATATAGTCAGTGGTTTTTACCAGCTTTCTTTAGAAAATAAATGTATCTTCAAAGGGAGCTGCCGCAGCCAGGGAGTCTGCTGAGTGAGTAGGTTTACTTTGTGGTCTCTGTTTTACCACAGAGAAACTGGCTAATCTGAGTTTCGAATTACAGCGCTTCCTTCCCAGGAATCCTACCTGCTTTTAGTCTGGTGCTCAATTTGCATGAACTGTCACCGCTGTTTGTTGACATGGCTTCCATATTCAGATACGCCACATACTACTCAAGACTAGGAAGCACCTCATAGCCTGCCCTGATTTTAAATAAAGTTTTACATTTTGCTTTGATAGTACAGGATGCTATATTCCCTTTCCTGAGGTTGGCAGTTCGAGACAAGCCTGGCCAACATGGTGAAACCCCGTCTCTACTAAAAATACAAAAAAATTAGCCGGGCGTGGTGGTGGGTGCTTGGAGGCTGAGACAGGAGAATCGTTTGAACCTGGGAGGTGGAGGTTGCAGTGAGCCAAGATCACACCATTGCACTCCGGCCTGGGCGACAAGAGCAAAACTCAGTCTCAAAAAAAAAAACAAAAACAAAAAAACAGAAATGACCCAGTTTTTCAAGTATAGTCAATTTTATCCAGCCTCAAAATTTTTATTTTATTTTACTTATTTTTTTTTATTTTTCCTTATGGGACAGGGCTACCCCATCGGCAGTGTCCCCAGGAGTAGCACAGCCTCAAAATATTAAGAAGTACTTACTTTACTCATTTCTAAGACCAATTGTATTCCTTTTCTCTTCATGCACAGAAATCTTGTATAAAGAAATAGTTTCACACTGAAGCACTTTATTCAAAATATTTTAAATTCTAAGTGGCCTCATGGGCATTTTAATAAGCGACATTTATAAGACAAATCAGACTGTAAGCTTCTAGCAGACCAAGAATAAGCAGATGTATTAGTTTCTATATTATATTTAACAGTGTCATATAGTTAAGTTATTACTAAATAGTGACTGCATTAACAGGACCCATGCAATTATCTAGTGCCTCCTTAGGTTTGACAATGTTTTCCTTTTCTGTAATGGCCTACAGATCTGGCTTGCACATGATTTTTACAATTTTAGCTTTGATTTCAGAAATGTACGTGTTTAAGAATAAATTAAATAGCTGCAAGTCCATAAAAAAATCTGTGTGTGTTTGTGTGTGCACTCTCATAAACTTGCTTTAAGACCAGCAGACTGAGGCCCTTGAGATTTTAATAAATATATCCAGGGTCATATAATTGTTGGTTACTTTGGTTCATCTAATAATGAAAACATAACTATCATTCTTTGTGTTCTTACAATACTTTTCAGGGTCTCAGAGCTCTTTCCCAAGAGTGTTTCACACCTGCTTGTTTGCCCTCAGCCTCGGTGGCGGAGCAGATCCCTCCAAGTAAACAACTACATCCCCACGGTGCCTGTAACAACTCACAAAGCGTGCAATCCCTAAACACCACTCAGAGGAAGGCCCTTAAAATAAAGCCACTCCCATGTAATTCACCCTCGGTAGAATCTAAGATCAGTCTCTGTTGCCATCAGTTTCACTGTAGGGTAAATAATGTTTGAGTTCCTAGAAATGTCTCCTTATTTTCTGTTCTTGCAGTTCCACGAATAAGTATCCCAAAATAAGGGCAAAACATGAGCATTTTGAAAACATTTGTTTTCCAACCTGCCGGCTGCATTTTCCACCAAGGCATTGGACACGCACTCTGACCAAGCCCGCACATTCCCCACAGGCCAACTGCCTTTGACGTCAGTGGGAGCTTGGCCTTCTCGAAGACAGAGGCAAAGATAATATTTGCAAAGTCAGCTTTGCAAAATTCAGCTTTTCTCCCCTTTGCTGCAGATTGAATGATAAGCCTGGGACCAGCAGAGATAACGTTTTCACAGGGGATTCCCTGGCTGGACCCTCCTACCAAATTCGCGGAAATCAGTCTTTAAGAAAACCGGACGAGCCGCTCATAATGGCCTGGCCACCACACCTGTCTGATAGCATCTCAGCTACTCCCTTCAAAGACAACAACGGGGTAGCAATTTTTTTAAATGCCTCTGTTACAATACAGTATATTTTACTCACTGCACCAAAATGTCAGCACAATGGAAAACAGATTGTTTATGCCGACCCAAGGATAAATATTTATGAGCCAGCAAATACAAACCCTGTCAAAGTCGACCGGTCAACAAGCAATCTTCCAGGAGAGGGACCCATTTTATGAAGGGTGTGTACTTTCTGACGTCAGCCATTTTGCAAGGGGACACTTGGGGACACTGTTGTCAAAAAGAATCCTCCGTTTCACGGGCTACATAGCAGCAACTGCCATACCAAATATCTTTTCTGCCATTCCTGAATCTCAGACGGACACTTCTCTCTCTAGAAATAAAGAGAGTCTAGGGGAAAAAACAGTGGTGGAGAGATAAAATCTTTAAAATGTTGCATTAGGAGTTCTTCTCTTTTCCTCCCTTTACTTTGTGTGAGGACAGTGACTGCCGCAGCTAGCCGCTGCTCCCTCAGCCACCCTGAATGTATAGCTGCCTCCAGTGCCCCAGGGCCAGAAGAGATTTCTTTACTGGAGATGCAATCAGCTCTAACCAATCAGTAAGAAGGGTTAATCAGCTGATCGATTGGTCCCTGAGCAGCCTGGACCTGGCTCCTCTCTGACTGGCTCTAGCCTGGCCTTGGGGTAAGAGGTTGGGAACTTTTAATTATCCACAGCAGCCACTGCTCCGATTGAATGGTCAATGGGTTTACTACTGAGTCGGCGCTGCTTGAATAATAATAGAAAACAATGTGAATGCCGGCAAGTGCAAACAGAGGGCCAGAAAAGGCATTTGGATATGTAGAATGCACGTTAAGATGAGTTAATTGCCTGGCAGAAACCAAATTTCAAAGATTTTGAAAGGTGTTTTATGGAAGCGGAGTAGATGCTTGGGGAGGCATCAGCGAGATCACATTTTTTTCTTTTGTGACTCTTGGGTCTGTGACCATTGCTGGCTACACAATGTTGCCCCAGGACAAAGGATAACTTGCTTACCCCAGTGGTTAAAGAAATGATCACTGGAGGAAATTTGTATTTTGACATTTGCAGGCACTGTCAGGGTTTAATTATTTTTCTTTGTAAACTTCCTTGAAAAATAATCATTCCCTAGTTCCACTATGTAAGATGTGCTCATGGGGTGGGGAGGTTGGGTGGCATAATTAAATCATGCCAAGAAATACAGCGTTAACACCCAAAGGTTTTTAAAAGCTTTGCTCGACTGTGTGTTGTGGAGATGTTTCTACTTCACCCTCCCTAAGCAGAATCAGTCATCAATCCAATAACTCACTACAATATGCTGATCTTTCCTTTCCTGGGTAAAACAGCTCACTCATAGTGGTTCCTTCTTCCCTCGAAGATAAAAACCAACAAGTGCCTCCGAATAAAAATGGTATCTGTGTTCAAGTCCTCTGAGAGTGTCACAGTGGAGGCAAATGCCCCCAAAGGGCAAAATAACCAGCTAACAGCTCTATGTCCTGGCAGTGGGGTTAGCAAAAGATGTAAGCAATTTCATAGAACTGCTGAAAAGGATGTTTGAGTTCAATTCTTTTAAAAAAAAAAAAGAAAGAACAGTCCATTTGGCACAGAGACCCATGTTTGGAAGGGTGATGGGAAAAGGCAACTAGACCCCTTTGGAAGGTATCCCCTGGAATCCTGGTCAAGATCTTCAAATTATCAGAGATCAGAAATCATCCTATTTCAGCAGATTCCAAGTTAAAAATGTGCCTTTCTCCAGTGATCTCACATAAACACTAGAGCTCATCAGGCTCCGCTGGAGTCATTACTATTTATATTACCATACCCTGGCTGTGTGCAGTCAATTCATAATTGTCCAGTTTTTCTAATTAATCACAAAAGATTTTTGTTTTGCCTGCAGCTAGTTCTGGGGTGACTCACGACGGCAAGCCAAAGCTCATACATCAAACACAGGCCCTCTCTCACTCCAGCCTTCTGCTGGGAAGGCTGCTCTGCGCCTCTCGACCAAAGAGGCACGCACTGGGCATGTGCGGCCCCAGGCGCAGGAGAAGCCGGAGATCCGTCCTCTACTGTGTGACTTGTTATTTTTATCTGATGCTTGCATTCTCGGGCCAAATCAAATCCAAAGAGCACAGGCAGGTTTCTAAATTCAGAGCCCTGCTGCTCTGGTTCCTGTTCCCCCCTCTCTTCTGTGTTCCTCCTCGTCGTCTTTCATCAAATTGTTTAAGACTATGGTGCTTCCGAGAGAGATTAGGACATCATTTTTCATATTCTTCAGTCCTTTCAATGGTGACCTTTTATGGAGGCAACAACAAAGAATGTCACCAGAAGGAGGAGGGAAGAAAACACAGCTTCTGCATTTTATTCTACCAAATCCACATCAAGGCAGGGCAGGAGGAAATTATCAGGCCTCTGAGCCCAAGCTAAGCCATCATATCCCCTGTGGCCTGCACCTACACATCCAGATGGCCGGTTCCCGCTTTAACTGATGACATTCCACCACAAAAGAAGTAAAAATGGCCTGTTCCTGCCTTAACTGATGACATTGTCTTGTGAAATTCCTTCTCCTGACTCATCCTGGCTCAAAAGCTCCCCTACTGAGCACCTTGTGACCCCCACTCTGCCCGCCAGAGAACAACCCCCCTTTGACTGTAATTTTCCTTTACCTACCCAAATCCTATAAGACGGCCCCACCCCTATCTCCCTTCGCTCTCTTTTCGGACTCAGCCCGCCTGCACCCAGGTGAAATAAACAGCCATGTTGCTCACACAAAGCCTGTTTGATGGTCTCTTCACACAGACGCGCATGAAATTTGATGCCATGACTCGGATCGGGGGACCTCCCTTGGGAGATCAATCCCCTGTCCTCCTGCTCTTTGCTCGGTGAGAAAGATCCACCTACGACCTCAGGTCCTCAGACCAACCAGCCTAAGAAACATCTCACCAATTTCAAATCCAGTAAGTGGCCCATTTTTTACTCTCTTCTCCAACCTCCCTTACTATCCCTTAACATCTTTCTCCTTTCAATCTTGGTACCACACTTCAATCTCTCCCTTCTTTTAATTTCAATTCCTTTCATTTTCTGATAGAGACAAAGGAGACACGTTTTATCCGTGGACCCAAAACTCCGGCACCAGTCACGGACTGGAAAGGCAGCCTTCCCTTGGTGTTTAATCATTGCAGGGATGCCTCTCTAATTATTCGCCCAGATTTCAGAGGTGTCAGACCACGCAGGGACGCCTGCCTTGGTCCTTCACCCTTAGCTGCAAGTCCCGCTTTTCTGGGGAAGGGGCAAGTACTCCAACCCCTTCTCTCTGTGTCTCTAGCCCTTCTCCACCTTTCTGGGGGGCAAGAAACCCCCAACCCCTTCTCCTTCACCCTGAGCGGCAAGTCCCGCTTTTCTAGAGGAAGGGCAAGTACCCCAGCCTCATATCTCTGCGCCCCAATCCCTTATTTCCATGCCCCCACCTCTTATATCTCTGTGTCCCAGTCCTTTATTTCCACACCCCAACCTCTTATCTCTGTGCCCCAATCCCTTATTTCCATGCCCCGATCTCTTATCTCTGCGCCCCAATCCCTTATTTCCACGCCCCAACCTCTTATCTCTGTGCCCCAATCCTTCATATCCATGCCCCAACCCCTTTCCCGCTTTTCTGGAAGGTAAGAACCCCCGAACCCCTTCCCTCTGTGTCTCTACTCTTTTTGCTTCCTTCACTATGGGCAACCTTCCACCCTCCATTCCTCCTTCTTCTCCCTTGGCCTGTGTTCTCAAAAACTTAAAACCTCTTCAACTCACACCTGACCTAAAACCTAAATGCCTTATTTTCTTCTGCAATGCCGCTTGACCCCAGTACAAACTCGACAGTAGTTCCAAATAGCCAGAAAACGGCACTTTCAATTTTTCCATCCTGCAAGATCTAAATAATTCTTGTCGTAAAATAGGCAAACGGTCTGAGGTGCCTGACGTCCAGGCATTCTTTTACACATCAGTCCCTTCCTAGTCTCTGTTCCCAATGCAACTCGTCCCAAATCCTCCTTCTTTCCCTCCCACCTGTCCCCTCAGTCCCACTCCCAAGCGTCGCTGAGTCTTTCTAATTCTCCTTTTCTACAGACCCATCTGACCTCTCCCCTCCTCCCCAGGCTGCTCCTCGCCAGGCCGAGCTAGGTCCCAATTCTTCCTCAGCCTCCACTCCTCCACCCTATAATCCTTTTATCACCTCCCCTCCTCACACCGGGTCTGGCTTACAGTTTCGTTCCGTGACTAGCCCTCCCCCACCTGCCCAGCAATTTACTCTTAAAAAGGTGGCTAGAGCTAAAGGCATAGGCAAGGTTAATTCTCCTTTTTCTTTATCCCAAATCAGATAGCGTTTAGGCTCTTTTTCATCAAATATAAAAATCCAGCCCAGTTCATGACTCATTTGGCAGCAACCCTGAGACACTTTACAGCCCTAGACCCTAAAAGGTCAAAAGGCCGTCTTATTCTCAAAATACATTTTATTACCCAATCTGCTCCCGACATTAAATAAAACTCCAAAATTAAATTCTGGCCCTCAAACCCCACAACAGGATTTAATTAACTTTGCCTTCAAGGTGTACAATAATAGAAAAAAGTTGCAATTCCTTGCCTCCACTGTGAGACAAACCCCAGCCACATCTCCAGCACACAAGAACTTCCAAACACCTGAACTGCAGCGGCCAGGCGTTCCTCCAGAACCTCCTCTCCCAGGAGCTTGCTACAAGTGCCAGAAATCTGACCACCAGGCCAAGGAATGCCTGCAGCCCGGGATTCCTCCTAAGCCATGTCCCATCTGTGCGGGACCCCACTGGAAATCAGACTGTTCAACTCACCTGGCAGCCACTCCCAGAGCCCCTGGAACTCTGGCCCAAGGCCCTCTGACTGACTCCTTCTCGGCTTAGCGGCTGAAGACTGAAGCGGCTGAAGACTGACGCTGCCCGGCTGAAGACTGACGCTGCCCGATTGCCTCAGAAGCCCCGTAGACCATCACAGACGCCGAGCTTCGGGTAACTCTCACAGTGGAAGATAAGTCCGTCCCCTTGTCAATACGGAGGCTACCCACTCCACATTACCTTCTTTTCAAGGGCCTGTTTCCCTTGCCTCCATAACTGTTGTGGGTATTGACGGCCAGGCTTCTAAACCCCTGAAAACTCCCCCACTCTGGTGCCAACTTGGACAACACTCTTTTATGCACTCTTTTTTAGTTATCCCCACCTGCCCAGTTCCCTTATTAGGCCGAGATATTTTAACCAAATTATCTGCTTCCCTGACTATTCCTGGACTACAGCCACATCTCATTGCCGCCCTTCTCCCCAACCCAAAGCCTCCTTCGCGCCTTCCTCCCATATCCCCCCACCTTAACCCACAAGTATGGGACATCTCTACTCCTTCCCTGGCAACCGATCACATGCCCGTTACCATCCCATTAAAACCTAATCACCCTTACCCCGCTCAACGCCAATATCCCATCCCACATTACGCTTTAAAAGGATTAAAGCCTGTTATCACTCGCCTTCCACAGCATGGGCTTCTAAAACCTATAACTCTCCTTACAATTCCCCCATTTTACCTGTCCAAAAACCGGACAAGTCTTACAGATTAGTTCAGGATCTGCGCCTTATCAACCAAATTGTTTTGCCTATCCACCCTGTGGTGCCCAACCCATGCACTCTTTTGTCCTCAATACCTTCCTCCATAACTCACTATTCCATTCTCGATCTTAAGGATGCTTTTTTCACTATTCCCCGGCACCCCTTGTCCCAGCCTCTCTTTGCTTTCACTTAGACTGACCCTGACACCCATTAGGCTCAGCAAATTACCTGGGCTGTACTGCTGCAAGGCTTCACAGACAGCTCCCATTACTTCAGTCAAGCCCAAATTTCATCCTCTTCTGTTACCTATCTCGGCATAATTCTCATAAACACACACGTGCTCTCCCTGCTGATCGTGTCCAATTAATCTCCCAAACCTCAATCCCTTACAAAACAACAACTCCTTTCCTTCCTAGGCATGGTTAGTGAGGTCAGAATTCTTACACAAGAGCCAGGACCGCACCGTGTAGCCTTTCTGTCCAAACAACTTGACCTTATACTGTTTTAGCCTAGCCCTCATGTCTGCGTGCAGCGGCTGCCGCTGCTTTAATACTTTTAGAGGCCCTAAAAATCACAAACTATGCTCAACTCACTCTCTAGAGCTCTCATAATTTCCAAAATCTATTTTCTTACTCACACCTGACGCATATACTTTCTGCTCCCCCGCTGCTTCAGCTGTACTCACTCTTTGTTAAGTCTCCACAATTACCATTGTTCCTGCCCCGGACTTCAATCCGGCCTCCCACATTATTCCAGATACCACACCTGACCCTCATGACTGCATCTCTCTGATCCACCTGACGTTCACCCCATTTCCCCACATTCCCTTCTTCCCTGTTTGTCACCCTGATCACACTTAGTTTATTGATGGCAATTCCACCAGGCCTAATCGCCACACACCAGCAAAGGCAGGCTATGCTATAGAAGCCACTAGCCCTCCTCTTAGAACCTCTCATTTCCTTTCCATCGTCGAAATCTATCCTCAAAGAAATAACTTCTCAGTGTTCCATCTGCTATTCTACTACTCCTCAGGGATTATTCAGGCCCCCTCCCTTCCCTACACATCAAGCTCAAGGATTTGCCCCCACCCAGGACTGGCAAATTAGCTTTACTCAACATGCCCCGAGTCAGGTAACTAAAATACCTCTTAGTCTAGGTAGACACTTTCACTGGATAGGTAGAGGCCTTTCCTACAGGGTCTGAGAAGGCCACCGCAGTCATTTCTTCCCTTCTGTCAGACATAATTCTTCAGTTTAGCCTTGTCATTCCCTTCTGTCAGACATAATTCCTCAGTTTAGCCTTCCCACCTCTATACAGTCTGATAACAGACCAGCCTTTATTAGTCAAATCAGCCAAGCATTTTTTCAGGATCTTAGTATTCAGTGACAGACTAAAGGTCTTTTAAAAACACACCTCACCAAGCTCAGCCACCAACTTAAAAAGGACTGGACAATCCTTTTACCACTTTCCCTTCTCAGAAGTCAGACCTGTCCTCAGAATGCTACAGGGTACAGCCTATTTGAGCTCCTGTATAGATGCTCCTTTTTATTAGGCCCCAGTCTCATTCCAGACACCAGACTTAGACTGTGCCCCCAAAAAACTTGTCATCCCTACTATCTTCTGTCTAGTGATACTCCTATTCACCATTCTCAACTACTCATACATGGCCTGCTCTTGTTTACACTGCCGGTTTACACTGTTTCTCCAAGCCATCACAGCTGATATCTCCTGGTGCTATCCCCAAACTGCCACTCTTAACTCTTGAAGTAAATAAATAATCTTTGCTGGCAGGACTATGCTGAATCTCCTTAGGCACTCTCTAATTAGATGTCCTAGGTCCTCCCAATTCTTAGACCTTTAATACCTGTTTTTCTCCTTCTCTTATTCCGTTTAGTTTTTCAATTCATACAAAACCGTATCCAGGCCATCACCAATAATTCTACATGACAAATGTTTCTTCTAACACTCCCACAATATCACCCCTTACCACAAAATCTTCCTTCAGCTTAATCTCTCCCACTCTAGGTTCCCACGCCGCCCCCAATCCCACACGAAGCAGCCCTGAGAAACATCGCCCATTATCTCTCCCTACCATGCCCCAGAATTTTCACCGTCCCAACACTTTACCACTATTTCATTTTATTTTTCTTATTAATATAAGAAGACAGGAATGTCAGGCCTCTGAGCCCAAGCTAAGCCATCATATCCCCTGTCACCTGCACGTACACATCCAGATGGCCCCGGTTCCTGCCTTAACTGATGACGTTCCACCACAAAAGAAGTGAAAATGGCCTGTTCCTGTCTTAACTGATGACATTGTCTTGTGAAATTTCTTCTCCTGGCTCATCCTGGCTCAAAAGCTCCCCTACTGAGCACCTTGTGACCCCCACTCTGCCCGCCAGAGAACAACCCCCCTTTGACTGTAATTTTCCTTTACCTACCCAAATCCTATAAAACGGCCCCACCCCTATCTCCCTTTGCTGACTCTCTTTTCAGACTCAGCCCGCCTGCACCCGGGTGAAATAAACAGCCATGCTGCTCACACAAAGCCTGTTTGGTGGTCCCTTCACACGGACGCGCATGAAAGAAATATCTCTTTTTTTTTTTTTGACGGAGTTTTGCTCTTGTTGCCCAGGCTGAAGTGCAATGGCGCAACTGCAGCTCACCGCAACCTCTGCCACTTGGGTTCAAGGGATTCTCCTGCCTCAGCCTCCCGAGTAGCTGGGATTACAGGCATACGACACCACGCCCAGCTAATTTTTTGTGTTTTTAGCGGAGACGGGGTTTCTCCAGTTTGGTCAGGCTGATCTCGAACTCTCGATCTCAGGTGATCCGCCCCCCACCTTGGCCTCCCAAAGTGCTGGGATTACAGGCGTGAGCCACCCACCTGGCCGGAAATATTTATTTAATGTGCAGTTTATCCTACTGAAAGGTATTTCAGCAGGTGACCCACTGGAAATGCATCTGGTGCAAATAACCTCTAGGATTGCTAGGAAGGGGCCCAGGGCCATCACTGGCCTGAGTCAAAGCAGCTGGGTTCGCCTTATAGAAATGATCAGAAGGTCAACTGGAAGGAGGCAGGCAGAGGCTGCCTGTGTAACCTGCATTGCATGTCAGGAATTTCAAGGTGAGATCAATCTATTTGGAAGATCTTGTTTGATCACATTCAGTCTGCGTTGGTGTTGGCCCAGGGTCAGCACAGTGACAGGAAAAAGCATGGCGCTTGCTCTATGAAATCTTCAGGACTCAAGCAGATGCTTTGGAACTGTCAGATGACTCCTAGTTGCTGATTTTATATATTGATTAATTTTGCAAGCCTCGTATACTTAATACTATTCTTGATCTGTCCTGATAGTAGATATAGTCCATGTAGCACCGGATATAAACTCTTCCTTGTGTAAGTCACTGTTTGCAAGACCGCAATGCTCCCACCTGCCCATCTCCCCAAACCCCACTTGTCATTTAGGTTTAACTAGATATCACCTCTGCTGAGAAGTCAGTCTCCCCTGACCACTCACCCCCCATCCCCAGACACCTGTTCCTGACACCTGTGAGATGCGTCTTTTCTGCACTCCCGTCAAAGTCCATGCTGCCTGTGTCACAGCACACGCCACAGGCTGTTGAAATTACTTTTGTGCCTGCCTGGTTCCCCCGCATGGCCACGTGCCCTATGAGAGGAGGGATCGTGGTGCTCATCCTAAGCTTGGCCCGTGACTCCATGTGTGCCTCCAGGAGGGAAATACCTCTGAGAAGAAATTTATCATTGGATGGGAAGGTCACAGTGAGTGTGAAGGAGAACGATGATGAAACTTAACTTTCTAGATTTATTTCCCAAGTTATTTACCTTTGTAGGGTTACCTTCACCTGTCCACCCCCTCACTGGTGCCCTATTCTGTTAACTCCAGAGAATTCAGTCTCCCACGCCAGCCCCTGCGTTCTTTAGTTCATTTTGAATCATAACAACAATAAAATTGAAGAACGCTCTTATTGTCTTCTGATTAGGGAGAGCCAAGCATACCTGGAGTTGTGTCTTTGCTCTTGGCTCTCTCCCTTTCCACAACCTATTTGCATATATGAGGAGTGGGGGCAGGGAGAGGGGGACATCAAAGGGACAGCTGCTTGTTTGATCTAATTAGTCTATTTTTCATTCTTTCCAAAAACACTGGGGAAGGGGAATTCCAGATAGTCCTGGGATCTCTGTGAGGTAAATTAGTTTTTTAGACAGGGAGGCCTGGATTTTCTTTAACACGATAGCTGCACCATGAACAAAAAAACTGCGATCACCAGCCCTTCGGACTTCGTATTAATTCACACATGTTTATTGAGCACTTGCTGTGTTTTGGCACACACTGGGTGCTCCGGGCACCTACTCTTATTTATAAGCAAACATCAAGCTTGCTAGTCTTCTGGGGAGACAAAACCTCGGCAAGCTATTACAAGCCTAGAAAGGTAAATAACTTGGTGTGGTGGAAGGATATTCACACACCATGGAAACTTGCAATGGAAGGGACTCCTATGGTCTAAAGGACTCCTATGGTCTGAGGTGGGAGCATCCCACAAAACGTGCATGAAGTTCCTTTAAGCCTAGTCGTGAAGAATGACAAGGCTAGACGTGCTCCAAGCAGATGGAAATGAGTGAGCTATGCTCCCTTCCTCAGGAGGAGGAAAATGTCCACAGCTGGGGCATGGAAAGAGAATGGAAGCTCAGCTCACCCAGTCACTGAGATCTCCATAGGGAGCGCCTTGTACACCATAGAAAAAAATTTCAATCGTGTCCCAAGGACAGTGGGGAAGTACTAAAGACGAGTTTTAAACAGGTGCGTTCAAGACTCAGATTTCTGTTCTCTACAGGGCTCTCTGGTTGGAGTGTGATTAGAGAGAGGTAAGATGGGGAATGGGGGATTCATCAGGCAGCCCCTGCAGAGGTCTAGTGAGAAATGATGGCAACCTGGACGGGAGTGGCCACCTTGGGGATGGAAGGAAGTGGGGGGTTTTCCGTGGGGATAGAGGGACGTGGGCAGGTTTTCCGTGGGGATGGAGGGTGGTTTTCCTGAGGTGGGGTGGGGTTTTCATGGGGATGGCAGGACGTGGCGGGTTTTCCGTGGGGATGGAGGGACCGTGGCGGGAGTGGCGGTTTTCATGGGGATGGCAGGACGTGGCGGTTTTCCGTGGGGGAGGGCGGGGTTTTCCGTGGGATGGAGGGACGTGGGGCGGGGGTGGGCGGGGTTTCGAGGCATTCAGAAGGTGTTAAGAGAAGACGAAGGAAAAATGAACGGTGGAACTCTCCTGAAGAACAACTAAGATTTGTTTCTTCAATATTTCAAGCGTTCAATCCTGCTTTGTCTAGTGACTTTAAAGCCCAAGAAGTCTGAAACTTGATGAGTTTGGGAAAAGTAAGTTAGGGGTGAAACTGTGGCACGCACTACTGCTGACTGAAACAAGACCCAGCTGAGGATATTTTCTAATCTAATATCTCTCTCTCTCCCTCCCTCCCTCTGTATCATGAAATTGCATACTTGCCCATTCGCACTTATTTGGAGCCAAAAGAGACCTTAGGCAGCAATCCGGATTTACTTTACAATCCCAACCTACACCCACCCCACCTCTTACTCAAATACAGGAGCATTGCACTCCCACGCCACACACAATTCACTCTTCATTCGGGGCCAGGAGGCACCTGAGAGGCTCTACAAAAGCTCATTCTCTTCTCCAGACTTAAGTGTCTCCCTTGTTACATTGGAGAAGAGTAGAAATCATATTTACTCAATTCTCTGCAAATGGCATGAGTAGTGATCAGATAAACCAAATTGAACTCTGAAGGCCAATGCCCTAAAACCACAGAAAATTCTTCTCTCAGAGTGAGTCTGACGTTCCAGCCTCCTCTACCCTCCCCAAACCCACTCCCACCTTAGTGACAGCAACGATAAACATTTGGATGAGGAAGTTACTGACCTCAGAGACCTGCTACCGATAGCCTCAGAATAGTCACCCAGAAAGAGAATTTTAAATCTATTCGAAAATTCTAGAAGTAAAATTTTATTATCTGAGACTAAAAGTTAGGAATTATAAAATATCGACAGCAAGGGCATTTCATATCAATAACAACTCTAGGCACAGTTAAGTATCTTATCAGGTTTCTAGTTGCATTTTTTCCCTTATTCATAATATCCTAGACAGCCAATTTCTCCTTCCCTGGGAAAGATTCTGAATTCTCAATATGAGCCTTTTTTTTTTTTCTAATAAAGAATAGCTACACAAGTGGCTTTAAATTCTCGAATGCTCATATAATAGGGGTCTTGATGCTAAAAATAGGCACTCTCCCAGGTAGCTGGGTAAGAATAAATTCCCTTCCTACCCCTCTTGAAGGAGTTTTGAAAAACGAAAGAGAACAGCTTCATTTTTAAAACTACCATTTGTAGGCCGGGCATGGTGGCTCACGCCTGTAATCCCAGCGCTTTAGGAGGCCGAGGCGGGCAGATCACGAGGTCAGGAGATCGAGACCATCCTGGCTAACACGGTGAAACCCTGTCTCTACTGAAAATACAAAAAAAATTTAGCCAGGCGTGGTGGCGGGCACCTGTAGTCCCAGCTACTCAGGAGGCTGAGGCAGGAGAATGGTGTGAACCCGGGAGGTGGAGCTTGTAGTGAGCGGAGATCGCACCACTGCACTCCAGCCTGGGCGATAGAGCGAGACTCTGTCTCAAAAAAAAAAAAACTACCTTTTGAAAAAAAAAAACAAACTCTGTGTAAGTGAAAGACTCCTAAACCCAATCCATCTCTTTCTTCATTTAACTGAGATTGTGTATATGGAGTAACAAAATTCCAAGTCAACGAAATGGCATGGCATCTTACAGCCTATTGAAAAAAGATTTGAACTCTAGAGTGGACGCAAACATGGGGCATGGCAAGGAGATGATAAAGGAGAATCCCCTCAGCTTCATTCCTGGGCCTCAGACTAAATATTGAAAAGTAAGAAAGGATAGGCCAGGCACCGTGGCTGAAGCCTGTAATCCCAGCACTTTGGGAGGCCGAGGCCAGGTAGATCACTTGAGGTCAGAAGTTTGAGACCAGCCTGACCAACATCGTGAAACCCCGTCTCTACTAATACAAAATTAGCCGGGTGTGGTGGTCCGTGACTATAGTCCCAGCTACTTGGGAGGCTGAGGCAGGAGAATCACTGGAACCCAGGAGATGGAGGTTGCAGTGAGCCGAGATCACACCATTGCACTCCAGCCTGAGCAACAAGAGTGAAACTCCGTCTCAAAAAAAAAAAGAAAAGAAAAGAAAAGAAAGGATATAGGAAAACATTGGGGATTTGATTGGAGAGAAGTTTTCGTAGGAGCAAAGGAGGTCCTCTTTTCCAATCATTAAAAGCATTCCTTATTTTCCCTTTTTAACCTATGTTTCCAATTCTACCTCTTACCCAGGAATCTGCTTCCAGCTTCTTTTCCACAGGAGGGAACCTGATCTGGGAAAAGGCCTTCTGGAGAAATCTCACTTGTCCTGGTTGGAAAAAGCCCTGGGAAGCCTCAAGCACAGTCCCTGGTCTGGTCTGTGTACCTGAGCACGTGGCTACGGAGCTCTGCTAAGTTCTGGGGTATAGGTTCTCTAGAACTGGCACTAAAAGTCGAGTTCCAGGATAAGCCAGCCATTCTTTCCAGAGCTTCCCTCAATCAGCTGGAGTGGAGACGCACTTCCTCCAGGCAGATGGATCAGGAAGGCAGAGTGGGAGCAGTGAGATGGCACTGCCCTCTCCATAATGTCCAGGACAATGACCAACCCTGGACGGGAGCCTCTTTGTGCTCTGGCTGCTTTTGTCTCAGTGGTTTTTTTTTTTTTTTTTTTTTTTTTTTTTTTGAGACGGAGTTTCGCTCTTGTTGTCCAGGCTGGAGTACAATAGCGCCATATTGGCTCACCGCAACCTCTGCCTCCTGGGGTTCAAGCAATTCTCCTGCCTCAGCCTCCTGAGTAGCTGAGATTACAGGCATGCACCACCATGCCCGGCTAATTTTGTATTTTTTAGAGACAGGGTTTCTCCGTGTTGTTTCAGGCTGGCCTCGAACTCCTGACCTCAGGTGATTCAGCCTCCCAAAGTGCTGGGATTACAGGTGTGAGCCACTGTGCCCAGCCCCTGTGGCTTTCTAGGAGTGCTGGGATGGCTAAGCAATGCCACTTAGCTGAGGCAAAGGAAGGCATTGGTTTCCTATGCTACCTCCTCTTGCTGCTTTCTTGCCATCCTTGTTTTAATTTTTACTTCCAGATTTTCAGTCAAAGGAAAGATACTTTCATGGATTTAAGCACTTGGCCTCAAAATAAAAATCTAAGCCGAAAGCAACCTTCAAAGACTAGCTCTTCCATGAGTCATTTTCTAGCAGGATAGAAATTACAACTAGAGCTCAAATTAAAAAAAAGAAATGCTCAGCATCTCATTGAAAAGCTCACCTCTCCTACAACTTTTGAAGAGTTGCAGATGAGTCAGGGAAAGGCGGGAAGCTGAAAACTCAAGTCGCTTTAATTGAGATTCTGCGATTTGTCATCCTTTAGCTAAAGCTACAATTACAGAGAAGGTTCTCAATCACCAGTATTCTGGAAGTGAGTCATCAGATGAACTGGGAATGAAGCTATTACTGAGTGTCTGCTCTTCAGAGACAGAGAGAAGTGGATTGAGGTGGAGTTTTTGCTGATTTATAAGCATTAAAGCAGATGAGGACAATGGCAAATATGCCTAGCTTTCTTATAACACCATATGAACAGCAATCATTCTCCAATACCTTAGAGGAGTAGTAGCTCACAACACGCAGGGAATATAAGCAGCAGGAAAGGAGGTTGAAAGTGACTTTCTGTCATCCCCGCATTAGTGGAACGGTAAGATGAATGTTGCGTCTTGAAATGCCTCGCATTTTTTTGCCTGCTATTATTAACCTTGCATGCTTCTAAGCAGCACGGGGTCCTGGAGAAAAAGGTTATAACAAGTGGATATTTGAGGGCACAGATTGCTATCAGAGGTAGGCTGAATTGTATTTGCTTCCTTTAACCTTCCTTTGTGCTTGCCATCCACTATTTTGATGCAGCTGCTCCTTCCAGTTAGAAAGACTTCACAAATGCAGCAGCTAAATGGAGCTGGGTTCAGCGCAATGTTAGATTCAAATAAGGTACCTCCATCGCTCCTCCAAGACAGTGGGAAAATGCCCATCAGAGAAGTGTCGAAGGGCGTGTCCTCAAGGCCAACTACAAACATCGTAAAGGGCTTTGCGTTTTACAGCATCTTTTCTCTCCTGGTATGGGTCCTCTACTCTGATTTTCCTTTTTATCAGGCTAAAGAGGATATATTTTATCATAATGGCTTTATATCCAATGTGTACAGGCCAACACAAATAAGGGTATTACAAGTTAAAGAACTGTACCTCAGGCACCATTTTATTAGAACTAGTGTTCACATCAAACAATACATCCTAAGTACTTTATATTAAGCGTGGACAAATCATTTGCCTGAGGATTAGGTGTTGTGCCATTGAAATGTAATCCTGCTGTTGATTTTTTTCTTAACTGCCAAACCAAACATGGTCAAAGAAGTAACTCTAAAAGCTGCAACAGGAGCAATCTTATCCTACATTTCATGCATAAAATAAAAACTGGAGCTGAAACTAGTGTAACACGGCAAATAAATTGCAGTTTCACTCCACTGCACACCTCTCTGTGGTGTCTAATATATGTGACTAAGTTTGCTTTGATTATCAGAGTGTACCAATTACAGTGCATTCTCAAAGCATATAAAACAGATTATATACACTTAGCATTATAAAGAAAGCAGTGCCCGGTAGAAGCCTAGCAAGACCTCCTGAATTCCCATCAATGTGGCACGTTCCCAAGTAATCCGCTTGGCCCTTCTCAGCTATCCATCCCTAAAGGCGAGAGAATGAGTGGGAAGTCCTAGCACACAGGACCACTGTGGCAGGTGATTTTACTCTCTCAGGGCAGAGCCATATTCTTTAGGACACTGGAAAAATAATTTGCAAATAGTCATCAGAGATTTGTTACATTATGGTTTCTGAGTTCTTATGCTATGGAATTTGTCTTATAGCCAAAGACACTTTTTAAAAAAGTCCAGCTACAGCATCCTATTACAGTATATCCTTGCCTTGTTCCAAATTCCAGAAATAAAGTTTTGCCAAGTGACGAGGACACACACATCAATGTAATATAGTGGTTAAGAATGGAGTCAGGGTCGGGTGCAGTACCTCACGCCTGTAATCCCAACACTTTGGGAGGCCAAGGCAGGTGGATCACGAGCCCAGGAATTCAAGACCAGCCTGGGCAATGTGGTGAAACCCCATTTCTACCCCCAAAAATATACAAAAATTAACTGGATGTGGGGATGCATGCCTGTGGTCCCAGCTAGTTGGGAGGCTAAAATGGGAGGATCGCTTGAGCCCAGGAGGTCAAGGCTGCAATAAGCTACGATTGCACCACTGCACTCCAGCCAGGCAACAGAGTGAAACCCTGTCTCAAAAAAAAAAGAAAGGAAAGAAAAGAAAAGAAAGAATGGAGCCAGACTTTCTGAGTTTGCATCTTTGTTCTGCCATCTGTGCTATTTAATCTTGAGTAATTTACTTAACCTCTCTGGGCCTCAGTTTCTTAGAAGATGGGAAGAAGAAGAAGAAGAATATCTATCTCCTACGTGTCTGTGAATACTAAATGAGTTCACCAATAGGAATTACTCTTAGCTTTTTTCCCTCACTCTTAACCTTAGCTCTAGTGCTGTATTCAGAAGGGAGAGTTCCCACTTCCTGTCTTCAGTTCTCTCCGTGACACCCAGACTTTTTCTGTCACAGCAGAAATAAGCTGTGCAAGGAGAACTCTGATCAGAGGAGACAATACTTGAGCTGGCAGGAGCTCTTCTCCGTACACACTTCTGTGACTCAGGTAAGGCTGCCTACCTTAAAGTCTCAACTTAATAACTTTTCTTCCAGTCTAACTGTAATGCAGATACTTCTCTCTGGATCTGTCTGCTAAAACCATGCCACCTGCACAGGTGTGTCAAGCAGGAACATGGGAAATGCAATGCTGGCGTCAACAGTGGACCCTCTGTAGATGTGGGGTGCAGAAAGAGTATGACAATTATTAGATAGCAACTATATTGGAAAATGTTTAATAGTCAAACAGAATACTTGGGTAAGTTACTAATGCTTGATTGGATTTATTAACTCATGTGACCAAACCTTTATTGATTGCCTAATTCATGGCAGGCATTGTTCTTGGTTACTGGGGTTACAAAGCCTGAGGTACTGAACGAGTAGATTCGCTTGATCATTCATTCACTCATTTGTTCACCTGTGCCTTCATTTAACTAGCATTTATGTCTAGCATTTCTGTATTTATGTGCCAGTCTCTGTATGAGACACTCCAGTAAGCGAGACAGGGATACCAGTGTCCCTGGGGACATACCAGTCCCTGAGTTTCTTGGTCTAAGAGTTTCTGAAAATAACCCATACCTTGTAAATACTCACTAAATACTTATGGCCTGAGAAATTACAGGAAGCCTCTGTTGTCAACAATATCCAGCACTCATTTTTGTTGTAGGCCTTTAATCTTCCCCAGTCACAAACCAAAGCAGTTCAGCATGTTCAAAACATAGGCCCCTTCATAATCTGCTGCCGACGGGCTCGTTCTCAGGTCCACTTTGCAATATCTGATTAAACATATAAAAGGGAGGGCTTCTCGTTTCAGAGATCCTGGAAATCAATCAAGAAGGAATCAATCAAGTAGAAATCAGTGAAGAAGGTGGGCAGCCTCCGTGAGTCCAGCCTTCCTGAGTATGTCTCTGTCACTGAAAAGAAAAGGAAGCATGTGAAAACAGAGCAACGGGTGCTTCTTTCCCACAGAATTGCCTACAAAACATTAAGAAACAAATGCCATCATCTGTCTATTTTTATGAATAAATAAAATATAGAAAAGTCAGATGGGGCTGGGTGCGGTGGCTCACACCTGTAATCCCAGCACTTTGGGAGGCCAAGGCGGGCAGATCACAAGGTCAGGAGATCGAGACCATTCTGGCTAACACGGTGAAACCCCGTCTCTATTAAAAAATACAAAAAAATTAGCCGGGCATGTTGGTGGGCGCCTGTAGTCCCAGCTACTCGGGAGGCTGAGGCTGGAGAATGGCATGAACCCGGGAGGCGGAGCTTGGAGTAAGCCACTGCACTCCAGCCTGGGCGACAGAGTGAGACTCTGTTTCAAAAAAAAAAAAAAAAAAAAGAAAAGTCAGGTGGGCTGGGTGCGGTGTCTTACGCCTGTAATCCCAGTACTTTGAAAGGCCGAGGCGTGCGGAGATCAGGAGTTCGAGACCAACCTGGCCAACATGGTGAAACCCTGTCTCTACTAAAAATACAAAAAAAAATTAGCCGGGCATGATGGCGTGTGCCTGTAATCCCAGCTACTCAGGAGGTTGAGGCAGGAGAATTGCTTGAACCCAGGAGGCCGAGGTTGCAGTGAGCCGAGATCACACCCTTGCACTTCAGCCTGGGCAACAAGAGCGAAACTCTGTCTAAAAAAAAAAAGAGAAAGAAAAATCAGATGGTCTGGTGGGGTAAGACGGGTGGAGTAAGGGATCTTCTTGCTTCTAAGGGTTAGTATAGGAAAGTTCCAGAATGTTGGGGTCCTCTTTTCTGCATGGATAATTGCCTGTCAGTCCAGGTGAGTCACTTCCTCCCCAGTGCCCCCATTTCAGTCTGGGGTGAATTTAGGAGAATTCTAACCACGTTCACCATGAGCTGCTCACCAGCTCCATGGCATCTGGGACAGAAGAACTCGCACACATTTTTATGCACCACAGTGAGTTGCATTTGTCTTCAAGAACTCTTCATTCTATTTTAATTTAATTTAATTTAATTTAATTTTTTGAGACACAATCTTGCTATGTCACCCAGGCTGGAGTGCAGTGGCATGATCTCAGCTCACTGCAACCTCTGCCTCTCGGGCTCAAAAGATCCTCTCTCCTCAGCCTTCCAAGTAGCTGGGATTACAGCTACACCACACCCAACTAAATTGTTTTTTTCTTTGTTTGTTTCACCATGGGTCTTGCCATGTTGCCCAGGCTGGTCTCAAGCTGCTAGACTCAAGCGATCCACCCACCTCAGCCTCCCAAAATGTTGGGATTATAAGTGCCCAGCCTCCATCACTCTATTTTTTTTTTTAAAGGTTCTAAGCTAAGGCATACAGCAGTACTCATGGTTTTTATTTACCCCATAGCATTATACATTTATTTTAAATGGATAACTAATTTCTTTCAAATGCAGTTTTCTTATCTTTTGGAGTAGCTGTTTCATAACAAAAGCATTTATCAGTTTGGAGGCCAAGGCAAGAGGATTGCTTGAGTCCAGGAGTTCTAGACCAGCCTGCACCATACAGTGAGACCTTGTCTCTACCAAAAAATCAAAAAACTAGCCAGGTGTGGTGGTGTGTACCTGTAGTTCTAGGTACTCAGGAGGCCAAGGCAGGAGGATTGCTTGAGCTAGGGAGGTCGAGGCTGAAGTGAGCTGTGTTCACACCACTGCACTGCAACCCTGGCCAGAGGGTGAGACTTTGTGTCACACACGCACACAAAACCTCTAAAAGCGTTTATTTATCTGATGAATATTCCAGTCATTAGTAAATGATTGCCTCTACTTGGTACTCTGAAGGAATCAGTAAATGTTTAAGTACTTGAAAATTTAATAAACTGAATAAAAATCAGAAATATTTCAGACTTCTTTTCAAATGCAATTCTTACCTATCACCCTCTCCACAAACTTCCTCAGTACAGCTCTTGACGTTTTAATATAGAGAACATATGTTGTTTTCAACCTTAGATTTCGCCAACTATTTTCTACAAGAGAAATATTATGACGATTAACATTATAAAATGTTTTTCTTCTATACAGGTAAGAGAGTTTTCTAGTATTAATCTCCCATGGAGTTCCCCCAAATGTCACAAATCATTTGGGAAATACTTAAGAAGTAGATTTGTATATGTAGCTCTCACATACACACCTCGTTACATAGAAACCTGATAACACTGAAATTCACTATTACAGAATTTAGAAACTAGCAAACTAACTCGATACACTTTATCCCAAAACTTCTTTTATATAATTTTCAAGTTACATTCAGTCCTATATTACAGTAACATGCCCCACCCTCTTGCTTCATTTACTGAAATAATTAGGCTCAACCTCTTTGGTATTTCTGCATTTTCTCCAGTTCAGAGGGACCTGGTCATTCTAACACAGTGCCTTCTTATTGTTCTGTGTAACAAGCGCTAAGTGATCAAAAGGAGGTGCACATTTGCTCCCAATGGAAAATAATGAAGTGTCAATTTGTTAGAAACACATGCCTCTTCAATCCAATGTGACTGCCCAGTTAGGAAACTTTTTTGCTTGCTGAGAAACGGAGCAAAGCAAAGCAAAAGAGTCATTAGGTCATTTAATGAGTTGAATTATCAAATGTGATTTTAATACACATACATCCAGTTGTATAATGAAATGATATAGGCTTTAATACATACAAATTCATGTTACAGAAAAGTTCAGGAGTGCAGCTGTTCTAAAGGGGCCTTGCACCTGCAATCCATCAGATGCTGCAGACTTTGAAGTTTTCTTCTGGTATAACTTTCAAGTTAATCACTCCCTCCTCTCTGCTACTTTGGTTTTTGTATAAATTTCTATTTACGACTTTACTGCTGTGTTTGTTTTCTTGTCTATCTCCTCTGCTGGACTGTAAGGTACTTGAGGGAAGGACCTGTGACTTATTGATCTTTGTACCTCCTGGCACAACCTGGCATTCAGCAAGCACATATCAAACACCACGTACCAGTGACCTATCTGCTGTGCCTCACCTGTTTTAAGGCTTCACTATCTAACTTCCCTTTAAGAGCCCCAGAGAACATTCAGGAATACTCTGCTCCCCATAATGGGAAAGCTGCACAACAGAAGGACTAGGTGGAGGAAGAATATAAAGGTCTAAACCAACTCCCTGTTTTTAATAGAACTCAGTTGGGAGTGCTAAAGATTATATGATTTGTCAAAGATCATGTGACTAATTAGTGATGCTCTGGGGTGAATCCTGTGATATCATACGGCTTAGAATTATTCACAGGAACCTTCCCCATACTACCACTAGGGTAGCAAACTGAGGTAACCTTTCTGTAAAGCAATTTAGGCAATCTTCAACAACCTTAAATATATGCATATAATTTGACCCAGAAATTCTACTTCTAGGAACTTGCCATAAGAAAGTAATCAGTGGGGCCAGGCGTGGTGGCTCACACCTGTAATCCCAGAACTTTGGGAGGCTGAGGTGGGCGGATACCTGAGGTCAGGAGTTCAAGACCAGCCTGGCCAACGTGGTGAAACCCTGCCTCTACTAAAAATATGAAAATTAGCTGGGCATGATGGCATATGCCTGCAATCCCAGCTACTCAGGAGGCTGAGGCAGGAGAATTGCTTGAGCCCAGGAGCTGGAGGTTGCAGTGAGCCAAGATCACAGCCCTGCACTCCAGCCTGAGCAACAGAGCAAGACTCTGTCTCATAAAAAAAAAAGTAATCAGAGAAACACACTATGATTTAGTCATGAAGATGTTCACAGCAGGGTAATTTATAGTAGGAAAAACTGGGAAGCAACATCTATGCATAATAAGAATGGATTGGTTAAATAATTAATGGTACTTATACACAAGAAAAACTATAGAAGTACAAAAAACTGCAGTGTAAAAGATTGTTGTTAGCAGCCTAGGTTAAAAAAAGGGGGGGGGCGGCGGTGGGAAGGTGGCAAAACAATGTGTAGAGAGGCTCCAAATTACATAAAAAATCTAAAGAGATGTGAAGTACCGCCCGGATGAGGTTAAGCCAGGGTCAGAGAAGCTAAAGCAGATGATGTCATAGATATGTCATCTTTGCTGAAATCTTCATGGTGTATGTTTTCAGGGATTTTAAAGACCTATAACTTAACATGCACTAGTCTGTTACATGTACTTTAGCTTAAAGTCACCAACGGGAAGAAGATGTTAACAGCATGAATGGTAAAGGGGACAAAGCAGAGCTCAGGAATAAGGATTGGGGAACAGAACGGGAGTGGTCACAAAAGTGTAGCCCAAGATGAGAATCCGGATAGAGTTAAAGGTGGAATTGGGTGGAGCTCTGAAGATGAATAGGAGACGACGTCTGATAAACTCTGACCTAGCTGGCTTCATAATGAGACATCTGAAAGATAACAGGGGCAGGCAATGATGAGAAAGTATATCCAGGATTAGCAAGAGAGGTGAAGGTAAGAAGATGGCATGACAGAGTAATTACTGGCAATTTTGTTGATTGGAAGAAGGCATTCTCTGCCAAGGATTCTAAATGTCACAGCATGGAATCACAATTATGACAATTTTATATGTGTGACAGTGCAATAATAAAATGAATAATGCTTCACCAATGAATGATGTCCTAGAAGGTATGGGATATTATCTGCCATCACTCATCTTCCTCTTTTTCTTATTTAGCATCATCATGATAAAAAAAAAATAGGGGGCTATGGAGTCACAAGCCTGGTTTTAGATCCAGTTTTGCCAATATTTTCTTGAATATAATGAGACTCATTTTTCTCATCACTAAATGGGGATATTAGTAACCTGCTGCACAGGATGTTTGTAAGAACAAAGCGAGTTCAGCTGGGTGCAGTGACTCATGCTTGTAGTCCTAGCACTTTGGGAGGCCGAGGCGGGAGGTTGCAGTGGCCCGAGATCCTGCCACTGCTGCACTCCAGCCTGGGCAACAGAGCAACACTCCATCTGAAAAAAAAAAAAAAAAAAAAAAGAACAAAGTGAGTTTATATGTGTAAAGAGCCTAGTGCATAATAGGCTCTCAATAAGTGTTTGCTTTTTCTTTTTTTTTTTTTGAGATGGAGTTTCGCTCTTGTTGCCCAGGCTGGAGTGCAATGGCGTGATCTCGGCTCACCGCAACCTCTGCCTCCTAGGTTCAAGTGATTCTCCTGCCTCAGCTTCCCAAGTAGCTGGGATTACAGGCATGTGCCACCACACCCTGCTAATTTTGTATTTTTTAGTAGAGACAGGGTTTCTCCATGTTGGTCAGGTGGTCTCGAACTCCTGACCTCAGGTGATCCACCCGCCTCGGCCTCCCAAAGTGCTGAGATTACAGGTGTGAACCACTGTGCCTGGCCTAATTTTGTATTTTTAGTAGAGACAGGGTTTCTCCATGTTGGTCAGGCTGGTCTTGAACTCCTGACCTCAAGTGATCCGCCCGTCTCAGCCTCCCAAAGTGCTGGGATTATAGGCATGAGCCACCACGCCCGGCCCAAATGTTTGCTTTTTCTAACCCCAGCTCTCTATGCCAGTGTCTGGCAATACTGAGAAAACAAAATAGAGCCTAGCAAAGAAAAAGACTAAGGCCACCACGCATATCCTATCTCTCCCTGGGTTTTATGGTCACCCTGGTTTTGGTTCAGATGTACTTCAATCTTGGCTGATTTCTTTCCACCTAGCAAAGGCTGCCTAGCACCTCATACAATACACACTTGCTCTGCCACTCCAAATGGATCTGTTGCTTTAACTTAAGGTCTTGCTTTCAGAGTGGAACCAGGAAACTAATTGTGTATATAGGAAATATTTGTGCTTTCCTAACACTTCCACTTTCTGATTCTAAAAAATGTGCACCTCACGTCAGTGATCACAACCTACTGATCACCCCTCACCAATTTCTCACTATCCTAGGTACACACCGCTCACCCCACAACGTCCCAGAATGGCCCCAGCATTTACCCAAACTCTCAGGATCAGTGCCAGCCACACCACACACTGGCTACATTTTTAGCATGGGTGTGTCAAGGCCACTTGGACTGTGCTCCCAATTTGCTTGTTTGAAATATCAACCAGTATTAGAAACATGGATTCTGGCCAGGTGCAGTGGCTCACACCTGTAATCCTAATACTTTGGGAGGCTGAGGCAAGAGGATTGCTTGAGGCCAGGAGTTTGACACCAGCCTATAAAGAAAAGAGGTTGGCCGGGTGCATTGGCTCACACCTGTAATGCCAACACTTTGGGAGGCCGAGGCAGGAGGATCATGAGGTCAGGAGCTCGAGACCAACCTGACCAACATGGTGAAACCGCGTCTCTACTAAAAATACAAAAATTATCTGGGCGTGGTTGTGCAGGCCTGTAATCCCATCTACTCAGGAGAATCTCTGGAACCCAGGAGGCAGAGGTAGCAGTGAGCCGAGATCGTGCCACTGTACTCCAGCCTGGGCGACAGAGCAAAGCATGGCAGCATCTGTTGGCTTCTAGGGAGGCCTCAGGAAACTTACAGTCATGGTGGAAGATGAAGAGGGAGCCAAAATGTCACGTGGTCGAGGCAGGAGGAAGAGAGAGAGGGTGAAGGTGCCACATACTTTCACACAATCAGATCTCGTGAGAACCCTATCATGAGAACAGCACTGGGGGGATGGTGCTAAAGCATTAGAAACCATCCCCATGATCAAATCACCTCCCACCAGGCCCCACCTCCAACACTGGGGATTACAATTGAACATGAGATTTGGGTGGGAACACAGGTCCAAACCACGTCACCTTACCCATAACATAAAGTTGATTAACAAATAAATAGACCAGTATCTATATAGATTTTATGCATTCATGACATAGCTTTTTCTTAATTTTTTCAGTTTTTTTTTTTGTTTTTTTTTTTGCCTATATTTGCTGTATAGGCTACAGGAGTTTGCAAGTTTTTTCAAATTATTACAAATCTCTAAAAACTTTTTCAGTAAATTTATTGAAAAAATTCTACATATCAGTGGACCCAGGCAGTTCAAACCCATGTCATTCAAGAGTCAACTCTACTATAAGCTAGGTAGCTTATAAACAACAGAAATTTAGTTCTGGAGACTGGGCTGTTCAAGATCAAGACATCAATAGATTGGTGGCCGGGCACAGTGGCTCATGCCTGTAATCCCAGCATTTTGGGAGGCCAAGGTGCATGAATTACTTGAGGTCAGGAGTTCAAGACCAACCTGGACAACATGGTGAAACCTCATCTCTACAAAAAAATACAAAAATTACACGGGCCTGGTAGCCGGCACCTGTAATCCCAGTTACTTGGGAAGCTGAGGTGGGAAAATCACTTGAACCTGGGAGGCGGAGGTTGCAGTGAGCCAAGATAGCACCATTGCACTTCAGCCTGGGTGACCGAGCAAGACTCTGTCTCAAGAAAACAAAAAAAGATTTGGTGTCTGGTGAGGACACACTTCTTGGTTGTCATAGACAGTGCCTTCTCATTGTGCCCTCACATGGTGGAAGGGGCAAGGCAGCTTCCTGAGGACTCTTCTATAAAGGCACTGATTGCATTCATGAGGGCTCTGCCCTTCTGACCTAATCACCTCCCAAGGGCCCCATCTCCTAACACCATCATCTTGGGGGTTAGGATGTCAATGTGCGTGTTTCAGCAGGACACATTGAGGCCCATGCAAGGGGAGAGGTTGGTGGAAGGGAGAGAGTGGCTGGACTGGTGCAGTAGCTCAAGGGAAAGGTGAGGAGCTGAACAGAGAGGGGCAATGGAGTGAAGAGTAGGAAGTCAGATTTGAGAAACGAGTCTGAGAGGACTCAGCAAGCACGTGCTGGGAATTATCTTCCAGTAAAATCTCTCTATGACTCATTCGATGTGGAGGCTGAGGGAGGGAATGAATCAGGATGACACTGAGGTTTCTGGTCAGAGAGACTGCACAGGTGGTGACGGCATTATTCCAAATGGAAGAGGGGGCAGGAGGAAGATCACCTGGTTCAGGGAGGAACACGATGTGCTTGGTTTGGGATGCATCACACTGGAAACGCCCATGGAACTTCAGGAGCAGATGACAGGGAGAGGTCACAACTGGAGATCTGAATGTTGGTCAAAGCCACATAAGTGCATTAAATCACCCAAGGACGAAAAGAGAAAGGACTTTCTTGCTCAAGAAATTTCTCCACATAGAAAGGAGACAGAGTAGCATCTTGAGATAGGACAGTACGGGCATGTAGATGATTTTAGGTTTAAGGAGACATGGACATGTTTCTCAGCTCCAAGGAAGGAGCTAAAGGAGAGGAAACAATAGAATATTCAGAGAAGCGGGCTCTCACTGTTAGCATAGGAGGGAGTGACTGTGGCAAATGAAACAGAAGGGATTCACGTGCCGTGCCCAGGTAGCAGAAAGCTTAGCCTCAGAGAGGAGGGGACTTGCTATTTTCTCAGACACATGGATTAACGAGTTACAGCATGGGAAAACCAGGTTTGAAAGTAGGGACACTGGCCAGGCGAGGTGGCTCACACCTGTAATCCCAGGGCTTTTGGAGACGAAGGCAGACGGATCACCTGACGCCAAGAGTTCGAGACCAGCCCGGCCAACATGGTGAAATCCCGTCTTTACTAAAAATACAAAAATTGTTGGGCATGGTGGCGTTTGCCTGTAATCCCAGCTACTCAGGAGGCTGAGACAGGAGAACGGCTTGAACCCGGGAGGCAGAGGTTGCAGTGAGCCAAGATCACACCACTGTGATCCAGCCTGGGCAACAGAGCGAGGCTCCATCTCAGAAAAAAAAAAAAGAAAAAGACAAAGAAAGTAGGGACATGGAGTGGTTCTACCAGTGGTTTCTATGGCCTCTGTACATAGGGAGGTGATGTAACCTGTTAAGAGTGAAGCCAAGAGTGGAGTGAGGGCATTGGAGAGCTTTTGGAACAGCAGCCCCGGAATAGGTAAAAGAGAAGCCAGCTGAAAAGTGGAGATCGGGGAATTATCAGCCCAGGGGAGAGAACAGCATTTCTTGAGTACCTGCTCTATGCAGGCAGTATTGTGGCTGATCTGCAAGACGATGGTGACAGTTACGACAGTGATGATGGTGGCCTTGCCTATTTGCCATCTCACTGCCTCTTCCTCCTTTGCTACTGCAAACAAGGATGGTTGCAGCTGTGACTTGCACTGTGTAGGAGGATAGAGCTGATTCTTTCCCACTTTCCTGCTGTCACATCACATCTCTGCTTCTCCCTCATCTGCCCAGCTGCCCTGCTCAGTTTCCATGAATCTGGGGGGATGCGTTATAAGGAGAAAAGACAGAAAGCACCCCACCACTTATCACAAGTAAGATGGGAACTCAGAACCTTTTAGTTTGTTCATTTGTTGTTGTTGAGACGGAGTTTCACTCCTGTCGCCCAGGCTGGAGTACAATGGCACAATCTCGGCTCCCTGCAACCTCTGCTTCCCGGGTTCAGGTGATTCTCCTGTCTCAGCCTCCCAACCAGCTGGGATTACGGGGGTCTGCCACCACACCTGGCCAGTTTTTGTATTTTTAGTAGAGACAGGGTTTCCCCATGCTGGCCAGGTTGGTCTCAAGCTCCTGACGTCAGGTGATCCGCCCGCCTCGGCCTCCCAAATTGTTGGGATTACAGGCGTGAGCCACTGTGCCCAGCTCCCGTTTGTTTTAAACAGTTAATAATAGTGATTCTTTATCAATCTCAGACCCTGGGCCAGGTATTGTTCTACACATTCTGTGTATTAACTCACTTATTTCTTTTTTTCTTCTTTTTCTTTTTTTTCGGAGACAAGGTCTCATTCTGTCACCCAGGCTGGAGTATGGTGGCACGATCTCAGTTTACTGCAACCTCCACCTCCCAGACTCAAGCATCCTCTCACCTCAGCCTCCTAAGTAGCTGGGATTACAGGCGCACGCCACTACATCGGCTTAATTTTTTGTACTGTTAGTAGAGATGGGGTTTCAGAATGTTGCCCAGGCTGGTCTTGAATTCTTGAGCTCAAGTCGTCCAACCACCTCAGCCTCCCAAAGTGCAGGGATTACAGGCGTGAGCCACAGTGCCTAGCCTAATCCACTTATTTTTTATACCAGCTCCATGAGATGAGGCAGCATAGCTCTCATGAAATAGATTCTGCTGTCATTGTGCCTATTTTACAGATGAAAAAACGAAGGCACAGACTTTTGCCTAAGGCTACACAGCACAGGCTATAAGTAGCAGAGCTGAAATCTAGACTGATTGGCTTCAGCCTCTGCTTTTGATCATACTGCACTCCTGTAAGAAAGCTGAATGTGGGGAAACCCTCAGCTGTGCTTTTAGAAAAGACTTTAGACATAATCTATTCCAGCCTCCTATATCAAGCAGAATTCCTTCTGTAGCTTGGACAACTCAGGACTTGACAGGCAGCCTGTTTCACTGCTGCCCAGCCCTAACTGGAACAAAACCTGCCAAAAACCTGTTCCTCGTCCTCCCTCCTTTGGGAAGCCCAGACAAAATGTAGCTATCAAGGTGGTGAGCCTCACCACTCTCCTGGAATATGCAAGTCATTATCCACCCTTGCACAAGCAAAAGAAGGGCCAGTTCCTTCTCTTGCTTGGAGCTAAATGGGGATTTAAAAAAAAAAGAGAGGGAGAGAAAACAAGATGACTCCAGACTGAGGCACTTCACATGTGGCCTCAGTGGGGTACTGGGAAAGGGTGACTCTGGCTCTTAGGTGTGCTACACATCCCTGAAGCCACAGAGCATCTGCCTGCTTTAAACCACCCAGAAGGAGCAAACTGCTAGGCTCCACCCTTGGGCATTCTAATGTCCAATCAGAAAATGTGTCATTAGGCTGGGCACAGTGGCTCACGCCTGTAATCCCAGGCCGAGGCGGGAGGATTGCTTGAGGCTAGGAGTTCGAGACCAGCCTCCGCAATATAGGGAGACCCCTCTCTACAAAAAACTTAAAAATTAGCCAGTTGTGATGGTGCATGCCTATAGTCCCAACTACTTGGGAGGCTGAGGTGGGAGGATGGCTTGAGCCCGGGAGTTCAAGGTTGCACTGAGCCATGATCGCATCGCTGGACTCCAGCCTGGACAACAGAATGAGATCCTGTCTCAAAAAAATAAATAAATAAATAAGGGAAATAAAGAAAAAGAGAAAGTGTGTCATTCAACATTTGTTTAGGCTACTCAACTGACACGAAAATGGACTTTACACTCTAAAGCCAATCACTCGGGGCAATAACTCATAATTTGCTTCTGAAAGTACAGAATGAGTCTGGAAATGGCTTCCTCACCACCTATTAATTAAGTGTAGATCTCTAATCTCTGGTTTTCCTTTGGGCCAGTAGATTGACTCACCTTGCCCTTCCAAGCTCCGCCTTTTGTCAAGTACTTCTAGGCCCCTGTGGGAGCTCAGTGGGTCTGTCCCCATTTCGCTCTATCACCATATGGGCTGCACTCACCTGAGGAGCGAGAGGGCATGTGGCCAGTCGGATGGGGGCAGAGTGTCTCAGGAGTGTGGCCCAGGCTGCAGGCTAAGCAGTCGGCCTCGCTGGCCTGGGGACAGCAGCCAGCATGACTGTCCAGAAACAACAGCAACCCTTTCAAGAACCTGTGAATCGCGGTTGTAGCTGTCGGCACTTGCTCCTTCACACTCCCGGGTGTGTGTGTATGGGAAAGGGAACAGGCGAGCAGGGACAGGACTGAAAACTCAGGAAACTATAAATAAAAAAGAAAACTTGAGCCAAATCTTTTCACACTAAAGGAAATAAACATATGGAATAAGTTATTGGAACAAGCAGCTGAAGCAAAGGGCATAAATGAGTTCAACAGATATCTGCTTTGTTTGCTAGAAGAGGAAAGGACCAAAGAGAAACTGGATAAGAAAGAGGTAAACAGGAGTGTTCTTCCCTCTTAATTTATTTATTCACTAATTTGACAAAAATTTTGGTGAACACCTACTAGGTACCAGACACTGTGTTAGGTTCCAACGATTAAAAAAACAAATAAAACGTGGTCCCTGCTCTTAAATTGCTCACAGACTAGTGTTTTAATTGCCTTAAAGTTTTTGTAGTTTTAGGGTTCTATTAAAATTTTATCACAATAAGTATTTTAAGCATCTCAAGACATGTAGGGCTTTGGTAATAAAACTGATTAATTACCATCTCTTTCATGCTTTGATGCATCTTTTTCAAACCAAGGCCACTTCCACCCTAGGTTGGAAAAGATAAAAAGAGCTAATAGTAGTGGGGGATTCTTTTGTTGGTCACATGCAATGGGACTTGGGTTTTCTTAGTATGGTGGAAACAGCCCAGACATTGCAGCCAGGAAGAATCCAGGTGTGGTCATTTTACAGGCTGTTACACCCTGGCCAGAGTATAATTTTTTTAAATTGACTGTTGGGAGACAATTCTCCATGGGTCTCTTAAGTTTTTATATATCTTACAAGCAAGATACTTTGTTCCAAGCTGCCCTTACAAGGATGTTTACATAACAAATAGCCATAGATGGTAGAGATAGTGTCTCACTCTGGAGAAAAGGGGAATCAGGCTTACTAAACATTAGAAAAGATTCAAGTCCCTTAAGTTTAGTATAATGTGACACACTGAATGTATAGGCATCTACTTAGGTCTACCCACATCACCCTTATGGGACTTGCAGAGGAAAGGGGAACTGGCACAAATACACTGATGCTTATGCTGCTTGCTGTACCATTCATCATAAAGTCCTTTGTCTCTGACCCAGGAGTTTCATGTCTTCTGCCAGCATCCATTAAACAATGACAGGCTAACTTGTTAACTTACAGGTAGGGTAAAACCTTCAACCCTTCATAATTCTTTACGTTCACCCTCATATGAACATATAATGAGCACATGTAAAATATTTGTTTAACTAATTAATGAGGGAACAAATAAGATGGCAAAGGTGATTCTAATAGCATCTGAAAATGGGCCGGCTGGGCGCGGTGGCTCACGCTTGTAATCCCGGCACTTTGGGAGGCCAAGACAGGCAGGTCACGTGGTCAGGAGTTTGAGATCAGCCTGGCCAACACAGTGAAACCCCATCTGTACTAAAAATACTAAAATTAGCCGGGCCCGGTGGCTGGAGCCTGTAATCCCAGCTACTCTGGAGGCTGAGGCAGGAGAATCACTTGAACCTGGGAGGCAGAGGTTGCAGTGAGCCAAGATCACACCATTGCACTCTAGCCTGGGCGATACAGCTAGACTCTGTCTCCAAAAAAAGAAAAAAAAGAAAAGAAAAGAAAATGGGCATTTACTGGCTGGGCACAGTGGCTCACACCTGTAATCCTAGCACTTTGGGAGGCCAAGGTGGAAGAATCACTTTTGAGCCCAGGAGTTTGAGACTAGCCTAGGCAACATAGGAAGTCCCCTCTCTACAAATTTTTTTTCCGTTAGTTGTGCCTGGTGGCATGAGCATTGTGGCACGTGCCTGTGGTCCCAGTTACTTAACAGAGGCTGAGGCAGGAGGATCACTTGAGCCTGGAGATTGAGGTTACAGTGAGCTGTGATCATGCCATTGCTTTCCAGCCTGGGAGATAGAGCAAGACTCTGGGAAAAAAAGAAAAAAAAAGGAAGGGAGGGAGGGAGTGAGGGGAAAACGGGTATTTATTTATCCTATCAGAAAAAAAAGGTGGAAAGGAGCTTGTTAGATATAAAACTGGGTAATGTCTTACTGGTCAATAAAATTATGACCTTTGGGATTATCTTTTATAACAGAAAGAAATAATTTGCATCTCTATGGGAGAAATATAATTTATAATTTAATAATCTACAAAGTTAAAACGTGGACTCTGTAGTTTCACAGAGTATATAGGCTCTAATCATAAGAAATAATTAATCAAAGGTACCCTCCCTAGAGATTTAAATAATCCTTGGAAGTAAGATGGCCTGTTAGGTAGAGCTTCTGATGATACTAAAAAGATATGCTGGCAGTCATTCTTTTTTTGCTTATTTCCAAGTTTCAGATTATTATTTTCTTATCTCCTTGTACAAGTTACTTAAGTTCTCTGGAGCTCAGATTTTTCATCTGTAAAATAGAGATAATAATATCCTTTAAGGGCAGTTATATGGAGGAGAAATAGTACATGCAAAGTGTCTGGCAGAGAATAGGTGTTAAATTAAAAGTAGCTATTAGGAGCAAAAATCATACACAATTAGACTGCCCTAAATCTTTCTTCTCCAGCCTTACCTGTGCTCTACGGCTAAAAAGAATGTGTGTGTGTGTGTGTGTGTGCGTGTGTGTATGTGATAACTCTGAAAAGCTGATTGGGGATAGTGGGGTGTTGAGGTGTGGCTCAATTCATTCATATAAAGACAGAGCCTAGCCTGAAAAGGCAAGCTACGCCCACCCATGGCTTAGAGCACTCTTTAAAATAACTTAATTTAATTTAATTTTTGTGGAGAGAGAATCTTCCTGCGTTGCCCAGGCTTGAGTGTGTTGACTATTCACAGATATAATATAGCAGACTGCAGCCTCAAACTCCTGGGCTTAAGTGATCCTCCCGCCTCAGCCTCCCTAGTAGCTGGGACTACAGGCACACCATGTAAGCTTCTAAACTGCTTACCAAATACACTAGAGGATTGAAGCAAGAAGGTAACAAGCATGATTCCAAGCATTCTGTGGGGGTAACTTGTACTTTTTGCAATTTGGAGAGAGTTCCTGCAGGAGGGAAAATAGCACCTTTTGCTGTCCCCGGAAGTTCCATCCCACAGCTTGATTAACAGGAGCTTGTCCAAACTGAGCCAGAAAAGTAAACCTGAACTAGCCCCATCTGAACACTAGAAAAGCAGCATTCTGCCTGTTGTTCCTTTAGTGCCCTGCCACAAGAGGAGACAGTGGGCACAGGTGAGGTCTGAACACAATGGTCTATACCATCCCACTCCCCCCCGGCACACTGGTTTACCTTTCCCACCTCCCCTGCCCAGCAGCCTGCCGAGATCTGGCTCTTCACCCATGTGATAGCACAACAAGATCTTATAACTCCATCACCTCTCAGCAGAAAGTCCCCACCCACACGGAAGAGCGCACCCCTGTTAGTAACCTAGTATTTTTCCTTGCCTGATGAGGAATGTTTGTTTTTCCATTACGGTAACATGCATAGTTCCCATGGGTGCTAATGGGACTTCCCCACAGATGCACCTTGAATTTAGACAGAACCTTCTGCTGAATTCAGACATGATCTCATTAATTGCCTTCACATCCCTATGAAGTGACAAGGGGCCAAGTATCATGGTGTCTGGTATCCACATGAAGATAATGAGAAATATGTCATCACGTGTGACACAAAGTCAGGTATTTAACAAAAGTAACTGAGTTGAAATCCCCCTGCCCTCTAAGAACTTAGAGCTGTGCTGTCCCACGGGATAGGCACTGGCCACATGTGGCTGTTGAGCATTTGAAATGTGGCTTTAAGTGTAAAATACACATCAGGGCTGGGCGCAGTGGATCACACGTGTAATCCCAGCACTTTGGGAGGCCAAGGCGGCAGATCACCTGACGTCAGGAGTTTGAGACCAGCCTGGCCAACATGACGAAACCTCATCTCTACTAAAAATACAAAAATTAGCTGGGCGTGGTGGTGTGTGCCTGTAATCTCAGCTACACAGGAGGCTGAGGCAAGAGAATCGGTTGAACACAGGAGGGGGAGGTTGCAGTGAGCTGAGATTGCGCCCCTGCACTCTAGCCAGGGCAACAGACTGAGACACTGTCTCGAAAAAAAAATTAAAAAAAAAATACACATCAGATGAAAGACTTAGTGCAACAAAGTGACATATCTGATGAATAATTCTTATATTGATTATATATTAAAATGTAATACTATTTTTGGCTTTTTAAATTTTTTTCTTTTTTAAAGTCATCCCTTTGGTAATAATATTTTTGACATATTGGTTTAAATAAAATAGATTATTAAAATTAACTTTATTTTTTTCTTTATACTTTTCTCTGTAGCTACCAAAAAATAGCTCATTGATAGCTTGCATTATGATTCTATTGGGCAGAGCTGACTATGAGGCCAGCAAACTCCTTTTTGACCTTTATACATAGTCCCTTCATTACACCGAAAATAAAATGTAACCAATGGCCCTGAGTCCTGGTCCTGTCTCTACTAATAACCAACTAGCAAGCAGTGACCTTGGTTAAAATACTCTCCTCGTTTCTATGAGTTTTGATTTTCTTCTTGGTAAAATTAAAGTTTTGGACAATCAGTTGCAAGGATCCCATCAAGTTCTGATAACTGGTAACCGGAAAATTACTTTGCCTTCTCACTTCTAGACCCTGGCCAAATTCCAAACAAGTTCTCAAATAGTCACTTCTAGAAGAAGATGAAGAGGTCTATCAGGGGTCTGTATCTGTTACATTCTGAGGAAGCTCCAGATGAAAGGACCACTGAACATTTTTAGGGGAATGTGAGACTAACTTTCAGGATGCAAATACAACTAAGAAATGCAAGAAAGTTTGGTTATATGACATTCTATGATCGTTCAATGATCAGGCTTCCCGATCAATCAGGACAGATTGGGTTATGCTGCACAATGGACAATCCCAAAATCTCCATGGATGGTTCAGAAAAGGATTTATTCTTTGAGCATACCATAGGTCCATTTCTGGTCATCTGGTGGAGTCTTCTCGCTGTAACCACTTAGGAACACAGGCCAACGGAAAAGTGACCATCCTAAACATTGCCAGTGGCTATTCCAGAGGAAAAGTGAATCCCAGAGGGTATCACAGAGGTAATTATGCTGTCCAGCTCAGAAGTGACTCAGGTCACCTCCATTCCGTCTCATTGGCCAGAACTGGCCACATGGCCCTCTCCAACTGCAAGGGAGCTGAGAAGTGCAATCCTACTGTGTGTTCAAATAGTAGGGGAGCTGAAGTGTTTGATGCACAGGCCTAAAATCACCAGCTGGCCCAAGACTGATCTTAAGCTTGTCCAGTCTGACCCAGGAGGATGTGTGGCCCTGGGCCCATACAGACTGGAGTGGATCCCTTCAATCACAATCAGATTCTGAGCAGTACCAGGCCAGGCTCTAGGCCAGAAGGAGTTGGGGGCTGGAATATAAGTAAATACCTAGGCTGGGTGCGGTGGCTCATGCCTGTAATACCAGCACTTTGGGAGGCCAAGGCGGGAGGATCACCTGAGGTCAGGAGTTTGAGACCAGCCTGGCCAATATGATGAAACCCCATCTCTACAAAAATACAAAAATCAGCCAGGTGTGGTGGCGCATGCCTGCAGTCTCAGTTACTTAGGAGGCTGAGGCAAAATGATCATTTGAACCTAGGAGGCAGAGGTTGCAGTGAGTTGAGATCATGCCACTGCTCTCCAGCCTGGGTGACAGAGCAAGACTGTCTCCAAAAAAAAAAAAAACTAAATACCTGGTCTACCTGGTCACCCTATTTCAACTTTTTGTATCAAAAAAAAAAAAAAAAAAAAAAAAGGATTTTCCACTAATCATAATTTTACTTACTTACTAGGCATTTGTGCTTTTAAAAGTATTTGAGGGCCAGGGGCAGTGGCTCATGCCTGTAATCCCAATACTTTGGGGGCTGAGGCAGACAAATCACCTGAGGTCAGAAGTTCGAGACCAGCCTGGCCAACACGGTGAAACCCCATCTCTACAAAAACACAAAAATTAGCCAGGTGTGGTGGCACACACCTATAAACCCAGCTACTTGGGAGGCTACGGCAGGAGAATCTCTTGAACCTGGGAGGCGGAGTTTGCAGTGAGCCAAGATTGCACCACTGTACTCCTGCCTGGGCGACAGAGCAAGACTCCATCCCAAAGTAAATAAGTAAGTAAATAAAGAAATAAATGTATTTGGGGAAGAGAGACTTGGCCTCCCATTTTTGCCAAGTTAGTCCCTGTTATATAAATCCATCCCCCAAAAACTGAAAACTGTGGTTTCACTAGTTCCCTTTCCAGGTAACAACAGCCTCCCTGATCTATACTCAAGCAACCTTAAACAAATATCGCCACTGTCAAAAACAACCAGCCACCCCTTCCAGGGCCATGCTAATTAGCCAGCACATATGCAGGGGCATCACTGAACTGTTTCTCTAATCATCCTCTCTGACGAAGGCTCCATTCCAACCAAATCGCTCTACTCTGTATAAACGTACACCCGGGGCCTGCCCCTCCATTTGCCCAGTGGACACAGATCTCTGTAATGACCAGGAATGGCACAGCACTTGATATCATAGACTGGACATTGGGCTTTTTCACTCAGCGAACTTATGCCATACAGACTCTTCTGTACACTTCAAGCATATGCACAAACAAATGCAGAAAGATGACCCACCAAAAATACTGAATGGCTCAACACAGTACATATTAGATGGGCACCTCTGCAAAGCAGTCCATTTCAGCCAAGGGACAGCCGATGGTGAGTAGCCTTAATGTATTCTGAGTCCAGTGCTGTTTGGGGCACCACTTCTCGCTTTCTGGGTTACACAATGTGTGGGTTCAAACAGAATCCTAGTGTGTCCCCTGAGCCATGGGTCACTGCAGCAATCTATCTACAGCTGCTGCTCCCCAGCGACCAGTCCCAGTGTCCAGACTGTGCTTCCCAGAATCACTTCCTCAGCCCACTTGGGGGTGACCCACTTTGCTGGTGAAGTGGCAGCTGCAGAACAATCTTGTGGCTGTTCATATGGCGGATGGAAAATGCTGGGTCAAAGGCACTTCGAAAAACAAACATGATACTCTGCCCCCAGAACAACTCAGGCTATCAGGATGCACAATTTTGTATTATCTCCATACCTCTGATTAATGAAAATAAGGCCAAAAAAAAAAGTTTAACCAAAAATAGAATGGGAGCTAACATTTCTGAAGCCTTAACCCAGGCTAAGGAATTTGCTAAGTACTTTAAATGCATTAGCTCATTTGATCCCCTCAGCAACCCTGTAAGGGAATTACTATTATCTAATTTTACATGTGAAGAGATTGATATTTTGGCAAATGAAGTAATTTGTCTAAAGTCATGCAGCTAGGAAGTATGGAAATCAGAATTGAGATCCAGGATCCAAACACAATCCCCAACCCTGATGTAACAGAGGGTTCTGCAGAGAAACCGAGCCAATAGAAAATAGATATAGATAGATGTATTTTAAGAAATTGTCTCATGCTATTGTAGAGGCTGACAATCTGAAATTTGTAGGGCAATTCACCAAGCTAGAAATTCAGGCAGAAGTTGATGCTACAGTCCTATAGTTTCTTTATTTCTTTCTTTCCTTCTCTCTTTCCTTCCTTTCTTCCTTCTTTCCTTCCTTTCTTCCTTCCTTCCTTCTTTCCTTCCTTCCTTCCTTCCTGGTGTCTTGCTGTGTCTCCCAAGCTGGAGTACAGTGGTGTGATCACAGCTCACAGTAGCCTTGAATTCCTGGGCTCAAGCAATCTTCCTGCCTCGGCCTCCTGAGTAGCTGGGATTACAACTGCATGCCACCACATCAGGGTGATTCTTTTCATTTTTAATTTGTGTAGACAGGGTCTCACTATGTTGGCCAGGCTCAGAAGTTCTTCTTTCCCAGGAACCCTCAGTTTCTGCTCTTAAGGCCTTCAAATGAGTGGGTGAGGCCAACCCAGAGTATGGAGTATAATCTGCTTTACGTAAAAAGTCAACAGATGCAGATGTTAAATACACCTTTAAAATATCTTCACAACAACATCTAAACTAGTGTTTAATTACATAGCCAGGTACTATGGTCTCACCAAGTTGACACATAAAACTAACCATTACACCTGGTCACTGGATTACGAAGCTGCATTTTTGGCTGGGCACGGTGGCTCATGCCTGTAATCCCAGCACTTTGGGAGGCAGAGGCGGCTGGAACATGAAGTCAAGAGATCGAGACCATCTTGGCCAACATGGTGAAACCCTATCTCTACTAAAAATACAAAAATTAGCTGGGCATGTTGGCATGCACCTGTAGTCCCAGCTACTTGGGAAGCTGAGGCAGGAGAATCGCTTGAACCTGAGAGGCAGAGGTTGCAGTGAGCCAAGATCGCACCACTGTACTCCAGCCTGGCGACAGAGCAAGACTCCGTCTAAAAAAAAAAAGAAGAGGGGGAGGGGGGAGGGACAGCATTAGGAGATATAACTAATGCTAAATGACGAGTTAATGGGTGCAGGAAATCAGCATGGCACATGGATACATATGTAACAAACCTGCACATTGTGCACATGTACCCTAAAACCTAAAGTATAATAAAAAAAAAAAAAAAAGAAGAAGAAGCTGCATTCTTAACCCCTGCCCTATGCTGCCTAGCAATGGTACTGGTCTTCAAGCTTGTGAGATTTAGTTTCGTTTCTGCATCTGGAACAAATGCAAAGGACTGGTTGCTTCACACCCGTTGGATATTTTTATCAGTCTTCTGTCACTAGCAATGTATCTCTAAACTTTCTTTCTTTCTTTTTTTCTTTTTTTTGAGATGGAGTTTCACTCTTGTTGCCCAGGCTGGAGTGCAATCTCGGCTCACCGCAACCTCTGTCTCCCAGGTTCGAGTAATTCTCCTGCCTCAGCCTCCTGAGTAGGTGGGATTACAGGCATGTAGCACCATGCCTGGCTAATTTTGTATTTTTCGTACAGAGAGGGTTTCTCCATGTTGGCCAGGGGGGTCTCGAACTCCCAACTTCAGGTGATCCGCCCGCCTCAGCCTCCTAAAGTGCTGGGATTAGACGTGTGAGCCACTGCGCCCGGCCCATATCTCTAAACTTTCAAGACTCAATTCAGGTGTCATCTCCTTTGCCAGACCCAGAAATAAGATGGGCTCAAAAAGAGAATCCAGAAATTCAGTTAAGGAAGGCTGTTCTTCCTTAAGCCATGGCAGTACTTTACTAATACTCCTAGTGAAGCATTGCAATTATCCGCCTTTCAAACAAGGATTGTGCCTCAAGGGAAAGGACTCTAATGATTTTTGTCTTTCCATGATCCAGAAAAATGCTTAAGTTGCAGGTGATCAATAAATGTATGTTGGCCGGGTGCGGTGGCTCATGCCTGTAATCCAAACACTTTGGGAGGTGGAGGTGGGAAGATCGCTTGAGCCCAGGAGTTCAAGACCAGTCTAGATAGCATAGGGAAATCCTGTCTCTACAAAATAAAAATAAATAAAAACATTAGCTTGAGAGTGTGAGGCAGGAGGATCGCTTGAACCCAGCAACTCCACGCTGCAGTGAGCTATGACCACATCACTGCACTCCAGCCTGGGCGACAGAGTGAGACTGTGTCTCAATCAATCAATCAATCAATGCTGAGTCGTGGAAAGGATGAACAAAAGTTTTTGTTGTTATTGTTTTGAGACAGAGTCTTGCATTGTCGCTCAGGCTGGAGTGCACAGGCACTATCATGGCTCACTGCAGCCTCAACCTCCAGGCTCAAGCAATCCTTCTTCCTCAGCCTCCTCAGTAGCTGGGACTACAGGTACACAGCACCACACACAGCCAATGTTTTCATTTTTTTGTAGAGACAGAGTCTTGCTTATGTTGCCTAGGCTAAAATGTTTACAGATAGCAAGATTTCTGGCACAAAGTAAATTACAGAATTTTCAATTCGGGGATTTTTTGTCTTTGCTTCCTCTCTCCAGTCCAGTTGGATTCCTCATTTGGTTTCAGGAGGTCTCTATGAAACCTCAAGACTTCTGTGCACAATTTTGTGAACAAATGCATCTGTGAGTTGTTACTTAGAGAAGGTTCCGAGCTTTCAAATGTTATATTTCCTGGGATAGTCCCAGCTTGCTCCTATTATAGGTCAGCTAATTTTTTAAAAAATTGTTTTTAGTATCTCTTTTCAGTCTCAAAAGGATTCTAGTTTGTGTCTCAAAAGGATTCTAGTTTGTACAAGATTAAAACCCACTGTATAAAACTTTACCCACATGTCTACCTTCACAGCCAGGTGGATTCAAGACGTTTGAACCAAGAAGAAATGCTTTCTTGGCCTATTCCTGCATTCTCTTGTGCAGCCAGCAGCAGCCTCTGCTTTATACAAAGGTCAGTGTAAATTAGGTCGAAGTTTCAGCTGAGTAGTAGGGGCCGCACCCTAAGGTGGGGTCACCCAAAGCTCCAGACCCCAGACTCTGGCTGCATCCTTGAGACATAAGATTCATTGATCATAAGTTAAACCACATCAGCAAAAAAAACCAACAACATTCCTGGGAACAACTGAAAATGCATGTCCTGCTGATCAACAGAAACCAACACAGTAACACACTCTTCTAAGGCGACCTCAGGCTTTTCTTGTTAGAAACTAATTCTCGTGGTACTCACCTTTCCAGATGATGATAATACAGTTTGCTGACTAGGAGAGCAAGGGTCAGTGTGGACCATAGTGTTTGCCTCTCCTGTAAGAGGAGAGCTATTGGCCGTTAAAACACACTTGGAAATTGTTCAGCAATCAATCCTTTGATAAAAATTGATACATTGGCCGGGCGTGGTGGCTCACGCTTGTAATCCCAGCACTTTGGGAGGCTGAGACGGGCGGATCATGAGGTCAGGAGATCGAGACCACGGTGAAACCCCGTCTCTACTAAAAATACAAAAAATTAGCCAGGCGTGTTAGCGGGCGCCTGTGGTCCCAGCTACTCAGAGAGGCTGAGGCAGAAGAATGGCGTGAACCCGGGAGGCAGAGCTTGCAGTGAGCCGAGATTGCGCCACTGCACTCCAGCCTGGGCGACAAAGCAAGACTCCGCCTCAAAAAAAAAAAAAATTGATATATTGGAGAATTGCTATGATAAGACACCATGATCATGCTTTCTGAATCAAAAACTGGGACTTGGCTATGCACAATGACTCACGTCTGTAATCCCAGCACTTTGGGAGGCCAAGGAGGGAGGATCACTTGAAGCCATGAGTTTGAGACCAGCCTGGCTAACATAGTGAAACCTCGTCTCTACTAAAAATACAAAAAAATTAGCCAAGTGTGGTGGCACGTGCCTGTAATCTCAGCTACTCAGGAGGCTGAGGCACAAGAATTGCTTAAACCCAGGAGGCAGAGGTTGCAGTGAGCTGAGTTGGCACCATTGCACTCCAGCCTGGGTGACAGAGCAAGACTGTCTCAAAACAAAACAAAAAAACTGGGACATGAGTTTTGTTCTGTTTTGTTTTAAAAGAGTCTCAAAGAAAACATTCAAGGGAGGAAGTTGGGACTGTCTCAGATCATCAAGAAAATAGAATTTCCAAGGGTGACATATAGAAAAAATCAAGCATGTATTAGTTCTTTAACTCACTCATCCTATGGGAAAGGCCCTAAAAGGAAAACCTAACAAGCAAAAATTAAATTCAAATATAGTTTCTACCAGTAGAAACTGCAAACCAGCTAGAAAAGATGGGACACACAGATGATAAAACAGATAGCCTTGGTGAGGGGTACCATGATCATTAGTTCTAGAATCAAACTAGGGAAAGATCAGTAGATGCTGGAATATTCATGTACGAGATTATGGATTGGGAGGAATCTTTTAAAACGAGCACAGTTTGCGGCCGGGCGCGGTGGCTCATGCCTGTAATCCCAGCACTTTGGGAGGCCGACGCCAGCGGATTGCCTGAGCCCAGGAGTTTGTGATCAGCCTGGGCAAGACGGTGAAACCCCGTCTCTACTAAAATACAAAAAATTAGCTGGGCATGGCGGCATGCCCCTGTAATCTCAGCTACTAGGGAGGCTGAGGCAGGAGAATCACTTGAACCTGGGAGGCGGAGGTTGCAGCGAGCCGAGATCGAGCCACTGCACTCCAGCCTAGGTGACAGATCAAGACTCCATCTAAAATCAAAACAAAACAAAACAAAAACCAGCATAGTTTGCACAAGCAAAGAGAAAAGGAAAAGGCACAGCAAACAGACGTGCTGTGGCGGTTTGCAATGCTTCCACCACACAGAAGCCCCCAGTTAAAACAGCAACTAAATGTGCTATAATTTCACCCCATCACTGAGGAGCAGATGAGGAGGGGAGACTTTCCCTTATTGTCAGCACAAGTTGTAACAACCCCATCGCCCTCTGCCAGAGGTGGAGAAATTGGGCTCATCATCGTCTATCTATGTTTCCCAAGGCTCTGAGTAGTTCATCTGTCATGATCCCAAACTCCTCCAACAGGTCTTGGCAATGTGATTCATGTCATTTCTGATTCATCCAGGGATGATGTCTATCTTTTCCATTCCTCCCATGGTACTCAGTCCTAAAACAATACACTTGGGAAGTTTTCTCTGTGTTTCCAAAACCCCTGTTGCTTGCCGCAGAGAAAGCCAATGGTGGAGACGATAGTATTGCCCAGGAAAAAAGCTTTAATTGGGTGTTGCAGCCAAGGATATGGGTGATCTGTCTCAAATCCATTTCCTTGACCAACTAAAACTACTAAAACTAGAGATTTGTGTAGGAGGGAAGAAATGTTACAATGTGTAAGAAAACAAGAACTAGGAAGGGGCAAGCTAGCAATCATAATAAATGAGGGGTCTGGCATCTCATTGCGGTGATCTGGTGAGTTTCAGCTCTTTGATACTTTTTTTTGAGGAGCCTGAGGATCCTTTCCTGAGAAAGGAACTCAGATAAAACAAATTGTTTCAAGCTCTATGACCAGAAGTGTCAATTTCTATGTTCATATATATTAAAAAAAAAAAAATCTATGGGACTCTTGGGTGCCTACAAGAGTCTGACAAATTTTACCAGTGAAGGCTCAAGTGCAGAATAAAGCCTTCATTGATAGCTGTGATCTGTGATTTAAGGCAGGAGGCTGCTTCAAGGACTATTCTTCAATGGTTCAGGCTTTTAGGTTACCTTCTGCATGCTAAAGGCTTCATATCTTTTAGAACATGAAGGGACAGAGCCAGAAAATATCTCATGTTTCAGTGGGACATTGAAAGTTCATATTCACAGTGAAAGAATCTGGTCCATTTTACTGGTTCACTGATCTCATTTTTCTAGTGATTTTTAGATCATTACCTGTAAGATAATGATTTATTGGTAGATCCTAAAACCCCCAAACCTGGTGTGTTTTTTTGTTCCCACAGTAGAGACAACTGAACATTTATTTTTGTGCCTTTCTTCCTACATGCATTTCAAGTCTTTTCAAAACAAGGCCCCAGAAATCTCCAGATTCAATTATGTCCCTGGGCTTTGTCCATTGCTACAGGAGTCTTAGGGTGCCTGTACAAATGCTTGAGTTACTCATTCAGCAACAATTAAACCCTAGGATAGAAGATGCAACAAAGCAGGACTCCTTCCTCCATGGCATGTGGTGATTTCAGACGAGGCGGCAGCCAGTGTAGAAAACACTGGAATTTTTCCTTGGAACTGGACTGCAATGAGAGGTGCTTGCCATGAACGTAACCTACTGTCTTTTCTTTGCACTTTCCTTTCCATTTTTGAAGATAAAACAGGAAATAATCTTCTCTGAAGATACTTGATAATAATTCCCAAAAAAACAAAAACACGTGCTTCCCCTGCACTGTGCTTTCAGATACTCTGGCTCTAGTTCAGCTGGTGGATGAGCTGATTGATGCATTCACCCTGATAGCCAGGTAAGCCCATCTCCCTGAGGAAGCCCATTCTATTCTTGGCAGTATGACAGGCCACTGAGAGGTGGAAAGGGTGCAAGAACCATGAGATCTCCTGGAAATACTTCACGGGGAAGGCAATTTCATGAATGAGCTCTTCCAAGCAAATGACACCAAACTTCCCCAGGTACTCCCCAATCACTGTGTTGTCTGTCAGAGGGATGGCCTTATTCTTGACTGTGGCTTGTCGACATTTCAAAATGAGTTCCCGGACAAACTTCACATTTGGAAATCCCCAGGTCACATAAGGTTCCACTATATGCAGCATTTTTTGTTTCTGGGGGGTGACTTTTACAGAGACACCACTAAAAATTTTCTTCAGGTGAAGTCTTGCGATGGTTCTCTGCACAGGTAACTCACACCATTAATCCTTTCAATGAATACAAGGAAGGCCAAGGAGCCTGTACTTTCAGCACTTTGGGAGGCCGAGGTGGGAGGATCACCTGAGGTCAGGAGTTTGAGACCAGCCTGGCCAACATGGTGAAACCCCATCTCTACTAAAAATACATAAATTAGCCAGGCATGGTGGTGTGTGCCTGTAATCCCAGCTACTGGGAAGGCTGAGGCAGGAGAATCTCTTGAACCCAGGAGGAGGTTGCAGTGAGCCAAGATTGCGCCACTGCACTCCAGCCTGGGCAACAGAGTGAGACTGTCTCAAAAAAAAAGAAGGGAGGGAGGGAGGAAGGAAGGGAGGGAGGGAGGTAAGGAGGGAGGGAGGGAGAGAGAGAGGCTAAGGAATGTTTATCTGGCAATTCCAAGGCATGAGGTTTCACTTCTAGTTGTCTGAGATGCACCTTGTCATGTTTCTGCCACCAGGAATCATGTAGAAAAAATTCCAGTCACTTAAACCTGAGCCCTTTTTCTTTCTTCTGCTCCTCCTTTGTCAAAAGTGCCTGATTTGCCTGAATGGCTTTGAGGGCTTGATAAGCCTTCCTCTTTTTCCGGAGATTTTCTGGAACCAAAGGAATTTTTTCTTTGCTCTTGCTCCGCCATCTTTCTAGTGTATTTGGTGGTTTTTCAAAGTAGTTACTGCTGTCATACCCCAGAGACTGACATTCATGGTCAAAAGTATTCTTTATAAGAAAAACATTGAGATCTGTTTTGTGGCTTAAAAAAAAGTAAGTCACGGCCGGGTGCAGTGGCTCACGCCTGTAATCCCAGCACTTTGGAAGGCCAAGGCGGGTGGATAACCTGAGGTCAGGAGTTCGACACCAGCCTGACCAACATGGAGAAACCCTGTCTCTACTAAAAATACAAAATTAGCTGGGTGTGGTGGTGCATGCCTGTAATCCCAGCTACTCGGGAGACTGAGGCAAGAGAATCGCTTGTACCCGGGAGGCAGAGGTTGCGGTGAGCTGAGATCGCGCCATTGCACTCCAGCCTGGGCGAAACTCCGTCTCAAAAAAAAAGAAAAAAAGAAAAGAAAGACAGTTGCAAGGATGAAACAATAAGGCAACAAATTTCCATCAGAAGGTCAGGTGGTAACCTTTGAAGAGTACTGCAAATTACATGAGATTCTGGAAGCTCAGATCAAAACATAGTTCAGGTTTTTACCAAAGCTGACATTCTGAACATTTTAGATCAGCCGATTTGACATCATTCATTGGCAAAATTTTAGAAGAGTCAACACAGGGAGAAAAAAATCTTGGGGACAGAAGAAAAAGAAGATGAGATTGCGAGTCAGTAAGGGCCCACTAAGAACATCAAAGAGAGGACTACATTCATTTCCTTTTTACAAAAGATTACCAGCCTAAAGAATCTTTTCAACATCAATATCTTGACTGTTTAAAAGCTTTTTAAGAAAATCCATTTTATTCTTGTGGCCTTGATGAAGAATTACAAGCTGGATGGTAATATAGTTCTAGGTGAGTCAAACTTCATTGAGCAACTTACCCAGGAATACTTACTTCCTATAGGTAGATTGTCCCTGGAAGTACAGAAGACCCCCTCAGCCTTCAACAGTTGGCTAAGGGTTGCTGCCAGCCTCAGTTTCTTCTTGATTCAACATTATTGACCAAGAGGAGGCTCAACATTCTTATTCAGAAAGAGGCTTCTTGGCTCAACTTTTATTTACGTTGTCTCTGCTACCCCATTCAGAGATGCTCTCATCTTATTTGCATATAATTTCTTATATGTTTTATAAGTTAATTGAGGTCAATAAGATGAATTTGACATAAAATTGCGTCCATTTCTCCACGCCTTAGGACCTATGGTGTTGATAACTACGACCTTGAACGGGACAGAAGCATGCTACACTGGCAACGTAAAACACTGATCCATATAAGTGTATGCTCATTTTAACAGTATATTATTTTAAGATATTCTATTTATCAGAGATGCCAGTAGCTTTTTCTTCATATAGCTGTCATTGTTGAGACGCCTGGCACACAGTAGATAGTCTGTGAACAGTTGTTGGAGGAGCAGACAAATGAAACCTTGCTTGTGCTTCTAGAGTTCTTTACTCAGGTTGATGTTTCCAAATATCTGAATTTGGAGGAGGGCTCTTGTCCTAATAGAGATCCAAGGAGAACTATTAGGTAAGGATTTTTGAGGGGTTGTACTCCAATCATATTTAGCTTTAATAGGGATTGTGCACCGAAACCCTAGGAGATGCTTTGAAAATCTCTAAGAATACATACGATGAATTCAACAGCTCTCCAGTCATTTTGCTGATATATTAAAAGGCAACATTTTTATTAATTTATGCATTGCTGTCTTACCAGTTCTAGGCAATAAAGTTTACAAGGTCAGTCAGGATCTGAACAAAGAATAAATAAAAAGATAATCTGGAAACTGGCAATGCTGTCAGGAAATTGGTGGGTACAAAATGAATTGGGGGTGATGGCCCAGCGTGGGACATTGAGGATCAAGTGACCTGGCATAATGTAGATGCCAAGACTGCAAAAAACGACATAAGATCCTGACAGAAAATAATTGGTACTTATTTGCATATAATTTCTTATATGTTGTATAAGTTAATTGAGGTCAAAATGAACATAAATTCCCCTCGGCCCGTGTATTTTCATCTTATGCATCCCCAGTTCCCACCAGCCTCTGCTGAAGGAGGTCAGGCTAACCCATTCAGAAAAAGAAAAAAGAAAAAATCCCTGCTTAGCCCAATCTAAGGCAGTAGTTCTCTAAGTTCATCCTGCAGCACTGCCAAGGGTCTCAATCCATCATCTCCGGCCTCACCTTCCTCTTCTCATCACCATCTTAACATTAAAGTGCCAGACAGGCTGTTCACACTCAAGCAAATGATTTCCTTCACTCCTCATCACAATCCTCGTTTTGCAGATGATGAATCTGAAATACAGAGAGGTTTAGTACCAAGGGCAAGTCACCCAGCTGCTAACAGGAATTCCAATCCAAACAACCAGCTTCAAAGCCAGTGCTTTTAATTAAACCTCATGCTCTCTTGAACCATTCCTCCATAAATCAGAAAACCTCTAGCCCACCAGAATTGCATGGCTATCAGATATCAAGATGCCCATCTCCCTCTGAGCACCCCACCGGACCATAAAGGCTCCTCGGTATCATGGAGACACAAAAGGCCAACCCATTTACGCTCACCCTTTTCCATGCCACCAACCCCAGGAGGCTACTTGGACTTGGAAGCTTCAGTCTCAGGCCACCCTGGTTTCCATGAATCTGTTTCCATGAATCTTCCCACACAAGAAGCAGTGCTCTAGGCATTCCCAGCCTTGGCTGACATATTTCTTCTACAACTTATGATCCCTTAAGTACAGACACCTAGAAATTAAGCCGGGCGCGGTGGCTCACGCTTGTAATCCCAGCACTTTGGGAGGCCGAGGCGGGCAGATCACAAGGTCAGGAGATCGAGACCACGGTGAAACCCGTCTCTACTAAAAATACAAAAAAAAAAAAATTAGCCGGGCGTGGTGGCGGGCGCCTGTAGTCCCAGCTACTCGGAGAGGCTGAGGCAGGAGAATGGCGTGAACCCCGGAGGTGGAGCTTGCAGTGAGCCGAGATTGCACCACTGCACTCCAGCCTGGGCAACAGAGCGAGATTCCGTCTCAAAAAAAAAAAAGAAAGTAAGCCTAATTCTGAGACTGAGATAGAGGGTGATTTGACGAATGCCTCACTTTCCTTTCTCATTAACCATGAAGCAGAAACTATATTCATCCGTTTCCATGCTAGAGAAATTTTGAACAGAAAATGACAGAAAAATACTTTTACCATCAGGAAAAAAAAAAAAAGACAAGGTGGCTGGGTGTGGTGGCTCATGCCTGTAATCGCAGCACTTTGGGAGGCTGAGGTGGGCAGATCACGAGGTCAAGAGATCGAGACCATCCTGGCCAACATGGTGAAACTCCATCTCTACCGAAAATACAAAAATTAGCTGAGCCTGGTGGTGGGTGCCTGTAATCCCAGCTACTCGGGAAGCAGAGGCAGGAGAATTGCTTGAACCTGGGAGGCGGAAGTTGCAGGGAGCCGAGATCACGCCACTGCACTCCAGCCTGAGTGATAGAGCAAGACTCAAAAACAAAACAAAACAAAAGACAAGGTGAAGAACAATGTGTATAATAGATTTCTATTATGAAGAGGAAGATAAAAATCTGTAGCATGTACAGTCATGTGACACAAAATGACGCTCAGTGACAGACTGCGTATACCATGGTGGTCCCATAAGATTATAATGGAGCTGAAAAATTCCTATTGCCTAGTGACGTTGTCGCCATTGCAATGTCTTAGTGCAATGCATTACTCATGTGTTTGTGGTGATGCTGGTGTAAACAAACCTACTCGACTGCCAGTCATATGAAAGTAGAGCACATACAATTATAAGCATGACTCATAACACTCCATAGTGATAATAAATGACTATATTACTGGTTTATGTAGTTACTGTACCATACTTTTTATCATCATTTTAGAGTGTACCCTTCTACTTATATTTTTAAAAGGCAACTGTGGAACAGCCCAGGCAGGTCTTTCAGGAGGGATTCCAGAAGAAGAGATTGTTACCACAAGAGATGACAGCTCCCCTGAAAACCTTCCAGTGGGACAAGATGTGGGGGCAGAAGATACTGATATTGATGATCCTGACCCTGTGTAGAACTAGGATTTGTGTGTGTTTGTGTCGTAAGGTTTTTAACGATGTTTTAAAAGGTAAGAAAAAAAGTAAATAATTATAAAAATATAAAAAAGCTTACAGAATAAGGATACTGTACAGCTGTACAATATGTTTTTTAAACTAAGTATTACTACAAAGGGACCGAAAGGTTAAAAAAGCTTTTTTGGTTTGTATAATAAAAAATTTACAGTAAGGCCGGGCATGGTGGCTGACGCCTATAATCCCAGCACATTGGGAAGCTGAGGTGGGAGGATTGCTTTTGAGGTCAGGAGTTCGAGACCAGCCTGGGCAACATTGGGAAACCCTGTATCTACAAAAAATACAAACATTAGCTATGCGTGGTGGCACACACCTGTGGTCCCAGCTACTCCAGAGGCTGAAGTGGGAGGATCACTTGAACCTGAGAGTTAGAGGCTGTAATGAGCTGTAATTGCACCACTGCACTCCAGCCTGGGTGACAAAGCGAGACCATGTCTCAATAAATAAATAAATATGCAGACAAATGATGGACTAAGAGAGACTTTTGATGGTATAATGTTTTGTATATTTTCATTTTTGACCCATGAGAATATATTATCTATTCAAAAATCTAGGCCGGGAGCGGTGGTTCACGCCTGTAATCCCAGCACATTGGGAGGCCGAGGCAGGTGGATCACTAGGTCAGGAGTTCAAGGCCAGCCTGGCCAAGATGGTGAAACCCTGTCTCTACTAAAAATACAAAAAAATTAGCCAGGCATGGTGGCGGGTGCCTATAATTCCAGGTACTCGGGAGGCTGAAGCAGAGAATTGCTTGAACCCAGGAGGCGGAAGTTGCAGTGAGCCAAGATTGAGCCACTGCACTCCAGCCTGGGCGACAGAGCGAGACTCAAAAAAAAAAAAATCTAACAGGTTGATTTTTAAATTAAAAAATACATATCTGTGTGTGTGTGTGTGTGTGTGTGTGTGTATATATATATATAACCATGAGAAGTATTAACATTGATTGCCTCTGAACAGAGAAACCAAAAGGTAGAAAAATGATGTATTTGTTTCTTACAGCTGCCATAACCAAGTGCCACAAATCACGTGACTAAAAGCAACAGAAATTTAGGCTGGAGGCAGCAGTGGCTCATGCCTGTAATCCCAGTGCTTTGGAAGGCCAGAGGCTAACTTGAGGCCAAGAGTTTAAGACCAGCCTGGGCAACATGACAAGGCCCCATCTCTACAAAACTAAAAAATAGAAAAATTAGTGAGGCATGGTGGCATACATCTATAGTCTCAGCTACTTGGGAGGCCGAAGCGGGAGGATTGCTTCAGCCCAGGAGTTCAAAAGTGGGCCCGGGGGGTCATGACTGTAATCCCAGCAATTTGGGAGGCCAAGGCGGGTGCTTCACCTGAGGTTAGGAGTTCAAGACCAGCCTGGCCAACATGGTGAAACCTGGTCTCTAATAAAAAATACAAAAATTAGCTGACCGTGGTGGTGGGCACCTGTAATCCCAGCTACTCAGGAGGCTGAGGCAAGAGAATTGCTTGAACCCGGGACGCAGAGGTTGCAGTGAGACATAATTGTGCCATTGCATTCCAGCCTGGGCAACAAGAGCGAAACTCTGACTCAAAAAAAAAAAAAGGTGCAGTGAGCTATGATCCCACCCCTGCACTCCAGCCTGGGCAACAGAGCAAACCCTGTCTCTAAACAAAACAAAACAACAAAAAAAATGAATTATTATTTTACAGTTCTAGAGCCTAGAAGACCAAAAACAAGGTGTCATGCTCCCTCTGAAACTCTGGGTGTAATCCCTCCTTGCCTCTTCTTAACTTCTGGTGGTGGGGGGGCTGGCAGTCACTGGGGCTCCTTGGCTTGCAGGTGCATCACTCTGCTTGCTGCCTCTGTCTTTAACAGGTGTTCTCCCTGTCTGTGTCTGTGTCCAAATTTCACCCTTCGTGTAAGGACAGCAGTCGTATTGCATCAAGGACCCCCGACTCAAGTATGACCCTGGCTTAACTAATTAGATCTGCAACAACCCAATTTCCAAATCAGGTTGCATTCTGAGGCATTGGGGGTTAGGACTTCAACCTATCTTTTGGGGAGACACCATCCAACTTGTAATAAACAGGGTGCGGAAATTTTTTGCACTGTTTCCTTTTACACTGTTTTATTTTTTCATGCCATGTGCAAAAAAGAAATGCATAACATTTAAAATTTTAAAAGACTGCCGTCACAAATGAGTGCATGGTTGGAAAAGGGACGTTCTGTGTTCAGGCTGTATTCTGAAATCTTACTGTAGGAAAATTCTGCTTGCACTTGGGCGTGCTTGCTTTGGGGTTGACTTTACTTTCAGCACGTTCCCAGCATACAAAAGGAAAGTAAAAAATATACAAGATAAATATATGCATGTTTACACAAGCCTTGATCTTTTTTTTTTTTTTTTCTGAGACGGAATCTCACTCTGTCGCCAGGTTGGAGTGCAGTGGCGCAACCTCCGCCTCCTGGGTTCAAGCAATTCTCCTGCCTCAGCCTCCCAAGTAGCTGGGACTACAGGCATGCACCATCACGCCCAGCTCATTTTTTTTTTAATAGAGATGAAGTTTCACCAGTTGGCCAGGATGGTCTCGATCACCTAACCTCGTGATCCTCCTGCCTCAGCTCCCAAAGTTCTGGGATTATAGGCGTGAGCCACCACACCTGGCCCAAGCCCTGATATTTTTATTACCTTGGGACAGTCATAGTGGGATCCCACCAACACAGTCACTTTAACACAACTGGCACAAGCATACTTCATTTTGGGTTTAGTTTCTCTCCAGCAAATATAGGAAGGAGCAAATGCGTATCACCCAGGATTCCCTTCCCCAGCATTTATTAACTAATCAATAAAACCTAATGGCGCCATCATTAATTCAGATGACACCCATTCACTTAGAATGCCATAGGAGATTTCAGGGCGAAAAAGCCATCATCCATGAAGTGACTGATATTTCTACTGCAAAATTCTGGAGGATTTGCTTTGTCAGAATGAAAAAACAGTTAATGTGTTTGCTGGCAAAAATTCAGAGTTTTGGGGGGTTTCAGGGAAGTCGGAAGGCTGATGAGGACTCTCTGCTCATAGAAAACCCAGCATGAAAACTCAGCACAAAGTCTTCACTGACAGAAATTCAACACTTGGTTTTCTTTAAAAAGATCTATTGAATTGAAAAAATCAGGAGACCGAATTTAGTCACTGCTTTTTAAGAACACATTTTTCTCTGTAAATGCATCCATTTCCAAATCTCCTTTGATTACTGTCTCTTAACATTTTTCCAGCCAAGGGATCTAAACCTTCACAAAATGTATCTGATTAACTTAATTTTATTTTAGTTACTTTAGATGCAAGATCCCCTGCCAGTCACTATGGAGAACACAGATATAAATAAAGCATAGGCCCTACCCTCAGTAAACTTGTCATCCCACCCAGTAAAGGAAACAGACATACACAACTAACCCAACACAAAACAGAATGAGAATTTTTCCCCATGCTTTATTAAACAGGGCCTCATTGTAGCTGAAGCATGAACAACATTACATTTATTAACTTTATTATAAAGGATGTTCAATAAATAACGATGATGATGCCAGGATCACAGCAGCAGAGGCTAAACAGAGTTATAGCAGGGTTAAAGTTACAAGAAATATGCGATAAAAAGTCAGGAGAAGAGACGATTGCTTCTGACTGGGGAGATTAGAGATGCTTTATGAGATGAATTTGTAAGCTGGGATTCAGAGGGTAAGAAAGTTTTTTTTGTTTTCTGAGTGAGAGGAATGGCATTCTAGGCTGAGCAAAGGTCAGGAGTCCTGTAAGTTCCTGACATATTCAAGGCAAAGCAGGAAGCCTGGAGTAGCCAAAGCACAGGGTGTTTGCAGGAATTTAATGGAACAAAAGTCTAGAAGGGCAGTTTGGGGTAAGATCGGGGAAGAGCCTACCTGCCAGGCTAAGAGGAGGTTAATTTTTACAAAAGAAGGACTGCTGCAGTTTTTCGAGGAGAAAATTTGTGTAAGTGGACTCATGTTTAGGAACATAATTCTAGGCCACAATGAAATACTCAGCATTAACTCAGTGTGGCAAATGGACTGGAGGGAAGAACACCTGGATATGAGGTTCCCAGAGGGAAAGTCTTGGTGTTAGCTCATTTCCAGCCTGATTATAAAACCACTTTACATTGTCAAAGCACTCTGCAGTTTTTTTGTTTGTTTTGTTTTGTTTTGAGATGGAGTCTTGCTCTGTTGCCCAGGCTGGAGCACAGTGGCACGATCTCTGCTCACTGCAACCTCTACCTCCTGGGTTCACGCCATTCTCTTGCCTCAGCCTCCCATGTAGCTGGGACTACAGGTGCCCGCCACCATGCCAGGCTAATTTTTTGTATTTTTAGTAGAGACGGGGTTTCACCCTGGTCTCGATCTCCTGACCTCGTGATCCGCCTGCCCAGGCCTCCCAAAGTGCTGGGATTACAGGTGTGAGCCACCGTGCCCGGCCAGCACTCTGCAGTTTTATGGTAGCCTTTATTTCACCTAATCCACCCAAAATCCCTATGGTCTGCGTGTGTGTGTGTGTGTGTATTACGATGGTCATTTTACAGATGAGGAAATGGAAGTATACCCATTGTAAGTGGCTCACCCACAGCCCAAAACTGCCAGTTCCTCAGCCTCCAAACCCACTCCTCTTTCCACTAAACCACAGCCAACTCCAAGCATGTTCATCTTTACTTTAGAGTGGGGGTTATTTCCTTGAAGATATTTAATGTTGTAGATGAAAAGATAGAAATATTTGGGAGTTTAAAAACTAGTTTCCTTTTAACAAAATTGCCTCTCCACAGCCAACTCCAAGCATGTTCATCTTTACTTTAGAGTGGGGGTTATTTCCTTGAAGATATTTAATGTTGTAGATGAAAAGATAGAAATATTTGGGAGTTTAAAAACTAGTTTCCTTTTAACAAAATTGCCTCTTTACATGCACACATACACACACACACACACACACACACCCCAAAACTTGAGCACCAAGATTTAGAGCGAAGCAAATGTTAGCAGTCAACTTTTAAACTTTTGGAAATAGTGTCATTAAAGGAATAACAGCCACAATAACAAGACCACAATAAAACAGTCAATACTCATATGGTGTGAATGAGAAGAATTGTTTGTTACATTCGCTCAGGAATGTGGGTCAACCTTCTCATGCTTCCCCTACAGCCTTGTCTGAAGCATTAACAAATGGCTTTTGTGTCCCTGTCTATGTGACTATGGTATGTAACTGGACAAGCGGCTACTTCACACAAGAAGGGTTTATATATAAAGGTTTATATCTACCCGTGGCCCCAGACAGAGTCTTCTGCCCCAGATGGAATGAAATGCTATTTGAGAAGTACTGTGGTTTGGTTCCCACCCCTGCCCCCTTAGCCCTGTTTTGGGAAGTCACTAACTCCAGTTGACTGGGCTTTGCCCTTTGTTGGCAATGAGTCCCAAGCCAGATTTTCTGCTAGCACACCCTAATGTGCTCATTGGCTCCTTAGGACTACCCAGGACGTCTTTGTGGGTGGCAGGGCTTTTTATTTTTTAAATTTTGGTGGAAGGGGGAAAAGGGGACTCTACTATTCTTTGTAAATGAGGCCATTTCAGATAAAGCTATTTTTGTGACCATTTTCATCCCCTTTTCTCCCTCAAGCCACCTTTCCTTCCCCTCTTCACTCGTTTAGTAATTATGATCATTTCTGCTTTCTCCATTGTTAGACTCTAACTATTAGAGTCTAACATTTTCCAACTTGTCTTATGTTCTACTGTTTAAATGTCTTTATATAGTGAAAAATTCCTTCCAAAGCTGTCTCTAAATTTTCAGATCGTTGGCTCAGCAATTTCTCAGGTTAAGCTTTGGGCAAGATATAGAAGTGGTAATTACAGTTAGTCCAAAGGATAAAAACTGCAAACCAAAAGAATAAATTAAGGACAACCTTGTGAAGGGATTTTATTGCTTTCTCTGTGTTTTAAAAGTAGATATCTTAACCTCTGCATAAATAAAAGGTAACATGATTGCAAATTCAACAATAAATCAACATATTATTAACTTGTAATTAATAATATGGAAATTCATCTGTCCAAAAGCTCACCCTTCTAGAGGTGTCGTTTGATCTAGCAGCTTTGTTTTGAAGCAGGGAAACTGAGGCCAAACGTTGGTTTTCCGTGCTTCTCCAGGGTTAACTAATTTCTGAGGGAACTAAAGGAATATTTGAGAATTCACTTCCCTATTTTATGAGGTACGGGGTGAGGGGTTTCCCTACATCAAGCCATGAATTAGGGGGATTTTTTTAATCGGTAAAATAATAACAGATTTTTGGACAAAGCAGTCAAAGTAGTTGCTGCTTTTTTTTTTTTTTTTTTGACACGGAATCTCGTTGTGTCACCCAGGCTGGAGTGCAGTGGCGTGATCTCAGCTCACTGCAAGCTCTGCCTCCCAGGTTCACACCATTCTCCTGCCTCAGCCTCCCGAGGGGCTGGGACTACAGGTGCCCGCCACCACGCCCAGCTAATTTTTTGTATTTTTAGTAGAGATGGGGTTTCACTGTGTTAACCAGGATGGTCTCGATCTCCTGACCTCGTGATCCGCCCCCCTTGGCCTCCCAAAGTGCTGGGACTACAAGCGTGAGCCACCGCGCCAGGCCAGTTGCTGCTTTTTAACCAACTGAGCAAGTCAACCATGATAGCTAAACTAGTAGTTTTTGTTTGTTTGTTTGTTTGTTTTTGAGACAGAGTCTTGCTGTCACCCAGGCTGGAGTGCAGTGGCCGAGACCTCAGCTCACTGCAGGCTCCGCCTCCCCGGTTCCAGCAATTCTGCCTCAGCCTCCTGAGTAGCTGGGATTACAGGCATACATGACCACCTTCGTCTAATTTTTGTATTTTTAGTAGAGACCAGGTTTCACCATGTTAACCAGACTGGTCTCGAACCCCTCACCTCAGGTGATCCACCTGCCCTGGCCTCCCAAAGTGCTAGAATTACAGGCGTGAGCCACCGCGCCCAGCCTAAACTAGTGGTCTTAAGCACACTCAGCCTGAGTTAGTGAGTCAAGTTCTCTTACCTAGCCCAGTGGTTCTTAATTTCTCACTATTATCACTCCCTCAATATAAAGTCTAACAAGAAATTGAATACGAAGGAGTTACATTTTGTCACGTAGGGTTAGTTTGAAGGACCATAGACCATTGTAACATCTGAGATTTGTTTCATCTCCCAGGAACCAATTTTTGCCCTTTTGAAGACAATATCAATCACCCCAGTTGAGAATGCATGCTGTGGCCTAATTCTGTATATCAAAATGAGTAACCAGTCCAGCCCCACTCTGTGTATAAATCTTTTATTGGAACTTACTTCACTGTTCTGTAATTATATTTGTATTCATCTGCCTCCCACCAGGCAATAAAATTCTCAATGGGATTTTTTTTTTACTTCCTAGAAAAGAGCTCAAAAGTGTTGAATAAATGAACAGATGAATAAATGAAATATAAAGATTGATTGGCACAATCCAGAAGCCAGTATGTTCTTAGTAGCTCTGCCTCTTCATTCCTTTACTAACTAACCCAAGGTTCAAACAGTAAAGGCATCTCCAGGTGTTGCCTCAGACAAGTGACTACTGTGAAATGGCACCAGGTTTCCAAACATCCACAAAGTCTTGCCCACTTTTTGGAGGATAACAGGTGCAGGAGGCAGTGACAGAGACTTGATGTTTGTTTGATGTCTTTGTGACCATTTCTCTACCAGATACAATAGGGTGTAGGAAGTAGTAATTATGTTGTCCCAAAGCAGCATTGCCAGTTTACTGACAAAAATGAACACTTAACCTTTCTCGCTGTTGTGCCTGGACTGGCTGCCTAGAGTGCTGGCTGAGAGCAGGGCTAATGGTCCAGGCAAGGCAGAACAGCGTACCCTGCAATGAGGAGGAAGGATATCCCTAAAGAAGATGGGGGTGGGGGATGCCAGCAACCCACTCCTGCCAGACCCTGAGATCCCACAGGATGCAGGGAGACTCAGTGGGAACAGCCCAATCGTCTCCAACAGTATTTCCTCCATTAAACCAGGAGTCTCTCTATCCATCACTGCTCACGTTCCAAAACAATCACTCAGCCAAAGTTCAATCAATTTCAGCGGTTGCTGCTGCAGAATAGGTTATTGTAGCTACTAACAATTACAGATAAGAAACAGCATATAATAATAATAATAACAACAAAAACAACAGTATATTCATGGAGCATTCTAACATTTACAAAGTGTTTTCATAAATAGATGGAATTTTATCTTCACCACACCGTGAACAATATAGACTAGACGGGTATTAACTGCATTTTATAGACAAGAAAGCTGAGGGCAAATGACTGGAACTCCTAGGGTCGCAGGCTCTTCATTCTAGTGTGACAGATACCTGAGTTCCAGATGAGGCACTGCCGATTACTCACTGGTGGCCTAAGCCCCATCACTTCCCTGCTCTCAACCTTGTTTCCCTCATTTAAAAAATAAAGATAGGAACAACAGCACCTATCTCAAAGGGTCGCCAAGAGTTTAAATGAGGTAAAGCCTGTGTGGCACTGAGTGCAGTAACTGGCAAAAGATAATGGCTAAAAAGAAAAAAATAGTTATTAGTATTAGTACTTGTATTTATTTTTTTATTCCCTATTTTGTTAAGAAAGTATTTGTGGCCGGGCGCGGTGGCTCACGCCTGTAATCCCAGCACTTTGGGAGGCCAAGGGGGGTCGATCACGATGTCAGGAGTTTGAGACCTGTCTTACCAACATGGTGAACCCCGTCTCTACTAAAAATAGAAAAAGTAGCCAGGCGTGGTGGTGTGTGCCTGTAATCCCAGCTACTCAGGAGGCTGAAGCAGGAGAAGCTCTTGAACCCGGGAGGCAGAGGTTGCAGTGAGCTGAGATCGCGCCACTACACTCCAGCCTGGGCAACAGAGGGAGACTCCGTCTCAAAAAACAACAACAACAAAAAGAAAGCACTTGTATTTAGATTACATAAAATATTAAGCAATATGTGCAAAGCTGAAATTATATGATTCCAGCAGCTCTCAAGGGGAAAAGAAAAATATTCAAATTGTCCTAGCTATTTACAAAAATATATATATTTTTTTAACTTCTAACAGAGACATATAGAAATGATCCCATTAAGGAAATATAAAATATCTTCCTTAAAACCATATTCTTTATATGACTTTCATCAATAGACTTCACATCTCCTTTCCTCAACTCCATTTCATAAAGAAGAATCTGGAGGGTAACAGTTACTTTCCCAAAGTTAGATAAGAGGCCATTTGCCCAGCCATGTAAAATAATACATCAGCCAAAACAGGCCAATTCAAAATATTAGCTTCATAAGAAGATGGGTTTCTGTCTGTTTTGTTTGCTTACTGTATCCTCAGGGCCTGGAACAGTTCGTGACACATAGTATGTTATCAGAAAATATTTGGTAAATATTGAAAATATTGAGTGCTTGAGCATCTTTTTTTCTTTTTTTTTTTTTTTGAGACGAGTCTTGCTCTGTCTCCCAGGCTGGAGTGCAGTGGCGCAATCTTGGCTCACTGCAAGCTCCGCTTCCTGGGTTCCCGCCATTCTCCTGCCTCAGCCTCCCGAGTAGCTGGGACTACAGGTGCCCGCCACCACGCCTGGCTAATTTTTTGTATTTTTAGTAGAGACGGGGTTTCACCATGTTAGCCAGGATGGTCTCAATCCCTGACCTCGTGATCTGCCCGCCTCAGCCTCCCCAAGTGCTGGGTTTACAGGCGTGAGCCACCGTGCCCAGCCAAGTGCTTGAGCATCTTAATTCATCTTCAGATATTATCAAGGAGATTGTTCATTGAGTTATTTAACTTTCTGCTGTTGGTCGATTCAATCGTTCACTTATTCAATACACGCCTATTAAGCACCTACTATGTGCCAAACTCTGGGCTGGGTGCTGGGCATAGAAATGTCAGAATAAGACCAGGTGTGGTGGCTCATGCATGTAATCCCAGTACTTTGGGAGGCCAAGGTGGGTGGATCACCTGAGGTCAGGAGTTCGAGACCAGCCTGGCCAACATGGTGAAACCCCATCTCTACTAAAAATACAAAAATTAGCTGGGCGTGGTGGCAGTCACCTGTAATCCCAGCTACTCAGGAGGCTGAGGCGGGAGAATCTCTTGAACCTCGGAGGTGGAGTTTGCGGTGAGCCAAGATCGTGCCCCTGCACTTCAGCCTGGGCAACAGAGTGAAACTCTGTCTCAAAAAAAAAAAAAAAAAAAAAAAATGCCAGAATAAGATCACCTGCTATAGGAGTGTACCTCTGATATGCAGAGAGGAAGGAAAAAACAAACATGCAGGGCAGGTGTGGAGGACAATGAGCTTGCCCCTCCCCTCCACTTCTCCCAGGCATTGCCTTGGGCTCTTCTTTCTGCATAGATTTTGAAGAAGTTTGAGTCTGTAACAAGCTTTCTATTTCAAAAGAAAAGAAACAGGAGCGTTTTGTGATTTTATTTCCACTCCCGACCCACCGGCTCCTGTACTTCTACATTTGAGGTTGTGCCATTGCTGCCATTGTTGTTCCTGTCCAGGGAAACACCAGTGGCCAACCCAGATCGGATACAATGGTGCGGCTCTGGACTGAGCCTCCAACCACATTAGCCATAGGCAGCATTGTTGCTGCCGCTGCTGTTATTTTAATTATGATTGTACGTTAACCACCACCTTCCTTCCTCTGCCTCCCTTCAGCTGCAATGATGTATGTTACTTTTTGGTAACTGGATTTCATTAACATTTATGAACTCTCATAAAGTAGTAGAAAAAGCAATTTGTGTGGAAGAATTTTCCACCTCATTAAACAGTGTTCTTTTGGGGGTCAAGCTGATATTTTTTGTTGTTGTTAGATTTTTTTATAGGTCCTTTGTCCTTCCCTAAGCCCTGGGGGATGAGAGCCTTCCACCCAGCGCGGGGCTTGTGTGCCCTAGAGGGCGCTGGGCCCCGCGCGCTTTCCTGACTGTACCGGCCGGCTTTCCACCCTCCCCAAGGCCCAGGTGCCCACCGTGGGTCGCTGCGGCCCTTCCCCTTCTTGGCCAAATCCGACTACCTCGCCGCCTGCAGATGGCATCGCCTGGCTAAGGGCAGCCTGCGGCAGGTCCCCGGGCCTGAGCACTCCTCCTTTCTGGGGCCTAAGGGGACGCTCTGGGCTTTTTCCGAGGCCCAGGGTGCGCGGCATGCTAGCGCCTTTCGAGGCACAGTCCCAAGATAGGCTCTTATCTTTCGACGCCCCCTTGGCACAAGCGCACTGGCGCCCTCCGCCCAACCCCCCTTGCCTTTGAGGCGGGCTTCAACCCTGGGAAGACAGGCCTGGGGGAAGCGAGAGGAGAGGCCCGAATAGAGGCTCCTGCTCAGTCTTTCCCAGACGGAGGCCTTCCAGCTCAGTTGCATCTTCCAGCCGCGGGCTCCTGGCCCAAACAGAATGTGTTTGCTTTCACACCGGGACGGCAAGCGGAGTCCGCCTCAGTGAGCAGCGAGCTGCGCAATCCGGACGGGTGTCGCCCCAGACACTCGCCAGCCGTCCCCATCTCTAATTCACCGTCCAGGCCCGGGCCCTGGGAAGACCCCGAGGACGCGCTGGAGCCCCTGAAGGGGATCAGGGGGAACAATGCCCGAAAAGGGAGCCTCCCCGACCTCCAGTCCAAAGGAACCGGGGATGTGGCAGCGATTGCGAGGGGCTTAGGTTAGGGACACGCTCCTCTCGCTGGGTCCCAAGCCCAGGCCAATCACCAGCCTCTAACCTCCTCCTCCCCAACCCCACCCCCACCCAGGAAGTTAAAAAACGCCCCTGCCGCCTCGACTCTTAGGGGGAGAAAGAGGAAACCGGAGGACTCCTGCCTGAGGGCTCCATAAAGTAACCAGGAACCGAGTGACAGGTGCTGTGAGAAATTAACATGCAAAGACCAGCTTTTTCTATTCTAAATGTGAATATGTAAAACAAGAGTTCAAACAGAAGAATCTGTGTGTCCATTTTGATTAAAAAACAAAACATCTCTCCAAGAAACCGGTTCTATGGTACTTGTGAGATGCTTTTCTGCCAGACAGCTCCCAAAATCAGATCTTATTGAGACCTCGAAGGCCTGTTAGCAGGTGACTGCGGCAGGGGCAGGGGCGCGTCGGCTGTCCAGCTTGGACCGGCGTGGGCGTGGGCTGGGGGCTTTTCCGATTTGCTGAGTCAGCTGCGGGCGCCGCGGGCTTTGCTGTTTCCAGCCCAAGCGATTGTGCTTCGCTGACTGGTGTGTCAACTTGGTGGTGTAATTATTGTTTTGTTTTCTAATATGTAATTACTCTTTGTCGTTGCTATTATGAATCCACCGAGCTTGACTCGAGCAGCAAGATAGATTCAAGTTTGAAGTTAGGATTTGATGCGTGGGAAAAACTGGCTTCTCCCCATGCGTAGGACACTATAGGGGCCCACGCGTCTCTTCCCCGCAGCCCAGCAAGAAAGGGGGCGCCGGGGGTGCCCTGGCGGACAACAGGCGGTCACGCCTGATCCCCGCAGAACAGATACACTCTCCGTGTGGCTACGAGCATGAATTGCCGAGGTTGTTTTCCTCTCTAGCATATTTATAAAGGCAGAGAGAGGGGCGGAGAAAGGGAGGGAGAAAAAAAGATACACAGAGAGAGATGGGCTGGAGAGTTGAGAATAGACAGAAATAGAGAAGAAACGGAATTAGAGGGACAAGGAAGAGCGCAGAGGAAAAAGACAAAGATGAAGAGAGAATGAGAGAACAGATTATTGTTTATTTTCAAATATTTCCTTTTAAAGTGAGATACTGCAAAGTTCCCTCAATTTCCACTTACTTTACCACACTCTGCTTCAGTAAATCCCCAAGAGCTGCCAGGTTCCTGCACTTTCTCCCCTAACCGTGCCTCGAGTTCAGAGCGCGGCCCCCACTGTACAAGCCTCCCCCGCCCGATGGGGCCTCCCCTCGCACCTCCCCAGAGTTGCCTAACTCCTAGGCCCTGAAAGTGCCAGAACAAAGGCCGACTCCCCCAGCGCCTCCCTCGGGGACTGAGCACCCTGGGCCCTGCTGACGAAGCAAACCCCGGACTCAGCTCAGCTCCCCAGGCTCCCAGCCGCGTCGCGGGTGGATGTTCCCGCCTGGGCTGGGCACCGCAGAATCAGCACCGCCTGCTGCGCAGGCCCCGCCCAGAGGCTGCACCACCCAGGCCCTGCCCGCCGCCCTCTGCAGCCTAGGCGGGGTGTGTGTTGTCGCGGTCAGCCTTACCGAGGGACCCGCCGCCCCGGGCCGGGACGGGGTGGGGCTGTGGGGGATCGTGGGCCGAGGAAAGGGATCCATTTTCTCTAACCATTTGCCCCAGAGCTGTCAGGTTAGCGTGGCCTCCTCGGCCGCCCAGAGAAGAATGTGTTAAAATTCTTTGCACAGGAGCCTTTCCCAGCCCAAATATACCACACTGTGGCGTTCCTCGCGCCGACCATGGGTCCCTAACCTCGGCCACCTTCTCCCGTTGAAATATGCACATCGCTTTTCAATAATTTAGACAACTGGGAGACTGGACAAGTATAATTTTTTTTCCAAACACACGAGCATCCGGGTTGCCATCAATCATGCTTTTGTTTTATGTGAGATGGGCTTTGTGTGTTTAGCTGCCCGGCTCCATCCTATTTGCATGTGGCTATTTAATGGGCATTTATTTTAGCTTTGAAGATCTTAAAAATCTGAACCCAGAGAAGGGGGGAGGGGCGCCCCTCTTGTGGTTCGGGTGGGTTTGCCTTTGGGACCCCTTCCTTTGAGGAGACTGGCCCTGCGGGTCTCGATTACAGATCAATTTTTATTCCGAGGTGGGGCACGTAATGGAACGGAAAAGATATGATCTGTTTCCCAAATCTCAGGGTGTCTTTCTAGCAAACAATGCTCCAGTCACTATTTGTGTATGAGACAAGTAATTGTGCTGCAAATGCTTAAATAAATCATTGATGGGTGAAATTACACATTCTCACTTAAAGTGTAATGTGATTAAGAGATTATGAGATTGAAGCTAATATCTTGTCTCCCAGCTCCTGGCCCCAAGTCTTGACACCAGAAATTTATCAACTACAACTGTCCTCAGATTTACAAATACAATAGGTTTCTATTGACAGCGAATCAAAGACAACCTCTAAAAAATAAAAATAGGTATGTATGCGTCTGCATATTGTGTTGGTCGTGGTTTTGTTTAAAAAGACGTAAGAAGGGAAGAGAAAGACTGAGATGATGGGGAGATGGTATTTGCTTGTTTCATCTTTTATTTTTAAAAGTAAATAGGGAAGGGGGAAGGAGGGGGAGCCGTGGCGGGCGCTACGTCTGCGAGCTGATTACTCCTCGTCTGAAAGCGGCTCCATTTCCCGCACGGTGGGTAAGTCCTTTATCGGGGGAAGCCCCGGCCTCGCCCGCAGCCATTCCTCGCCTCGAGGCGCGCGCCGGGCCGGGGCACGGGAGCCGCTCAGCGACTCCGTAATGACCCGGGTTCGCCGCAGCTGCGCCCTGACCCTTTGTGATGGCGCCGATAGCGCTCGGATGAAATTATGTCCTTCTCCGGGTGTGAAATTACCATGTTTATTAATTGAGCCAGACCAGACATTAGCTTTACCTTTTCTTTTTAAGCCGTGAAAATTTGCGATTCAGGGCAAATGATTCTCCGACAGACGCTCGGCTCCACATCCCACCCCTCCCAGCTCGCGCCCCCTCCTGTCCTCGCGCTCCCCGGCCCCCATGTCCCGGGCAGTTCAGGAAAGCTTGCTAGGTTTCCACGCCGGAAAGCCCAAGGAGAAGGAGCCAGCAGGCCTTTGAGCGTGTGAGCGCGTGTGCGTGTCAGCGCGCACATGGGGGTGTTTTCCTCCTTGGGAAGTGTTAGCAAACAATAATAGCAACCCGCGACTCTGAATTACAGCATTTCCCCTAGAATTCCTGATCAGTAAAACCCAAATCGTTTTCAAGACAAAGGAGCATCAATCAGCGACAAAGACAGATTTAACGTATTAAATCTTTATTAAAGTGAAGTCATTCTTATTGAAATGATGTATTGGGTGTGCAGAAAGATTGGATTTTTTTCTTTTTTTTCTTTTTGACAATGTGTAAAATGGAGATGGTGGCGGAGAGCTTGCGCCGCGTCTTGCCCTGATTGTTCTGGGCTGGGATTGGATTACTGGGACTGCGCAGGGTCCCGCGCCAGGAAACACCACCTTGGACTACAGGGGAGAGACTGATCTCTCTCCTCCTGCCGGCCCCCACGTTGATTTCCCGAGAAACAAGCGTGTCCCAGGTCTTCTCAAAAACTTCCCTCCTTGGTCTCCGCATTAGGGAAACTGAGGTACTGCTGACATGGCTGTCCATACGTTTGCTAAATCAGCTACTCCAGAGGCCTAGAGAAGGGAGGGAACGCCCTGGGTGTCCCCTGGTTTTCCAGAACAAGACCCAGATCTCTCCGTAGCCTAAAGAAAGTACTTGCGCCCCGGGTCTGAACGCCAAGGGGAGCCTGTGTTTGCTCCCAGTGGGGTCGCCGGCCGTCTCCACAACCCTTCCTTCCTACAAGCAGAATTGAATGCAGGAGCTGGCTGTCTTCCCGCCTGGGGTGGGCTCTCAATTCAACTGGACCTCGGGTCCTGTCAAAGAAGGGAAACCAGGAGGAGGAGGAGGAGGGAGTTCAGAGAGGAGTCCTCTCCTCAGGGACGGGCTGCCCAGAATTTGTTGCATTGCATCTCAAATGGCTCAAATTCTTATCTCCCCAGGAGAGAAAGCAGTGGGGGAATGTAAAATTGTAGGCTGCTTTTCAGAATGGCAGCCTCAACTTTAACAAAATGTGTTTGTGTCTCCACCTTCAGACACACAGACATCCATACTAACTGAAAATGAACTGTTGGAATCAATTTCCTTGGAATACTCAACTTTTTTTTCTATCATATTTCAGCAATGGACCGAACAGTTATAGCCGGCTGATTCAATTTAGTATTTGCATAACCACGAGAAGAAGGTGGCTTTGCAGACTCAATGAATAGGTTTCTTGTTTGTTGTGTGTGTGTTGTGGGGCTGGATTTTTAAATACATGTGGGGAGGAGGAGGGCATCTCTAGGGATATGCTGCTGCCCCAGGAGTCAGACACTGAGAAGCTGCTTCTGGGCTGATGACAGTATTGTTTCCTTACTCCTCCAAGTTCTCTCTCCCTTGCCTCATATCTACTCCTGGAATCATCTACATTTGAAAATTCACTCATTGGATCTTTCTTTTGTTTGTTCTAGGCAGCTCTGCATTTAAAGACAAACTACTGTAGTTAAACTGTTTGAAATAATTCGGTGGCAAGGAGAGATGGCAATGCTGTTTTATACTTTGCACATAGGAAAAGGGACAAGCAGATTTTCAGGGCAGCCTTCAGAAATAGAGCCAGCTTTAATAGGATCCCAACCCGTGCACTAATTAAATATTTCACAGCTCCCAAAGTTAACGTGTTAACTTTGGGACTTTTTTTCCACCAAATCATACAAATTGGCCCTCTGTAACATCATCCTCCTGCCCCAACTACTCCCTCCTGTACTCACCCACACACATACACACTCCCTGCCACAAACTCCTACCAACCGACCTGTTTTCTGAATGGCATTACAAAGAATTTTGTTAAAGAAAAGTCAGACTAATTGCTGCCAGAAGACCCGTCTCAGAGAAGTCTGGTTTTCATAAGCCAGATTCAGTAAAGGTTGTGGTTAAATCTAAGCCGAGTAGAAGGTTCTTAAAGTTTTCTCAGCAAAGAGGGAAAAACAAAGAAACAGTAAGTTCAGCCAAAATGCTCAGTAAGGGGAGAAGGGGAGATGATGGGTAGGAGGGAAATTCAAGAGGGCTCTCTCAGCTCGTTTCTAGATTCCTGTCCTTAGAAGAGCTTTCTTCAAACTTAGTAACACCAATTGAGATGGTTTTCCTAAGTAGCCCAGCATCCCAGTCACAGACCAGTGACTTGATTCTCTTGATATGGCACTAATTTCCAAGGGCTGGGAGTTATACTAGAGGGTATAGCAAGGGATTTTCCAGTCCCAGGATTCCCTGAGGCACCTCCCTGTTCAGTTAGCATCAGCCTTCCTTTCAAATCTCCTGATCAAGTTAGTTGCAAAAGTTCCCTGCAGGAACAGGCAGGTGGATTCTCCCCACTTCTAAGCTATGTCACTGAGGAACACAGGCTTTCCCAGAGCGTGTAAGGGAGTGCCACTCCAGCCTTCCCTCCCAGCCCTCCCCCTGGCTTTCCTGAGCTAGACTAGCAAGATGCTGCAGAACCTTATGGAGCACAGAGATGGAAAGCAGTGGTGGAGGTGAGGTTTGGAGAGATCTTCGTCTCTTTGTTTGAAAAGAAAAAGCCTTCCAAGAATGGTCTCATTTAATAATGAGGCTGGTTTAATTTTAGAAGTTTCTCATCAGAACTTTAACCTATGGTTTAATGGGTGCAGTCCCAGGACTGGTTAGAGGTTCCCTATAACTCATTGTCTCCTAATAATGGGTCTCCCCCAAGCTCACCTTGTTCTCATGGATCCAAGAAGCTGGAACCACCTGATCATGCATGTCTCATGTCGCAAGAAGAGAAACCCACTCAGTGTCCCAGTCTCCGAACTTCATGGGAATCTCCAAGATCCTTCTGACTTGAAGCAACATCCTCAAGGTTAAGACTCAACAATCCCATGCTCCCTGATATTCCATGGAAGTAGTTACCTTTTTTGGAACCATTATCTTGGGTGCTTCCATTCAACTGGCTATGGAGGGTAGGGGTAGGAAACAGAATATGCAACAACTATGTTTATTGAGTATAGTCTTCCCCAGCGGAGGCTTCTCAGAGCCCTTGCCATTCTGGTGGTTAGTATTTAACTTCTTTTTTCCTTTCAAGATTACTGTTTCCTTCTGAATGCATTGCCCACTCCCACCCTCACCCCCAAGTAACTATAGGGATGTGGAAATAAGGGCTGGAGGAGGTCTTGGTGTTACTGAGTCTTTCTTTTGTTCTGTAATTATGAAAAGATCATAATATAAGCAAATGAATAAAAATTTAAAAATCACTCTTTCTCTTGGCAATTCTCGTGGTTGGGGTTTTGAAGGATGTTATCCATCCTTTACTGTTTTATAACCATAACAAAGTGATTTCTTGTTCTTAAGACATGAAGCTACTGAGCTATGAAATGTACCCCATTTTCCAGTTTTCAGGATGAGTCAGGACAGCCTTTGCTCCACAGTCCTATCACTTCTCATCCGACAGCCTGAACACTTTAGAGGACTTAAGGCAGCATGTTGCCAACCACATCTTAAAACTGTGATAGCGGAGGTTTGACTTGAACACCTGGGCATCAACGTCAACAGTGAATTTGGCTCATCCATTTAGTTAATCCGGGAGACTGCAATGATTTCATCTGAATCTGAAAGTGGACCAAGGCCGGTAGGGTTGGCACTGAAGGATCCATTTGAGCAGGAAACAACTGATCACTTTCAAGCCCTTCACAGTCTTCCTTAGCCTGGACATATGAGGAGGGAGAGGAATCACTAAGAAGTTACTTGGAGCTTTATGCCATAAAGGCCCACTCTGCTCTAGTACTGTAGAACAAGGAACTGTGTCCATTTACATTGCCTTCCTCCCCTTGATCATCATGAAAAAAAAAAATGCTGCAGAAGAAAGTACCTGAGTCACTTAAATCAGTCTCAATATGGAGTGTTTGTGGATTTGAAGAAAACCGTATATTACCCTGACGTTCTCATTTTATAAACAAGCAGCAAGGCTGTGTTCTCATAATGGAACTACAATCTCTTCTGTTTGTGTGTTATTTGCATAATAATTGCTACACAAAATCAAACCTCACTCCCAGTATTTTGCATTTGACTTTTTTTCTCCAGCATCAAAAATATTTTCTCTATCTGCTTCTAAGATCTTTTTGAGAATTCATCTTTTCACTATCATTCCTCCTTTCTTTTTCTCCTAAGCAATTAAAAGCTTTTTCTCCTGAAGCTAGGAATTCAGCCAAAATATCAAATCAGGAGTGCATGAGACTTCCACATTAACCGAGGCAGAAATCTTCAGATCCAACTTTTATTTACGCCTGTCACCAGCAAGAAAAGAGAGATTGGATATGTACATGGAAATCAGAGCTGGGGATTTTTTGTCATAGCATTTTGAGTCAGAAACCACCAATAATATCCTCCAGACAGGACTCTTCTGGGTGTTAGGCCCATTTCACAGAGCTTGTTTCTGCCTTTTTATCCCACTGGACTGCCCAAACACTCCACAGAAGCAGTCGATTTCTGTGGTTTCAAAGAAAAAAAAAATAACAGATGAAACATGTTTTCTCTTTGAGGGTGACCTTTGACCTTTCTTTCTAATACACCTGACACAAAGGGCTTAGAAAAGACCCATTTCGGGTATGGGGTGCTGATGTTGCTTTTTTGTTGTTCGTTTGCGCTCGCACTCGCTCTCTCTCTGAATCCCCCTCACCCCCTTTCTCGGAGACTGAACTAAGTGAAAAGTTGTTGCAATAATCGCAGCTCTCTGCTCCGCCAGGGCCGAGGGAGGCGGGTGGAACACGGAGGGTGTTTTGTTAAATGCTCCCGTCGTTCGCAGGGGCTGGGACTTGATAAAAGGAGACAGTTTTCTGAAAAGATTTGATTGAAATGGCGTGTGCCAGGGCTGATGGGAGCCAGCGAGGGACAAAGCGCCGAGAATCCATGGACACTCGAGCAATTATGCCTCCACGCTGAAGGTGGATTAGCGCGCTGGAAAGAAGCATATGTTTGGCCCGGGGCGACACTTCCCCCCGGCTGAGCTTAGAGAATGGGAGCGCGGAGAGCGGCTGGACCCGGAATATCAACTATCTGCGAAGCCCCCCCTTCTAGCCCAACCCCGCCAGCCTCCCCGCCCCCGCCCCGGGAAAGTCGGAGTGCATTTTTACAAAGAGGAGAGGAGGAGAAGAGAGGGCTAAGGGAGGAGCCGGCAGGGAGGGGAGTAGGTGCCCAGAGGTGCAAATGGTCCTGGGATCCCCCAGGAGCTGCCCTCCAGGCTCTCCTCTCTGGCGATCCCGAGGGGGTGTCCGTGCTTGGGTGTGGAAACCCAGAGGGGGTCAAATAAATGCTCCCCTATGGAATTTTCCACTACTAAGGTAGTTCAGTCCGGGATGTCCGCTCGAACGCGTATTGGAAGGTCAACCGAATTGTCGCAATGAAACGAGAACTGTAACTGTAAAGATGCAAGTGCCTAATGGTCAAGGCTGCGTTGGGCAGGAGGCGTTGGGAGGGCAGCGCGGGTTCCCAGCCATGCCTTTGGTCCAGGTCGGAGAAGGCCTTGGGAGACGAGTCCCACAGTGAGATATTTGATGAACTGGGTCGAGGCTGGAAAGCTCGGACAGGCCGCATGGGAGAGAAAGGGTGCGGGTGCGTCAGTCGCATCCCCACGCAGCTCTATCTGCTTAGACACCCGGGCGAGGGATGCTGAAACTTCGCGCAGCTTTGGGAGTTTGGAGCCAGAAAGTTTCCCAGATCCTGCCTCCAGTCATTAATTAAAGCGCCCTTCCCGTGGAAAAAAAAAAAAAAAGGCCCTTAAAACTCTGACCTGGAGCCTCCCGGCTCTTGCTCACTGCACCCGCAAGCGCGCTAAAGGAGACGGGAGGCACAAGCAAGTCCCAAACCTCTTTCTCAGGGTTTTACTGCAGTTTAATTGGGTCTGTCCTGGACGCGAGTGCCGGTGGCGGCCGCCGCCCAGGCCGTCCGCATTTCCCTGCCTGGCTGTCCTTCCAGCCCCTGCCAGTCTTTCCTCTCCCCGTCGCCCAAACCCAGGCAAGACTCGAACCTCACGTCCCATCCAATCTCTACCATCCCCCACCCCCACGCCCAACGCCAGACAGTCCAAATCAAGTAGCGAAAAGCTCCTAATACAAAGGGGCGCGCGGCAGGATATTTTCGGGGAATTCAGCTAGGGCAGCGCCCTGCCAGCGGGTGGGGTTCTGGGTGGGTCGGGTGGGACCCAGTGAGGGGGTGCGCACCGCCCCGCCTCCTCCCAGGCAGGGGTCCAGGAGACCGGAGCTGAGCTCTAGCGCTGGGGACTGACTCCATGCTGTGGACAAAGGCGCAACCCAGACTTGGGGACTCCAAAAAGACGGGGGAATCCTGAAATAGGATATGGTAGCTGACAAAGCAAAAGGAAATTTGATCCTAGAGTTAACTCGGTGCCCCAGGGGGGAAAATTATCTTAAGGTATATTAGCTAAATTTAGTTTGATCAAACACACACACACACACACACACCCCACAAGTGTGTGTATATCCATATCCTGAGGATAGGCTGGATTTTAAAACGGTGATGAGACCAACTCTAGAGAGAGTTTGGAGAGGTTTGTTCCCAGTCCAAAAACAAAAAAGAAAAAAACAAAACAAAACAAAAACCCGGAGGGCCTGGGCTTTTTGACTTGTAAAACTTGAGAGTCATGATAGACACGCCAAGATCGATTGCTCATACAGGGGCTATGGACCACCTTCAGTTGAGGGCGTGTGTTTAGGTTTGTTATTGGAATTTAAAGGACGTGATCTTTATTGCCATAGAAAAATCACGTGCAGCAAAAGCATAGCATGGGTTGGGTCACTTTTTAAAGCTCCCGCCCTGCTGATGAAAATATTCCCACCCCTTTAAATGAGCGTTAAAGGAAAGTCAAAGTAAGACTAGTAAGTTTCCTCAAAGTCCTAGAGACCCTTTTTTTTTGGTGAGAGAGAGAAAAAGGGCGATCTGTTGCAAGTGTCCAATGTGGAGAGGTAATCTCCCTGGGCCACTGCTTCTCTACAGACTTCTCCAGCAATATATTAAGTATTGCTCTTTTGTTAAGAAATAAACATCTCTGTAAAACTAAGTTGGTTCTGCGCTGTCCTTTTCGGGCATCAAAGATGAAAAAGAAATAAAATTTTACACATGAATAACACTTAAAGTTTCGTTTTAGGCCTCCCAAATTCAGCCTGAAATCACTTTTCTTTCGTTTCCTTATTTTTTAAACACAGGAACTTTCCATATATATGAATTATCTAGTTTTCCATCCCAACATTCTCTCTTTCCACTCTCATGCTTTCCATGGGAAACATCAGTTACATCCTTGAGGGTAAGACTCGGTGCATAATGTGATTGTGAATATTTCTCATTTGTGTCCACACAGGCAAAGATGAGTTTGGCGCTACTAGTTTTGCAGAAAGAAATCAATGTCTTGTTCAATAAACAAGGGCTCACTGTGAATAAATACTTCACCTCAGACAAGTTCATCCTTGCTTTCAGAAAAACAGTTGACCAAATTCTGATCATTAATGGGATCATGAGTTTGAACTCATGGCTAACCTGGCAAATAATGTTTTTAAAGACATTGAAAGAAGGAACCCATAACAGGGTCAAACTTTTTCAGTTTCCCACCTGAGGTGGGTCACAGGGAGGACCGTATCATTAAGAGTAGTAATAGGCTGGGCACGGTGGCTCACACCTGTAATCCCAGCACTTTGGGAGGCCGAGGTGGGTGGATCACCAGGTCAGGAGTTCCAGACCAGCCTGGCCAACATGGTGAAACCCGTCTCTACTAAGAATACAAAAAGTAGCCAGGCATAGTGGTGTGTGCCTGTAATCCCAGCTACTCAGGAGGCTGAGGCAGGAGAATTGCTTAAACCCGGAAGGCAGAGGTTGCAGTGAGCCGAGATCGCACCACTGCACTCCAGCCTAGGTGACAGAGCCAGGCTCCGTCAGTTGGGGCAGGGCGGGGGAGTAGTAATAATAATAGGAAGCTGAGATGGCATACCTGTGCAACTCAGGGAGTAAGTCAAGTTTACTATAGAAAAGAATCGTTCACTGAAATTCACAAGGAAAAATATCCCGGAGCATCCTAAAAAGGGATGCAGAGGTGTGAGAACTGATATTACCTGTTGTGCTCCATGGTTTCATTCTTCTGGGATGGGGTGGTTGGGTGATGTTAGGAGTTGAATTGGGCTTGTCTGTGGTATGCGTGGGTTTTATTTTTTTCTTCTCTGCTTGACTTTAAGATTTCTTTCACCCATAGCATTAAGCAATAGGAAAACATGGATGCGTTTCTTCAAATGCACAACTTGGATAATCAAGTAAATTAAAGAGCAAATTTCAGTACTCTTGCCTCAGAACCGCTGCCATCTCTGCACCTGTAACGTAGACAGTGAAAACGCTGGTTATTTATTTTGTACTTTCTGCCTCTCAGATCTCGTGAGTTGACCCAATTTTTACAGCCCTTTTACCCAAGCAATGAGGATTCTTCCCCACTCTACCTCCCCCCACCCCTCAACCCTATAACTGAGTGGCTTAGGAGATCTGTAACTGGGATGAAGCAGCTGTTGGCTTCATGCCGTCCTCTAACTTGATTATTCTTTGGACACGTTAGGCAAGCATTAGTGATTGATAATGACGCTAATTAACCCCTTTCCTTTCCAAACAGTAAACTGCTGCCAGCAGGATGCTACAAACAATAAATATAAAACACTGCATACATCAATATCTGTTTAAAGCACAACTTCATTTGGGCACATTTAACTGTACTGCTTTCAGTTAACAATTGGGTATTTATTCAAGTACTTCTCCAAAAGCCAAAGGGGGAAGCAGAGGAAGAGAGAGGGTTAAGAAAAGGAGCCTGTGGCTTTAAGACCACAAAGTGCTGTCATACCTGTCAGCTGCAGCAAAGTTAAGCTCTAATGGAAATCATGCATAATTTTTTTTTATTTCAAGTCTTACACTTTTAAAAAACTTAATTAATCCAGCTTTGTTCTTAACCTATTTAAACTTAACGCAAGGCTGATGACCACAGATGATTTTTCTCTTTGTAGGAGAAAGTAGCTCTCCTGCCTGACATGGAATTATTGTGAATTTACTTTTAGCTGACAAAACGAATGGGGAGACATTGTCTCTTTCAGAGAGTGGTAAAATGTATATGTTAAGCACGATTTGGGGAAACCAGGGCAAATTCGATCTGATTGTGCAGTCTAACATAACCTGAGTTGTAAAGAAATGTACATGAAATTTGGAATTTTGATAAATGAATATTCCTAGCAAGTGAATAAAATGTATTCAATTAACTAAAACCCTGTGCACTTCTGAACTGAAGTGGAATCGACTGTAATTGATTTATTTGAAACCAGAGGTTAAGGACTGAATTAGCTAAGTACAACTGGGTATTTCAAGCCACTGACTTCTCAAATGTCAAATCCCTTCTATTTTAAATATTATTTCAGCTGCGGGGCATTGCAGTCCTGATGGTAGTTCCATCAAGAACGCAAATTATATTAATATTCGATTTTGGGGAGGAATGGATGGGATTGTAATTTTTAAAGGGTGTTAGAGAATAGAGGGGGTAATGATGACTACCAAACTTGAAGGAGCATTGTGTTTCCATAAAAATTGGGTGTGGTAATTAGCATAGCCTGGCAAGCATCCTTATAATTCAACTATGTATCCTAATTTAGTTTAGTCAAAAAAAAATCACTGTTGTTAGTTGACAAACACCTGTCCTGTCAACTAGTCACCATGTGTTTTAGAAAGTACACATTGGTCACCACAGAGAAAGCCAAAATCCACATAGCCTTTGGTTAGCCCAATAAAAGTTATTTTTAATATAATCTCTCTAATCCTCCCATTTCTTAAAAATATACGTAATTTTTTAAAATTTTTTTGTTTAAAAAAAAGAGAGGGTGACAATATCATGATCTTCAAAATGCCCAACTACCGAATAAAAATAACTAATTCTCTGCATTTGGAAACCATTGTTTATTATGACCTTGTAATGTTCTAACCCACTATTTCCTTTCTGTCTTTCTCAGGATGCAAGGATTATATTGGGTTCAGGTTTTCCAACATAACAAGCATCTGTAAATCCAGATATGAATGAATGGTATTTAATAAGATTGTTTTCGTTTTAAAATGAGTATTTATGTGTCGTTGGAGACAGAGCAGCAATGTATGGCTGTTTATGAATGCTATTGTGCCTGAGGTTAGGATCCCCCACACAATCTGAGATGCAGCCAAGAAAAACAGCCCTGATAGACAATGCTTCACTTCACCTGCTACAATGCTGTGTGCATTTCATTTCTGTCAAGAGTATGTACAGTTAGGGTTCATTCGCCTCATTATTTTGTTACATCTACGTTACAGTTAACCAGTCTCTCTAGGAAATAATAAATAACCGCTTTAAAAAACAATTGCTGAGTTGCGTTCTGAGAATACCCTTTCCATTTGAATTCTTTTTTAAACCCACCATTGTTATGAATTCTCTGGCTTCGGAAAATAGAATTTAGACTCCACCAACTCTCGTTCGTTTGTCGAGATTGATTTTACACTGCTTTCCATAAGGAGATTAGAAAGCAAAAGGCTGCAAAATGGACACTCTCTCATGCTTTGCTTCCTTGGTCCTTCGGAATGTCAGAGCACAGGAACAAATGTGAAATCCTACCAGTCTGTCTACCTGGACACTTGTTCTGTGACCTTTCCTCTAAACCTTCCAGTTAACCACCTCCTTTAGCTTGTTAAAAATCCTCTTCACTTCCAAAGCAAAGAATTTCCAAATCAGTTTACAAAAGCTCTGGATTCGCCATTTTTATGCACAGGAAGTCCTTCCTTCTCTCAGAGCTCAGCACACAGTCCTCTTATTGTAGAAGACAGATAGGAGAGGTCTGGAGAGGCAGGCTTCACAGCCCTCCCCCATCCTCCCCACCCCACCTCAGAGAACGTTTTGTATTTCTAAAAGGTTCTAAGAGGAGCTCTGTGGTGATAGGAAGGGGTGGGCTGGCATTTAGGGGCAAGCAGCAAGGATTCCAGGGATCAGCATCATTTCCCACTCCCCTCTCTACCTCGAGAGCTACTGAAGAACAGCACAGTAGTAAATTCATCTCTAAATAAAATACGAAAATAAATGCGAGACAATTTGCCCTCTCTTTCCCTGCTCCATGTATATTTCTGCCACTATTCCTTTTCTCCCGCCAGAAAACTAGAGCTGGTCTGAGCTCATTTGCCCGTCTTAGCCACTGAGTAGCCTGAGCAAGCAAGTGAAGGTTGAAGTCGGTATTTCCTTTGTGCTAATGAACTAACAATTTAAATCTCAGTTATCCTCTGAGACAAATTCCAAAGCAGTTATGAGGGGATGGGGGGCGCTGTTAGGCGCGGGGGGGGGGGAAGGGGGGGCCCTGCTGGTGGGAAGGTTCTTCTGTTCTTCTCTTCTCCATCTTCCTTGTCATCCTTAACATTTAGTCCTGGAGATTTTATATTTTGGTTTCCAAAACACAAATGAAAACCTAAAGGATCAACATAAATAAAATAAAACTTTATTTTTAATAATAAAATTAATGTTTCTAGTAAGGAAAAGACAGTATGTCATTCCTTTAGCAGTACAAACAATCTTTTATCCAAAAGAATACATTGGGTTTTATTGTGTCATTTGTCTGAATACAGACTCAGTGGAATATCTAAATGATACCCTGCTCTGAACTCCAAGTTGAAAGTAAGTTTTTATTATACTTGAGGGAAACAATGGGTTCAGCTGCTTATTGCAAGGAGCAATTGCCAAGGGAGAGTTAAACTCAATTACTGTAACCATACTGAATAAAAAATACTGCCAAGAACAAAAATACGCCTGGGTAAAGACAGCCACTGAATAAAAAAAAATCGACATAAAGCGTATCAAATATTTATTTATCTGGGCAACAAAGGACTATGATACATTGACAGGCATGGAAACTACTGCCAGCACAACTCAATACAATGCAACTAGAACTGCTTCCAATATGGCCAGTGAAAATACAGAATACCAGGTGGTCCCAAATGTTTGAAGTTCTTTGAACAAAAAGAGAGAGGAGAGAGAGAGAGGAAAATTCCCTAACCCTTGGTTTAAAGACAATATTCATTTATTGCTCAAATGATGCTTTTAAGGGAGGACAGTGGAATAAAATAAACTTTTTTTTTCTCCTTACAATACATAGAAGGGTTATCAAACCACTCAAGTTTAAAAATCTTTCCAGGGTCCAATATCACTTTTTTTCTTTCGGTTCAATGAAAAGCTAAATGTAATAATACTAATTATAGATAAAATTTTATTTTACTTTTTTAAAATTTGTCCAGCTGTTTCATTGTCACCTTTAACATGCTACAACAGGGCTAAATTCATGAATCCCAGAGAAAAAAATCCCCCAAACATTGGATTTCTAAATCAGTACCATGAACCACATGAAGAACTAATAGGGAAGATTCAAAACCCACTAAACAAGAGGTAAACAAGATCAGATAAATAAAAAAAAAAGGGCTTAAAACAGACTCACCATATTTACAATTCCCATTAAATTACACATAAATAAATATATACAGAGACGTGAACACTGATTCCCTTATATAACTGCGAATCGTGTTGCCAGAGAAAGTTCAAGTTGGTCGCTTTACCTTAAAGAGGAAAAACTTCTACAACTGAAGACATGACATGGAACTTCGTGTATTTGTGTTCAAGTTTATTCACAATACTGATAAAAATGTTGTCATCATCCTTTTGGCTTTTTTTTTTTTTTTAAGTATGGCTACAATCTGAACTGAAGTATGTAAGGGAAGGTGGTGACTCAGTCCCATGAAGCGCATATAATTTTTTTTATTTTTACTTTTTTTTTTAGAAAAAAGTTTTTAATTTTTGTTCTTGTTGTTGCTGTTGTTGATTTGTTGCTTTGTTTAAAAAAAAAAAAAAGGGTTCACAAACTCGGCAGAACTTTTCTCTGCTGGCTTCACGGCCTGTTCTGTTCTCTTAGGCTCCACATGAGGGCACAGGGGTGTGGGAGCGAGTGGGGAGGTCGAGGCGGGCGCAGAGTCGGAGCGGCTGCCCCACTGACAGTCGAGAGAGCAGTCCTGGAGACTCGGGGGTACCCAAGGGCAGCGGCGGCGGCGGCAGCAGCAGCAGCAGTAGCAGCAGCAGGAAGGGTTGCTGATCCCGGAGCTGTCACCCGCCGGTGGGTGGGCGCGCGGGGGCTGGTGAGGCGTGGGAGGGGCAGGGCGGGAGGAGAGCCTCACTTTCTGTGCTTCTCCTCTTTGTCACTGCTTTTGGCGTTGTTGTCCGTGTGGCTGTTGGGATTGTTGCTGAGGTACATTTTGTCCATGGCCTTCAGGGCCTCGGTGAGATAGTTCTGCAGGGCCGTGACCGCGGCACACACCGCGGGGCTGCCGAAGCCGTGGGAGATGAGGTTGAAGTGGGTCAAGCAGCTCTGGATGCCGGGCTCCAGGATGGGGTTGGGCCGTGAGTTCCCCAGGGGAGATCGGTCCTGAGCCAGCAGGTCGGTGAACTCTTTGCATATCTGTCTGCAGCACAAGTGGAGCAGAGAGAGAGACATAAGGCTCCACTTTGGGCAGCACCAGCAGCAAAGAGAAAACCTCCCTCCCTGCAGCTACCTCTGCCGAGATCCAGCCGGCACCTGACATGACCCAAGACCCCAGAGACGGACAGTGTGGCCACAAGTTGGGAGACCCAGCCACCTTTCAGTGACCACTAAACCATCTCTCTTTACTTAAATGCAAGCCCTTGCTACCTTCACAAATGACTCTCTCTCTCTTTCCTCTCAGTTATGTTAAACTTCTATTCCCACCTTTCTCCCTCACACCAAACATCCTAGACATAGGAAACCATTTCACGCATTGGAAGAGAAAGAAAGGAGGCAGGCAGACCGGAAGTCAGAAACAGTAGCATCTTGCCAACATTATGCTGCAGCCATCGGCCTTCCTATTCAAAATGTCATGAAGACCCTCTTCCCTGCTCCTCTGGAGAGACCTCAGCAGCAGTTTGTAGAATGAAGTCCCCACTCGTTCACTTTCAAGTCAAATTCAGGTGAATGTGGACAGAAAGACAAAACTTTACTTGGGATTATTTTGCCTTTAAAAAACAACAATAAGAAAAAAACAAAACGGGCCCACACAAAAAAGCCCTGTTATTTGGAGATAATTCAAAGTTGTGTTTGGGAAGAAGAAAAAGACATTTCAATTTCCCATTCCTCCTCTTTCCCCACATAGCTCAAAATAAAAATACTGCAGGGAAATTGTGAAGATGGGTGTGCTTAGGAAGCCTGGGGAAAGGAAAAGTTGAAATTTCGCAGAGGTAGATGAGGCCTGCACTCGGGAAGCTCTGTCTCTGAATCTGGGAAGCAAGGGCTAGCTGGGGCCTCCCAGGGCCAGCAGCAGCCTGGCCTGGGGGGCTGGGGAGGGGGAGGAATGAGGATCCTGGGCTGGCTCCCTTCTCCAAGGCCAGCTGATGTCCCCAGGCCAGAAACAGGGTCCCACCCAACGCCTTGGCTTCTGCTCTCTGCTTCCATGCCCTCCTGTGACATCAACTTTGATAATTAAGGGCTTCCAAACAAGCCTTTTAATTTCCAGAAAACATATCAAAACAGTCATTTTCTTTTCACACATCACCCGGAGAAGACTATTCAGCCCAGGCATCGACGGGAATATAACTTGGGCCATTTTGAAATCTATTTGACTTCTCGCCTGTGGGCTAAAACTTCTGTGGGGTGTGGGTCTCTCTCTCTCTGTGTGTGTGTGTGTGTCACTTTCGAGAAGGGGTTGTGAAAGGAAGGTAATAAGAAATGGAATAATGGATTAGGGTTGAAACTAGGACAGCTTCTGGCTTGCACATTTTGCAGGCCACTGTTTAATCTTTGCCCTTGGAGAACATATTGATAGGATACAAAAACTGATATAGGTAAGCCTGTTATCCCTTTGAGGATTTGATTCTGGTCTTTCTGAAACAACATAGTCACAAATCCACCCTCAACTTCAATCAAATACCTCCTACAACCCACTCCCATACACACTCACTAAAAAAAAAAAAGAGAAAATGGGACAGATGAGAGGAAAAAGATGGGCGTGCCTAACAATCCCACCTGTATTTCTTCCTTATGTTGACTATATATAAGATGGTGTTATAACTGCAACAAAGCTGATTAACACAAAAGGAAAACAAGGGAGAAGTGCAAAAACGATTTTTGTTTCTCTTGACAACCAGACACAGAGACCCCGTAGAGGTAAATGCCTTACTTTGTAGCCAGGAGCATGTTTTTTCTTGTCACTTGCTCATTGGGATCGGAATGTTGTCGGTTGAGAAATTCAGCTACTGCTTTGGCAGGAAATTCGGTTTCGCACACGTACCCAAAGTCCCTGGCTAGGTGGACAGCTTCTCCTGGCAAGAGGGGAGAGGATGGAGCCAGTGCGAGAGAATGAAGAGTGGGGATCCTAATTTCCTCCCCACTACCAACTCCCTAATTCCCTTCACCCCAGATGTTGCAGGAAACACAAACTACTTGTTTTCTCATTTCAGGCATTTTATTTCCTTCTCTGTAGGATCTGGTGGATGCATTTATCAGGAAAAGACCACTTGTCCTAGAGGGCCAAGAAGACTTGAAAATGTAAATCTCATCCACCAACCTCCAGTCCCATCCCCCACCCTAAATGACACTTCTCCAAATTCTCTTTTAAAATGCTTCTTGTATTCCAACTTCACACCTATCAACACATTCATAAATGATAATTCATAATTACTCTTTGAGCTTTTCTGCAAGGGAACAACTGAGGGGTTACATTTTAACTTGATCACATAAATTATCTGTTCATCCAAACCGATTAACCAAGAGGATTTGAGGGTCACTCCACTGAGTCTGTCTGTGTTGTTGATTTTCGAATCTTTGGTTTTAATTTCCTGAACCAGTTGGTTTTTACTGCAGGGCTTCCTGCCATTAGCTCCAGCTCCGGAAGAACGCATGCGCCAATTAGAGCATCAAAGCCCTCTCCGCAGAGCTTGTTTCCATAAAATGGAGCGGATCACAAACAATAACAGTTCTCCAGAAACTGCCTCCCTGCTACAGAACTCAACCCCCAAACCCAGACGAACTCCACGCTATACCTTAAACCACCACTACCATTTTCTTGGCTTATAATTCTTTTGGAGTATGAATAGTGGGTTCTCTATGGACTATTATGATTTTTAATGTAATGCTACTGTAGTTGAGTTTCTGGCACTGAACAATTGCTGATTTTCTAAACAGTTATATTACTACCAATCTCTGACATCATCAACAAACAGAATTCATAGGATTCCTCCTCAAATATATGGTTTTAAACATTTTAAAAAATAATTTACAAAGCTATAACTTAAATTCAATTGTAATATATCTCCTCAAATACAAGATGTGAATAAAATAAAGTGACTTCTTTAAATATACATGCTAGTTTTAAAATCTGTCTGGTAATTAAAGTAACGTTTTTTTCCCTGTTAGTATGAGACATTTACAATAGGACAAAAGAAAAACACAGGAGAGCTATAGTTTCATTCCAGTACACCAAAACCTAGGCCAATCTTGTATCAGAAAAACTTAACCTAGAGGCAGCAGGAATATGAGTGGCTTCTGGTGGCAGTTATCTAGAGCAGGGAGTGAGGATAAGGGTTGCCTTTTTGTTTTGAGGCATTTGGAAGGGTGTATGTGTGTTTAAAGCTACCAGGAGAAACTTTTTGCAATGCTTATATTTCTTTTATCTTTCCATATCTGCACCATCCAGAATCAAAAATTGCTCACTTTTCTTCTTCTCCAAGAGAAAAGCACAATTAAAGAGATAAGGAAGCATATGTTTGGAAAACAAAAACCTGAAAGGGCACATAACCCTGAGCTTTCAGGATGGTCTTAAATCAGGACGCAGGTCAAAGATTCCCAAATTAATTCAGGAAGTAATGGTCACGCATTTCTCAAAGGCAGATGTCAGAATAACTTATTTACTGCTGAGCCCTTTAAAGGAGACAGAAACTTGGAGAATGTGCAGTTCTTAAACCTGTGCATTGTTTAGCTCAGAATTAGGCTGGGGAGGTGTAACTTTATGGTAGAGGAAAAGAAGGAGGAAGGATGGAGGTATAGGAGTATATGCAAATGTTTCTTTTTGCCATGAAAGAATTCCATTCACATCTGGCTATATTCTCTGCAAAGATGAAACTGCCCAACTGACATAAAATACAACCAAACATCTGGCCACTAAATATTATACATTTTCCAAGAAGGAAGTTCCTTCTAGTTAGCAAGTGGATTCGCTTACCCTCTACTAGTGATGTGAGCAGGGTAACGTTGGCAGCTTTACGTCTCCCTGCAGGCAGATTTAATCCTATTTTGTCCAGTTTTTCTCTTAAAGATCTTCCTCCATTTTTAGACTTCGCCCTGTTTCACAAATATATGCGAGAAAGGGATTTAGAAAACACTGGGTTGCTCTGCACCACATTAAAATCATTTTGAAAGCTTCCTAAAATGTGCTTTCAAAAACTCAGAAGCTTGGCCCCAAGACATTTAAAGGAGGGAAACCTAGGAATAGTACAGAAGTTCATAGGAGATAAACGCCTGTTAAACTGTAAAGCACCCCCTATGTTCAGTTATTATTGCAACTCTTGTGGCAGGTTGGAAGGTTTTGATTTCCCAACTCTCTAAAGAAGAACCACAAGCAAACACAGCCCCATCTCTAGGGTTTGAGGTATTCTTGAGTTCAACTGATTACTGTATATTTTCCCTGCTGTTACAATCACACCAATCCCAATGGGGTCTTTAAAACTGTCTTTGCAAGATATGCTGTTAGGTTGTTCCGAGTAACCAAAGTTATCATCACTCTCATGTTTCTTGCTCTGGCTCTAGCCCCAAAGGGAAATTCATTTCACCAACTGTTTACGTGCCATGTCACCAGCCTAACTGGAAATGTCAAAGGCTGATATCAGCCCTTAAAAGTTTCACTGATTTCAGAGACAATGGAGGCAGTTCTAAACAGATGTCTAAATAGAATCCCATAATCAGAAAGTGGTTAAGATAAATTGTTTAAATAAAACAGCAAATTAATTAATTTCAGATTTTATTCCCTACTCAAGTGCTCTTTAATTGTGTGGATTAGATTATACTCCCCTAGGTAAACAGTCTCCAATATTGGGGATGGGGGAAGGGAAGGAAAAAGCAGAGGGCAAGGAAAAGATCTGTGTCAGTGAAAGATTACAAAGGGAAAGCAAAATGACTGCAGGAGGAAGAAAAGACTAGAATGGCTGATGTTAAAACCTTCCAAAAAATGATCTTTATAGGCTTTGTGTGGGATGTAGCCACTAGAATGGAACTGTGGGTCTATCAACAGATAGCTAAATGAATAACAGTCAAAACAATGAAGTTCTCAGTATTATTAAAGAAGAGAAGAAACGTATTATCCGGGTAAGTTCAACACAAGCTCCACAACTCACAACGTGCAGTGGAATCCTAGGGGTAGGAAGCCCACAGCAGGGAGAAAACTGCCTGAGGGAAGGTGCTTTACCTTGCTGACCCTTATAAAATCTTATCTACTAAATGAATCACTCAGACCTCGCAGAGGTGAGGTAAGAATCCCTGGCCATGTATGTAACACATGCATTCCTTGGTAGTGACTACACACAATGCACGTAAACATGCTCGCACGCAGCCTGGCACACATCAGGGCCCCAGTAAATTGGGAATCATCATCATATGCAAACGCCTATAATACGGGGGTCTGGAGGTGACAGCGACTGGGTGGCAATGGCGTGCGGACTCAAGAGGACACCATTCTCTTCCTTTAGTTAAAAACCATTCTATTAAAACCCTATACAAGGCACGACTGGTTACCCTCGGAGACCCTACTCAGAGAGGTAAGGCAAAGCGAAGAACCTGAGAGGAACTTTTCCTGGGCGTGCAAGGTGTGCGCGAAGAGGGAAAAGGTGGCTGCACGGCGCCCCGCGGCTGCAGTGGCCGGGATTGAGCCCGCGGCGGAGCGAGCTGCGCCTGCGCAAGGAGGAGGGCGGGGCGGAGGACTCCGCGAGCGCGCGGCAGCGAACGAGGCGTGCACCAGAACGCGCTTGCGGGAAGGCAGCGGAGAGCGCAGGCGCGCGCCGCATCGCCCGCCCCCGCCCCCCCCCCACACCCAGCCCACTTGGCTCTGCGCTCTTCTCCCCGCCCCCTTTCCTTTCCCGCGTAGGGAAGGCCGCGGCGCGAGGCCGGTTTGCGTCGCCGCCACCGCCCCAGCGCAAGCGCAGTGGTTCCCCCGGCCGCGGGGCGGGGCGGGCGGGGCCGTGCCGGGTCTCACCTCCGGAGCACTCCGCCCAGCAGCGACGCGTTGAGACACTCGGGTGGTGAGAGCCGCCGCTGCACTTCCGCCACCGTGACCTTGTACTTCGAGGTGGAGCTGAGCAGCGAGAGGCGACCCGGAACTGAACAGAAGACTTCGTTGGGGTTCACCACGCCGCCGAAGAGGTTGTCCTTGTTAATAGGGATGGCGGAGACGGCATTGCTGTTGGACTTGGACAGGGACACGGGGCCTGCGGAGACAGAGGGGAGGCCGCGTGTTGGGCGTCGTGGATCACCCCCAAATCCTGCCCGACCCCGGCCCTCATCCCGGCCAGGGCCGGATCCCAGGCTTTGGGCCACAGTCCCCCTTTTCCGCCGGCTCTGAAATTCTGTGGCTCTGCTACTTCCCTTCCTCGGCCTCGAGCCCCTCCCTGCCTCACCCGGCGGCCGGGAGGCGGCCCTGCCCTCCCCCAGCCAGCCTGGCCCGCGTTTCTGCCTTGACCCTTTTCCCTTCGCCGTCAAGGGTGCTCTGTAGACTATGGGTGGTGAAATTGGTGACCCCTGAGGCTCTGAGCATCCGAGCGGAGTGGGCCCCAGATGAGGTCCAGGACCACGGGTTCAGGGGGCAGGGGAGGGAGTGACATTTGCAAACCGAGAGCAAGTTACTTCTACTTTAGGGGTTTTGCTGGGTGGGGGGTTTAGTGTCGGGGAAAAACTGCTTCAAAGACCCATTATTAAAATCAGCCGACAATTTAGATGGCTAAAGCACCCTGTAAACGAGCGTTTTGAGGCACCACGCTGGGAAGTGGTGGATTTTGTTGTCCACACCACACGTCCCGTCTTTTTGATAAATAGGCCCTTTCCTATGTTCAATTTTGAAAACGTCTCAGTTTTGGAGATCCATTCCAAGGCCAGTTTTGAACTGCGGAGTGGGGAGGGAAGAACGGGCCTACAGTGGAATACTAGCAATGTGCCCTTTTGTTAAGTAAATACTTAATAGTCCTTCTCTGCTAAAGCGCCTTTATTGGGAAAGTGGATATATATACTTCCTAGTTAAAACCATAAGCTCTTTATTGTTGGACTCACCATTGTTAGAAAAAAAATAGAAAACCTGCAGAAAGTGTACTAATGCATTACGTTTCTCAGCACCAGTGTAATTCAGATGCATTCACAACCATTTAAGTACAGTATGCTTTGTATTTTAAAATTCCATTTGGAGACATAATATGCATACAATCTCATCACTGCTCCTTATGCGTTCTTTAATGGGGATATGCTAGACGTATAGGGAGGTGGGGGGCTCTAGGTTTTGGATAGATCACTTGTGACATTAATAGCTCTGGGGAGGCTAATAGAGACAATAGGAGTTAAACGAACTCTTGAGAGATTACTAATAAAAGAGCCAATTATCATGTCGACTTGGAAAGAGCATCTCTTAAGATTTATCCCTTGCACATCTAATTTGACGTGACAAAGACTTCACAGATGCAAAAATGAAACTTTAAACTAGCTAACAATATACTGATTGGGGTTAGAAATGAGAACAGTTTTATATAGCATCGTCCTCTGGTGGTGTCTAGAATCCTGAAATGTAACATTGCCACCATAACCAAAAAAAAAGCTGCTACCAAGAGTGAATAGCATTTAATTCAGTAAACTTTATTTCTACTCACTAAACACAATACAAATTACAAATCCATTCAAATCACTTGACACTTTTCTAACAATTTCTGCTCTGAACAAGTATGCTAATAATCCTCCCATCTTCAAGATACTAATTTTAACCAAAAGCTAAAATTTTGTTAACCTAATTCACAAAGTTCTAAGACCCTTAAACAGCTAACAAGAAACTAAATTGAAGAACATGAATTTTTTTTCCACTACTAAAGAGTGCTTTTTATCATCTGTCCTTACATTAATGTTAAATTATTTCTACTATTTTAGCATTATACACTTCTTAACCCTCATCCAGGCAATGGATTAAACTATTAAACTGTTTCAAAATTGAAATGCCACATCCAAGTCAGTTCAACTACTGTACATTTTGTGTATTTGTCCAAATATCATGAAACTAAATTAAATGGTCAAATCATGAGTCAGAACAAAGCTAGCCTGTTGGCATTACCAACATACTGAAGGCTGATTATTTAAGCATTGCTGTTCTGTGCCTATCTATTTGCTAATTCTGAGCCTTTAGGAAATCCTATTTGGAAAAAATAAACACAGCTCTGCAAGTTCTTTTAAATAGCACTCTGCCTGTAAGGACATGCTTGGAATGCAGAAGGAAATGGCTTACCTTTCTTAATTACAGTTTGATCTGGGATGTTAATACCCGGGTCTTCTACATGCTGCAACAAAAGGATACACATGGATGTAAGTGTATAATATCAAAACAAAAGGAAATGAATATTCCCTGCAAGATGGGAGGAGGGGATGGTGTAGAATCAAAATTCCCCCTCCCGTATAATGACATTTATATATAAACATCTCATCTTGGCTTATTGGAATTTGGGGCTTTGCAACTCAAGAGGTTTCACTGCACACCCATGGCCAATTTCTCCTCCTCCAGCAAATAATCCATGTTTAAAAGGGGTGGAGATGGGGAATAAAACTTTCTTTGGAAATTAAATCAAGTGTTGGAGCACCTAATCATTCTCAGTTCAACATTTAGAAATGTACCTAGCTTTAGATTGGCGCCTCAGCGGCTTTTGACTTTAGCAATTCCAGTGTTCAGGCAGCGAAAGCCAGGGAAACACAATAGAAATGACAGGGGCGGGAGTAACAGGAGAGTGTTGGAAAAGAAAAGGTTTAGGTAGTATAATAAAGAGCAAACACACATACACACCTTTATGGGAAACTCCACATAAATTTTTAGAAAGACTACTGCCTGAGCCTGGATATGATAGGAATATGAAAATGACCAAAAACAAAAAACCTTTGAGCTTGCTTTCCTGTTGTCCAGCAGCAGGTTTGTCGTTCGTGTGGGGTGTTTTTCTTTTTCTTTCTTTTTTTTTTTTTTACAGATGGATGGGTATACGTGTGCACGCTAGAGTCAAAACGTGATTAGAAAGTAAAATGAAATCATGTTTTCTAATGCAGAAACTGACAGGCAATATAATGTCTGGCTGTGTTTACAAATTAGCACCAGGGCTGCTGAGATAGAAGATTTTGCAATCATTACCAAACACAGGCATTACCATTTAAAAAACTATTACTTCCTTCTCTAGTCTTTGTCCAACAATAATACTGATTCGAACATTTTCCATTCTGTCTTGGATTTATGCTCCTGTTAATTGTGCCTGATCGCAATGATTCCGGGTGGATGGTACTAAGTTGCTTTATTACAGGTTTTATTATACTCAATGCTCTCATTTGTAACTTGCCTAAAGTGCTTCTGGATTTAAGTATAATTAAATTGAGAAATGTTCAGAAATGACTACTGCTGCAGTTCTTGTGTTTTAACTATATGGGGAAATATGATCCCTTTATGCATGCACCCTAAACCCATAAAGTAAATGTAGTGTGGCATAATACTTTTATTTGTGTTATTTCTAGACCTTGTCCATACAGGGAAGACTGTTAAGTTTAAAACCCCACTGAGATATTAATGATTAAATAATTTTCACCATCGATTTGATTTTCTTAAGTATTTAGCAGTTATACTTATTAAAGGTTAACTGTTGCAGCAATGGGAAAAAATTGAAAACAACAGTTTTCTTGACCCAAATTCCTTTGAAAGAATTTTTTTCTTAAAAGATGGGGGAGGGAGAGAGAAGAACAGCAACTGGGTTTCCTTGTTTTTGTTTAATCTTTTAGTTAATTTCTCCTACTGACCAATTTTGCCACAAAGAGTGAGTATACACAGGTGTTAAGAATTCATCTTGAAATTTTTGCGAAGTAGAGCAATTCTCATTCACAGTAGTTCCAAAAGCTTGCAACATTATTTTGCAATTCAAACATTTTCAAAGAACAAGCAAGGAAAAGATTCAGACTGCTTTGGGAAAGGGAACTAAAATAATCATAACTCCCAGTTCATGTTTAAATTGCTCTTACATAAATTAGTGCTCCTCTCACTTCCAAAAAAAATGCACTGTGAAGTATCAGTTTCTAAAAACATGTAAGTATGAACACACACATACAGACATACATTGCTTACTAAACCTTATACTGGATCAAGTGCCCACTTTCCTGCCTTCCATGCAAGGGCTGCTAAACATAACCAACAAATTTCAGTGACTAACTGGGCCAAATGAGAGATGTAATAAATTTTCTATTTTCCTATGGAACTTAAATGATGTTTTAAATTCACCAGGCAAGCAGGTAAGTTCATCTGACCATTTTCCTTACAATCTAATGTAGTAATCATTAAACTGTCAACGGACATACTGCTGCAATATTTGATGCAGTAATTTGAAATAGCATTTTAGTAAAAATCACATCCAGATACATTTCCTCTCCAAAGAAAGGCAGCTTTAACAGAAGCCTTTACAGCTTTAATAAAATTATTGGCTTGCTCTAATTCCATTTCAGGAAGGTTGTGAGGAAATCATAAATACATAGAATTGAAGCAGAGGTACTGGTTTAATTCCAGAAAGTATTTTCAAATTATCAATAGCCTGGTTTGCATTGTAAATAGTAAATGTGCTAATGCCATGCTTATTTAAAAATCATTTTAAACTGCATTTATTGATAACTAAATTAGAACTCAAATAATGTATTACCCAATAGTCTCAAAACATTTAATTTAATATGGGGTGTAGCAGGTTCTGATAGGCGTTGGGAACCTAGCTAATGATTTATGAGGTCACCACTTAGCACCCCTAGGAAGAAGAAGGCTGCATTTTAATGCCCCTCTGCTTGGATTTGCTACTTAGTTTTTCTTTAATCAGGATAGGGTGTACACATAACTTTTAGGTTTCACTTGTGCTTATAAAATCCGGTTAAAATGATCTTAGTGTGTCTTTTACACTTCCTTTTACATTTTGAGGACATTTAATGAGCTCTTTTGATTGCATTTAACATCATTCCCAGGACAGGGAGAAATCTCCACGCCAGACTCAGCGGTGGAAGTAGATCTTTTAGCAATTGAGACAGTTTACTGTCGTCGAGAGGAAGATATTGTTAATGGTGACATTGGTCTGATTTATCTGTGTTGGTGGAAATGGTAATGCAGGCATTGTTTGAGAGAGCTCCAGGAACCATTGTTCTGGGGTAGAACTCGCTACTACTTTGTGTGGTTCCTCAAAAAGTCCCCCCCTCCCCGCCCCCGAATAAAATGTCTTTATAAGGAAATATTGGGGAGAACCCAGGCCCACCGACTGTATGTTCCAAGTATCCTTTCTGGGATAGGTGAGTAGGGGGCTGTGTTCCCTCCCGCGCGGGTTGCGCAGCCTCTTACCGGGACCTCCTCGATGGCGTGAGGTAAGGAGTGGATCGAGAGGTCTCCGAGTCCTGAGCTGAGCGCGTGTGGGCCGTGGAGGAGGTCCTCGTGCCGCCTGTAGTCCCTGCGAGGATCCAGGCCCGACAGCTGGTGAGGCAGCCCCCGGTGCGTGTGCAGGAGCCCAGACTCCTGGCTCTGCCTCTGGCCGGGCCAGCCTGGGTGCTGCGGCTGCGGCTGGGCGTGCAGGGGGTTCAGGCTGTAGGGGTCGTTGACGTGGGAGTAAGGATCTTGCGACTGGGGGTAGATAGGCTGGTAGGGTGGGGGGAAGTATGGGGGCTGGAAGTCGGCATTGGGGGTGTGGGACAGCGGCGGGGCGCTCGTGTAGGGAGATTGACCTACAGTGCCCAGCTGGGGCAACCGTGCCGTCCCGTTGCTGGTGCCGTCGTGACGGTCCTAGAAGAGAGCGAGAGGAAAGGTAAAGAACAAGGAATCAGGCGTCGAGCTACAACTATCCACACAAAATCCACTTGACAAGCCTGCGTGGGAAATCGCCCGTTCCCGTTGGCTGGCCGCCGGGAAAAAATCAGCTCTAAGTTCCTTTCAGGAAATACCCTCAAGTGAAACAGACCCAACAACGCAGAGGAACTGTATGTGTAGGGGGAACAAGAGACTATTTAGGGGTTTCTTTCAAAGAGGGGAAAAGACAGAAAAGGGTCTCCTGGAACACAGCCCATTAAACTGCAGCGTGAAAGCTCTCTTAAGCAAAATTAAAATTCCTCCTAAATACTAAACAGCAGAAGCGGCCTTTTCTTTTCCCCCGATTTGAACCTGTCTGCCACTGCGTTATTGTTTATTCTTTTCCATTTATTTGGAGAGAAAAAAATCATAAACGTTCAAAGTCTATTACCATTTCATGACTAGTTAAATAGAAACATATTACGCAGAGGGGCTGTAACGAAAACACACGTTTAAATTACCAGCTTAAAGAAGGTTTTAACTGCAGGATCGGGGTCTGTCTTTTCCGCTTCCTCAGTTAGGAGCCTTTTTCTCGACAGAGTCGATTTATGGTTTGAATAGGGAAAGGGGGACGTCAAGTCAAGGTTTAAAATAGAAAGATTCAGCCTTATTGGGTTTAAAAGAGAGAGGTGCACCCCGGGGCGGAGGCTCCCCCGCCCCTTCCACCCCAGCCCCAAAGGGCAGAAGAAACGCCTGACTTTAGGTTTCTCTATTGCAATTTCGCTTGTAAAACGAGCGAACAGAGTTGATTCCAGGGACCGCGAACGCTCGGCGTCGGCGTTTCGGCCGCAGGCCCCTAGGGTAGGGGGCACACCAGGCTGCCCTTTTCCTGCAGACAGATTAAGCATCAATGTTGAGAACATCTCGGGAACAAGTGAAGACGCAAGGAAATCAAGATGAACGTGGGGAAAAACACGCCTTGGGAAGCCGCGGCGAGGTAGGTCTGCGTGCTCGGATAGGTCGAGCGGGGGCTGGGGTAGGGGGTAATGCACTCGATTTAGGGATGAAAAAGAGCGAGAGAAAGGCGGAAGGTGGGGTGGGGGATGCAAATGGAGGGGGTGTCCTGAAGGAAAGCTGGGCGTGAAACCCGAGGTTTCGGGCAGCTCCACGGCACCAGGTTTCCAGAATCGAATTCCTAAAGAAACAGCAACGGGGGTGGGGGTGGGACTCACCATGGCTGAAAAACTGTGAACTAACATCTGCGAAGAGTCTGGGGTAACGAGTCAGGGTGGAAAAAAACAAGCAAGCCTGTAGCGCCCGGCTGCCCCGCCGCCCGAGCGCGCCCCACACAAAAGGCGCCGAGAGCCCCGCGCCACCCAGGACTCCAATCACGGCGCCGACGCTCCCCGGAGCGCGGGAGCCCGGCTCGGATCCATCCGAACTTGAACCACCGATTCGCGCGGCGCCTTCAGCTGGTCGAGCCCACGGTCTCTATCCTGCCGCGACTGGTTGTGATTCAAAGTTCTTTAAAAATGAAAAACCCCAAAAAAAGAAAAAGGAAAAAGTATGTGTGAGTGTGTGGGTGCGTGCGTGTTCCTTAATCCGTGTCTCCCCCTCTTTTCTTAGCGGCGGCTTCGCTTGAGCTTCTAATAACCGCGCTGGGCAGCGTTCCTGGAGCCTCCTAATAGCAGATATTCATGACTATTAATATTACACGAATACTTAATAAGGGAAGAATGCCTGGAAATCGAGCGTGAAGCGGAGAGGCAACTCGCGCCGGAGCCGGCTCTCAATGCAGTCCATTGACGGGAGTCTCAGTGTAGCAAATCGGAGTGGGGAGAGGGAGCGCGAGAGACAAAAAGCGAGCGAGAGAGGGAGCGGGCGAGCGCGCGGGGGGCCGCGGCGCGGCGTCTGGCGAATCACAGGGAAGGGGCAACATTTTAAAAGGTTGCAGGGCATGCAAAAGTGAAAGAGAAAGAGGCAGAGAGGGAGACCGAAGGAGAGAGCGCAGAGAGGGAGAATGTGTCTGCGTGCGTGTGTGAGAAAGAAAGTGTGGGCGAGGGAGAGGAGCCCGGGGTGGGGAGAGGGGAGGGAGGGAAGGAGGGAGAGCCCGAGAGGAGGTAGGGAGGGGAAAGAGGGAGGAGGGAGGGGGGAGGGGGGCCCAGCCGGAGCGCACGGAGGGGGAGGCCGCGGGGGAGGGGGAAGGGGAGAGGAAGCGAGCGAGGACAATCAGACCTAAAAGGCTGGGGCAGACCTCGGGATGCAGCGGGGGTCGTGCGTAGCGGGCAGGAGCTGCTGGGGACCGCGTCCGGGCGCTCCTCGGGCTCTCGGCGCGGCAGGCGCTTCCCGGCCCTGTCTGGCCGCGGGCTCCGCCGCTTCGCAGCCGAGTCTGGGACTCGGGACTCGGCTGCCCGCTGCTGCGCGGCTCCTCCATGACCCGGCGCCCTGCCCGGGACCGGCCCGCTCGCTGCACTGGCCCTCTCGGCCTCCTTGAGCTTTCCTCGGACAGGGGCACGGTGCGCTCCCCGGCCACCGTCGCTCTGCCCTCGGCTCTCTGGGGCCGGGGATTCCGGATCGGGAGCCGGGATGCGGGCCGGGGCGCGCACAGACGCTAGGCGGCCCAGCCCGGGCGCCGCTGGCACGGGCTCGCGGCTCCCGGCAAAAACCCGTCCGACTGGCTGGGCCACTCCCGCCTGACGCCCCCCCAGATGACACGACTAGCCCTCCCGGCGTGCTGCCTTTGCCAGTCTACCCGCCAGGTTGTCAGAACAAGCGGCACCTCGCCTCCTGCGTGTCCCTACAGAGCCCCGGCACAATCAGACTGCCCCAAGCCAGCTCCGAAACCCGAAATCCCCGCTCCGGCGCTTGCCCGCCACCGCCAAAGTTGTGGAAACAGCTTTGACTTTATTCTCCTCTCTCCTTTCTTATCTTTTTTGCCTCGCTTACACACGCATTCACACTTGCCCCCACAGGATCCCTCTAGGGGTGAAAGTTCATCCGCCACCTAGCCACCCACCCCATCCAGTCGGCACCTAGAGCCGCACGGAGGTTCGGACCCCGCCCGCCGAGGGCGCCCACACCTGGAGCTGGGTTTCGGCCTCTGCCAAAGTGAAATGCCTAAGCCTCCGGCCAAAGCCCAGACCAGTACAGTATGAATTGTCCTATGGGACTGAGGGGCTCAGTTTCATTCCTACCTGCCCGCAAAGCTCGCCCCCAGCCTCGAAAACAAAGCGACTGGTCTGACGTGGGGTCCCTGCGCCCCTCCCCCAGCGCGACAGGACCCCCCAGGGAAGAGCCAGTACCCGTGGGATGTCACCCCGTCCCCATCTACTGAGGTGGGGGGCCTGAAAGGAGAAAGATTTAAAATAGTCTTCAGAAATAAAAGGGAGGAGGGAGCGGGTGACACATCGTTCACATAAACCCAATTTCTGGTTTCGAGTGAAGTCAAGATCTCCGCCCCTGCGCCTGCACACACACCTCCTGCCTAACATTCTCAGCTGCAAATGCCAAAAAGTAAGAAAAAAAAAAAAAAAGCAAAAGTTGGGACTGCCACCTATTTATTTAGATGATCTCCAGACCTACACACCCCAACCCCTCTCTCGGACTCATTGCTCATTTCAGTGATGGTTGTAACCGTTCCCAGCGCCTCCTGCGGGTGGACAGGTCGCGCTAGGGTCTCCCTAGCTGCCTCAAGAAGGCGAGCTCAGGGGACTCTGGGTTTTAAAATGGGTTCCAAAGCGGCGCGCTCTGTCGGCCCAGCGGGCTCGCGGCACCAGAGGTGGTCCGCAGCCGCGCAAGGATTCCCACGATCGTTCTGGGCTGGTGCAGAAGCTGGTGCTCCCGCACCCAGCGGCCAGCAGGCTCGGCGCAGCACACCTCCCTACCCCACCCCCACACACCCCCGTGGGGTGCGTCGATCCTGTAGCTCAGAGGGAGAAGCTACTTAGAACTTCGTGAAGCACAGAGGATCTGGAGCGAGCCCCGCAGCTGCGATCAGTGGTCTTAAGTTGAACCCGCTTACAGGAAGATGCAGCCCAGCTCACAGCGAAGTGTGGGGGGCCCGTCTCTAAAGCCGAGAAGGGAACCGCTTTAGAAAGGGGGGTGGGGGGAAGAAAGGAAAGAAAGAAAGAACGAATGAATGAATAGAAAGAAGGAATATTAAAGATCGGAGAGGAAGTTGAAGAGAGGAGTTTTCTCTTTGCTTTCTGTTCCTGGTGACTTGGGCCCTCAGAATCTCGATGAAGATAACACGAGGAGTGCACAGGCAAGTGCCCAGTTGCCAGCAATTGCTTCAAAAGCCCATGTTCTTCTCTTCGCCCCATTCTTAGGCACAGCGGAAATTGGTCAGAAAGGGGAGGAAAGTGGGACACGGACTTCAAAGTAGGGAAACCAAAGAAGGGAGCATCCACGTCCTCCCTCTCCAGCTTCTCCCCCGCGTTCTTCGGGCGAATCCGAGGGACGGGCGCTGCGCTGGGGAAAGTTTGTGCCACCCGCGTTTCGCAGCTGGTTGCAAGGAGAGGAGGAAGGAGAGGGAGGGTCAAGCTCGGAGCCTGTGGCCGCACGGATGATCGAGCCGGCGTCGCGCTTACCTCGCAGTCCTCGTACTTGATATTATCCGTCAATTTCCAAAGCATTTTCATGGATCGGCGTGAACGGATATGCCCCTCTCGGTCTCGCACCCAAGTGGAGCTACTCTGGGTAAGCGCAAAGTGCTGGCTGCCGGCGGTGAGCGCAGGAGGAGGAGGAGGAGAGGAGAGGAGGTGGAGGAGGAGGAGAAGGAGAAGGAGGAGGGCGAGGAGGAGGGCAAGGAGGAGGAGGAGGGCGAGGAGGAAGAGGAGGGCGAGGAGGAGGAGGGCGAGGAGACGGGCGAGGAGGAGGAGAGAAGGGAAAGAGCTCCCGTGTGCGCTCGGAGATCTCCCTCTAATGGTAGAAACTTTTCCCTTTTCCAGCTCTTTACCAACAGCCTAATCGCCTCATTAGCATATCAACAATAGTCCAATTGCTCGCCAGTACCACAATCTGCCGCCGGCCGCTCCGACACAGGTATAAAGGCCTCTCTACGCCGCGAACTTGCTTCTGGAGCGCACTCCAGCCTGCGAACTGATAAAACCTTCCTCGAGCTCCGCCGCGAGGCCTTGCCCCAACATCCCCTCTCTTACCCCAATTCCGCCACATTCCCCTTCCTTTCTTTCTCCGCTTCTTTTTCTCCAGAGATGCCTTCTGCAAAGCCCGGCACTGCTCAAGGTCCAAGCGCCACGCCTGGGGCCCGGCTTCTAGCACTTCTCCCTTAACCCTGCTACCACGATCCGAGCTGCCCTTTTGGCCCCGTGCAATTTTATTAGAAATCATTATCCCTTTCGCAATTAAACATAACCACCAAACCAAGACCGGCGAAGTCACTCCAGGATTTTTTCCCAACATGGGATCGCCTCTGCTCGAGGCAGCCATCCCCTCGGGCCGCAGCGCCTTGGGAGTTTTATTGGCTTTGAGCTTTCTCCCAGGTTGGAGATTCTGCCAAGCGGCTCCGGTGGCTCTGCTGGGGTTTGCAATCCCTTAATTGCGGCGTGCAGAATAAAAGTTGTACCCTGAAGAGGTTACTTGACAGCTCCAGGGGTTAAACAATTTTCCTCCTGTTTGTGTGAAGCTAGGGCCAACTGACAGTTCAACCTGGTGTTCAGGCTAAGGTTTCCTAGGTGCAACGTGGACACGAATACAGAACTCCTATAGAACTGCACACCCGCTTCTGAAGTTGAGCCTAAATACAGATATGTGTGTGCCTGCAAGTCTAGATACCGTCTCGTGCATGCATCAAAATAAATCACCGGGAACCGACTCTTAGCTCTGTTAATCTGCTCTAGTTTTCCCAAGATTCCCCTTTTTAATTAAAGCAGGGAGAGTTCCTTCATGATTTGGTGATGCTACTAACGCGGGCGTGCTCGCGAGGCAGAGCCCTGCTGCCGCGGAACCTGGAGGCCTGGGAGCTACCTCCTCGTCCAGATTGGTCAGTCCGGGCTTTTGGACTCCTCACCGGGGCCTGCTGGCTCCTCTGGGGCTTTTATCCCTTTCATTTTTGGGATTTTTTTTTTAAGTAAGTAAGAAAAAGAAAGAAAGAAAGAAAAGGACCTAATGTGACACTAGGAAATACAGAGTAATTAATTTTCCTGGCTGAGCTTCCTCGTTTGTCCTCCAAAAGAAAGTTACCTCTGTCTTTTCTCTCTGCTATATGTACAAAGTCTTTAACTACACTAGGTCCCGCCTCAGAGTTGCTCTAGTAAGGACCTTTGATTCATCTGGGCTTGTTTCTCGAAAATCTCCAGGCCTCCCAGATTTCCACCGGGCGTCCCTAAAAGGGGATGGGAACCGTGGCAGATTGGAGCATTCCCTCACAGGTGGAAGGAAGGCAGGAACTGGGAGAACTCCCCATTCCACCCAAAGATGCAGAAGGGGAATTCTCCCTCCAAACACCTCAGCAAACTCCCCAAACCTAGCAGAGGAGGCAGAAGGCTCCAAAAAGCTAGGGAGAAGCCAGAGCTGGCAAAGGGCCTTAGAGCCCCAGGAAGCCCTCCCCATGCTCTGGGCGCTCCCTTGCCCCACCTGAACTGAGCACAAGCCCTCGGCTGAACCGGGCTGGAGGCTTGGCGCCGCCCTCCGTCCAGAAAGTGGTCGACTCTCCAGGGCTAGATCCTGCAGGGCTGTCCCAGCCTGTCGCCAGTGCAGTGGTTTGAAGTCAGGATCTGGGCTGCCAGGAGCACCGACACCCTCCCTGCAGCGGCCATAGCCTGAGCAGGCCAAATCCTAGGCCTGAGAGCATGGGTTTTTACACTCCGTAGAGGTCGCCGCTGTGTGCTTAAGGGAACTCCAAGTTTCGCTTTCTTGCCCTCTACGGGCTTGGGAAGGCCGCCCTCCATCCTCTGCAACTCCATTTCAACCCCCCTTTCCACGTCTCCGCTGCCCCGCGCCCAGCAGATCTCCGGCTCCGCACCCGCCGGGGCTGCAAAACTGTTGTTGTATTCCCGCCGAGGGCGCCATTGAGGTGCAGATTGGGACCTGCCGGCTCTGGACTGCCGCCCCCGGTGTAAGCGCTGATGAAAGGCCCCGGCGAGCGCCAGGGTCGCCTCTGGAGCCAGCCGAGCTGCATTTGTGCCAGCGTCATTACCACGCTAAGTCGCTTCATTGCATGTCAATGCTCCGGCGGGGCCAGAACCCCGGGACAGCAGCGCCAGGCCTGGGATTGGGGGTCGGAGATCCAGGCCTGACCTGGGGGGCGTAAAAAGGGCGTCGCGGGGAAGAGGGAGTATTTGTGTGAGAGACAGAGTTACAAAGAGAAAGAGACAGTGAGGGGCCAGAATGACTCTATTTTCTCCGATTGTCAATGCCCAGTGGGAGCCGGGAGCCCAACAGGCCCAGCCCCGCAGATTCGGCCCCTCCGGGCCCCAAATCCGCTCGCCCCACCCGAGATCCAGGCCTCCAGCCACTTGCCTAACTGTGAGCCCGCAGCAGCCAGGCCCGCGGCTCCCTCCTTCCTCCTCCTGCGGCAGTCTCGCGGCTTCAAACCTTAGTCGAACCCACAGAAGGCCCAGTCCCAGGCCAAACCTACCCAACAGGCACCTTCTCACGGCCTAGGAATTCTGCAGCGAATTTCACTGGAATTTGAGGAGAAAACCCAAAGACTGCTCCGAAAGGACTCCCCCAGTCTTCAGCCTCCAAATAAGAGAGTGAGGAAGGGCCTTTAGCCCACAAGGGCAGGGAGGGAAAGGTGTGGATTCTCGGGATTTGTCTCTGGTATGGGATTTGCATCCTTAAACCACGAGGTTCGTCTAAACTTGCGGATGAAATACCATTTAGTGAGGCTTAACTAGGGAGAAGAATATAAAAGAGCTCACTCTTGATAAAAGTAATAAATACAAGGGAAAAAAGTACAGAACGCAAAAGGCCTTTCTTTCTCCAACTCCAGGTAGCTTAGTGAATACTGCACTTCTCAGAACTTTACTTTTAATGGCCCAAATCTGAAACAAGAGAAAGAACTCGACCAGGAGTAGCAAGGCCTCAGACTGGGGGGGGGGGAAGTTCAGGGCATTAGATTCGAATTGTCCCCCGGGCTTTTGGGCACATAGAATCTCACCCTAACCAGGCCTCTTGGTTGGGGCGAAAACAGGGCCTCGCGGTTCTGATGATGAAATCGGCGACAGGCAGAGCCTTTTACCGCCACCAACCTGGCCAGAGCCGCTCTGTTTCCCGAAGGGAAAGTGTCTGGAAGTTGGAAGGAGAGCGCTGGACAAATGCTTCCTTGGCCAGGGTCGGAATCCGGGGCTCAGGAAGGACAGGAGCCAAGCCTTGGATGCCTTGTGGTGCCCGCGGCCTAGCAGGGCCAAGTTCCGCAGACGTTGGTTTTGGCAAATTCGCCACCCCGCTGCCTCCTCACCCACCATTCACACACTCCCTCATCCGTAGCCCAGGCGGCAAAAACCCATTTCAGGAAGTGGAGTGAGTTGGTAGCTAAACTTCGGGCAAACTTTTTATCTCTCAAAGAAACACGCCGCCGCCGCGACCCAGCCATCCGGACCCCTTTCCATTCTTCACACATCCTAGATCTCCCGAAATCTGGGGGTACCAAGAGAGACAGGTGCACCAGAACCTGTCCAACACTCAACCCTGGGGTCCAGGGCGAGGCCGCAGGCTCAGCGGGCTGAAAACCTTCACCGCCGCGCACCGCAACCCCAGGCCTGCTCCCTCCCCACTTCCGAATTACTCATCCTCCCAAGTTTCTACTTGAGGTGGGAGGGGGGTGGAGGAAACGGCCACAGTACAAACCACAAGTGACCCACCAGGCCACCTGTGGAGCGTGCGCCGGACTTCCCCGGCGCCGGGCCCCTCGGGCTGCGCGCTTTGCCCCCAGCACCGCAGTCGCTGCCTGCGCTCGTTTTTCCAGTCTTCGCTGTCTCCTGGGAGCTCTCCTGGGCGCTGCCAGGCGCGCCTCACCTACGACTCCCCTGCCCTAGGCCACGGCGCTTCCTCTCCTCCTCCCCGCTCCGGCCCCCTCCCCTACTCCACCCCCGCCCACCTCAACCCCAGCCAAGGCAAACCCCCCGTACCTGCCAGTCCCCCATTTTGGCAAGTATGGACATCGCGGCTCGGCGCTCCTGGCGACTGGTCCCCGCCGGGCATGGGCTGGAGGGCTCGGTCGGGCCCGCTCCCTGGAATCGCTTAGGCAAATCCTCCTTTTTTACCTGCTCACCAACATCTCACCTGGTCATAAAGAGCTGGGTTGCTACCTGCCGACGCATGCGCGCTGGCCCAGGAATTCACTCCGCCAGCTGCAGTCCCAGCGCCGCACGGAGCTGACCTGGGAAGTGATGGATTTATAGCCGCGGCAATCTTGCCATCAGCTCCAGCTTTTCCCAACAGCCCCAACCCGCTTTCCCGGTCAGTCCCTGGCCCGGGAACCGAAGCGGACTGACTGCTGGATGTGCTGGGTGCTATGCGAGTGTGCGTGTGTTTTCGCACTCTAGTGGTGGGGTATCGACAAGCTCGACCCATGGCTAGCCTCCCCTCGGAACTTTCGAATTGGGGGAGTCTCCACTCCCAGGTGGGGGTCGGGGGTTGGGGAAGGGCTAGACCGGTAGAAGCGTCCAGACCCCATGATCCCCGCGCACCTGGACACAGTGGGGACGGGTCGCCGTCCCCGCCTCCCCACCCGCCCACGAGGTGCAGGGCATAGCTTGGCCTTAGCGGATCTGACTCTGCCAACCCCGGGGCCACTTCAGCGTTAGATTCCACATTAAACTGTTGCTCAATAGGTGAAGACGTTCATGATTCTGTGTCACTTCTGGCTTCTAGGTTTAGTCTCCTCCCATCGTAGAGAGAGAGAGAAACTCTACACATACGTACACACACTCACACACACACTCTCTTACACACTCACACTTAGCACTTCTGTACAAAGGTCCATCTCCTTCTTCCTACTTTCACAGTTGCCTTCCCCTCTCCCACTCCTCTATGGCTTCCAGCGCTTTATCTTTTCCATTTAGAACTTCTTAAAGGAAGAATGGGGGCGTTGGTGGCTCTGGGATGGGCAACTGAGGTTTCGTTTAGGGTTTGCTTTCCCATGACAGATAAAATCACTGAAGTGATTTCACCGCTGCTTCTAATTAGAGGGGAGCTTTAAAAGAAGCCACAGGATTTGGGGCTCCCGGAGCTCACCTCCGTCAGGAGCCGCACCTGGCCAGGAGGGAGGTGAGGGTGGGAAGATTGGCCTCTGGGCCACACTCTCCCAGAGACAGTGCCAGTCCCATTCCGCGCCATGAGATCGAATTGTCCTGGGTCTAGGCCTGGGGCGCCGGGGGCAGGCCCAGTTACCCTCCTGGGCTGCTGTCGCCAGGACTTGGAGACGAACAAAGAACCAGTTTTAAATCGTCTTCTCTGACATGTCAGGCAAATATGTGTAAAAGGTCAGCTCCACGCTGTGGAGCAGAGACCTGTCCCCCAGGCACCAAAACCTCCCCTTTCTAACCGTGCCCGAGAGCCTCCAACCCCTGGGCCCTGTCCAGGCGGCTTTGCACCCTCTCGGCGTTCCCAGGGGTGGGGTGGAGGTGCCTCTCATTGGAGTCCCCTTATCGGTTCCGCATTTTATTCATCCCTGGGCTACAGGACTTTCATCCCAGTGCCTATCCTTTAGTTGATTTAAAACTTTCTGGGACCTGCCTTAGAATCTTCCTCAAGTCTGGGGGTTTCTGTGGGTAGTTTTTTTGGTTTGTTTTGTTTTGGTGAGAATTTAAATAAAATCGTTTTAAACTCATAAGTGCAACTTCCCTGGCTTTTTCCAGACGGTGGAAATAGGGCGGTGACTAACTTTTCAGAGTGGAAGACGCGCACGAAGAGAGCACCTGCAGCTCTCTGGGATTCAGGCGGGGGTCGCTGTGCTCTCTTAAAAGTGAGCGGCGGTTTCAGCCTGCCACCGCTTCGCCTCGCCAGCGCGGAGGAAACCCTGGCTGGAGGCGACCTCGGGCCCAGCCGGACGGGCCGGGCCGAGCCTAGGAAGGGCTGGCAGGCGCGTCCTAGGGCCAGGGTGGGGCGTAGGGAGTGCCGTCTCCACCCTCAGTACTTTTGGGGTGGTGGACCTGAGCGTGCGGAAAGCGGGAAGCAGAGCTGAGAGCGGGGTTAAGCGCGAAGCTAAGCCGCTGCATAGGGTTGGGTGGGAATGGACAAGGTGAGCTGGAAGCGAAGCACCCCAGCCAGGCCTTAGGAGAGAGGACCGTCGGCATCTGTGCACATCCTAGTGGGAGGATGAGTTAGGAGAGAGGCGGAGGGAGGTGAAATGCGGGAGCTAGAATTTAGCTTTGCAGTGAGGTCACTTGGGGTCTGCATTCAGCTCCGATATATACATGTAGGGGCTGTGTGATCCTGGGGAAGTTACCGACCTTGTCTGAACTCCTCTGTTTCCTGGTTTGTAAAGTGGCTAATTGGTGGGAATTCAATAGGAGAATGTGCGCAAAACGCTTAGCACAGCGCCTGGTCAACAATGTGCTCTCAAGAAAGGCTGCTGAGCCTTGTCCAGGACGGTCTACACCTCCCCATGTCCAAGATGAGTTCACACCGCCCAACACCTGTTCAATTTAAGATGATGTAAACTGCATTGCCCTTCTTAGACACACCGCAGCCGGGAGCTGGTCATCTGCACCTCCTGCGATTTCCTCCTCAGAACCCCAGTCCTGCCAGATTTGCGTCCCTCCCTGGCTCCTCAAACACCTGCGGCACCGCTCAGAGCCTTTCCCCACCCCGACCTCCTCCGCAGCTCTGCACCAGCGAGACTGCGCCACCTCCGGGGGTGCCACGATTGGCGAGAGATGGGGGATGCCTCCCAGCTTCATCCGCTCTCCGGGTTCCAGACAACCACTCCGGAGAGCCAGCTGCTCTCAGTGCGGGCAGGCCCAAGGCCACTAACTGCACCTGGCGACCCACCTCCGCTCCCAAGAGGCCTCAGAAAGTGCTGCCTCGGGGCTCTTTTGAATCAGAGACCCGCGGCACCCCGCTCCTCCCCCTGGGATAGGAGAGGGAGAGCCGCGGGAGTTCCGCAGCCACTCCTGGCGCTGCCACCACGAAGCAGGTTCAGTAGCTAACAGGGCCTGGGACGCTGAGCCGTATCGCAAACTTTTCTGTGCGCCACTCAGTGAGGGAAGCCTGAGCTGCGGTGAGGGGCGGGATGACCTGGTGTTGGATTGAGCGGAGCTCCCAGCTTCAGGTAATGCTGAGCTCAGGCTCTCTGAGGCCTGCGGTGTCAGAAACGCCGGTGGAACCCATTCTCCGCCAACAACCCTCCTCCCAGCGCCATCAGCCCAAAAGTTTCTGAGGGAGTAATCTCCGAGTTAGGGTTAAGCCCTGCTTGAGCCTCATTTTCACTCCACTCCTTCACTTACTTACCATCAAGCACCATACCCCTAGCGATTTCACCCAGCGTTCTCTAAATGAACTTGGATATCTGGACCCAAGTCAGCAATGAGTTCATTCAGGTGATGACCTCGGCTTTGCTTTTCCGCTGGGGAGTTGAAGATCCCTGGGCAGGTGGAGTGACCTCTGGCTTCACGTCTATCCTCTTCCTCTGTCTCCCACAGTAGCTGCTATTCCCCGCCCTTGGCAGAGCAAACCTAACTTAAACTTTGTTTCCTTCTTGGTCCCCCTTGGAGTGGTAAACTGGCCCTCAGGGTCGGGGCCAGGAAGAAGGAAAATTGGGCTACTCAAAGGAAAAGGTGAGGAAAATTGAGTGGCATGACTCTCCAATTGGATTAGGGCAAAGGAATTACCAGTAGAATTACCAACAACCACAGGAGAAGAAATTAGCCAAATCTCTTAGTAAAGGTGTCCAGGGAGAGGTGAAGAAGGAAGGGTGTACATTAGGGGTGTCCCACTGTGGCTCTCCAGAATGCACGCTTTCAACTGACAGCAGTGGGTACAGGCCCTAGGTGTGCAGCAAGCTGGGAAGCCCAGAGGCCGAGAAGCTAAAGATGCCCTGGAGACTGGAGGAGCGCATCACCGGTCAGTGCGCCCCCTCCAGGAGCGGCCTCCCGGCCCTCTCGGCCTTAGGCGACAGGTGCAGCAGCTGTCTCTACTGCCCGCTGTGCCAGGGCGGCTGCCGAGCACTGGTGCGGAACCACTATCGGAACGAGTTTGCGCTTCTGTTTACAAAGCAATCCTGCCATCAAAAGAGGAACAAAATCACCACTTATCACACCCTGTCATAAAGTAATCTGCCCTGGAGGGAAACCCTTGTGGAGAACTGCGGGGTGTGTGTGTGTGTGTGTGTGTGTGTGTGTGTGTGTGTTGGGGGAGGGGGGGATGGAGGAAAGGGGGACTCTCCCAACTCTTATGCAGAGTAAATCGCTGGAACACGTGGTGTCCCAACCGGCCTGGAAAGACGGAGGGTACCGTGAGCTGTGGAGCTGGGGTGTGACACGGACGCCCGTCCAGGGCTGGGCCTGGGCCTGGAAGAGTGCAGAATGGCTCTCTTGGATCTTTGGAATGGGCACGTCTGCAGCCCCCCACTCCAATGTTTACTTTCCTAGCGTCTTCGAAGATGCACCCAAGGGCCCCCAAAATAGATCAGCAAAAAGTGTTGGTGGTGGGGGGAGTGAAAAAGCCGGTTCTTGAAGACTGTAAGCTTCCCTTTCGCATCTCAGCAACTGGAGTATGCAGGGAATTCCTGACCAGTGGAGGAGGGTTTTGCTGCCTCCAATCCCTTGTCTCCCCGCTCCCATGTTATGCACTTGTTCTTGGAGAGATGGAGGTTAAAGAAGCATCAAGCAGTTCTCACTGCAAATAAATGGTGCAGAAATAAGAGAGAGAGGATGAAAGCCTAGGAAGTTATAACTGATCCTGACCTGACCCAGCCACCGGGAGTTATCTCTTTCCAGGTCCTGCCTTGTGTAGAGTGAGGTGATAAATGCTTTAGGCAGCCAAATCCAAGCACAGCTGGGTGCCTGGCGGGGGTGGGGGGGATGGTCCTATGTGGTGCCTCTGCCTCTGGAGTTACCTTTAGGAAAGGTCAAGAGAACTATCCTCCCCTCCATGTCTGCTGAAAAGGGGCTATTTTGCTAGTCTTGGTATCAGTAATTCACCACTTAATATAACCAGGTTTTAGGTTTGTATATGAGCGATCCTGGACATCCAATACCATCCCCCCAGTTCCCCAGCGCCACTCCTGGACATTCTAGACACCAGCGAGGCTTCTTCTGCAGCCAGTCTTAATGTAGCAGATCCATTTTGGGGGAGTCTAGATGCAAGTGTGTGATCCAGCCTGAATTTGAGAATCTCAGTTTCTTTAACACCAGCTTGAAAATTCTGCAATCACTAGCCCTGAGAGATTACTTTGGTTCCTAATGGGATATCCTGAGTCAGGGTGGCTGAAAGAGCTACCAGTTTACCTTGTACATGGCAGGCAGAATTCTCAATGCTAACTTATCACTTGCACTTATTGAAGGCCTGGGGGAGATGGTTTCATCCTTCATAATTCCTGTATGGCTGATGCCAGTGGAGAGTCAATGTTTTGCTGTGTCACTGTGCAAAAAACAAACAAACAAAAAACCTGTAAGGTGAGGGATTGTACTTTTCAATGACTAGGGAGCTAGTTCCAAAGCTGGCACCATCGCCAAGAGCTAAATGGAAGAAGGTCCTTGCTCCTTCTCCAAAAAACCTTTCCTGGGGGTAATGGATGACTTAGGGCAGTGGCCTTCAAACTTTGCTGTGTATTAGAGTCAGCTGGAGGGTTGTAAAGTCGCGATGCCTGAGCGGCTCAACACAACAAAGAAATCAGAATATCTGGGAGTAAAACCTAGATTTGGGAACTATTTAGGGAAAGTCTGCCTCGATCTGTAGCAGAGTTTTGGGACTGACTTTCTAAACTGCAGCCACTCCTCATCTTTGGCCTTGTGAAAAACTTGAGACCCCGGCTTTATCAGTCCCCCTTTTGAAAAACAGGGCATGTCTCAGCCCTAGGTATGCAAAGCTAAACCTTTCAAACTGCTCTGCATTCGAATTAGCCAACTTAAGAACAAGTCCAACAGCACTGCTAAGCAAGAGCCTAAAAACTCATCGTTTCCCGACATCTCTTGGCGGCGTTGACCGTTTGCCCGGGACACTGGTTTAGAAGCACAGCATAGGATGTCTTTACATCTAAGAAATCAAGACAGCCTCTAGGTTAAAATAAAGTTTATTCTGGACTGGGCATAACTTCACTCCACCTCTGCGCTTCTTTTTCTCCAGTTCCCCCTCTCTGTCTTTTCCTTCCCCCCTTCCCAACTCCCAGCGCGCTACTTTAACGTCTCAGTCTCGTTCGCTAAGCCCATGCGCCTGGGACTTGTTTTTTGAATCTCAAGTCCGAAAAGCCAGGAATCCTCGATCATGGATTTCTTCCTGCTAAATTAGAGGGAGTGAAATTTCGCTCTCCTCTCCATCCTATTTCTCCATCCCAAACTCGCTAGATTAAGTTCGCTGACCAGGTGCGCACCCAATGGCAGCGCCTTGTCCAACATTTTCCCCACCAGAGAGGCAAGTGTCCTACATTTGTACATAAAGGTCCCTGAGTGGCTGGGTGGAGAGGCTCGTTTGTCTTTTCCTGGAGCGGGCCTCGGGGAGCTGCAGCAGCCCCAGCCTCAGGCACCACTGCCAGGCGAGCGCGCCTTGGGCTCGCAGCTCCGCACGCAGCTGGAGGCCTGGGCCGCTGACCCTCTGGCCACGTAGTCAACCCGAGGATGTGTGCCCCGGGGCTCGGCCTTGCCTCGGGTGAGGAGGCTGGTCACCATTCAGGGTGCAGGTGTCATGGCCTGGAAATGGCAATATCTGAGCAAACAGGTGGGCGTCGCTTCCCGGCGGTGCGGTGGCCGCTGGCTCGCAGAGCGCTCCAGCTTTCGGCGCCACAGCCGCCGCCCCTTTGCTCTGCGGACCCAGCCAGTTCCCAGGTGGCCCAGCTGGGTGGCTCCGAGGCCTGCCCCCTTGGGCTGCGGCGGGAGGCGGGGACTGCCGCGCTGAGTGTAGGGCGCCCCAGCCGGGCTGGCGGTTCCCGCTGCGCTCGGGCCTCTGCCGGGAGGGGGTTCTGGCGCCAAACCCGGGCGGGCAGGGGGGTGAAGAGCCGATTGAGTTTATTCCCATTCAGAATTTAGAGGCTGGTGGAGACAGAGAGTCTCCTAAATGGATGCAAGTCTCCTGAAAGTCTGGGCCGGAAGCCTCGAAACTTTCTGCCACGCAAAGCCGCAGCTAGTCGCCAGGGCTCGGTCCTGGTTCCCTTTGTGCAGGCCCGGAAGTGTCCGCCCGGTTTTCCCACTGCCTGGAGGGGCCCAGGGTCGCGGATAGACTCGGACAAGGCTCCGTTTACTTTCAGTTTGTCTTAGTTGACTAATGGCGGGACTGGTTTTAATGCGTGCTCTGAGATTTTCTCCAGGATTTGTCACTTTAATTTTGCAATACGAGGTAGGGCCGTGTTTTTTAAAGTGGAGACACTCTCTTTGCCTTTCCTGCCTTCCTGAAGGAAGCACATCCTCTTGATGTGCTTGACGGGACCTGCAGACTCCAGACTCCACTGCTTTTTCTCAAAACCACACACTTGAAAAGAATACACTTCGATTGCTGTTAAAACTTGTCAGATTTCCATGTTTTAATCGCTGGTAATGTCTTAATAGTGGAACCTTACCACTTTTGCACGTGTTGCTGAAAAGAGAGCTCTCCAGTAAAAGTGCTGTGCCCATGAGTCTTTTGAGGCTGTGCAAGGTTACTTATCAAGGATCTCAAAATGACAGGCAGGCTACCTCTGGATTTCCAATCACATGTTCAAAACTCAAAGATTCTCAGTCTGGAGAGGTTTTGTTTTGGTTTGGTTTGGTTTTAAAAGCTCATGCCTCCCCACCCCCCACCCCCAATAACACAATACTTAATTGTTTTATTAAATTGTGCCAGGCTCTGGAACCCTGGGAAGGCACTGTTCAAATGGTATTGTTTTTTCTGTATTTATGTCAACACAGGAAGTTGCATTAGAAACTTCAGTTGACAATTTAATAAGGCCTGATCAAGTATATGAGGTTTTTTTTAAAAAATTGACATAGCACATATCACTTCATTTGTTTTCAAACTCAAAATGTGCTCTTTCTGAATCTTACGATGTAAATTGTACAGTCTTTATGATTAGATAATTTTTGCTGTGATATTGTGAATACTAGAATTGTACAATTTTCCTTTGAAATGTGGTGCTGAGAAGAATAAAAATGAAGTTTTCTCTCTGGAAATGGCTGGAAACAAACGTCAAAACCTGATAGTTTACACACACAGTTCCCTTTCTGACTTGACTCACCCCTTTGAGAATTACTTTTTAAAACACCAAAGTTATAGGATACTAAGTTAATTGTGGTCTTTCTAATTCTGAAAAACTGGTTTTCATTTGCCTCAAGAACTTTTAAGGCAAAATTGTCTAAGATACTTCCTTGAACAAAGACTCAGACAAAAGCATTTGACTGCTTTTAATTTCTCAGCATTTTTACATTTTAAAACTATAGCTTGAATGAAACTCAAGTGTACTGAATAAAGAATAAGTACTTAAAAATTGTTTAAATACATATTTTCTCCTTTCATTGTTGGAGCATTCAAGCAAAGATTGTGTAAAATTCAGGTTAAGTAAAATGTAAAAAATATATATCCAGTTTACATTACATATTCTGTGTTCAAATACTTATACCAAAAAAAAAACCCTAAGATATTTACATCTTTAACATCTTTTTTTCCTTTACCTTTACTACTAGAAAGAGAAGCTAACAAAGGAAAGCCTCTTCAAAAAATGGGATTTCCTTGGCCTTAGCAGTTCTGGTGTGTTCCACCACCAACACTAGGTAGGAAAAATCTGACTTGTGATGTTGTGATTAAATAGCGGCCTGGCTCAAACTGCCCAAAGAGAGAGAATAAACTATGAGTTCCACAGTTTTATCTTGAGGAAGAAACTAGCAGAAACACAGAATTTTAGAGCCTTAGAGCTCTCATTACAAAACGCCCCTCACTATAAAGTGGCATATACTGAACGCAGCTTAGGTGTGTGTACTGAGCCCAGTACAAATGTATATACTGAGCCCAGAGCTATTCAGCTCGTTGGTGGTGGGGGTGGTTAGGATTAGATGACAACACCTCTTCTCGAATGAGTTAGTCTATGATGCTGTGTCTTAGATTGTGCTCAGGATTAAAAACCCGATTAAAAGACGTTTCTGACTGAAGAATGTTCTTAAACCTTAGCATCCAATCTGCTTTAAACAGGTTGCAGTTAAACATAATGCTACGTGTTCATTGTTAATTGCAGACAGGAAATGTCCAGTGTTGATAGAAATTACCTCTAAAGTCTTGATTCTGGAAGAAGCTAGAGAAATGGCTCTTGGATTTCTAATACTGGCATTTCTTTGGTGACTGTTTCCCATGAATTACCTTAACTTGCACTGAAAGCCACAAGAAAACCAAAAAATGCAAACTGCAAGCCTGAATATGCCTACAGATTACCTGTGTCTTTAATGTGTCTTGAGAATTTGGATACATGCTTGATATTTTGTGGCAACAAAATACTAGTGCCAGGCGTGTATACCTATGTAACAAACCTGCACGTTCTGCACATGTATCCCAGAACATAAAGTATAATTTTAAAAAATTCAAAAATAAATAAATAAAATTTAAAGACTCAAAAAAAAAATACTAGTGCCAGGACTCCACTGTTAGTATCACTTTTTGTATTTTAGTATTTAGTATTATCATTTTATCTTTCAATACTTTAGTGAAGCTTCTACGGTATTGTTCTGCCTTTTCAAATCAACAGGTGATAGTAGGAAAGCAGGAATAATCTCCCAGGAATCATTATTTTATTGAGAGTTATTAGGGAGTAATAAGAAACTTGACAATAAGAGTGGAAACATTAAATCAAGGTGGGGGAAAAAAAGAAGTATCTATCTAAAGAAAATGTTTTATTCATCAATAATCATAACAATGGAAATGGATTATGAAAACAGCTAAAAGAAATCTTCACCAGTAAGTTTGACTATATTTATTCCAGTCTCTGTGACACCAAATCTCATGATTTTCTTTCTTTTTTTTTTTTTTTTTTTGAGACGGAGTCTCGCTCTGTCACCCAGGCTGGGGTGTAGTGGTGCAATCTCGGCTCACTGCAAGCTCTGCCTCCCGGGTTCACGCCATTCTCCTGCCTCAGCCTCTCTGAGTAGCTGGGACTACAGGCGCCCGCCACCACGCCTGGCTAATTTTTTGTATTTTTAGTAGAGACGGGGTTTCACCGTGGTCTCGATCTCCTGACCTCGTGATCCGCCCACCTCGGCCTCCCAAAGTGCTGGGATTACAAGCGTGAGCCACCGCGCCCGGCCCAATCTCATGATTTTCTAAAAAGAAGATGTGACTCAAAATTAGCAAACACTGCAAAGAAGACACACGTGCTGTTTATGAGTGCTTTTAAGTCTCTTAGCAGAGGCACATTTGGAAGCTAAATTGAATCACAGTGACTGAAACTTTTTCTGAAATCCCCAATCCGATGTTGAAGCACATGGCTCAGAAACAATCTCAATGTCATCAAATAACTAAACCACAAAAAAGAAAAAGAAGCTCTCAAATATCCCTTTCCCAAACGTTTCTCACATATATACACATATGTAGACAGTAGAGGCTAGAACTGGAATTTTTTTTCCCTAAACTGTTGCTGCCCCCACGTGTCCCTTTAGAAAACTGAGTGTTAAAGCTAAATCATGTTCATTAGCACCTTCTATACAGCATTCACAGGTTAGGTACGCTTAAGTAGGATCACAGAAACAGCCTAGTGTTGGTAGAAAGCACCAGAGACAGGGCGGGGAAGCAGGGAGGAAAGAAGCTGACTTTTGCCACAGACTCGTGGGGTAATCCCCAGTAATTACATAAGGTCCATGTGTCCTTGTCTCTTCAAACTTGAAATGGGTAGCAGGCTGGTGGGACGGGACGAGTGGCCAGATTTTCACTAAGGTTCCATCTAGCTCTAATATTTGATCACTCTCACTGAGGATGATAAAAGAGAAGTAGGGAAATCCAGTTATCCCCTTTCTGGCCAAGTTGTCACTTTGGAGGTGTGGCCAAAAACTCATGAATGAACTTCTGTTTCATCACTCGAATCCATTACCTTGGCTCTCTGTCATCTTGATAAACTTGCTTCCCAATGTCTGAGTGGCTCTGAGCCTAAGGAGACAAGAAGGAATTTGTTTTCTTTAATATCCAACAATTATACATTATACAGTATCCTGCTCATGACTACAAAAATGAAAATCATCTTCCACGTTTATAGTATGTATCAGTAGCAGGTGCCTCAACACCTCAACAGCTCTGACTAGTTTTTTTTTTTTTTTTTGAGACAGAGTCTCACTCTGTCACCCAGGGTGGAGTGCAGTGGCACAATCTCGGCTCACTGCAACCCCCGCCTCCTGGGTTGAAGCAAGTCTCCGGCCTCAGTTGGGACTACAGACACATGCCACCACACTCGGCTAATTTTTGTATTTTTAGTAAATACAGGGTCATCATGTTGGCCAGGCTGGTCTCGAACTCCTGGCCTCAAGTGATCCACCTGCCTTGGCCTCTCACAATGCTGAGATTATAGACGTGAGCCACCTCGCCTGGCCACTAGTTCTTAAATCTCCACAATACCATGATCGGCATGGCAAAGCCATTCTCTCCCTATTCTAATTTTGTTCAATTCTCAGGCAACCACGTGTTTAAAGAAAGGCTGGGTCCCTCCCTTGCCCAAGGGGGTGAATTTTGATTCATCTAAGAGAGATATTAGTTTTATCCTGATCGCCATCTATGAAGACATGTAACTTAAAAATTCAAAGCCCCAAAGGCAGGAAATGCAACCTTTTAGGTTAACTAGGTGGATTTTCAAACATTTTCTCCATTACCAGATGGCCTAATATTTAACTGAATAGAAAACAAATTTATAGTGTGAAAAATATTTGTGTATTCCTACCTAAATCATGAACCCATTATTTACCTTCTCTCTGTGCACCAAGAAACCAAAGACATTTAATGGGCATGATAACCAACGATAATCAGAAGTATCTAGGGAGAGCCAGAGGGGATGTGATCTTAGAACAGGCTTTAGAGTGACAGACTGGAAGTCATTGTCCTTAGAGCTATAGTTCAGTTTGGTGGAAGAGCAAAGTGCCAGGACTATTTCAGGCCCATTCTTCATTCTCAGGGTTTTGTCATTTCTGCAATGATTCTCAAATGACAGTCTCTATTCCCATGCTGCACCCATATTTTCCCAAAGCTGATTAATTTAACTACAATATATGCCCTTCTCAAAAACTGCTAATGTAACAGGTAGGAAACACTCAATATTCGGGAATCCTGATGAGTTTCCTGAGTAGCATGCGACTGGAATGGGAAGAACAGGAAGCTAGTATTAGCCTAGCCACAGGCTGGCTGTTATGTCCTTGGGCAAGTTTCATCTTGTCTCTGTGTTGCATTTCCTGACCTGTAATGCAAGAGTATCAGTCCCAACCATCTCTGAGGCCCTTTCCAGCTCTCAGAGACTCTGGAATCAGATTCATACATCTCTCAGCTGAGTTTCCAAACAACACAGCCTGGAAACAACGATTGTAAAAATAAAATATACAACTACGAAAGCAGTCACAAGACTAGAAAACATCGTCACATGTCTTCTGTCACTGGTAACAAAATAGTTGCATACATATGCGAGTCGGTCCTATTTATTATTATGATTTTTTTAGAGACAGGGTCTTGCTCTGTCGCCTAGGCTGGAGTGCAGTCACAGCTCACTGCAGTCTTGAACTCCTGTGCTCAAATGATCCTCCTGCCTCAGCTTCCCAAGTAGCTGGGACCACCGGTGAACATTGCCACACCTGGCTAATTTTTTATTCTTATTTTTATTAGAGAAGAGTTCTCCCTTTGTTGCCCAGGCTGGTCTCAAACTCCTGGTTTCAAGTAATCCTCCTGCCTCAGCCTCCCAAAGTGTTGGGATTACAAGCATGAGCCACTATGCCCGGCCAAGTCAGTCCTATTTTAGATTCATCATTATTCATTAGAAAAAGTACTTTCACTTATTTGTATCTCACCCTAACTTATAAAATCCAAAGAACGTTTGCCTGACATGAAGATAATATGCCACTTAATCATGTTATTGACTTCACTTAAGTGGGCTACACAAATAATGCCAATAATATTCAGTAATATCATAAAAATTATGACATTTTTCTAAGGGAACTGAGTCATACAGGCCTTGAATGATTATATATAATAATCTTTTTTTCTTTTTTTTTTTTTTTGGACACGGAGTTTTGCTCTTGTCGCCCAGGCTGGAGTGCAGTGGTGCAATCTCGGCTCACTGCAACCTCTACATCCCAGGTTCGAGTGATTCTCCTGCCTCATCCTCCCGAGTAGCTGGGATTGCAGGAATGCACCACCATGCCTGGCTAATTTTTTGTATTATTAGTACACACAGGGTTTCACCATGTTGGCCAGGCTGGTCTTGAGCTCCTGACCTCAGGTGATCCACCCGCCTCAGCCTCCCAAAGTGCTGGGATTACAGGCCTGAGCCACCGTGCCCAGCAATAATCTTTATAGTCAAGTTTGCTTTGTGTTTTTTTTTCTTAAAAAAAACAACAACAGAATTAGTTGTTTTGTCTTTTGTTTCATTTTGGAGGCAGAATCTCACTATGTTGCCCAGGCTTATTTTGAACCATTGGCCTCAAGCAGTCCTCCCAGCTCTGCCAAGTTTTAGATACCTGGACTTGGAAAACCACGAGAAGTTGGCCAGCCCTTCCTTTTGCCTTTATGCAGAGCAATGGTAAACATCAGCAGCAAATTTAGAATCAATCTTATTTTCCAATGTCACCAGAGATTTGATTGTTTTGCTTATATGGCTTATGGCAATACTTACCTCTGATGTCTGATTTTTTAAAAAAATTTCATCTAATCCTTTGTGCAATGGTTTACATCTAATTTTTCTTGTCCTGAGATGTAGACAGCTATTAAGAACTGATCTTTGCACAGTGAATTTTTCCTATTCTTAAGTCATTATCCTTAGGTGAGGCAACATGGTGCCATTCAGTTATTCAGCAAATTCTCACATCTTCCATGTGCCATGCATTGTTACAGGTTTTGAGCCTAGAACCATGAAAACAAAAGACAAAAATCTCTGCCCTTGTGGACTTTGTATTCCAGAGGAGAGAAAATAAACAAGGTAAGTAAAATATATAGTACGGTAGATAATGAATGGTATGGGCTGAAGGAAAAACATAAACAAAGACGTTAGGTAGTACTGAGAGGGAGGGTGGTTTGCAGTTGAGATAAGGATGTCTCCAAGGATATGGTGGCATCTTCATTACCAGAGAAACATTCCAGGCAGAGAAACCAGTGAGTGCAAAGGCCCTGAGGCAGAAGCATGGCTGGCTTGTGTGGTAGGCATGAGTGAGCTAAGGACAGAGGAGCAACAGAGGAGGCCAAAGAGAAATTGAGAATTGAAGGGAGTTGGGGGATGGAGCTGTTGGCACTGAAGGGAGACATTATAAAGACCTTAGCTTGGCTGGGCACTGTGGCTCATGCCTGTAATCCCAGCACATTGGGAAGCTGAGGCAGGTGGATCACCTGAGGTCAGGATTTCGAGACCAGCCTGGCCAACATGGGGAAACCCCATCTCTACTAAAAATACAAAAATTAGCCGGGCGTGGTGGCGTGCGCCTGTAATCCCAGCTACTTTGGAAGCTGAGGCAGGAGAATCGCCTGAACCAGGGAAGTGGAGGTTGCAGTGAGCCGAGATCACACCATTGCACTGCAGTCTGGGCAACAAGAGTGAAACTCCATCTCAAAAAAAAAAAAAAAAAAAAAAATGGCCTTAGCTTTTCCTCTGAGTGAGAGCAGAGACTTTGGAGGGGCTTGAGTCAAGCAATGGCGCGATCTGCTTCGTATCTTAACAGAGTCATCTTGGCTGCTCAGGGGAGGGGGACAAGTGTGGAGGCAGCAAAGCCAGTTTGGACGCTGTGGCCAACAACCATAAGCACGGCTGAGGTCACCTAGGGAGTGCTTGTGGATGAACAGGGAAGAGGCCCAAGACTGGACGTGGAGTTCTCCAATGTTTAGAGTCAGGGAAATGAAGGACACCAACAAAGCTCACCTAAGAGAGGAGCAGCCGAAGAAGGAGGGGAACCGCTGAGCATGGACTCTGGAAGCCACAGCTCCAGGAAGAGGAAGTGAACAGCTCTGTCAAACGCTGCTGCTGGGTGGAGCTCCCTGAAGACCCTTGAAGACACCTGAAGAGAGTGAACCCTTGGTTTTGGCCATGTAGAGGTCAGTGGGTGTGCTGGAAAACCTGCAGGGAGGTTAGAATCAGGGAGCTCTACCGTTTTAGCCAAACTCACTACATAAAACCTAGGCACTACTAAGCAATTTACTCACCCCTTTGATCCTCAGCGGTCTCATTAGTAACACAGATGGAATGATTCTTACCTCAGGCTGGTGAGCTCTTAAAGAGACAATGTTAGGAAAGAGCCTGTATTCATTTGCTAGGATGGCCTTAACAAAACGTCACCGACTTTAATCACAAACATTTATTTTCTCACGGTTCCGGAGGCTGGAAGTCCAAGATTGAGCTGCTGTGAGGGTTGGTTTCTGGTGAGGCCTTTCTTCCTAGCTCGTAGACAGCCACCTTCTCTCTGTGTCCTCACATAGCCTTTCTTTCGTGTCCATGCTGAGAGAGAGGACTCCCTGGGGACTCTCCCCCTTCTTGTAAGGACACCAGTCCTATCAGACTGGGGCCCCATTCTTATGACCTCATTTAATTTAATTATGTCCGTAAAGGCCCCGGCTTCAAACATAGTCACATTGAGGATTATGGCTTCATAATCCTGTGACTCTGGGGAGAGGACACATTTCAGTCCATAACAAAGCCCTTAGTGTGTTTTAGTGCTCAAAACTGTTCATTCATACCTCAGTTACTCCATTATTATTGCCTACGATATTACTACTTAAGGGTTTTTGTTATTTTTTACAATATAGAGCACAACATATAATAAACTACACATACAAATTCTCCTTGAGAAATTACAGAAAATATATCTATTGCGTCTAACAAGGTTTAATTAGCATCTTGAAAAGAACCTAAGTTTTTCAGGAAAAAGTTGGCCAATACTGCCATCTGTTGGAATTTTGGTCAAAGCTCATGTGTTGGACTTCATTCTTTGTCAATATCTTTTTCTTTCTTTCCTTTCTTCTTTCTTTCTTTCTTTCTTTCTTTCTTTCTTTCTTTCTTTCTTTCTTTCTTTCATTTATTTCTTTATTTCTTTTTCTTTCTTCCCCTCTCTCTCTCTCTCCCTCCCTCCCTCTCTCTCTCTTTCTTCTTTCCTTTTTTCATGGAGCCTTGCTCTGTTACCCAGGCTGGGGTGCGGTGGCGCGATCTGGGCTCACTGCAACCTCCGCTTCCTAGGTTCAAGCGATTCTCTTGCCTCGGCCTCCTGAGTAGCTGGAATTACAGGCATGCGCCACCACACCCGGCTAATTTTTGTACTTTTAGTAGAGACAGAGTTTCACCATGTTGGTCAGGCTGGTTTCGAACTCCTGACCTCTTGATCCGCCTACCTTGGCCTCCCAAAGTGCTGGAATTACAGGCGTGAGCCACCGCGCCCGGCCCTTTGTCAACATCTTATATGTTGGTGTGATTATTTTCTTCCCTAATAAGTGTAAAATTGGATGATTTTGTTTTCAATTTAATCCTACAGTAAGTATTCTAAGAAATACACAAAGATTCTACTATGACAGAATGAGTCTCTTCTACTTCCGACATTCATTCTAAATTTCACAAATGCAAGTTGTGGAAAGAGAGACATGGATGGAAAAATTTCTACTTTTGGAGACAAATTCTCATTCGCATTAGTTTTATTTTTATTTCTCAATTGTAAGTTATTTGGCGTTCTGGCTCACCTAATCCATGAACCAAGAGGGTTACTTTCGGAAGCCTACTAGTGGAAAATGAAAGTTTCAGATCTGAAGCTAGCAAACGCTCACTTGCTGATCATGAGGAACAAGTTCTATTATAATAGAGTTGGTTAGAAGGCTATGCAGCAAGAAAAAGGTGCTCAGCTTTATGAAAGAAGCGCAACAGACATTGGAATGTGGTAGCCTTGATGATGCTGTTGTTAGGAGACTCCATAGGAATTCTTTTTTTTTTTTTGAGACCGAATCTCGCTTTACCGCCCAAGCTGGAGTGCAGTGGCGCGATCTCGGCTCACTGCAAGCTCCCCCGCCCGGGTTCGTGCCATTCTCCTGCCTCAGCCTCCCGAGTAGCTGGGACTACAGGCACCCACCGCCATTCCCAGCTAATTTTTTGTATTTTTAGTACAGACAGAGTTTCACCGTGTTAGCCAGGATGGTCTCGATCTCCTGACCTCGTGATCCACCCGACTTGGCCTCCCAAAGTGCCGGGATTACAGGCGTGAGCCACCGTGCCCGGCCCCAATAGGCATTCTTTTACTTTAATGGGAGTAGTGTAATATGGTATAGCTTCTATGTGAAATCTGTCCAAAGAAATATGAGCATGCCTTTGAACCTAGCGATTCCACTTGTTGGAATTTATCCTACAGATGGAGTTGCAAGTGTGTGAAATGATGGGTTTATATATCGTGCCTTTTTTTATAATAGCAAAGACTGGAAACAATCTAAATGCTATCAATAAGACACGTTTAAATAAATAATGATTCAGTCGTATAAAGGAATAACATTCAGTCAATACAAGGAATGAGGCAGTTCTCTATGTACTCTGCAGATTCATTTCCAAGACATATTGTTAAGGAGGAAAGCAAGGCGTAGTGCACTATGTATGGTATACACATCTGTTAAGAATTGTATTTTACTGTATTATACCATACCTTATATCTGTAATAGAACATATCTCATCTATATTTTGTAATTCATTTTTATAAAACTGCCTGTAAATAGAAAAATTTTATCTCTTTCATGTCTGCAGCTTCTACGTTTATGTCCCCTCTTACTTTCTTTTTTTTTTTTTTTTTGGAGAGACAGTGTCTCACTATGTTGCCTAGACCAGTTTAAAACTCCTGGGCTCAAGCGATCCTTCTGCTTCAGCCTCCCAAAGCGTTGGAACTACAAGTGTGAGCCAGCACGCCTGGCCCCTCTTACATTTTTTTTTTTTTTTTTTGAGGCAGAGTCTCTCTCTGTGGCCCAGGCTGGAGTGCAGTGGCTTGATCTTGGCTCACTGCAACCTCTGCCTCCTGGGTTCAAGCCATTCTCCTGCCTCAGCTTCCTGAGTAGCTGGGACTACAGGCATGTGCCACCATGCCCAGCTAATTTTTTTTTGTAATTTTAGTAGAGATGGGTTTTCGCCAGGTTGGCCAGGCTGGCCTTGAACTCCTGACCTCAAGTGATCCTCCTGCCTTGGCCTCCCAAAATACTGGGACTACAGGCATGAGCCACCACGCCCAACCCCCTCTTACATTCTTAATATAGTTTATTTGTGTCCTTTCTTTTTTGCTTTTCCACTCTTGCTCACAGGTTTTTCAACTGTATTAGGCTTTTTAAAGAATTACTTGTCTTTGTAATGCTCTATATTATAAATTTTAGTTGTATTTATTTACTTCTGCTCTTCAATTTATTTTTCATTTTTGTTTTTTTGTATTTCTTTTGCTGTTGTTTTCTAATTCTAATTTGGATGACTAGCTAATTTTAAACAATTTTTTCCCACTTCTTAAATGTCAGCATTTCTAGGCTTTCGCGCTATACATTTCACTCAAAATAGATTTTGTGAAATGCCACAATATTTGATATGTGGCATTTTCACAACTGTCCATTCAAAATGTTTCCTAGTTTTCAGTGTGACTTATTTTTTAATCCATGGCTTTAAAGTGTATATTTTAAAATTTCCAAATATATCATTTGTTTTGACTATTACATTTTTCATTAAGGTATAACTGACAAATAAAAATTACATATGTTTAAAAAGAGAATTGTATTTTGCTGCAAGTAACATCGAGCTTGTTATGGTGTTTAAGCTGGTTCAGCTGCTAAAAAACAACAACAACAACAACAATAACAAAATAGGTATAGACAGGGCCATGGCTTATAAGGGAACGCCATCATTCTCAGGACCTAATTTCCTCCATCTTGTTGCTCTGCCATCCCAAGTGGGCTGCTTCACGGTCCAAGAAGGCTGCTTAAGCTCCAGTCATCAAGTCCACATCCCAGCCAGCAGAAAGGCAAAAGATCTGACAAATGTTACATTGTAGTATCTTCTACTCCAGTATCTAAAACTTAGTTACATAGCCTACATTATTAGTTAACAGAATGGCTGAGAAATGCAGTTTTTTGCTGGACAGCAATGAGTAGCTTCAAATACATTTGGACGGCTGTTATAAAAAGAGTGAGGAGATCAGACGCAGTGGCTCACGCCTGTAATCCCATCACTTTGAGAGGCCAAGGTGAAAGGATCCCTTAGGCCCAGGAGTTTGAGACCAGTCTGGGCAACATGGTGAAACTCTGTCTCTACAAAAATTTAAAAATTAGCCAGGTGGTGCGTACCTGTAGTCCCAGCTACTCAGGAGGCTGAGGCAAGAGGTCAAGGCTGTGCTGAGCCATTGTTCATGCCACTGCACTCCAGCCTGGGTGACAGAGCAAAACTCCATATCAAAAAAGAAAAGAAAAAGAAAGAAAGTGGGAGAACGGATGTTGAGACAGGCAACTTGCTGTCTCTTTCATAGTATGCTAACATTTATGTGATGAGGGGAATATATAATATGTATGTGTTAAGAAAAGTTTGGGATGTCTAGAAATACACAGGTACCTAGTAACAGTATGTATAGGTGTCTTTGGGAAGATCTGATGACTAGGGGAAAGGGGAGGAACAGAGACAAGCTTTGCAACTTACTATGTTGCCTTTTGAATTTTATATTATGGCCATGTATTTTTTAAAGAAAAAAAATTACATGCAAAAACTAGCATTTGATGTTAAGATTTTCCAGCTGGATCTACTTTGTAGCTAAAAGTTTCCCTCCCCTGCAGCTTGAATATATACCACTAAAAGATATATATATCTTTTATATATATATATATATACACATATACATATACACACACACAACTATATGTATATATACAACAAATATATATAATTAAAAGTTATATATATTCAGGATGTACAATGCAATGTTTTGATATATGTCTATCTTGTGAGGTGAGATACCATAATCAAGCTAATTCACACATCCATCACCTCACACAGTTACCATTTGTATGTGTGTGTGGTGAGAACGTTTAAGCTTTTTTTTGAGATGGAGTCTTGTTCTGTCTCCCAAGCTGGAGTGCAATGGTGCAATCTCGGCTCACTGCAAACTCCACCTCCCAGGTTCAAGCGATTCTTCTGCCTCAGCCTCCCGAGTAGCTGGGATTAAAGGTGTGCACCACCACGCCTAGCTAATTTTTATATTTTTAGTAGAGACAGGATTTTGCCATGTTGGCCAGGCTGGTCTCAAACTCGTGACCTCAGGTAATCCGCCCGTCTTGGCCTCCCAAAGTACTAGGACTACAGGGATGAGCCACTGCACCTGGTCACATTTAAGCTTTTTAACTAAAAGTTTCTTGGGAGAATAAAGTGGAGGGCAGTAAAATCCCTCTAGTGGAAGAAAAGACCTGGACAATATGAGCTGTGTTCATTACGATCACTGGGAATACGAGTTTCACCCTTCACATGATTATATGGTAAGAACATGTTTCTCAGCTGAGACAAGATTTCAGGAAAGTTTGCAAGAACCGAGAGAAAATGGAAGAAAATGAAATATTTGTTCTTCAGACTCACCAATTTTATTATATGCCTGAACTCTGTCACTTATGTCAATAAATTTACAAATGCAAAATACACATTTAATTCCAGCGTGGTAGCACACACCTGCAGTCCTAGATACTCAGGAGGGTGAGTAGCTAGGACTACAGGCGTGTGCTACCACGCTTGAACTCAGGAGTTCAAGGCCAGCCTGGACAACACAGGGAGACCCTCTCTCTAAATACACACACACACACACACACACACACACACACACACACACACACACAGACACACACACGCAAACATTGAAATCAGATGTCCTGGACAAAATGCTCAAATCAGCTGAACACTTTGGAATGCTTAACTTTTCTTTCCTGCAAGAGGAAGACTGGGAGGTTGAGAGGTGTGCCCAGGGTGTCAGCTCAGTGCCTGGTAGAGGCAGGTCACATGAGCTTTGAGCCCCGGCCTGTGGGTTGTGTTGTGCTTGGACTGGCCTATTACGCCATCTGCTTGCTTCTGCCTGAAATTCCTGTAACGCAAGATAAAACCTCATTCTGCAATTTACTGATAAACCTTATAAAATCTGAGGCTAAGGATTTTGAAACGGGCTTGTGAAATGGCAAACCCTAGAAAGCCAGAGAGCTGGCATGCGGCAATTCAGCAGTGGCTGCAGGAACTAGAAGGAAAGGGAGTGAGGAGAGAGGGTGCAAGCTGGAATGTGATCACAGGGGTGGGGGACCTCTGGATTATGGGGGAATGACAGGCAGCTTGAGGCCCTGAGATGAAAGACACTCCCTTTAAGAAAAACGTCTGTGACTCAGAGCCACAAGGCGTGTCAGGAGAAAGTTCTGATGAAACTGCATTCCATTCCTGGAGGAATACCCATTGCCATTGAAGTACAAATTCTAAAATGATGTAGGATTAATAATTAAGGCAACACTATTAGTGGATGGTGGCCCAGGGAGCTTTCCCTAGCTTCGTTAATTTTCTTCTCTCCACAGCTTACATAAGCAAATATTCACCCAAAGAGTAGAGAATGTTGAGACATTTAGCATTATGTATTAGTCTGTTCTCATAGTGCTATAAAAAAAAATACCTGAGACTGGGTAATTTATGAAGAGAAGTTTAATTGACTCAGTTCTGTAGGCTGTACAGGAAGCACGGCTGGGGAGGCCTCAGGACACTTACAGTCATGGCACAGGCAAAGGGGAAGCAAGCACATCTTCACAGGGCAACAGGAGAGAGAGTGAAGCGGAAAGTGCTACACACTTTTAAACCACCAGATCTCATGAGAACTCACTCACTATCATGAGGACAGCAAGGGGGAAATTCTCCACCACGAGCCAATCACCTCCCACCAGGTCCCTCCCCCAACATTAGGAATTACAATTTGCATGAGATTTGTGTGGGGACACGGAGCCAAACCATATCACATTGGTCAACCTATATAGTAATGTTTATCTTAATCAAAATGTATACTAAGTTAGTGTTTTATCAATTTAAAAATACATCTTGAAAAGGATTTTGCAATTTACTTTTTTTTTTTTTTTTGAGACAGAGTCTCACTCTTGTCCCCCAGGCTGGAGTGTAGTAGCGCGATCTTGGCTCACTGCAATCTCTGCCTCCCAGGTTCAAGCAATTCTCCTGCCTCAGCCTCCTGAGTAGCTGGGATTACAGGTGCCTGCCACTACACCCGGCTAATTTTTTTGTATTTTTAGTAGAGACAGGGTTTCGCCATGTTGGCCAGGCTGGTTTCAAACTCTTGACCTCAAGTGATCTGCCTACCTCAGCTTCACAGAGTGCTAGGATTACAGACGTGAGCTACCATGCCCAGCCTGCAATTTCTTATAAAACTAAACGTATACAGTCGTCCATCAGTATCTGCAGGGGACTGGTTCCAGGTCCCCCTGCAAATACCAAAATCACAGATGCACAGGAAGCTGATATAAAACAGCGTAGTATTTACATATAACCCACACACATCCTCCTGTATACTTTAAATCATCTCTAGATTACTTTTAATACCTAGTACAAGGTAAAGACTATGTAAACAGTTGTTATACTGTATTTAAACAAATAATTTCCACTTTTATTTTAGATTCAGGTGGTACATATACAGGTTTGTTATATAAGTGTATCGCATGATGCTGAGGTTTGGAGTTCAATTGATCCCATTACTCAGATAGTGAGCATAATTATACTGTATACAGTTTAGGAAATAATAACAAGAAAAAAGTTTATACATGTTCCATACAGACATGATCATCCTTTCCCCCACCCCTTGATTTTTTTATTGAATTAATGAATATTTGCTGAGTCCATGAATGTGGAACCCACGGATATGGAAGGCTGACTGCACCTACATTATGACCTGGCAATTCCACACCTAGGTTACTCACCCAGGAGAAATAAAAGCATATGTCCTCAAAGAGGCTTGTTCAAAAATGTCCATAGCTTTATTCATAAATAACTGAAAGCTGAAAACAACCAATAGGAGATCGAATAAACTAACTGTAGTAAATTCAGACAATGAAATACTACACAATAAAAAAGGGAGAAACCGGCTGGGCGTGGTAGCTCACACCTGTAATCCCAGCACATTGGGAGGCCGAGGTGGGTGGATCACCGGGGTCAAGAGTTCGAGACCAGCCTGGCCAACGTGGTGAAACCCCGTCTCTACTAAAAATACAAAAATCAGTCCGGTGTGGTGGCATGCACCTGCAATCCCCGCTACTCGAAAGGCTGAGGCAGGAGAATCGGCTTGAATCCGGGAGGCGGAGGTTGCAGTGAGCTGAGATTGTGCCACTGCACTCCAGCCTGGGTGACTCTGTCTCAAAAAAAAGGGGGGGGGCGTGGGGGGAGGAACCATTGATACATACAACATCATGATGAATTCCAAAAATGCTGTACTGAATGGAAGAAGCCTTACACAAGAAAGCACATACTGTTTATATATATATCATCCTAGAACAAGCAAAACTAATCTATGGACTAATCTAAGGTGGGGGCAGGGGAATCCAGAGAAAGGGTTACCTTTGGGTGTTGGGCCATGGGGTTGGGGACCAGCTGTGCAGGGGAGCTTTCAGGGCAATCTTAATGTACTGGATCTTGCCGGGGTTTGCCTTGCTCGTATACATGGCCTTCCTTGCAACTTGCTGAATGGCACACTTATAAACTGTGCATTTATTGTGTTTAAATTCTACCTCAAAAGAGAAAGAAATCAACCAATATTGAACTCTAATAAAATATATGCATGTTGGAATATATGGGGAGAAGTGTATTGCTGACTGCAACATACTTAGAAATGCATTAAAAAGACAAGATGCTTTGGGAGGCCAAGGCGGGTGGATCACCTGAGGTCAGGAGTTCAATACCAGGCTGGCCAACATGATGTGACCCCGTCTCTACTAAAAATACAAAAATTAGACGGGCATGGTGGTGCACACCTGTAATCCCAGCTACTCAAAAGGCTGAGGCAGGAGAATCACTTGAGCCTGGGAGGCAGAGGTTGCAGTGAGCCGAGATCACACCACTGTACTCCAGCCTGGGCAACAGAGTGAGAATCCATCTCAAAAAAAAAAAAAGACAAGATGGACTGGTGGGTGGGTAAACAAACAGCTGGATAAATGGATAAATAGTAAATGAAGTACAGAAGAATGTTTATTGTTGAATCTAGCTGGTGAGCATATGAGTGTTCACTGTACAGTTTCTTCAATTCTGAGATATGCTTAAAAGGTTTTATGATAAAGTGTTGAAAAAAATTGATCTTGAATTAGAATTAGGAGTTCTAACAAAGAGCTTGTGCTATAACTTACATATTTCTGTAGGAGGTATTCCCATGAGGTTGGGGCAGTGGGAAGGGAGAGAAGTTGCAAGGAGAAAAATCTGTCAGTAATGGAAAGCTCTTTTATTGTGTTTGTTTCCCAAACACTGGCATATCACAGAGCTTCAACAAAAGCTTTTTGAATGAATGAAATGCATAAGACATTCCTCAACCAATGACTGCAGAAACTGTAAAGGAATGATTCTGACATGAATATTACAGAAAACCCCGTGAGGGTATATACTTAGGCCAAAGAATAAACAAGTGTCTGAAATTATCAGACTTTAATACTCATTCCAGTGAATGTTTCTAAAGGACCAAAGGGATGAAAAAGAGAAATCTAAAGTCATATCTAAGACTAGCTTTTTGACTTGACACGTGACTCAGCCACCTTTGTATTACCACTGCCATCTTTGAATTAACACTGGAGAACTATCTAGAAGAACAATTGTGTTTTTCTCAGAGGATGGAGGAAACGAGCATGACTCTTACCCAAAATGCATTACTTCTCAAAAACTTGAAGGGCTATTATCTTTTATAGGTTTTTGTTTTTGTTTTTGAGATGGAGTCTCGCCCTGTTGCCCAGGCTGGAGTGCAATGGTGCCATCTCGGTTCACTGCAACCTCCGCTTCCCGGGTTCAAGCGATTCTTCTGCCTCAGCGTCCCGAGTAGCTGGGACTACAGGCGCGTGCCACCATGCCCAGCTAATCTTTTTTTTAGTTTTTGAAAATTTCTTTTACCTGTAGTACATGCAGACCCTGTCTCCATTGATTTTCCTTGGCCTTTTTTTTGACAATCTTGCTCCGTTGCCAAGGCTGGAGTGCGGTAGCCTGAACTTGGCTCACTGCAACCTCCGCTTCCCAGGTTCAAGCGATTCTCGTGCCTCAGCCACCCGAGTAGCTGGGACTACAAATGTGCGCCACCATGCCTGGCTAACTTTTGTATTTTTAGTAAAGACGGGGTTTCACCATATTGACCAGGCTGGTCTTGAACTCCTGACCTCATGATCCGCCTGCCTCGGCCTCCCAAAGTGCTGGGATTACGGGCATGAGCCACCCTCACCTGGCCTCTTTTATAGGTTTCTATGTAAGTAACATGAAGACTCTGCCAAGCAGTTAAAGCTCTTTAATTGTTCACCATTCTGGGCACTTAGGGTTATGTTCTTTCTTGGTTTTGGAATAGCTTATGCTTGCCTTTTTAATAACAGAGTAGAATTCTACTGTGTAAGAGATCCTGGGCCGGGTGCAGTGGCTCACGCCTGTGATCCCAGCACCTTGGGAGGCCGAGGCGGGCGGATCACGAGGTCAGGAGTTCAAGACCAGCCTGGTCAATATGGTGAAACCTCATCTCTACTAAAAATGCAAAAAATTAGCCAGGCATGGTGGCGCATGCCTGTAATCCCAGCTACTTGGGAGGCTGAGGCAGGAGCATCGCTTGAACCTGGGAGGCAGAGGTTGCAGTGAGCCAAGATTGCGCCATTGCTCTCCAGCTGGCGGAACAAGAGTGAAACTGTCTCAAAACAATAACAACAAACAAACAAACAAACAGAGAGCTCTTGGGGGGACAAGGGTGACACCCTTTACCAGGACAAGAGGCACACCCAGGGACAGTGGGCTGGGGTAACTCAGAAAATCAAGATGAAATTTTTTCCCCCAGAAAAATCTCAAATTTTTCTTTGTTTTAACTGATTTCTGGTTTGACACTCCACAAGCAAAGTTAATTTTTAGGAACTTCTTAAGTTTAAGGAGTATGTATTAGCACTGACCATGTGTCCCGCATTTTTGATGTATCCGGAAACAAGACGGGCTCAGCTGTTTCTTGTCTGCCTTCAAAATCAAGGCCACGTACTGTTCCCTGCCTTCTTAAAAAAGTAAGCTCAATCAGAAAAGCTGAAAAATGGCACACAAACAGCCAAATATCCCTCACGTGAATTTAACAACTGTTATTATTTCATCATGTTTGCTTATCTCTTGATAGACAGGTAGGTAGATAAATAGATAGCAGATATCATATTTTTTTCCTAAGCCATTTGAAAGTAAGTTGCAGATGATATGATGTATCATGCTGATACACTTCAGAATGCCTCCCCTCCAAATATATATCAGGGTTAGATTTTGAAGAGAGAAGTGGTGATGTGTTTTTTTTCTTTTTTTTTTTTTTTTTAAGCTTGACTGGGTCATTGAGAGACACTATGTTCTGGGCATCATATTGAAAGAAGGTAGGTTGAAGTTCAGGTAGTTTTGGAGCCTGCAAGTTTTTTGTATTTTTGTGTTTTTGAGACAGGGTCTTGCTCTGTCCCCCAGGCTGGTGTGCACTGGTGTGATCACCACTCACAGCAGCCTTGACCTCTGGGGCCCAAGCCATCCTCCACCTCTGCCTCTGGAGTAGCTGGAACTACAGGCATGCACCACCATGCCCAGCTAATATCAGCCTGCAGTTTTGACTTGGACTTGGATTCTATAACTGGCTCAAAAAAATGATATCCATTGTTAGTCTGTTTGGGCTACTATGGCAAAAATACCTGAAACTGGGTGCCTTTTAAACAGAAATTTATTTCTCACAGTTCTGAAGGCTGGGAAGTTCAAGATCACCACCTCAGCTGACTCAGTGTCTGATGAGGGCCTGTTTCCCAGTTCATAGACAGCCATCTTCTCCCTGTGTCCTCACATGGTGGAAGGGGCAAGGAAGCTCTCTGCAGTCTCTTTGTAAGGGCACTAATCCCACTCACAAGTGCTCCACCCTCATGTCCTAGTCACCTCCCAAAGGCCCCATCTGCTAATACCATCACCTTGGGGATTAGAATACCAGTGTATGAATTTGGAGGGGACATAAGCATTCAGTCCATTGCACCCTTATTTCCAAGGCCCAGGGATAACGCCGAGCTCCTCTGTGGGTGAAGCACATTCAGCTATAAAACAGTATCTTAAGATTTTCTTCTCGAGTTAGATTTGGTACGTAGATAACGACCTTTAACTATTTATATGTATGCAGCTTTTATTTCCACCTTCTCAACCCAGTGTCTACAATTCTCATATAGAATTAAGAATAATTTTGCATACCAGATAATTGGCTGAGCATGCGGTATTCTTTTGACCCATTCAAGTGAATAAAATACTGTAGAGGAACACTGTCACAATTTAAATGAAATTAAATTTCTTGCCCCTTTTCCTCCCCCGACCATTTAGTCTTTGGGTAGCAACAGAGATCACTAACATGATATAACAATTAATGTAGTTTTGTTTCAGGGCATTAACTTGATACAAATTGTAATTCTGTTCTTATCAGTTCTGTAAATTGCTTTACTGTAATTACACCAAGTATTTGATCAAATATTGCCGATATTTCCATCTGTTTAGTGTATGGTATTATGATTTCAAAATTGATTCTAGATTCAGTTCAATATTTTTTAGAATGTATCTTTCTATATAAAAGTCAATGCAGAAATAATAATATTTTGAGATAAAAAATGTAAAGGCATCTTCTAGTTAATATAACAGATTTTAGTCACATTTATATTCTTTAATGCTCAATGTATGTATCCACTACGTGAGAAACTCAAGATACAAACAAAATGGTTATATTTACTGCAACACTAAGCAATATGGAACATTAAAAAGAATATGTATTCATAAACAAGAGAAAAGATGGTATAGCAACATAAAATTTAGAAGAACATTATAGCTGGACTGTATAGGAAGAGCTTGACTGATTTCTTTCCACGGTGCATTTTCATCACAACTCATACATATTCAGAGACACAAATAGCATAACAGTGAATTCAATGAACTGCCACTGAAACCAAAACATTATTTCCTAGCATCTGTTTGTGGGAATTATGTAAAATACTTAATGCAATGTGTTTTCATTGCAATCCTATTTTTGTTTCCCACGCAGTGAATTTTCATTTAAACCAATATGTTTACCTGAGACCCACATGCATGCATTTATTGGAACTGAAATACAGCTACAGATACAGGCAACACGTCTGAGGCCAAACCAATGCATTTTGATGCAACTCAGCCAATTTTCCACAACACGTGTTCTGATTCTCTAGGGATATAAAGCCCCATATAATGGTAAATGCACTGAATTGTGATGACAAGGAGGGGAAACTGATGTCTGGATTGTAAAGAAATACAAGAGCCTCAGCTCCCTGGAAACCTTGCCACCAAAAGTGTGCTTCAGGGACCAGCAGCATTGGTGTCACCTGGGGAGCTTGTCAGAAAGACAGAACGTCAGGCCCCACTCTAGACCTACTGATTCAGAATCCAAATTTTAACAAGATCCCCAAGCGATTTGTTTCCACAGTAAAATTTGAAAAGCAGTGCTTTAAAGCAAACTCCTAAATGGTCATAGTTAACTTTAGGGTAATACTCAAAGTTTTCTGAGATGGAAAGCACAGCATGCTGACTACAGTTAATAATAATATATTATATACTTCATGATTATGTTAATTCATCAAGTTAATTACTGCAAATGGGTCGTAATAATCCTTTCACAATGTATACTTATATCAAAACATCACATTGTGCACCTTGAATATATGTACTTGTTATTTGTCAATTATACCTCAATGAACCAGAAAAACAGTTTTCTGTGGCAAGCACTTTTCTCCAGTGGACAGAGAGTTTGGTAAAAACAAAAGTTGAAACTAGCTTGCCTTATAGGCAAAAGCAACCCCAACCCCTTTTTCTTTTATAGGACATGTGATACATGAATTTATTTTTCTTGTGAACACTCAAAGAATTCAGAAGTCTGCTGAGCATTCTCTTCATTTTTATTAATTAATTAATTTCTTTTAGAAATGGAGTCTCACTCCGTTGCCTAGGCTGGAGTGCAGTGACACAATCATAGCTCACTGTAGCCTCAAAATCCAGGGCTCAAGCAATCCTCCTGCCTCAGCCTCCCAAGTAGCTAGGACGACAGGACTATGTGCACCATCACACCTGGCTAATATTTTAATTTTTTTAGGGGCAGGGTTTTTCTATGTTACCCAGGCTAGTCTCGAACTCCTGACCTCAAGCAATTATCCTGCCTCGGCCTCCCAAAGTGCTGGGATTACAGGCATGAGCCACATGCCTGGACCTTCTTTTACCAAAGCTACTCACCATCAATACTTTCACTTCTCTTTAGTTTCTTTTCTATGAATTTAGGTACATATTATATCTATGCAAACATTTAAAAAACGTAAGTGGGATATATTAGTATATTGTTACATGTTATATACATATTATCTTTTTCATTTATCTACGTGTTCCTGAGATCTTTCTTTGTCTGTCTCTGCTGGTCAACTTCAATCTATAACCAACCGCATGGTCCTCTGCAGTATGGACACACCATAATTTCTATAGTCAGCTTCCTATTTATGGACTTTGTATTATTTTTATTTTTGCTTCTATTATAAACAATGTCATAGGACTATAAGATTCTGACCCTCCCTAAACTGCTCCTAAGATCAGTGCTTGAGATATTTTGCAGACCCTGCACTTGATAGATCAGCTGGCCCCACCCAGATAATAAACTGGCTCATGTGATCTTGTGGCCCCCAACCCAGGAACTGACTGAACACAGCAAGACAGCTCCGACTCCCTATGATTTCATCTCTGACGAGTCAGCACTCCTGGCTCACTGGCTCCCCCCCATCCACCAAGTTATCCTTAAAAACTCTGCTCCCCGAATGCTTGGGGAGACTAATTTGAGTAATAATCAAACTCCAGTCTCCTGCAAAAAATAAAAATAAGAAATAAACTATGCCATATGAACATTCTTGAACATCTATCTTTTTGAGAATTTCTTTAGATTATATTCCCAGAAATGGAAGTTCAGGGACAAGAGAAAGAGAGAAAAGCATATGGTAATAGACTCATGCTCAGTAGTAATCAAATGTAAATTAAACAATAGAGCCCTTTCCCTTCTTCAGGTTGGTAAAAATGAAAAAGAATGATGCACTTGTGGTAGGTGTATGAATTGGTAAAACCTTCTAGGAGGAAAGTTTAGCAATAGCCAATCAAAAGCTTTGATGTTCAGGAAGGTGAGGTGCAGGCTGCTTCCAGGGCTGGTGGGGTTTGCCTCAGAGGGGAGGGTGTGGAGCCCCAGAAGGCCTGAGTCCCACGCCTTACAGCTCGCAAACAAACCTCCTTCATTCCATGGGACACTTCCTTTAGGCAGGCAAGCCCCAGAGGGATAGTGAGAACTTGCTCCAGCGTCAGCAACCCCATGGCACCCACACTTCCACCTCCTCTTCCCGCGGGCTCCTTGACACGGGGACTAGCCTGTAGCCCGCCTCTCTCTCCCGTCACATTGGCTTTACTTGAGTTGTCCTACTGCCCTTCCCAGCACCTGGCCTTAATTGGGGCTGCTCTGGGCCACTTTGCCAGGGATCCTGAAGTTGATTTGTAGGGAACAGGGGTTGAGTGATTGGGCCCTACCTCCGCTCCCCAAAAAAATGTCCTGTTCTCATGTGCATGGCCCACCTCCTCCCCAGGACCTGGGTCCCTACGCTGAACACCGAGGTGGCTTTTGCTTACCTACTCTCCAAGACAGCATGAGCCTATTTTGCCTATATTGGCAAGAGTAATGGAGCTGTTCATTCCAGTTATCTTTCACTGGACTAAACGATTGGCTTAAGAAATTACTGTACCCTACTGCGATATTGGAAAATATATATTTCGTCGTCCACCTTGTTTCTCTGTGTACAACTCCTAAATTCCTTGGAATCTCCAAAGTGATGTCTTTTTTGTGTGCTGATGAGTTGACAGATGGCCGGCAGCCCATCGGTAGCTTCAGAACAGAGACTGGTCATGGGAAAGGCTAAGGCATGATTAGAGGGTTGGGGCTTTCAGCCTCATCCCCCGACCTCTGGGAATGGAAGAGGAGCTGAAGTAAAGTTGATCACCAATGACCAAGAGTTTAATCAATCATGCCTACATAATAAAGCCTCCATCAAAACCCAAAAGAACCATGTTTGGAGACCTTCTGGGTAGCTGACCACGTGGAGGTTCCTGGAGGGTGTGGTGCTTAGGGAGGACATGGAAACTGCTTCTGCCTTCCCCCATACTTTACCCTATGCATCTATTAATGTTTATCCTTTGTAATATCCTTTATAATAAATCGGTGTTTCCCTGAGTTCTGTGAGCTGCTCTAGCGTATTAATCAAACCCAAGGGAGGGCCACAGGAGGGGGCCGTAGGACCCCTGATTTATAGCCAGTCGGTCAGATGTGCAGATAAAACAACCTGGAGCTTGCGATTGGCATCAGGAGAGAGGGGTGGTCTTGGGGACTGAGTCCTCAACCTGTGCCTTCTTACACTGTCTCTAGGTAGCTAGTGTCTGAATTGAATTGAATTGGAAGAGTCTCGGCTAGAGTCCATGGCAGAATTGTTTGCTTCTTGGTATGTGGGGGGGGAAAAAAAAACCCACACATGCGGTCACAGAAGTCTTCTGTGTTGATTGTTGTTGGGTGAGAGAATAGAAGAAACACGTTGAGTCTGTATTTTTTTCCTCTCAGGTCTGCTGTGCTGAGACTCATGGCAAACCCCAGGAGCCACCTATGATGTGCCAGACACATAAGCCCCTCCCTCACAGGCGTGGGTGCAGCTGGGGCCGACTGCATTCCAAGGAGCATTTCCTCTGAAAGCCAGGCCAAGCGCCCGCTCTCCAGCATGAGTCAAGCAGTGCCATGCCTCCCATACCCCTTGCATCACATCTCTGGGAATGCACACACCTTACTGTTACGCTCTCTCTTCCCACCCTTTATGGGATGTTTTCTTTAAGTGGCTGAAATGGGCATGGGTTGGGAGAGGAGCCATGAATTCCAGTCTCTGCCATACTGCGGGTGGTTTTGGGGAAGAAGAGAGTCTCCTTTCTGGCCCACACCACGGGGACATTCAGAAGCAGTTGTTAAAGGAGGAGCAGCATCGGCTGGGCCCAGGGAAGGACAAGTAGATGACTGTATGAAGCCAGGCATGAGAGCAGTTGGAATAAGTTGTTTCACCCATAAATTTATGGTGAGCCTTGTCTATATTGTTAATGGCATATTCTTGTGAAACAGACCCACATGCTTCTGAAAAGCACGCCCTTGTTCCCTGCTCAGCTAACTCTGTCTGATCTCCTGACATATATATTTGGCAATTTGGCATTCTAAGCAGAGTTCAAAATTCTAGGCCAAGACTGGGATTTGGAGGAGAAATGGGGCCAATGCCAGAGCAAGGGGAAGAATAAAATCTCTCCACTGTGGACACTGACATAAGACTGATAATGACCTATTTATTATCCATCTGGGGCAGACCCCACAAGCAGGGGTCATGCATGGGGGAGTTCAAGACCTAGTTCATCAGGTTGTTTCCTCCAGGATTTTGGTCTAGGCAACATCAGATGAAAACAAACACTAAGGACAATCCTGAAAAACCAAAAGAAACTGCCAATGGACAAGTATAAAAGTGTGTGTGTGCGCACCTGTGTGTGTGCGAACCTGTGTGTGTGTGTGTGCACGAACTTGTGTGTGTGCGTGAACCTGTGTGTGCACATGCTGACATTCAAGGCAACAGCAGGGCTTCTTTACTGCTAATCAATCTTTTTCTTCTCTGTTGGCCATGCCCTTCCGTATGGCTCAGCAAACATGGAAAGGAAGAAATAGTGGGAGTTGGAGAGGAAGGCAAAACCTGGTCCATGTGAGGCTCTGAGGTTTTCGTTTTTTAAAATGTAATCCACTAAATTCACCTCTGGGACCATGTGAAATGTGACTCAGGAATGGGAAAATTATTTCAGCTCAGGAAATGCCACTGCCTTCCTAGAAATAGCTTTGGCTCAAGTGAAAAAGAGATGGGTGGGCCAGGCGTGGTGGCTTACACCTGTAATCCCAGCACTTTGGGAGGCCAAGGTGGGCGGATCATTTCAGGTCAGGAGTTTGAGACCAGCCTGGCTAACATGGTGAAGCACAGTCGCTACTAAAATTTCAAAAATTAGCCGGGCATCGTGGCGGGCTCCTGTAGTCCCAGCTACTCAGGAGGCTGAGGCTGGAGAATCGCTTGAACCCAGTAGATGGAGGCTGCAGTGAGCGGAGATCGTGCCACTGCACTCCAGCCTGGGCAACAGAGTGAAACTCCATCTTAAGAAAAAGAAAGAAAAAGAAATGGGCAAGACAAAACCAAGTTTAACAATGCAAGTTTATTACTTATGAAATTATAGATTGCAGGAACCAGAGACTTAAGTTTCTCCGGGCAGTAGTGTATATTATCAGGATGAGGTAAGGAACACCAGACCAACAGGGCAGACAGGTCTGATGAAGGAACAGGACCTGAAGGTCATTCTGAATCCAATGGAGCTCTAAGTGGGTCAACTTTTGGCCTCCTCAGACCAACATCCCTTTGTGGTGACTCAAGACCAATTTCTACCTCAGGGTCAGGCTGGTTTGGTCAACCATCTCCAGTATGGTTGACTTAGTTTTCAAATTCAGCCACAAGGATCATCTTGAGGAGTCTTTTTCAGAGACAGGGTCTTGCCCTGTTGCCCTGGCTGGAGTGCAATGGTGCAATCATAACTCACTGCAGCCTCGACCTCTTGGGCTCAAGCAATCCTCCTGCCTCAGCCTCCTGAGCAGCTGGGACTACAGACACACACCACCATGCCCAGCTATTTATTTTTGTAGAAATGGTTCTCGCTACATTGCCCAGGCTGGTCTCCAACTCCTGGGCTCAAGTGATCCTCCCATCTTGGCCTCCCAAAATGCTGGGATTACAGGCATGAGCCACTGTGCCCAGCTGATCTTGAGTAGTTGTTCTTTCTTTGCTCTGAAGCTCCATGGCTTCATTTGAATGTATGACTAAGGCCCTGTTAATGGTAACCAGTGAAATGAATTATTATTATTATTGTTATTTTTTTGAGGCAGAATCTTGCTCTGTCACCCAGGCTGGAGTGCAGTGGCACTATCTCAGCTCACTGCAACTTCCGCCTCCTGGGTTCAAGTGATTCTCTTGCCTCAGCCTCCTGAGTAGCTGGGATTACAGGCGCCCACCACCACACCCAGCTAATTTTTTCTATTTTTAGTAGAGATGAGGTTTCACCATGTTGGCCAGGCTAGTCTCGATCTCCTGACCTCGTGATCCTCCCGCCTTGACCTCCCCACAGTGCTGGGATTACAGGCGTGAGCCACCGCACTTGGCCAGTGAAATGAATTATTAAACATTATTAACCTTGGTATTGATATATCAAAATTAATTTACTAAAGAATGTGGTGGCCCACACCTGTAATCCCAGCACTTTGGGAGGCCAAGGTGAGAGGATTTCTTGAGCCCAGGAGTTCAAGACCAGCCTGGGCAACAAGGCCAGATCCCATCCCTACAAAAAAATTTCAAAAAAAGTAGCCAGGTATGGTGGCACATGCCTGTGGTCTCAACTGCTTGGGAGGCTGAGGCAGGAGGAATGTTTGAGCCTAAAAGGTCGAGGCTGCAGCAGTGAGCTGTGATCACACCACTGCATTCCAGCTTGGGTAACAGAATGAGATCTTTCCTCAAAAAAAAAAAAAAAAGATTTGGAATCAATATCCTAGCAAGACTCTGGGTTGCAACTTTCCAAATCTTCTGCTGTGCACTTTTTTTTTTTGAGACAGTCTCGCTCTGTTGCCCAGGCTGGAGTGCAGTGGCGCAATCATTGCTCACTGAAACCTCGACCTCCTGGGCTCAAGCATTCCTCCCGCCTCAGCATCCCAAGTAGCTGGGACTATAGGCGTGCACCACCACACCTGGCTAATTAAAAAAAAAATCGGGGGTGCCAGGCGCAGTGGCTCACACCTATAATCCCAGCACTTTGGGAGGCCAAGGAGGGTGGATCACGAGGTCAAGAGATTGAGACCATCCTGGCCAACCTGGTGAAATCCAGTCTCTACTAAAATTACAAAAATTAGCCAGGCATGGTGGCGCACGCCTGTAGCCCCAGCTACTCAGGAGGCTGAGGCAGGAGAATCACTTGAAGCCGGGAGGCAGAGGTTACAGTGAGCCGAGGTTGTGCCACTGCATTCCAGCCTGGTGACAGAGCAAGACTCCGTCTCAAAAAAAGAAAAATAATTTTTTTTTGTAGAAACAGAGTCTTTCTATGTTGCCCAGACTGATCTCAAACTCCTGGGCTCAAGCAATCTCACCTCCCAAAGTGCTGGGATTGCAGGTGTAAGCCATCTTCCCCAGCCCTATGCACATTTTCACAAAGATATTTTGAACCCTAGCAGTGGGAAAGGATACTTTTTGACTGGTGACATCCCAGAGCTATCTTGAGTTCTTGTGGTTTTCAATGGATATTGCTGATTTTTGTTTAAATTTTGGTCAAATTTGTTTACATTAAAGGAGCATAGTTTTGTGTTTATTTCAGTTGGCTTGGCAACATTGTCTTAAACATGGTATGATACACATAAGCCTATAATTTTTTTTAATTAAATGAAGTAAAAGCCTGACAGTAACACTTTGTGTAGGTTTTGTAAGTAATTTATTCCTGAAACTAATGCCATTTCAAACGGAGGGTTTTGTTTGTTTATGGGAATTTTAAGTAATTTTCAGTGCCTGAGAATGTTCTCCATAAAACCTGTAACAAAACACATAATAATGGTTGCAATGAAAATAGTTATCTTAAAGCTGGCTTTGATTTGAAATTCTAAATACCCTATGACTTGGGTATCAAAATTTAAGGTTTGGTCAAATGTAACTTTTTAGGTGTCTTGTGTATGGTACAAGTTAGAAAGTGTTTATGTGCATTACCTGTTTCATTCATCACATCTACCCATGTCTATATCATCTAAAATGAATACTTTTAGGTTTATTAAAAAGTAACACTTCCAGCAAGCAAATGGAAATTATTTTGTAGTAACTACAAATAGTAGAGAAGTATTATCATAGACTTGTGGGCCATGACCTAGTGGGTTGTTTGCCACTGTTTATTTTCTGCCATTTCCTAGGGGTAAATTGTATCCTGTACTGTTTACAGCCTTATCTCCAACTTTTGCAGAGTCAAGAATTTAAAAGCAGCAGGGCTTGGTGGCCCATGCCTGTAATCCCAATATTTTGGGAGGCTGCAGCGGGAGGACCACTTGAGGCCAAGAGTTCCAGACCTCCCTGGGCAACATGGTGAGACCCCATCTCTACAAAAAAATTAGCTGGGCATGCTAGCATGTGCCTGTAGTCCCAGCTCCTCAAGAGGCTGATGTGGGAGGATCGCTTGAGCCCAGGAGGTCAAGGCTGCAGTGAGCTATGATCACACCATTGCACTCTAGCCTGGGGACACAATGAGACCCTGTCTCAAAAAAAAAAAAGAGGAATTTAAAAGCATTTATTACTATCTGGTGTACTATATACTTATTATTAGTTTCTTTTTGGTCTCCCTCACCAGAATGTAGGCTCCTTAAAGGCAGTAGTATTGCACATAATAGGGACTAATATATATTTATTGAATTAATTAATGAGGGCCAAGATATCTCATGTATTGGGTATCTACTATGTGCCAAGCCTTTTACTAGGTGCTTTACACACACATTTATATTGTGCCACTTAATACTTACAGTAACTCTAAAAGATCACGGCTGGGTGCACTGGCCCATACCTGTAATCCCAGCAAGTTGGGAGCCCAAGGTTGGAGGATGGCTTGAGGCCAGGAGTTTGAGACTAGCAGAGACAACATAGCAAGACCTCATCTCTACAGAAATTAAAAAAAAAAAAATAGAAAAAGTAGCCAAGTGTGGTGGTGCACACCTGTAGTCCCAGGTACTTGGGAGGTTGAGGTGGAAGGATCACTTGAGCCCAGGAGGTTGAGGCTGCAGTGAGCTATGATTGTACAACTGCACTCCAGCCCGGATAACAGAGCCAGACCCTGTCTCTAAAATTTAAATAAATAAAGTATATTATCCCCATTTTGGAAAAAAAAAAAATCTGAGAGAAGGCCAAGCACCATGGCTCAAACCCGTAATCCCAGCAGTTTGGGAGGCCGAGATGAGCAGATGGCGTGGTCAAGAGTTCGAGACCAGCCTAACATGGTGAAACCCCCGCCTCTATTAAAAATACAAAAAATAGCCAGGTATGATGGTGGCGCCTGTTATCCCAGCTACTTGGGAGGCTAAGGCAGGAGAATTGCTTGAACCTGGGAGGCAGAGGTTGCAGTGAGCTGAGATCACACCACTGCACTCCAGCCTGGGTGACAGAGCGAGAATCCATCTCAAAAAAAAAAAAAAAAGCCTGAGAGAGAAATCAAGTAATATGCCCCAAGTTACACTACTAGCAAATAACAAAATCAAAATTCAATCCCAAGTTTCAATTTTCATTTCAAATTCTTCACTTACTCTATCTGTTTCCTGTTGCTGCTGTAGTGTGTTACTGTACACTTGGTGGCTTAAAGCAACAGAGATGTGCTTTTTCACGGTGCAGGAGATGAGAAGTCTGAAATCAAGGAGTCAGCAAGGCCACAGTCCCTCTAGAGGCTCCAGGAGAGAATCCACTCCTTGCCTCTTCTGGCTGTCAAAATTCTGTGGCTTGGAGCCGCATGGCTCCAATGTCTGCCTCCAAGGTCACATGGCTTCCTCCTCTTCTGTGTGTGTAAAGTCTCCCTCTGCCTCTTTCTTACAAAGACACTTACTTGTGATTGCGTTTAGGATACCCCTAGAGAATCCAGGATAATTGCCTCATCCCAAGATCCTTAACTTTACATCTGTAAAGGCTTTTTTTTTTTTTTTTTTTTGCCATATAAGGTAACACTCCCAGGTCCCAGGGTTAAGATGTGGATAACTTTTGGAGAGCCTAACTCACACATCTTAAAAAGAGAATGTGTGCTCAGGTCGCCAGGGCCAAGACAAGGCCTGCTCTCCAGCACAGTCATGCCAATTACAACACTCGGGCAAAGCCCAAAGGGTGCTGGGGTCCTTGACAAGATGCAATCACTTTTGTCTGGGTCTGGAGCTTATAACCTGAGCCTAGTGCAGAAGAGGGGGTTGGAGGAGTGAGGACTGGATGGGCCAGATGCCAGGAAGGTAAAAAGATAAATGCTGATTTGTCAGATACAAGTGCTTGGTGACTGTAGAGATACTGAAAACAGAAGGAAGAGAGGGGAAGGAAAAATATTTCATGAATATAAAAAGAACTTGAGTATTCACTTTAACCAAGTGATCAAGCTTAGTGTCACCAATATGAAAAATAAAAAGGTGACATTGTTCACTTCTGGTGTGATTCAATAAGATACTCAACATCACGCGTTCAATACTCTTAACAAAGCTAAAAATAAATACATAAATAAAGGTTAAATCACGTGGAAACCATCACACAAATCCAGAATGTGGGACATTTTATGAAACAACTGTCTTGGATGCTTCAAAATATTTCAGTATCATGAAAGAAAATCTGAGGAGATTGTTCTAAATTAAAAGACACTAAAGACACATAGACCAAAGTAGCACTTGAGCCTTAATTGGATCCTGGGTGGTGGTGGTGCTGGTTGTTTTTTTTAAAAAAAATAAAAACAAAAACAAAACAGCTATTGGTCGGGCGCGGTGGCTCACGCTTGTAATCCCAGCACTTTGGGAGGCCGAGGCGGGTGGATCACGAGGTCAGGAGATCGAGACCACGGTGAAACCCCGTCTCTACTAAAAATACAAAAAAATTAGCCGGGCGTGGTGGCGGGCGCCTGTAGTCCCAGCTACTCAGAGAGGCTGAGGCAGGAGAATGGTGGGAACCCGGGAGGTGGAGCTTGCAGTGAGCCGAGATTGCGCCACTGCACTCCAGCCTGGGTGACAGAGCGAGACTCCGTCTCAAAAAAAAAAAAAAAAAAAAAAAAAACAGCTATTAAGGGCATTTTTGGAACAATTAGGAAAATATAAATAGGGACTATTTTATCATAGGATATTGAATTAACATTAATTTTCTTTTTCTAAAATACACGTTAGCAGCAGATTTTTATTAGATGGAGGATAACAAGGGTTAGGTAAGCAGTAACAAATGGCAAGTACAGCCATGCTACAGAGGAGTGAAGGCATTACTGGGTATGGGAATGGGCACTTACAAAATCTAAGGGTCAGATCTCCTGACGAACTCTGACCACCTAGTAAGCTCTTCTCCTTAGCACTCAATATGACCAGTGCTGGCATGAAAGGGTCTACAGTAGCTAGTTCAACTTGGCCAACCGTTCTTCCAGTTCTGGTCGAGCTTTGAATCTTCCCTTAAGGGCTTCTTCAGTGTGCTCCTTCACTGGCAATCTGACTCCTTCAGGAAGACTGCTTTGGATTATTTCCAAGAAAATCTCTGCAAACGTAGCACTCAAACCGCTGATCTGAACCACTCGCTCATGGGTGGTAAGCACTGAGTCCAGGAACGTTTTGCTGCCTTGGTCCTGCAACCACAACATTTCAGTGGTTTTAGTTGGCATCACATAACTTTCCTCGACTCTAATGACAGTTGCATTAGTTGTGAACATACTGGGCATAACTCTCTGCCAGGGTCATGTCATATGCAGTCAGGTGAATGTTTAAAACCCCATATTCATCATCTGTCCCCAAAGTAATGAGTCTCACTTCCACTTTTCGCTTCTTCTTGGGCTCTTCTGCTTTAATTCGGTGCTTGTACCTTCCAGTGGCACAGGTGGGCTTTGTCTTGTAGGGCCGACGAGTACTTAGTAGACAACCACCTACAGAATAGATGGGCTTCTCTGCTGAAGTTCTAAGCCTTAAGAGTGAAAAGGCTTGCTTAAAAACGGTATTGTTCCTCAGGCACAGCACCTTTTCCAAGGTTCTGCTCATCCTTTGCTGCTGCACGGCCTCTAGCTGTGCAAACTGAAGACCCGCCCCCCAACATTAATTTTCTTAGATGTGATAATATTTTATGTCAGAAAGAAATTGTTAATCTCACAAGATACATGTGAAGTATTTAGGGATGAAGTAGCCTGGTGTTTGCAACCAACACGGAGTACAATTAAGCGAAGGCTATGTGGGTGTTTGACTATTCCTCCAACTTTTCTGTAGGTTATACTTTCTTTCCACATAAAAAAGAAAAAAATGTTGATGCTTATCTGGTGAATTTGGTGGTGCTCTTCACCAGTGATGACTGAGGGCAGTCTGTCAATAACTTTTAATTGCTGCGCTGTCTTTGGATTGCTCTATTTTCAGTAATAATCAGTAAACTGACACAGTGTGGGAGACTCACTAAGGGTCCTGTGCTAAGCCATTCTTAACGTAATACTCCTCAAAATTGAAGCCACTAATATAAATAGATTAGTTGTTGTTGTCTATTTTTTATTTTTTTTTTGAGATGGAATTTTGTTCTTGTTGGCCAGGCTGGAGTGCAATGGCACAGTCTCGGCTCACTGCGACCTCCAGCTCCTGGATTCAAATGATTCTCCTGCCTCAGCCTCCTCCCAAGTAGCTGGGATTACAGGTGTGCACCACCACGCCCAGCCAATTTTTTTTCTTTCTTTTTTTTTATTTTTAGTAGAGACGGAGTTTTGCCATGTTGTCCAGACTGGTCTCGAACTCCTGACCTCAGGTGATCTGCCCACCTCAGCCTTCCAAAGTGCTGGGATTACAGGCGTGAGCCACCACCCCTGGCCTGTAGTTTGTCTGTGATCTGTGATTCTGTTCTCCTCTATTTGGATGGAAAACAAAGCACTAATGATTGATATAACCTTTGTGAGCATTTTTTCACCATGAGCATTGATTCATTCAATGAATTTGCATTGGGCAGCTACAATGGCCTGCTGCAGTCACAGGGGATTCAGTGGACAGGATATGGTGCTTGCTGTTATGGAGATTATATTCTGAGTAGAAGCATTAGAAACAAGCACTTAAAAAATCTACAAAGAGTGATTCTACTTACTCACTGCTCTTTTATTAACTCTCATTATATCTACCAGGACACCAGCTGAAGATGTTTACAATACCATAAAGCAGATGTAAAGATGGCTCCTGTAGGTCAGGCATGGTGCCTGATGCCTGTAATCCCAGTGCTTTTGGAGGCCAAGGTGGAAGGATCAGTTGAGGCCAGGAGTTCAAGGCCAGCCTAGGCAATATATTAAGACACCATCAAGAAAAAGAAAGAAGGAAGGAAGGAAGGGAGGGAGGAAGGAAGGAAGGAGGAAGGGAGGGAGGGAGGGAGGAAGGAAGGAAAGAAAGAAAAAGAAAAAAAAGAAAGAAAGAAAGAAAGAAAGCGGAAGGAAGGAGGGAGGAAGGGAGAAGGGAAGGAAGGAAGGAAGCGAGGGAGGGAGGGAAGGAGAACGGAAGGAAGGAAGGAGAGAAAGAGAAAGAGAAATAGAGAGGAAGGAAGGAAGGAGGGAAGGAAAGGGAGGAAGGAAGGAAGGAAGGAGAGGTAGGAAGGAAGGAAGGAGGGAAGGAAGGAAGGAAAGGAGAGAAGGAGGGAAGGAAGGAAGGGAAGGGGAGGGGAGGGAGGGAGGGAGGGAGGGAAGGAAGGAGAAAGAAAGAGGGGAAGGAAGGAGAAGAAAAGAGAGAAAGAGAAAGAAGGAAAGAAAAAAAAGAAAAGAGAAAAGAAAAAGAGAAAAAAAAAGAAAGGAGAGAGGGAGAAAGAAAGATTAGTCCAGCATGGTGGCAGTATATGCCTGTAGTTCCAGCTACTCAGGAGGCTGAAGTGGGAGGATCATTTGAGCCCAGGAGTGGGAGGCTGCAGTGAGCCATGATCACATCACTGCACTCCAGCCTGGGCAACAGAGCAAGACCATGTCTGGAAAAATAAAAAAAAAACTGGCAGTCCCTCATTATTTCTAGTCTCCTGGTATCCATACCCTCATTTAGTCCCCTTCTATTAACAGCCTGCTCAATAAATGTCAGCTTATTTTTGGAATTTAAAGTCATAAGAATGGAAATAGATGAAGTGACTTATGGAGTAAGCGTGGATAGAAGAAAGCAGGCTCCAAAATCTGAGCCCTTGGGACTTAGTCCATTTGGGCGGCCACAACAAAAGACCTCAGCCTGGGTGATTTATAAACTGCAGAAATGGATTGCTCACAGTTCTGGAGGCTGGGAGTCCAAGATCAAGGCACTGGCAGATTCTGTATCTGCTGAGGCCTCTGTCTATTACACAGATGGTGCCTTCTATGTGTCCTTACATGGCAGAAGAGCCAAGGGAAGTCCCTTGAGCCTCTTTTATAAGGCATTAATTCTGTTCATGAGAGATAAGGAGGACCCTGCAAGAGAGACTAAGAGGGAACATCTAGAAAGGCAGGATAAATATCAGGTAAATATGATGTCTCTAAACCAAGTAAGGTAAGTTTTCTAAGGAAGAGAGAGAGAGGGAGAGAAGGAGATCAACTGTTTCGAATGCCACTGAGAGTTGCTAGGAATAACAGTTAAAATGAGCAATGTGGAGGTCATCGGTGACCTTGATTTAAAAACAAACCAACAAACAAACAAACAAACAAAATCCATTCTGCCCAGGCATGGTAGCTCATGCCTGTAATCCCAGCACTTGGGAGCCAAGGTGGGAAAATCGCTTGAGCCCAGAAGTTCAAGACCAGCCTGGGCAACAGAGTGAGATCCTGTCTCCACAAAAAATAAACAAAATTAGCTGGACATGGTGATGCATGCTTGTAGTCCCAGCTACTTGGGAGGCTGAGATAGCAGAATCGCTTGAGCCCAGGAGGTTGAGGCTGCAGTGAGCCGTGATCACGCCGCTGCACTACAGCCTGGGTGACAGAATGAGACTGTCAAAAAAACAACTCACTGGGCACGGTGGCTCATGCCTCCCAGCACTTTGGAAAGCTGAGGCGGGTAGATCACGAGGTCAGGCGTTTTAGACCAGCATGGCCAACATAGTGAAACCCCATCTCTACTAAAAATACAAAAAATTAGCTGGGTATGGTGGCTGGCGCCTGTAATGTCAGCTACTTGGGAGGCTGAGGCAGGAGAATCACTTGAACTCGGGAGGTGGAGGTTGCAATGAGCCGAGATCACGCCACTGTACTCCAGCCCAGGCGACAGTGAGAGACTCCGTCTCAAAACAAAACAAAACAAACAAACAAAAACTTGTCAGTAGTGTTGAGAGAAAAGAACATCTTTGGAATGCGTTCATGAATGGGAAAACATAAACTGAAAGCAGTACCTAACACATCATTTTGAAAGAATGTTGCTGTAAAAGGAAGGTGATAAATGAGGTAGCATATGGAGGGGTAAGTGGAGTTAGGAAGGAATCATTTTTAGGATGGGGGAAATAAGTACGCTTTATGAGGATTAGTATAATATGGTAACAAGAGGAAATTTTATAGCACAGGGGAGGGACAGAATTGCTAGAGTGATGTCCATGAGTAGGAGAAGGTTGGAAGGGATCGCAGGCTTTGGAAGAGGGTCAACTCATCCACACCAGCAAGGGAGAAGGGAGTGTATATGGGCACAGAGATAGGTGTGCTGGTGGGAGCTTGTGGCACTTGCGATCACTTTACTCTTTACCAGCCTCCAGAACTGTGAGAAAATAAACTGCTGCTTAAGCCAAAAACAAACAAAAAAAGACACCTCTTATTACTGGTTAGATGACTGTGTTTGCTGAATCAACTGAAAAGCTTTGTCTGAACAACCCCCTACAGGCCGCCATTTGGCAGAGAATGTGAGAGCCTTCGATAAACTTATCTGGAACCTCCCTGTCATCTTCTTCTCACTGAAACCTGGCTCCCTGGGACTTGGCCTTCCCTGAGCATCTCAAATGGTGTTTTCTCTCCTATAACCTTTGTGTCACTGAAACTAGGGGTGGAGCAAGTCTCTTCCTCATTCCTCATCACTGCTTCAAACCATCTTCCCTTTCATCTTCACAGATACATCCAGCTACAAATCTCACGCCATTATCAGACTCTTCCACACATGATTCCACTTCGTAAGCAGTCATCTGCTGGGGTCACACCCCCATTCCTTGTAGAGATACACTGCCACTCTAGGCAATACACTTCTGCCCCAATTCCTGGTGATTTCAATGTCCACTTAGATGACCTCTCCTCCAGTGACCCCTTTGTCCACCCTACCTGAGCGGCTCACTTCTGTGGCCATATCCTTGACGTTGTTGCAACCAAGTTAACACCAACTCTGACATAACATCAATTACAACTCACTCTCCTCCTCACCACCATCTTGGCATTCTCCCTGTCATTTCTCCAACTCCAACAATCCTTTGACCCCATTGAGACTTCACCTATGATCCTATCACCTTTTTGCTTCTTTCAATGCTACCATATCCGTTCTTCCCTTCTTATTCAGCTAAATTCTGTGGTCAATTATTATCAGGACTTCTTGCTTGAACCCTCAGCTCTCTTGCCCTCTCTTCTCCGTCATTTCAGGCGGCTCCACCACACCCCTGGTGAAATCCAACTCTGCCTGTTCCACGCTTGTCCCTATAGAAAAGCATCCAACCCTGCAGAATATTTTAAATTCGTGGTCACTCACCTATGCAGGCCTTGTTCATTCTCCCTGTTTCCTAGATAATTATTTCATCACTTATTCCTCCCCAAGCCTGTAAACACCCATCCTCCTGTCAGCTGTTACTGTCAGCTGATAACATGCACTCCATGTCTCTGAAAACAGTAAAGTGGCCAGGAGCGGTGGTTCACGCCTGTAATCCCAGCACTTTGGGAGGCCAAGGTGGGAGGATCACCTGAGGTCAGGAGTTCGAGACCAGCCTGGCCAACATGGCAAAACCCTGTCTCTACTAAAAATACAAAATTAGCCAGGCGTGGTGGCACGTGCCTGTAATCCCAGCTACTCAGGAGGCTGAGGCAGGAGACTTGCTTAAACCTGGGAGGTGGAGGTTGCAGTGAGCTGAGGTCATGCCACTGCACTCCAGCCTGGAAGAAAAAGTGAGACTCTGTCTCAAAAATGAAATAAAATAAATAAAATTAAAAAATAGACTTGTGACAATGGAACATAGTAGTTCTGGCACATAGTAGTTGATTAAAAAAACAGTAGCTGCCATTTTTGCACTTGCAATGGTTTATGATATTCAATTAATCAACCAGGATTGAAAACCAGGTATCAGATGGGTGAAGGAAAAGGTCAGAAGAGGTGCTGTCCACAGAGACAAATCCGAGCAGATGTTTGAATGAGGGGAGGAAGGAGCCGGAGCTGCCTGAGGGGGCTGCGGGGGTCTGGAGGTGGGGTGGGGGAGGGGCGATTTAAGGGTGGAAGGGAGCCGCAGGCACTGAGGTCGCCTGCTCCATGGCTCCACCTGGTGGAAATCATCTTGCAGAGCTCAAGCTACAGACAAACCCAAGGAAAAAAGATGTAATACTCAAATATTGCAGCCAATACTTCTGTTATAAATGTTTAAATGTTTTTAATGTAATGGTGTTCTAATTATTACTTGTCTTTCAGAAGTACACATTTAAATTTTTTTGCATCTTTTTTCTTAGATCGTTTTGCAGCATCCACTTTTCTCTCTGGGGTGCCTGAGCCCCCTTTCCTCCAGCCTGGGAGGCAGAATATTTGTGGAGTCGAATCAGCCCTGTTCAGTAGTCCAGCAAACTCTTTTAAACTAGTATCTCTGCAAGCAAACTCTTCTTCCACATCCCACAACCCAACTCCTCATCCCCACAAACACAAAGGCACCTCGCACCACACCTTACTGTTGCTTCTCGGCCCCCAGTGCACATTCCCTTTGCTCTGCGACATTGCCCCTGGGAGCTCCACAGCTGCACTTCTGTCTTGCCGGCTGGCTTAGGTTCTATTCTGGGGGAGATTTGAAGGCAGGAGGAGCAGAACCAGGACTGCCTTTTTCTGGTTTCAGCGCTGTCCCTGCAATGGCACTTCCCCATCAGCAGTACCTGGTTCCAGCCTCCGTTTCCCCTCAGCGCCAGCATCATTGCTCTCCCTAAACAGATCAGCAGCAGCTGTGTGCCCTTCTCAGAGGTCTGAGCCCCAGCTTCATAGGGCCATGTATTAGCTTCCTAGGGGATGCCGTAACCAATGATCAGAGATGGTGTCATTTAAAACAATAGAAATGTATTCGCTCACAGTTATGGAGACCAGAAGTCAGAAATCAACATGTTAGCATGGCCGTGCTCCCTCTGAAGTGTCCAGGGAAGAATCCTTCCTCGCCTCTCCTAGCTTCTGTGGTTGCCAGCAATCACTGGCGTTCCTTGGCCTGTAGCTGCAATACTCCAATCTCTCTGCCTCCGTCTTCACACCATGTCCTTCCTTGTGTCTTCTGTGTCTTTCCATGGCTTTCTGAAAAGGATGCAAGTCATTGGATTTAGGACACACTCTAATCTAATAGAACATCTTTTGTTTTTTGAGACAGTGTCTCGCTCTCGTTAGGCTGGGGTGCCCTGGCCTGATCTCCTAGCAATGTGGAGCTGTGAGTCAATTAAACCTCTTTCTTTTATAAATTACCCAGCTTCAGGTATGTCTTTATGAGCAGTGTGAGAGCAGACTAATACAGTGAGACTCTAACTCAAAAAAAAAAAAAAAAAAAAAAAAAGACAGCAGGGGACTTGAATATTTCTCCAAAGAAGATAAACAAATGACCAATAACACATGAAAATATATTTCCCATCACTATTCACTAGGGAAATGCAAATCCAAACCACAATGAGACACCACTTATTGTGTGTGTCTCCTTTTGTTTTCTCTTTTCCTTGGGCTGCATCTGGGTCCTGGTAAAAGATCCTCCACCAAGACGTAAAGCACTCACATCACTCAGAAGCTCAGTGGTGGCTCTCTTCTGCCAGTCTGGGCAGACAGTGGGAAAGGTTCAACAGAGCTGGGCATACCGATAGCAAGTGGGATGACAAGACCCTAAAATAGGAGAACTAGGTGGTGGCACTTAATCCTGAGAAACCAGGTGGAAGCCATGACCACAATCAGAGAAAAGCTCAGAAAAGCAGCTGAGGGAGCCTGGACCACAGAGAGCTATGGAGACAGTACATAGAGGACCACATCCCTAGCAGCAAAATGTACATGCAGACAGGGGCGCTTCTCAACCTGTGTCATGGGAAGAAATCCAGGATGGATAATCAGGAGGCTGAGGGTGGGTGCTCCAATAAAAGTCAGGACCACCTGCCCAGTTTCCGAATATGAGCCAGCTTTCAAACCCTGAAGCCCCTGACTGGGATGAGGGTCAGGTATCTAAGAGAAAGACCCTGTAACACCCTGGCAAATGGGCAGTCATGATTTCCTGAGTCCTTCTGCAAGGAGACCTAAGATCTCACAGAACTGTTCATCAGGGAAGGCGAAATACTCAAGTATTTGAAGTATTTGGAGGACTGTTGGAACAGGGTCAGAAGTGACACTGATACTGAGACCTGCGACAGCACTGCAGCTGCCTGCACTCTGCTTCTGCGGGGCACATGGCAACCAGGTGATCCATGGAGTCCTGTCCATGGCCTGATGGCTCACAGTGGATGAAGTAAGACTACAGCCCCACCGGCAGTCATGTCCCCAGTCCAAAATGTATAACTGGGATAAATATTCTCAGAAGTTGGCATAGCCTCCCCATTGGGTCTTTGGCCTGTGGGGTGAGGGCATTCCATGGGGAAAGCCAAGTAGAAATTTCTGAAATTGACCCTATCCACTCTGCCAAGATAGCAAACAAAATAGATATATTGCGTATATTTCATCTGGGGGGAGGAGGGGACCATGGGAGGATGGAGAAGAGGGCATTATGAGATGCATACAGGGAGACGGAGGGAGATGGCCAAAATTGGTGCTACCCGTAAGAATCTAAAACATGGTGGATTGGTGCTCCTTGTAACATCTCCATTTGTTTCTTTTGAGTCAGAGTTTCGCTCCATTACCCAGGGTGGAGTGCAGTGGCATGATCTCGGTTCACAGCAACCTCCACCTCCCAGGTTCAAGTGATTCTCATCCCTCATCCTCCCAAGTAGCTGAGGCTACAGACATGCGCCACCATGCCTAGCTAATTTTTGTGCTTTTTTAGTACAGACAGAGTTTCACCCTGTTGGCCAGGCTGGTCTCGAACTCCTGACCTCAGATGATCCACCTGCCTTGGCCTCCCAAAGTGCTAGGATTACAGGCATGAGCCACTGTGCCCAGCCATCCATTTCATTAACAAGTCTGGATCATGAGGAATCCTGGTTTGTCTTGGGATAGTAGATTATGCAACTCAACCAAGTAGCAGACCCAAATTGGGCCAGATATGGCACGCTGGCTGGAAGAGATTCATGCAGCCTCAGGTACATAGTATGCAGCCATTGATTTTGCATTTGATTTTGATTGTGTTCTTTTCTATCCGCATCAGGAAATATGATCCAAACCAGTTTACATTTTCATTCATTCTTATTTTGCAGTTCACAATGCACATTCACAATTTTGTCCCGGGGCAAGGTTAACTCTCATGTCTCTGTCATAATACAATAAAGAGATTTAAACTCTGGGGACCTTGTGCAGCACATCACAATGATCCACTACATCAGTAGCCTTTCCTAAGGGTCACTGAGTACCTGATTTATTGACATGGGATCCAGAGTAACCGTGCCTAGGACACTCTAAAGAGAACGAGGTGAGGCAGGGGGTGCATAACCACGGGACCTGCTGATCCCGACCATACACTTCATCACCCAAAAAGCTACTGACCTGATGGGAGTTGAGATGAACCCCTGGGTTGCCACTATGCCTACGGCTTGGGGATGACACCCCACAGGGCCAGGCACTGTCCTTCAACATGTGGAACGTACTTTGCCCTTTATATGGTTCCAAAGTATTTCAGTGATACTGAATCAGAAACACAGGGCTAGTATCTTTCTCTACTGTTTCCAGTTTGTAGCTTTTGATGGTGATCTGAAATGACCGCCCAGCAGGAAAGTTAAATGAAGAGCTAGTACATTAAATGCAACACAAATCATTGTAATTCACAAGTCAACCTGCAGATGGTGCCATATTATTGCTTTGTCTCTGTTTCTCTCTTTTTTAAAAAAATACCTCCCTGACCACTGTGGGTCAATATCTGTTTGGTTGTGACAAACTCATGAGGAAAGACCACAGTCACTGAGTCCCAAAACATTTGGAGTTGAATTTTTACTAATACTGTCTGATGTGCGACCTTCAAGAAAAAAAAAAAGATGCTCAGGACAAATAGCTAATGCCTGTGGGGCTTAAAACCTAGATGACGGGTTGATAGGTGCAGCAAACCACCATGGCGCGTAGCAAACCTGCACGTTCTGTACATGTACCCCGGAACTTAAAAAGTTAAAAAATGGAAAATAAAGCTTAAAAAAAATTGCTATATAGCCCGTCACAGAAAAAGGCTTCTGACTCCTGCTTTAGGAGAAAGCACAAACAAGGAGGTAAAAATAAACAGTGCAATCAGACTTCTGTTGGACCCTAAGAGTTTAATTATGGAAGGTGAAGGGGGAAAAAAACAAAAGGAAAAGAGCTAAGTGGAAAAAGTCTTTGAAAATTTAGTAGGGCCAGGCGGTGGCTCACGCCTGTGATCCCAGCACTTTGGGAGGCTGAGGCGGGTGAATCACCTGAGGCCAGGAGTTCAAGACCAGCCTGGCCAACATGGTGAAACCCCGCCTCTACTAAAAATACAAAAACTAGCCGGCTGTGGTGGCGTGTGCCTGTAGTCGGGAGGCTGAGGCAGGAGAATCGCTTGAACCTGGGAGGCGGAGGTTGCAGTGAGCCGAGATCATCTGGCCACTGCACTCCAGCCTGGGCCACAGAGCCAGATTCCGTCTCAAAAAAAAAAAAATATATGAAATCCAAAACGCTCCAAAATCTGAACTTTTTGAGCACCAACACGATGCCACAAGTAGAGTATTCCACACGCGAGAACTCTAATACAAACTTTGTTTCATCACAGATTTAAAATGTTGTATAAAATTACCCTCAGGCTATGTGTATAAGGTACATATGAAAAGCAAAGACCAATTCTTGTGTTTAGACTTGGGTCCCATTCCCCATGATATCTTATGTATTTGCAAATATTTCAAAATTTGAAAAAATCTGAAATTCAGAACACTTTTGGTTCCAACCATTTCAGATAAGGGATACTTAACCTGTAGTACAAAAAATGCACTTTATAAATTTTTCTTCAATTTTTAAGTTCAAGGGTACATGTGCAGGATGTGCAGGTTACCTAGGTAAACATATGCCATGGTGGTTTGCTGCACAGATTATCCCGTCACCTAGGTATTAAGCCCAGCATCCATTAACTATTCTTCCTGATGTTCCCCCTCCCCCTACACCTGACAGGTGCCCATTTTGTGTTACTTCCCCCATGTGTCCATGTGTTCTCATCAATCAGCTCCCACTTAAAAGTGAGAACATGCAGTGTTTGATTTTGTGTGTGAGTTTGCTGAGGATGATGGCTTCCAACTCCATCCACGTCCCTGCAAAGGACATGATCTCATTCTTTTTTTACGGCTGCATACTATTCCATAGTGTACATGCACATTTTATCAGTCTATTACTGATGGGTCTTTATCAGTCTATCATTTGGGTTGATTCCATGTCTTCGCTATTGTGAATAGTGCTGCAAAGAACACACATGCATATGTATCTTTATAATAGAACGATTCATATTCCTTTCCTTTGGGTATATATCCGGTAATGGGATTGCTGGGTCAAATGGTATTTCTGCCTCTAGGTCTTTGAGGAATTGCCAGTCTTCCACAGTGGTTGAACTAATTTACACTCCCACCAACAGTGTCAAAGCATTTTTTTTTCTCTGCAACGTCACCAGCGTCTGTTTTTTGACTTTTTAATAATAGCCACTCTGACTGAGGGGAGATGGTATCTCATTGTGGTTTTGATTTGCATTTCTCTAACAATAGTGATGTTGAGCTTTCTTTCATATTTCTTGGCCATATGTACGTCTTCTTTTGAGACGCGTACTTTACAGATTGTAGACTCTTTAAACTTGAAAACTTTTGATTTAAAAATTTTTATAGTTTTTTTTTTTTTGAGACAGGGAGTCTCGCTCTCTCGCCCAGGCTGGAGTGCAGTGGCACGATCTCGACTCACTGTAAGCTGAGTGAGTTCACTCACGGGTTCACACCATTCTCCTGCCTCAGCCTCCCCAGTAGCTGGGACTACAGGCATCCGCCGCCATGCCCAGCTTTTTGTATTTTTAGTAAACAGGTTTCACAGTGTTAGCCAGAACGGTCTCCATCTCCTGACCTTGTGATCTGCCACCTCGGCCTCCCAAAGTGCTGGGATTACAGGCGTGAGCCACCACGCCCAGCCAAAATTTTTTATGGTTTTTAAAAATGACTCCACTTTCACTAACCCTCAGCTTTGGACGATGGAAACAGCTTTAGAGATTTGCATTTGCACCCAGACTTCATCCCTTACTAGCTTGGCGCCCTGCACTAGAAGCCTCCATTTCTATTCTATAAAAGTGAAGCAGTAACGTCAATCTCATTGCTGGAATGAAGAACAAGCTAATCCATTCAGTTTACTTAACAATTGTAGGAAATTAATAAAAGTTTTTTCTCTCTTTCCTTGTCTCCTTTACACTAAAGCAGGGTGGACCAGACATAATTTAACCCTTCCTGAATAACACATTTGTTTTTGTGATGAGCAACTTGTTTTCTACTGAGATATGGAAAAGCAGAGAGAACCAGAGAAGCTTCAGAAATCACTTCGTGAAGTTGAACGTTGACATAAATAGGCAGCAGCTCCTGCCTCCTCCTTTCCCAAGGCCTAGCTCCCATTTAATAGTAAGTTTCATTTAGAATCCAAGAGACTCTGGGCCTGTGCCTTCCCTCTAAACAACAGGCAGCAATAAAATGAGAGCAACAAAGTAAAGGTAGCTCACCTCTGTAATTCCAGTACTTTTCAGAGGCCAAAGCAGGACGATTACTTGAGAGCCAGGATTTCAAGACCGACCCTGGGAACACTGACACCCGGTCACTCCCAAAAACGTAAAATGTAGCCTGGCAGTACGTCTAGAGTTGGTTTGTTGTCTCACAAGTTTCACTCGCAGATCTTTGCAGTAAGCTTTACTGGCTCTACCGCCCAGGCTGGAATGCAGTGGCGCAATCTCGGCTCACTGCAAGCTCCGCCTCCCGGGTTCACGCCATTCTCCTGCCTCAGCCTCTGCGAGTAGCTGGGACTACAGGCGCCCGCCACCACACCCCGCCAATTTTTTTTGTATTTTTAGTAGAGACAGTGTTTTCCTATGGTCTCAATCTCCTGACCTCGTGATCCACCCACCCCAACCTCCCAAAGTGCTGGGATTACTAAGTATGAGCCACCGCGCCCCGCACGTTACAGCTTTTAAGGCGGTATGTCTGGAAATTTTCACTTCCCTATCTGGAGTTACTCGTTCCTTCAGGGAGATTAAATTATCTTTCTGGTCCACAGACATGAAGCTACAGACCTTCACAATGCAGTGTTGCAACACTTAAAGAAAGCACAAGCACGAACAGCACCAACAAACTACACCATTTTAAAAAAAAGAAAAACACCCCTCCACAAACCACAGCAGCATCGGTGCATATATACCGCTGCTGGCTCCCGCAGCCTGCTTTTATGCTCTTATCTGGCTCCACCCACGTCCTGCTGATAGTTCCATTTGACAGAGAGCTGGTTGGTCCATTTTACAGAGAGCTGATTGGTCCGTTTTGACAGGATGCTGATTGGCGCATTTACAATCCCTGAGCTAGACACAGAGTGCTGATTGGTGCATTTGCAATCCTCTAGCTAGACATAAAAGTTCTCCAAGTCTTCCCCAGATTAAGTAGACACAGAGCACTGATTGGTGCGTTTACAAACGTTGAGCTAGACACAGGGTGCTGATTGGTGCATTTACAACCTTTAGCTAGACACAAATGTTCTCCAAGTTCCCACTAGATGAGCTAGACACAGAGCACTGGTGCATTTACAAACCTTGAGCTAGATACAGGGTGCGGCTTGGTGTGTTTACAAACTTGAGCTAGATACAGGGTGCTGATTGGTGTGTTTACAAACTTGAGCTAGACACAGAGCGCTGATTAGTGCATTTATAATCCTTTAGTGTAGACAAAAATTCTCCAAGTCTCCACCAGATTAGCTAGATACAGAGTGCTGATTGGCGCACCCATGAACCCCAAGGTAGACACAGAGTGCTGATTGGTGCATATACAATCCTCCGGCTGCACATAAAAGTTTTCCGAATCCCAACTCTACTCAGGAGGCCAGCTGGCTTCACCTAGTGGATCCAGCGCCAGGGCTGTGGGTGGAGCTGTCTTTCCGTTCCGCGCTGTGCGCCTGCACTCCTCAGCCCTTGGGCAGTTGATGAGACCGTGGTGCCGGCAGAGGAGGGGGACGCCCGTTAGGGGAGGCTTGGGCTGCCCGAGAGTCCACCGCGGGGGTCTCGGGCATGGCAGGCTGCAGGTCCCAAGCTCTGCCCCGCGGGAGGTGGCTGAGGCTCGGTGAGACTTCGAGCGCGGCAAGGGTGGGCCAGCAGTGCTGGGGGACCCGGCGCCCCCTCCGCAGCGGCTGGCCCGGGTGCTAAGCCCCTCGCTGCCTAGCGCCGGCAGCCCCTCCCAGTGCGGGGCCCGCTGAGCCCGCGCCGGCTGGGAACTCGCGCTGGCCCGTGAGCGCAGTGCGCAGCCCCGGTTTCCGCCCGCGCCTCTGTCTCCACACCTTGCAAGCCACACCTCCTTGCAAGCATAGGGAGCGGGCTTTGGCCTCGGCCAGCCTAATGAGGGGCTCCCACAGTGCAACGGCAGGCTGAAGGGCTCCTCAAACTTGGCCAGAGCGGACACCGGGGCCGAGGAGGTGCTGAGAGCGAGCTAGGGCTGCTAGCACGTTGTCACCTCTCAGCATGGTGGCACGCACCTGTGGTCTCAGCTATTTGGAAGTATCACTTGAACTCAGGAATTAGAGGTTGCAGTGAGCTGGCATGGCACCGCTGCACCCCAGCATGGGTGTCAGAGCAGCAAGACTCTGTCTCTAAAAAAAGATAAAAATAAAACAGACATGAATTGTGCCCAATGATCCTAGAGGTAGGGCCTCCACTATACCACATAAGGGATGGGGGCTTGAGTCACAGAATAGCATCCTTTCTGGGGTGTCCTGGCGGAGACACATGTTCTCACAGTGTAGCAGCAGAGTTACCTATTCCTCACTTCCTGCTTCTGATGGTTTTGCTATTTTTCACGTCTGTTTTTCTAATGGTTCTAGCACAGCTCTTACTAAGTCAAGTTGAGAAGTTGGCTGAGTGGCTTCCATCCCTTGGCCCTTCCTACCCACCCGGCAGCTCCATGGGGCAGTCAGGGGCATGGGCCTGGGAGCTGCCCTGGCTGATGTGAAAACAGGCTCCTTCCAGTGTGAAATGGGGCCAGTAATCCTGGCCGCCCCTACTCTTAGGAGGGTTGTGTGCAGTGGCTGCTCCCTCCGGGTTTTCAGAAGTGCTCACGGAGAGTGAAACAGTGAATGAATCTAAGCCAAGGCATTATGTAGGAGTCAGTGGCTCACAATAATTAGTGGTGAGGTGTGCCTGAAGATACAAAATGTGTCATTAAAACACACACAGGGGCACCGTGGCTCACATCTATCATCCTAGCACTTTGGGAGGCCGAGGTGGGCAGATTACCTTAGGTCAGGAGTTCGAGACCAGCCTGGCCAACATAGTGAAACCCCATCTCTACTAAAAATACAAAAATTAGGTGTGGTGGCACATGCCTGTAATTCCAGCTACTTTTGTGGGCGGGGGGCGGTGCTGAGGCAGGAGAATTGCTTGAACCCAGGAGGCGGAGGTTGCAGTGAGCCGACATCATAAGGCCGCTGTACTCCAGCTTGGGTGACAGTGAGACTCCATCTCAAAAAACAAACAAACACAAAACAAAAAAACATAGAAACACAGAGACTAGGACAGAGTCAGGGAGTCATTAAAATCATCTCACTCTCACTTGCCTTCTGGAGCATTCTGTTGAGAGAGTGAGAAAGGGCAGTGCTTACTGGGGCCATGAGCGTCCTGTCCTGCTGGGGCCGCCCCTGCAGTAACCGGCAGCCCCAGTGAAGGGGGCGCGGAAGTCCTCCTCCCCAGGGTTCTCCTTTCAGGACAGCTGGCATCCTGCTCCAAAGCAGACAATGCCTTTGGGGCTGCACAAGGGCCTTCCAGGTAGGGCTTCTGAGATGCAAGGAACAGAGAAACCCCAGAGAAATATTTGGAGCAAAGGGGGTGGGTATCTCATGAGGTTAGGGAGAGACTTCATAGGGCCCAGACCAGGAAGCAAAGCCCAGCCAGGCTTTATGGAACCTGGAGGCTTCCATCTCCTCTTAGTCAGGGCGGCTGGGTCTCAACTGCACCGCTCCCTGGGACTTGCTCTGCTCCGCGCTCTCCTGTCGGGCTTCTCTGTCTTCCACATCATCTTGGACATGCCGCTTGCACACACCCACAAGCTTCCCTTCCAATGGTAAGACTCACCATGGGCTGGAAACAGCTTTCATTACTTGGTTGACGTTTCCAGGAAAAATCTGACAAGACCCACTCATCTGTTTGAAGGAAGTCCTACAAGTCACGGGTTCGCCACGCTCCAGTCCGCTGTGCCTGGGGTCTGAGGAGGAGGACCCAGGGCCATGGCAGAATGCGGCACACAGCAAGGTGGAGCCCGTAGGGGACAGTGCTGCAGAAGCCGGCCAGCAGTCACCCCTTTGTGTCAAGTGGGCAACTTGCATTTTCAGGATGCTATGGGCAAAGATTCCTTTGGGTACTGCCTCACAGGAGTGTGTGAAGGCTCAGTCCAGACAAGAGAAACTTGACAGTGAACTTAAGGTTTTTAAAATAGAAAAAGAGGACTTTTCTTTCTCTTTATGTGTGTGTGTGTGTTGTTGTTGTTGTTTGTTTGAGACAGGGGCTCCTTCTGTCACCCAGGCGGTGGTACGGTCATGGCTCAACCGTGGCCTTAACCTCCTGGGCTCACGCCATCCCCCCGCCTCAGCCTCCCAAGTAGCTGGGACTACAGGCACGTGCCACTATATCCCAGTAATATTATTGTTTTTTTAAAGGCGGAGGTCTCACTATGTTTCCCAGGCGGATCTCAAACTCCTGAACTCAAGCAGTCTTTGCACCTCAGCCTGCCAAAGTGCCCAATTACAGGCATGAGCCACTGTGCCTGGCCTTCTTTTTCTTTTGTTAAAGAATATTTAACTTCTTTACACACACATATATATACTTAAATGTATGAGGTGATCAGAATATGCCTCCCCATTTTTTTTACTTGGTTACACCTTCCCTTCTCTGTCTCTCCACCCATCTTAGCTTTCCGTCCCCACCCAAGCCCCCAGGGTAGACCATGTTAACAAACTTATAGGACGTTGCATATTTTTCTTCTTACTTGTGATTAGTTTTATGAGTCAGCTTGGGTAGGCTATAGTTATTTAATCAAACACTAGTCTAGATGTTGCTGTGAAGGCGTTTCGTAGATGAGGTTGACATCTATAATCAGTTGACTTTAAAGAAGATTGCCTTCCATAATGTGGGTGGGCCTCACCCCATCAGTTGAGGCCTCAAGAGCAACAACTGAGGTCCCCTCAGGAAGTGGGAATTCTCTTCAAGACTGCAGTGGAGAAACCATGCCTGGATTTCCACGCTGTCAGCCTGCCCTGCAAGTTGCCAACGCTCACAATTACGTAAGTCAATACCATAAAATCGATTTCTCTGTCTCTCTGTCTTTCTCTCTCTCTCTTTCTCTTCTGTTTTGCTGTCTGGAGAATCCTGACTGATATGATATTTATTTAATCATGTGTGTTTGTATATACATGTATATGGTACATGAGTGTATAGATGTATATATGCTTGTATATACGCATGTACTTATGGAAATATATAGATTTTTGCCATTTTTCAATTTACAAACGTGAAATAATATTTTATGTGCTTCTTCATCTTGCTTTTCTCATCAGCATTTAATAGACCACCTAATACTCCATAGAATATGTATGAAACATGGTTTATTCAGTCATTCCCCTACTAACAGGAATTATTCTGTTTTTTTTTCTTTTTTCCACCATGAATGATGCTACAGTGAATACATATATACATACATATACACACACAAGGAAATGCATGTGTGTGTTTACGAAGATTTGTGTATGTGTGTATACAGGTGCACACACACACACACACACATTTAAGTCCTGGTGCTTTTGTCCCTATGACACAATAAGAAATATATACTCAGTCCTCATCCCAGTTCCTGACACAGAGCTTCTAAAACCCTGGGAATCCCCTGAGAGATAGGAGCATCTTTTGTTACTCATACCAAGCCCATTTCAGCCATACCTGAGTTTATGTGAATGAGGTGAGCTCTGTGGGCCCCTAGATAGCTTCAGGATGGGGGCCAGTTGCCAGAAGAGCTAACCATGTGAGTAGAGGGTTGGAGCTTTTAGCCTCACCCCCAGACCTCTAGGGAGAAGAGTGGGGGCTGGAGATTGAGTTCAATCACCATTGGCCAATGATTTAATCAATCATACCTACATAAAAGAACCTCCATTAAAAAAAACAAAAAACACCTAAATGACAGGGTTTGAAGAGCCTCCAGGTTGGCAAGGACACCCATGTCCAGGCAGGATGGTGCATTTCGGCTCCACGGGGACAGAAGCTCCTGGGCCTGGGTCCCCTCCACACCTGCCCTTGTTTACCTCTTCATGTTGTCCATCTGTGTCGTTTATAATAAAGTGCTAATAATAAGTGAAGTGCTTTCTGGGGTTTTGTGAGCTGCTCTAGCAAATTATTTATCATGAGGGGGAAGGGGTGTGGGCACCCCCAACTTTGCAGCCAAGTTGGACAGAAGTGTGGAGACCTTGGCAACCCTACATGTGGCTGGCATCTAAAGTGGGAGCAGTCTTGTGGAACTGAACTGAACCCTTAAACTTGTGGAGCCTGATGCTAAGCCAGGTAGTTATTGTCAGAATGGAACTGAATTGTAGGAAACCAGGTCAGTGTCCAGAGAGTTGAATAATTGGTTGGTATGGGGCAGAAACCCATAGGTCTGGTATCAGAAGTTCTGTGAGTAAAAACAGGTAATAGGATATAGCCCCTGCTGTGGGATTTCAGGGTGAAAGGGCCTAAGTATTTTTATTAATTAATATTCCCAGAACATCTCTAAGAAGATGTTACATTTCACATTTTATTTGGTAATATATGAGAAAACTCTTTCTAGCTGGTGGGTTTGAGTGTCTTGGAAATCACAGCGCAGCAGCCTTCACGTCATGTCCACTCTACGCAGGAATTATCTTTCATCTCTGAATCCATCAGTTGCAGGTCAGCTGATTCTATGAGATTATTTTGTTAATCTGCATAAAAGTCACCATCTGAATTTTAGCATTTTTTTCTATCAAAATTGGGAAAGGTTGCAGAGAAAAAAGGGTTGGAGGAGTATAAACTTGGACCTAGGCTGAGGAAGGTGGATCACTTGACGTCATGAGTTTGAGACCGGCCTGGCCAACACGGTGAAACCCCGTCCCTGCTAAATATACAAAAAAAAAAACATTAGCCAGGCATGGTGGCACGCACCTGTATTGCCCACTACTCAGAAGGCTGAGGCACAAGAATCACTTAAGCCCAGGAGATGGAGGCTGCAGTGAGTTGAGATTGTGCATTCCAGGCATTCTAGTCTGAGTGACAGAGTGAGACTCCAACTCAAAAGAAAAACTAGCTCCACCAATTTTAATGGCTAATTTTAATGTTCTTGAGCAAAACCACGCCTGAGTTGGTTCCCTCCTTTACAAAATGGAGATAACAGTTTTGTTGTTTTTTTTTAAGAAGGGGTTCTTGCTCTGTCACCCAGGCTATAGTCCAATGGCATAATCATAGCTCACTGCAGCCTAGAACTCCTGGCCTCAAGCAATCCTCCCACCTCAGCCTCCCAAAGCATTGGGTTACAGGTATAAGCCACTATGTCTGGCCGATATTATCTATTTTTTTAATTAAAATTTTTTTTGGGGGATAACTGTAGATCCACATGCAATTGTAACAAGTACTACAGAGAGATTCCATGTACCCTTACCCAGCTTCCCGCAGTAGAGACAAGTTTGCAAAACTATCATAAAATATTGCATCTAGTATATTAAAATGTACACAATCTACCAATTTTATTCAGTTTCACTGTTACTTATGTGTATTTTGTTCTAAATAAGTATATCGCATGGGTAGGTTTGTGTATTTACTTCCCCAGCCACTACCATAAAGAACTGTGACCCCTCCTATTGCCCTTTTACAGCCACACCCACCTGTCTTCATGACCCCTCTCAATGCCTGGCAGTCACAAATCTGTTCACTTCCAAAACTTTGTGTTTTCAATAATGTTATATGCATAGAATCATATAGGCATGTGGGATTTTTTTTCCACTCTGCATACTTCCTTGGAGCTTCATCCAAGTTGTTGCATTTATTGTGAATCTGTTCCTTTTTATTGCGAAGTGATAGTTTGTGGTTTGGATGTACGCAGTTTAACTATTCATTAAAGGACATTTGGACTCTCTCCAAATTTGGGGCTATTATGAACAAAACTCCTATGAACATTCTTATATGGGTTTTTATGTAAATGTACATTGTAATTTCTCTGGGATAAATACCTAAGAGTACAATTGCTAGGTTAATATCTATTTTTATGGGTCTTGGTGAGCAATAAATTGAATGAGATCGTGTATGTAAAATCACTCATCTGACTTTTTTTTTCATTCCTCAACCTTCTTCCTTTCTTTCCTTTTGATGACTTTTTGGTCATAGGTTTGTGCTAGGATGAAAGTCTTGTTAAAAAAGAAAAAATGAGAGGATGGACTTCTTTTTGGAAAAGATGTAATGAACAGATGCTCCTTGAGACCTGTTAGGATTTTCTGTCCTTTAATTTCTTTCCACAGATTTTCAGAACTTGAGTCACTTTATAATTTCAGAGAACACATCTTAGTTACCTACTGTGGCGTGGTGACTTTAATCTAGATGATCTTGCAGGCAGCTGTGCTGGATGAACAAGTGTCTTCTGTTTTATAGGCAGCATTGCCACAAACACTGTCAGGTCAGGAAAAGAAAAATAAACACACACCACAGCACTTTATTCCAGGCAGATTGAAAAATCTGCATCTGCTTTCCTGACCCTAACTTTCTTTTTTTTTTGGATTCTCGCTCTGTCACCCAGGCTGGAGTGCAATGGCACAATCTCAGCTCACTGCAACCTCCACCTCCTGGGTTCAAGTGATTCTCCTGTCTCAGCCTCCCAAGTAGCTGGGATTACAGGCACCCACCACCACGCCCAGCTAATTTTTTGCATTTTTAGTAGAGATGGGGTTTCGCCGTGTTGGCCAGGCTGGTCTCAAACTCCTGACCTCAACTGATCCACCCGCCTTGGCCTCCCAAAGTGCTGGGATTATAGGCGTAAGCCACCGTACCTGGCACCTTAACTTTCTTATTGGGTGTAAAGGGTAATTTTACATGTCAACGACTCAGCGGGCCATGGAATGCCCAGATATTTGGTCAAACATTATTCTGGGTGTGTCTGTGGGGGTGTTTCTGGGTGAGATTCACCTTCAAATTGGTAAACTGAGTAAAGCAGATTATCTTCCTAATGTGGATGGATCTCATCCAATCAACTGAAGACCTGAACAGGTAAAAAAGAGGCCAAGTAAGAGAGAATTTTGCCCCTCTTGGCTGCTGATCTTATACATCCATCTTCTGCCATTGGACTGGAACTTAAGCCATCTGCTCTCTTGGTTCTCAGGCCTGCAGGCTTAGACTGGAACTATACCACCAGCTCTCTCGAGTCTCCAGCTAACCAACTGGAGATCTTGGGACTTCTCACCCTCTACAATTATGTGAGCCAATTCCATGTCATTTATATTTATATATCTGAGAGTAGCTTTAGAGGAACAGCATTTTAAAGATGAGAGAGAGAGGGGAAGAGAGAGAAAGTATATACTATTTGTTCTGTTTCTCTAGAGAAGCCTGGCTGATACATTGGTCTAACTACCCTTTGTTTTCACTGATATTCACTAATGCTGAGAAACTGTGAGAGAAATAGTTGAAAAATCTCAAAATTCACTTTGTCTTTAGATTATACACTACATAGCCCATTCAAAAATGTCTTATGTATTTTACATTTGAACTAAACCTTTCTGACTGCAGTCTGAGACTGAAGACGTAGAAACTATTTGAGAGTAGAGGCTGGGCGCAGTAGCTCAGGCCTGTAATCCAAGCACTTTGAGAGGCTGAGGTAGTGGATCATAAGGTCAGGAGATTGAGACCAGCCTGGCCAACATGGTGAAACCCTGTCTCTGCTAAAAATACAAAAATTAGCTGAGCATGGTGGCACGCGCCTGTAATACCTAGCTAGTTACTCGGGAGGCTGAGGCAGGAGAATCGCTTGAACCTGGGAAGTGGAGGTTGTGGTGAGCCCAGATTGAACCACTGCACTCCAGCCTGGGCAACAGGAGTGAAACTCTGTCTCAGAGTTGCCCTGCTGCCGAGGCTGGAGTGCAGTGGTGTAATCAGAGCTCACCTGGGCTCAAGTGATCCTCCCACCTCAGTCTCCTGAGTAGCTGCACCACAGGCATGCCACCATGCCCGGATAATTTTTTAAAACTTTTTGTAGGCTGGCTGCGGTGGCTTACGCCTGTAATCCCAGCACTTTAGAAGGCGGAGGTGGAGGGATCACTTGAGGTCAGGAGTTCGAGACCAGCCTGGCCAACATGGTGAAACCCCATCTCTACTAAAAATACAAAAATTAGCCGGGCATGGTGGCTTGTGCCTGTAATCCCAGCTACTAGGGAGGATGAGGCAGGAGAATCGCTTGAACCTGGGAGGTGGAGGTTGCAGTGAGCCGAGATCACACCACTGCACTCCAGCCTGGGTGACAGAGCGAGAATCTGTCTCAAAAAAAAAAAAAAAAGAGTCTGTGTCTCAAAAAGAAGGAAACTTGCCTTAGTCGCCCTTCATTCTTTTTATTTTATTTTTTGTAACTCTGTCATTCTAGTTTGGTTAGCCTTCATTCTTGACCAGATCTTGCCCCAGGAGCTGTCAGCCTTTCTGCATGAAGCTCCTTCCTTCTTTTCTTTGAGCGTGGTGCACTGCAAGTGACAGGGCCAGCGACAGGAGCCCATGTTTCCCCCGCGCCTTCCCTGCTGTGCCCAGTTCTTCCGAATGTGTGGCCAGCCCTGCTCACTGATCTTCGGACCGCGGAAACTCACGCCACAGGTGAGTTCCTTGAGCATCAGCTGCTTCCGGCTTCCTCTCTAGTGTTGCAATGGGTGCTTAATTCAACCTGTATGGGTGGATATTTTTTTCGTTTTCAATTCCTTATTATTTGAAAGTTTATCTTTCCGGGTCTGGTGGTTTTCATTGTCTCTGACACTTGTTTTTTACAGGGCAGATTTCCCTAAGAGGATAATACCTGGAACTTTCTTACAAAAGAGAAAATCCATCTGTGCTTTTCGTCTCCATTGTCTTCCCAGAAGTAGGGGAAAGGAGGGTTCGTGATACTGGGGGAGTGCTGAGGTGCACCAAGAGCTGGGCGTTAATCACTTCCTCGAGCTTAATTCCCAAAACAACCCTTTGAAGTAGTAAGTAATAGTCACTAATATAGAAGCTTTCTTTAAAAAAAAAAATTATGTTGTTAAATCATTTTCAAGCGTTGGAAAATTTCCATTCTCTCCTGTCCCATAACACACATAATCACATACAGACTTTGTCACCTGCCCACCTCTCAGGGAGTGAAGCTGTCTGAACTAAGAGCTCTTGTTCCATTGTATGGTAGAAAACTTTTCTTCTTATTCTCTTAGGACACAGTACAGTACCTGTATATGGTGGGTCCTCAATCTGTATTGAATGAAAGTTAACTTCCAAGTATTGCATTTTTTTTTTTTTTGAGACAGGATCTCACTCTGTTGCCCAGGCTGAAGTGCAGTGGCATGATCTCAGCTCACGGCAACCCCACCTCCTGGGTTCGAGAGATCCTCCCACCTTAGCCTCCCATGCGTGCCACCATGCCTAGCTAATTTTTCTATTTTTCTTTTTTTTTTTTTTAAGATGGAATATCGCTCTGTTGCCCAGGCTTGAGTGCAATGGCATGATCTCAGCCTAATGCGACCTCCGTATCCTGGGTTCGAGCGATTCTCCTGCCTCAGCCTCCTGAGTAGCTGGGATTACAGGTGTGCACCATTACGCTCGGCTAATTTTTTTTATTTTTAGTAGAGACGGTTTCACTATGTTTGTCAGACTGGTCTCAAACTCCTGACCTCGTGATCCGCCCACCTTGGCCTCCCAAAGTGCTGGGATTACAGGTGTGAGCCACCTAATTTTTCTATTTTTTGTAAAGACGGTCTGTCAACTTGATTCAAGAATGCAAAGTATTATTCCTGTGTTTTTGAGGGTGTTACCAAAGGTGATTAACATTTGAGTCAATGGACTGGGAAAGGCAAACCCACCCTCAATCTGGGTGGACACAATCTAATCAGCTTCCAACATGGCCAGAATTAAAAGGCAGAAGAATTTGAAAAGACTACACTGGCTTAGCCTCCCAGCCTACATCTTTCTCTGTCAGACTCTAAATTCCTCAGCTTTGGGACTTGGACTGGGTTCCTCGCTCCTCGATGGCCTATTGTGGGACATTGCAATCATGTGAGTTAATACTCCTTAATATAACTCCCCTTCATATATACATCTATCTTATTTGTTCTGTCCCTGTAGAGGACCCTGACTAATAAAGATGGGGTTTTGCTGCGTTGCCCTACCTGGTCTCAAACTCCTGCCCTCCAGCAATCCACCCACCTCAGCTTCCCAAAGTGCTGGGATTACAGGCATGAGCCCACCGTGCCTGGCCTCCAAGTAATACATCTTTAAGAACAGAAAAAGGCTGGGTGCAGCAGCTCGTGCCTGTAATCCCAGCACTTTGGGAAGCTGAGGTGGGTGGATTGCTGGAGGTGGGGAGTTCGAGATCAGCCTGGCCTTCGTGGCAAAACCCCATCTCTACTAAAAATACAAAGATCAGTTAGGCATAGTGGCTCACGCCTGTAATCCCAGCTACTAGCAGAGGCTGAGGCAGGAGAATTGCTTGAACCCAGGAGGCAGAGATTGTGGTGAGCAGAGATCACAACATTGCCCTCCAGCCCAGGAAACGAGCAAACACACAGAAAAAAAACACTGGAAGGACAGGGGCTCAGACTTTCAAAATGGTCCTTGTAAACCAATGCTTCTCTAGGGCTGCTGGTGTGTCTGGAATTGGTGGGTTCTTGATCTCACTGACTTCAAGAATGAAGCAAGCCACAGACCCTCAAGGTGAATGTTACAGTTCTTAAAGGTCGCGTGTCTGGAGCGTCTTCCTTCTGATGCTTGAATGTGTTCAGTTTCTTCCTTCTGGTTGGTTCATGGTCTCACTGGCTCAGGACTAATGCTGAAGACCTTCATAGTGTTATAGCTTTTAAGGGTGCACTTCTGGAGTTGTTCATTCCTCGTGGCAGGTTTGTGGTCTATGCTGGCTTCAGGAGTGAAGCAGCAAGCCTACCGTGACAAGCGTCACAGCTCATAAAAACAACGTGGACCCAAACTGAGCAGTAATAAGACTTACTGCACAGAGCAAAACAACAAAACTTCCACAGTATGGAAACGAACCCAAGCAACTTGCCACTGCTGGCTCAGGCAGCCTGCTTTTAGTGTCTTATCTGGCCGCACCCACATCCTGTTGCTTGGTCCGTTTTGACAAGGTGCTGATTGGTGTGTTTACAATCCCTGAGCTAGACACGAATATTCTCCAAGTCCCCACTAGATTAGCTAGATAGTGTCGACTGGTGTATTTACAAACCCTGAGCTAGACACAGAATGCTGACTGGTGTATTTACAAACCTTGAGCTAGATACAGAGTGCCAATTGGTGCATTCACAATCCCTTAGCTGGACATAAAGATTCTCTAAGTCCCCACCAGATTAACTAGATACAGAGTGCTGATTGGTGCATTCACAAACCCTGAGCTAGACACAGGATGCTGACTGGTGTGTTTACAAACCTTGAGCTAGATACAGAGTGCTGATTGGTGTATTTACAATCCCTTAGCTAGACATAAAGATTCTCCAAGTCTCTACCAGACTCAGAAACCCAGCTGGCTTCACCCAGTGGATCTGCACCAGGGCCGCAGGTGGAGCTGCCTGTCAGTCCCGCGACGTGCGCCAGCACTCCTCAGCCCTTGGGCGGTAGATGGAACTGGGCGCCGAGAAGCAGGGAGCCGCGCTCGTCGGTGACTCGGCGGTGCAGGAGGCCACAGCGGCGTAGGGGGAGGCTCAGGCATGGCGGGCTGCAGGTCCCGAGCCCTGCCCCGCGGGGAGGCAACTAACGCCCCGCGAGAAATAGAGCACAACAGCTGCTGGCCCACGTGCTAAGCCCCTCACTGCCCGGGACTTGCGGGCTGTCCGGCCGGCCGCTCCGAGTGCGGAGCGCGCCGAGCCCACGCCCACCTGGAACTCGCGCTGGCCCGCAAGCGCCGTGCGCAGTCCCGGTTCCTGCCCCGCCTTCCTCTCCACACCTCTCTGCAAGTTGAGGGAGCCGGCTCCAGCCTTGGCCAGCCCAGAAAGGGGCTCCCACAGTGCAGTGGAGGGCTGAAGGGCCCCTCAAAGCGCTGCCAGAGTGGGCGCCAAGGCCGAGGAGGCGCCGAGAGCCCGCGAGGGGTGCGAGGGCTGTCAATATGCTGTCACCTCTCACTGGTACATCCCCCTCATCTCCAGGCTTTTTCCCTTCTTACCAGTTTCGCGTGCCTCTGAGATGCGGGATCTTTGCTTTATCTGACCTCAGACTTGGTGACCCTTTTGTTAATCCCAGTCTTTGATCTCAGGAAACCCCCAAGGTCTCCATTCACTCTGCTCATCCCAGGCTTAGGTACCTGACCCTGTGTGACTTTCCTGAATCCTACTTCCAATCTGTGGTCTCATGTTGCTTCTGCTGTGCTTCAAAGGACTGCCAGTGTGTGAAGCTTTTTCTGTTTGACATGTTAATGAGGTTGTGAGTTTTACTCTTTGCTCAGCCAAATGAATTTGTAGAGAGAATTATATATATAATAGAGAATTTGTAAAGAGGATTATATACATATATATGAAGTCCACATATATAATACATGTATATATACATATAATCCATAAATATATAAAAATTTAACAAGTAACAACTATCTATTGATAAAAATGATGGAAGTTACGTAAGATGACTTGTAAGGAGCACCGCTTCCCTGGGAGAAATCAGCACTGAATGTCTCCTGGGAGGTAGCACATTTTGATGATGATGATGATAATGATGGAGAAGAGGAAGATAAGCATCTCTCCATTGCTTTCTATGTGCTAGGTACATGGTCTCATTTGCTCTCACGTTGATCCAGGAAAGTAGGCACTGTTTTGGTCCCTGTATTAGCTACCTTGGGCTACCATAACAAAATACCACAGACCGCATGGCTTAAACAACAGAAATTAATTTTCTTATAGTCTGGAGCTGGAAGTCCAAGATCAAGTTGCCAGCAGGGTTAGTTCCTGGTGAGGGCTCTCTTCCTAGCCTGCAGACGTCCATCTTCTCACTGTGTCCCCACATGACCTTTCCTCTGTGCCTATGCTCCTGGTGTCTCTTCCTCTTCTTATAAGAACACCAGTCCTATTGGATTAGAGCCATGCCCTTATAACCTCATTTTACCTTAATTACCTCTTTAAAGACCCTATCTCCAAGTACAGTAACAGTCTGAGTTACTAGGAGTTGGGACTTCAACAGATGAAATTTGGGAGGACACAGTTCAGTCCATAACAGTCCGTCTCTTAGGAATGATGAAACTAGACTGAGATGAGATATACACCTTGCCTAAGGTCACAGTAAAGACCAAAGAACAAGAATTTAAAGGCAGATTTGCTCTCATGGCCTCTTAGCCACCAGACCACCCTGCCACGGGCATCAGAACAGAGCAGCTCCACAAAGTGGGCAGGAATAGCACACACTACCTGCCACTGCCATTCTGACTGGGGAGGAAGGGGTGCTTCCTGGCTTCTGGACCTGAGCTCTCACAGCCCAGCCTTACACTGGTGAGATAGGAGCTCTCAGCTTTTGAAATAATCCTTGCAAACCCATGCTTTGCTAGTGCAGGAAAGACGCTGTTTGCTGATGTCTTAATGAAACACAACCTAAGCATTGATTACTGTTTACCTGCGGACATGTGTCAGGAAGGAAAGGCATTAAAACTCTTGTGGGGGACGCCTGTCCAAGGTGGAAATGAGCCCAAGATTCCCAGTATTAATCTGATCCCCCAGGTGTTTGTCAACTTTAGTTTATCAGGAGAGTGGAACATTTGTGTTAGAGTTTCTATCCAGATCTTTCCAGGCCCAAAGGCTCAACATTTTTTTGTGGAGACTTCCCCAACCTCTGGGGTTCTCAACTGCTCTGAGTTCTTTTAAAGCAGGGGTCCCCGATCCCTGGGCCACAGACAGGTACCAGTCTGTGGCTTGTTGGGAACCAGGCACACAGCGGGAGGTGAGTGGCAGGTTTGCGAGCATTACCACCTAAGCGCCACCGCCTGTCAGATCAATGGTGTATTAGATTCTCACAGAAGCATTAACCCTATTTTGAACTGCACATGCAAGGGGTCTAGGTTGCACATGCCTTATGAAAACCTAACGCCTGATGATCTGAGGTGGAACAGTTTTATCCCAAAACCATCCCTGCCCTCATCCCTCCTCATCTGTGGGAGTGCCAACTCCCAGTAACTCATCCATGGAATGTCTTCCACGAAACCAGTCCCTGGTGCCAAAAAGGCTGAGGACCACTACTTTTAAGACCCTCTGTCCAGGCCCCACCTTCAGATGCTCACCACCCAGTGCCTTAGACTTCATTTGTTTATCTGTGTTAAATTGAAGGCATTTTTTTTGTTTAAAGGAGGGGCTCTGGGCTTGCAATGTGTTCTTATGAAATGAATGAATGAACAAGTGGCTTTAGAAATCAGACAATTATATTTCCCTGAAGTTTTTGAAAGATTCCATAAAATAAAAAGACTATTTGGAAGCACAAAACCAGGGAAAATTGCCTTGGTTTCTCATTACCTACTGGCAGGGGTTGCCCAGAGCTGAGCGGTATAGAAAAGACAGACCTGGATTTACTATGCTTTATCTTACCTGATATTCAAAACTATCTTACAAGTGGAATACTAGTAACATCTCCGCATCGCACCCCCCCTTTTTTTTCCTTTTTTTTAGACAGAGTGTAGCTCTGTTGCCTAGGCTGGAGTGCAGTAGTGCAATCTCGGCTCACTGCAACCTCTGCCTCTCGGGTTCAAGAGATTCTCCTGCCTCAGCCTCCTGAGTAGCTGGGATCACAAGCTCGTGCCACCACACCCGGCTGATTTTTGTATTTTTAGTAGAGATGGGGTTTCACCATGTTGGCCATGCTAGTTTCAAACTCCTGACCTCAGGTGAACCACCCGCGTCAGCCTCTCAAAGTGCTGGGATTACAGGCGTGAGCCACTGCACCCAGCCATCTCCCTTCAATGGATAAGGAAATCAGAGCTTCCTGAAGGTAAGTGAGGTTTGCGGACACTTTATTGTTGGGCACAAACTCAAGAAGTCTGACTCCAGTGTAACTGGTAACTCCCATGCCAACATGGAATTCAGAGCCTCTAGTGGTGGGATTTTTTTTTTCTTTTTTTTGAGACGGGGTCTCGCTCTTTTGCCCAGCCCGGAGTGCAGTGGCGCAATCTCGGCTCACTGCAAGCTCCGCCTCCTGGGTTCACGCCATTCTCCTGCCTCAGCCCCCCAAGTAGCTGGGACTACAGGCTCCCGCCACTGCGCCGGGCTAATTTTTTGTATTTTTATAGTAGAGACGGGGTTTCACCGTGTTAACCAGGATGGTCTCGATCTCCTGACCTCGTGATCCGCCCGCCTCGGCCTCCCAAAGTGCTGGGATTACAGGCGTGAGGCACCGCGCCCGACCTAGTGGTGGGATTTCTTTAAGCCGTGTCATCCCTGGGCTGAGGTTCTTTTGGAAGGTCAAGGTGGCTGGGTGGAACTTGGCAGCGTGGTGAATCAACAGCACATGGGCATTGAAGTTAGGATAGACTTGGATTCAAAACAGATCTCTCACTTTGTGGTTTAGGGCAAGTTACTTAACTTCACCTGCCTCCATTTCCTTATTTGTAACGTGGAACTGAGAGGTAATAATGAGCCAGCAGCCCTCGTTTGCTCTCGGCGCCTGCCCTGGCCGTGCTGGAGGAGCCCTTCAGCCTGCGGCTGCGCTGTGAGGACCCCTCTCTGGGGCTGGCCTAGGGCGGAGCCGGCCCCTTTGTTCGCAGGGAAGTGTGGAGAGAGAGCCGCGGGAGCCGGGGCTGCGCGCAGCGCTCACGGCCGACGCGGTCTCGGCGGGCCCCACACTCCACGGCCAACTGACGCCTGCTTGGGCTTGATCGGGAACGAGCTTCCTCTGGGCTGCCGGAGTGCCCGAGTTGAGTGCCGCAGAGTGCCCCAGCGTCTGTCGGTAAGTGAAGCCCGCTGGGCTTTTGGGAGGGGTGCGGACTTGGAGAAGTTTTATGTCTAGCTAAAGGATTGTAAATGCACCAATCAGCACTGTCTGTGTCTAGCCAAAGGTTTGTAAACGCACCGGTCAGCACTCTGTGTTTAACTAATTTAGTGGGGACTTGGAGAACTTTTGTGTCTAGCTAGAGGATTCTAAACGCACCAGTGAGTACTCTGTGTCTAGCTAAAGGTTTGTAAACACACCAATCAGCACCCTGTTAAAATGGACCAATCAGCACTCTGTAAATGGACCAATCAACTCTCTGTAAAATGGACCAATCAGCTCTCTGTAAAATGGACCAATCAGTAGGATGTGGGTGGGGTCAGATAAGGGAATAAAAGCAGGCTGCCCAAAGCAGCGATGGGGGTCTGCTGCAGTCTTTTTCTATTTTGTGTTCTTGTTGTTTGTGCTTTTGTGATGTTTTCTTGTTCTGCGTTTGAGTTTTTTTTTTGTGAGCTGTAATGCTTTTAAGGAAGATCTGTAGGTTTAGTTCTGTGGACCATGTAAGACTATTAAGCCACCATAAGGAAACTTAAGTCCACTGGGTGTGATAAATAACTGCAGGTGCTGTGTTTTAAGAGCTGTTAATGTTAACCACGTAAGGTCTGTAGTTTTGCTCTTGAAATCAGCGGGACCCTGACTAAGAGCTATAGCACTCACTGGGAAGGTCTGTAGCTTTACTCCTTAAGTTAGTGAAATCAAAGTGGCTTGTAATACTCATAATCCATTCAAAGTATGCAGTGTCACTGCTGAAGTCAGCAAGATCAGGAACCCACTATAGGGAAACAAGACAGATGAACTCACCAGAGTGAAGAAACTTAGAGCACACCTGAAGAGCAGAAGAAATAACACGTTTAACGATAGTAACAGTCTGTGACGGTCCAGTTTCATTTGACAGTTTCACACTTCTGTTGCCCAGGCTGGAGTGCAGTGGCACTATCATAGCACACTGTAGCCTATGTCTCTGGGGTTCAAGCGATTCTCCTGTTAGCCTCCCAAGTAGTACGGATTACAGGCATGTGCCACCAGGCCCAGCCAATTTATTTACTGATGGTTTTTGGTTTTGTTACCCAGGCTGGAGTGCAGTGGTGTGATCTGTATACTGCAACCTCTGTCTCCTAAGGTCAAGCGATTCCCTCTTCTCAGCCTCCTGAATAGCTGGGACTGTAGGCACCCACTACCACACCTGGCTAATTTTTCTGTATTTTTAGTAGAGATGGGGTTTCTTAGCGTTGGCCAGGATGCTCTTCATCTCCTGACCTTGTGATCTGCCCACCTCGGCCTCCCAGAGTGCGGGGATTACAGGCGTGAGACACTGGGCCTGGCCTGTTTTTAGTAAAGATTGTTTCACCACGTTGGCCAGGCTGGTCTCGATCTCCTGACCTCAGGTGATCTGCCTGCCTTTCCCTCTGAAACTGCTGGGGTTACAGGTATGAGCCATTGTGCCTGGTAAATAAGTTTATGTACCAGTGCTGCATCCATGTCATGTGAGCTGGTGTCTTCACCTCCATGTAATTGTTTACATACTTTTGGAAAGAATGATAAAATTTGTGGATGATAAAAGTGAGGAAAGGGGGAAAGAAAAAAGAGTCCTAAAGTTTAAATGTACCATTTTCTCTAGTGGTGCTTGAAACGAACTGGTTACGGGGGCCAAATTCATCGCACCAGGGGACAGGGTGGTCTTTAGTAGCTCTGAGTGGCCACCGTGAGTTCAGTCTTAGTCTCGAATGCAGTAGCTAATGCTGATCAATTCCAATGAGCCAGTTAAACGGATTTCATGGAACTCTGCAATAGATTACTAAAATGTTCACGGCGGGGCGCCGTGGCTCAAGCGTGTAATCCCAGCGCTTTGGGAGCCTGAGACAGGCAGATAACCTGAGGTCAGGAGTTCGAGACCAGCCTGGCCAACATGGTGAAACTCTTGTCTGTACTAAAAATACAGAAATTAGCCAGGCATGGTGACGCACACCTGTAATCCAAGCTACTCGGGTGGCTGAGGCAGGAGAATTGCTTGAACCCGGGAGGCGGGAGGCGGAGGTTGCAGTGAGGTGAGATCGTGCTCCAGCCTGGGAGACAGAGCAAGACTCCGTCACAAAAAAAAAAAAAAAAAAATCACATTGATCTCGGAGCATTAGGACCTTGGTTTCCTACCGCTGTGTGGATGGATGAGACCTCAGCTGGTATCTGAGAACCTTGGGGAGGGGAAAGAAAGGTACACTCTGAATCAAAACCAGATATACCTGCACCCAACTCCCAGGGTCTCACTTTCTCGAAACATCAACCACAGTTGCCTTATAGTGCAAAAAGCATTGTTGAGTGAAGTGCATGCACAAGTTTGATAGTGCCGCAAGTGAAAACTTGCCTTGAGAAAAATGTCATTTCCATGTTCCCCTCTTAAAAATTTAGAGACCATCTCCTACCTCTTAGGTCTGGGCAGCCTACCCCAGAATCTTGGCTCTCCCTCTCTGCCCGAATCGAAATCAGAGATTTGAAAAAGTCTGGCAAAAGGTTTTTAAAAGTTCACCAGGCCATTTCTTTGCTACCTTTAGTGGTGGTAGCATTTATCTTACCATAAACGTCAAGTCAAAAAAAAGTCCTGCAGACATTTACGTCAGTAAAGCAAAGAGACTGGGCCTGGCTCTGCGGGACTCAGTGGTGCCCGCTGGCCCTGCCAGCTCTGCTGAGTCTCTGAGGACTGGAAGGCTTTGGAGCTGCTGTGCCAACTCCGACGTGGAAAAAGCATGTAGTCAGGGGGCAGCGCCTGTTTCCACAAGGAGCGAAAAAAGGTGGCGTCAAGGATTACGGTTCCCCTTGCAGTCAAGTAACTGGGCAAGAAGGCAACAAAGGCACTGCGGCTCCGAGCCACAGTGGATAACAAGAGAAACCTGCTCAGACCTGTGTGTGTGCACCTCCAATGTCGGATTTTGGCTTGGTTTTGTTTTTTTACTTTTAAAAAGATATAGAGTCTTTGGCTCTTTGCATGAAAACGTTAGTAGTGGGATGGGAAATTTATTTGGATGAAGTTCAGTGGTAACTCAAGTGATAGTCGCTCCTCCTGGGAGGATCTTAGTGATCATTGAGGTCCCGGGCCACCCTTAATAAGTGCCTGTTACAGCAGCAGTCATTGATTTTTGAAAGCGTGTGGTCGTCAGCAGAAAGCCTGGTACAGCCTTGCTTCTACCCTTTTCTCGGTTGTTTGGGAATCACCTTTGCAAGAGTCATGCACGGCTATAGTTCTGTGATAGCACCCAGGGCTCATGCTCTCTCTCTGCTTTGTACCAAATGCGTTGAACTAGCACTGAGGACTTCTTGCAGGGGATGTCCGTTTAACAGCGGTCATTTCTATTTCCCTGGCGGTGAAAGCAGGAAACACCTGGAATCCTTAGATTCTGAAAACTTCATGTTACTCTCTGGAATATGTGCGTGCGTGTGTGTGCGTGCGTGTGTGTGCGTGCGTGTGTGTGCATGCGTGTGCATGTGTGCGTGCATGCGTATGTGTATGATCTGCTCTAGTGCATTCTGTCAAGTGATTTTTTTAAACTCTATGATTTATTGCCTACTTTGTAAATGCAACAGGCTTACATAGCAGTTGGTCCATAACCTGCTCCCAAGCACACAGCCCTCATGACCCTACACTGGCCAAATTCACCTTTTTTTTTTTTTTTTTTTTTTTTGAGACAGAGTCTCGCTCTTCTTACCCTGGCTGGAGTGCAGTGGTGTGATTTCAGCTCACTGCAACCTACGCCTCCCAGGTTCAAGCGATTCTCGTGCCTCAGCCTCCCAAGTAGCTGGGATTACAGGTGCCTGCCACCGCGCCTGGCTAATTTTTGTATTTTTAGTTGAGACGAGGTTTCACCATGTTGGCCAGGCTGCTCTTGAATTCCTGATCTCAAGTGATCTGCCCACCTTGGCCTTCCCAAGTGCTGGGATTACAGGGTGAGCCACTGCACCCAGCCCCTAATTCACTCTTATTTGGATCTGGAAAGTCTGTCTACTGTTCTCTGAGGGGCAACTAACTATTAGTATTCATTACGATACAGTAATGTTGTTTGTGAAACAAAACCAAACAAATTTTTAAAAAGCAAAATAAAAGTCAGCTCTGTGAAGTTAGAATGTGAGGCTGGTAGGATTTTACGGGAAAGGTGTAATATTGTGGAAAATTCTGAGATTGCACCACTAATGCCTGGCAAAGGAAGGAGTTCGCTGAGAGAAAACTATGTCCGTCTGTCAATTCATCCGTTCATCCATCTATCACCTCAGCTCCTCTGAGTTCAGAATCTTGCTGAAGTTCACACAGTTAACACTCAGGAACCAGGACTCTGCTCTTCTCACCAGTGGGGCAACCCAATTAGCATACTTTTTTTGGCCCTATATCCCAAATTTTCCTGGAATGTTATTGAATCAGATTACCAAGGGATGCCACAATTAAAGAACATTGACCCTTATTTTCTGTGTGAGGTCAGTTTTCTACTTGGAGGGAGGTTAATGCTTAAGCTCCTTTAACCAAGTGTTAAACATAACCCAGCTGGTGCTCTCCGGACTTGGGGCTTGTACTGGAGACCTGGCTGCAGGGCCACAGGCTCCACAGCGATACCAGGGTGGTCTGAAAGGCAGGCTGTGCCCACCATGCCCCTAAATATCTCTTCCTGAGCAAAAAGGGACCAGGCTCTGCTTTTGCCTGAGTAAGGGCTGCTGATTAGATCTTTTTTAAATAAATTTTATTTTGCAATTTTTTTAAATGTAGAAGAAATTTGCAAAGGTAGTACAGAATCCCTATATACCCATTGTCCAATTTTAGTTTCTGTTGATATTATCAACCCATATTACATTTGTGGTACTGAGAGGTGACGGCATGCTGGCAGTCCTCACAGCCCTCGCTTGCTCTTGGTGCCTCCTCTGCCTGGGCTCCCACTTTGGTGGCACTCAAGGAGCCCTTCAGCCCACCACTGCACTGTGGGAGCCCCTTTCTGGGCTGGCCAAGGCGGGAGCCGGCTCCCTCAGCTTGTAGGGAGGTGTGGAGGGAGAGGCGAGAGTGGGAACCGGGGCTGCGCGCGGCGCTTGCGGGCCGGCTGGAGTCCGGGTGGGCGTGGGCCTGGCGGATCCCCCACTTGGAGCAGCCGGCCCACCCTGCCGGCCCCGGGCAATGAGGGGCTTAGCACCCAGACCAGCGGCTACGGAGGGTGTACTGGGTCCCCCAGCAGTGCCAGCCCACTGGCGCTGCGCTTAATTTCTCACCAGGCCTTAGCTGCCTTCCCGTGGGGCGGGGCTCGGGACCTGCAGCCCGCCATGCCTGAGCCTCCCATCCCCTACCATGGGCTCCTGTGCACCCGAGCCTCCCAGACGAGCGCCACCCCCTGCTCCACAGCGCCCGGTCCCATCGACCACCCAAGGGCTGAGGAGTGCAAGTGCACGGCGCGGGAGTGGCAGGCAGCTCCGGTGCAGGATCCACTGGGTGAAGCCAGCTGGGTTCCTGAGTCTGGTGGAGATGTGGAGAACCTTTATGTCTAGCTGAGGGATTGTAAATACACCAATCAGCACTCTGTGTCTAGCTCAGGGTCTGTGAATGCACCAATCAACACTCCGTATCTAGGTGCTCTGGTGAGGCCTTGGAGAACCTTTATGTCTAGCTCAAGGATTGTAAATACACCAACCGGCACTCTATCTAGCTCAGGGTTTGCAAACACACCAATCAGCACCCTGTGTCTAGCTGAGGGTTTGTGGATGCACCAATTGACACTGTGTCTGGCTGCTCTGGTGGGGCCTTGGAGAACCTTTGTGTCGATACTCTGTATCTAACTGATCTGATAGGGATGTGGAGAACTTTTATGTCTAGCTCAGGGATAGTAAACGCACCAATCACCGCCCTGTCAAAACAGACCACTGGGCTCTACCAATCAGCAGGACGTGGGTGGGGCCAGATAAGAGAATAAAAGCAGGCTGCCTGAGCATAGTAGTGACAATTCGGTCGGGTCTACTTTCATACTGTAGAAGTTTTGTCCTTTTGTTCTTTGCAGTATGTTCTGCTACTGTTCAGTTTTTGGGTCTACACTGCTTTTGTGAGATGTATACTCACTGTGAAGGTCTGCAGCTTCACTTCTGAAGCCAGTGAGACCATGAGCCTATTGAAATGAATGAGCAATTCCAGATGCACTGTCTTAAGAACTATAACACTCAGGTTGGGCGTGGTGGCTCACCTTTGTAATCTCAGCACTTTGGGAGGCTAAGGCAGGGGTATCATGAGGTGAGGAGACAGTAGGCCATCCTGGCTAACATGGTGAAACCCTGTCTGTACTAAAAAATACAAAAAATTAGCTGAGCGTGATGGTGGGCCCATGTAGTCTCAGCTACTCGGGCGGTTGAGGCAACAGAATGGCATGAACCTGGGAGGTGGAGCTTGCAGTGAGCTGAGATTGTGCCACTGCACTCCAGCCTGGGTGACAGAGTGAGACTCCGTCTCAAAAAAAAAAACAAAAAACAAAACACTAACACTGAAGGTTTGCAGCTTCACTCCTGAGCCAATGAGATCACGAACCCACCAGAAGGAAGAAACTGAACACATCTGAATATCAGAAGGAACAAACTCCAGACACGCCACCTTAAGAGCTGTAACACTCACTGTGAGGGTCCGTGGCTTTATTCTTTAAGTCAGTGAGACCAAGAACCCACCAATTCCGGACACAGTACATTTGTCAAAACTAAGAAATTAGCACTGATGCATTATACTCACTCAACCCCAGACTTTATTCTGATTTCACTAGTTTTTTCATTCAGGTTGCTTTTTGTTCCAGGATCCAGCCCATGATACATGTTGTGTTTGGTTGTCTTACCTCCTCAGTCTCTTCTGCTCTATGACACTTTGTCTTCCCTTGTTTTTAGTGACCTTGACAGTTTGGTGGAATACTAGCCAGGTATTTTTTCAAATGGTCCTCAATTTGGGTTTGTTTGATGCATTTTTCTCATGTTTAGACTGCAGTTGTGAGTTCTGGGGGAAAGAATACCACAGAGGTAAAACGCCCTTCTCATCATGCCAAATGGGGGGTATGGTAGCCATAGGATGTCGCTGAGGGGTTATCTTTGATCCTTCAGTCAAGATAATGTTTTCCAGGCTTTTCCACAGTAAAGTGACCCCTTTTCTCTTTCCATACCCCATTCTTTGGATGTGAGTTATGAAATCAGTGTACCCTCAGGGGTGGGGGGATTAAACTCTACCACCTGGGGTAAAAGTGTTAGTTTTTTTGAGAACTGGGGATCACCTGGCTCCATCCTCCCCTGTTTATTGTATTGTGAGGGAGAATGTGTCCATCCTTTCATAGCTTAGTTAAACTTTGTCCTGGGCACCGTGGACGTAGGACATAGAGGTGAACAGGAAATAGACCAGTGGAAAAGACGAGGGCAAGACCGATGTAATAAAATTTAAATACAGCTCATGCATAAAATCACTGTGGGACCTGGTTTGGATTTAAGCTGTTTCATCTAAAAAGTTGGGATAATAATAGCTTCCTCTTGAGTAATTGTGAGAATTAAGTTGGACAGTGAATGCAGAAGGACCGAACATAGTGTTTGATATGTAGTAGCTGCTCAATAAATGTTAGTTGCCTTCCTTCAAGAAGAAAATGATGGACCCGGGTCGGGCACAGTGGCTCACGCCTGTAGTCCCAGCACTCTGGGAGGCCGAGACGGGCAGATCATGAGGTCAGGAGTTCGAGACCAGCCTGGCCAACATGGTGAAGCCTCATCTCTACTAAAAATACAAAAATTAGTTGGACGTGGTGGTGGGCACCTGTAATCCCAGCTACTTGGGAGGCTGAGGCAGGAGAATCATTTGAACCCGGTGCAGAGGTTGCAGTGAGCCGAGATTGCACCATTGTACTCCAGCCTGGGTGACAGTGCGAGACTACATCTTGAAAAAAAAAGAAAAGAAAAAAGAAAATGATGGAGCTTTGCTGCTAACAGCATGGATTCTGGCACCAAACTGCCTGCTTTTGAGACCTGGTTCTCTGGCTTCAAGCCTGCGTGACCTTGGGAGAGCTAATCAACTTCTCAGTGCCTCATATTTTTCTTGGGTAAAAGGAGGATAATAATAGTATCCCTCTCATAGGGTTGCTGTGAGTATGATTTATTGTATGTAAAGAGCACAGAACAGTACGTGGCACATTGTGTGTTATAAGTGTTTGCAAATATTCCATATCATTCCGTTCATTCATATCTTAGGCAGTACAATATGCATTAATTTGATATTTAACCATTCTATTGAATTCAATAGATTAGAATTCAGTTATTCAATAGATTAGATTTTATTTATTTATTTATTTATTTTTATTTATTTATTTTTTTTTTGAGACGGAGTCTCACCCTGTTGCCCAGGCTGGAGTGCAGTGGCTCGATCTCGGCTCACTGCAAGCTCCACCTCCCAGGTTCACATCATTCTCCTGCTTCAGCCTCCCAAGTAGCTGGGACTACAGGTGCCTGCCACCATACCCAGCTAATTTTTTGTATTTTTAGTAGAGATGGGGTTTCACCGTGTTAGCCAGGGTGGTCTCGATCTGCTGACGTCATGATCCGCCTGCCTTGGCCTCCCAAAGTGCTGGGATTACAGGTGTGAGCCACCATGCCAAGCTAGATTTTAATTTACTAATGTAATACTTAACCATTCCATAGAATTTTATTTATTTATTTATTGAGACATAGTCTTGCTCTGTTGCCCAGGCTGGAGTGCAGTAGTACGATCTCGGCTCACTGCAACCTCCACCTCCTGGGTTCAAGCAATTCCCCTGCCTTGGCCTCCCCAGTAGCTGGGATTACAGGTGTGCACCACCATGTCTGGCTAATTTTTTTTGCATTTTTAGTAGCGACGGAGTTTCAGCACGTTGGCCAGGCTGGTCTCCAATTGCTGACCTCAGGTGATCCGCCTGCCTCGACCCCCCCAAAGTGCTGAGATTACAGGCATGAGCCACGGCGCCCAGCCCCATTCTATAGAATTTAATGGAAATAGATTACTATAACAATTTAATTTTTTCTTTCTCCCATATTCCACCCAACCTAGCAACACTGAGATATAATTGAGATACAATAAACTTCACATACATGTACGATTGATGAGTTTTAACTTATTAAAATATCTGTGAAATCATCACTTCAATAAAACACAGAACATATTCATCAGCCCCAAAAGGTTTCCCCAGGTCCCTTTGAGATGTCTCCCTTCCAGATAACCGCTGATTGGCTTTCTGTCACTATAGAAAGTTTGCACTTTTAGTTTGCATTTTCTAGATTTCTATATTAGTGAAATCTTATAGCAGGTACTTTGTTTTCCGGTATGGCTTCTTTCAGCATAAATATTTTGAGGTTTGTCCATGTTGTTGCACGTATCAATAGTTCACTCCTTTTATTACTGGAAGTGTTCCCTTGTATGACTATACCATACTTTTTTTAATCCATTCACCTGCTGATAGACATTAGTATTACTTCCACTTTTTTTTTTATTTGTTTGTTTGAGATGGAGTCTCGCTCTGTCACCCAGGCTGGAGTGCAGTGGCGCGATCTCAGCTCACTACAGCCTCTGCCTCCCGAGTAGTTGGGATTAAAGGCCCACGCCACCATGCCTGGCTAATATTTGTAGTTTTAGTAGAGATGGGGTTTCATCATGTTGACAGGCTGGTCTCGAACTCTTGATCTTGTGATCTGCCCACCCCAGCCTCAAAAAGTGCAGGGAGTACAGACGTGAGCCACTGCGCCAGGCTTTTTTTTTAAAATAAAGCTATCATGAACAGCTATATACAAGAGTATATACAAACATATTATTTGAATTCCCTGGAATAAATATAGTTGATCCTCATTTGTGGGTTATGTGTTTTAAATTCACCTACTCATTAACATGTTTGTGTAACCCCAAAAGTATTAACCTTACAAGTATTATTCATGTCACTTGCCTATATGTGCAGAGCTGCCATAAGTTTAAGTTCCCAGGCTTGCACATTCCCAGCTAAGGTTGAACGAGGTGACTCTGCTTTCTTGTTTCAGCTTGTACACAGAGGTGACTAGAAAATAGAGACGGGGCCAGGCGCGGTGGCTCATGCCTGTAATCCCAGCACTTTGGGAGGCCAAGGCAGGTGGATCACGTGAGGTCAGGAGTTCGACACCAGCCTGGCCAACATGGTGAAACCCCATCTCTATTAAAACACAAAAAATTAGCCAGGCGTGATGGCAGGCGCCTGTAATCTCAGCAGCCCAGGAGGCTGAGGCAGGAGAATCACTTGAACCTGGAAAGTGGAGGTTGCAGTGAGCTGAGATTGATCATGCCACTGCACTCCAGCCTGGGCGACAGAGCAAGACTCCATCTCAAAAAAAAAAAAAAAAAAAAAGAAAAGAAAATAGAAACGGGAGGGAACATTATACATTATAGGGCAAAAAGTTGCAGCTCTGGGGTCAGCTGGACAGATCTGAATCTCAGCTCCAGCGCCTGTAGATCCCGGAGCGTTAGGACCTTGGATGTTTTTAAAAGAATGTTCTCTGATCACACAGAATTAAGTTGGAAATCCGTAGCAGAAAACGCCCCTTGGTGGGGTTTCTCAGGCAAGACACTTTACACTTTGGAACATAGTTTTCTCTTTTATAAAATAAAAGAAAATCAATCAGGATGAGTTGTCTTGGAGATTTAAGATTATAATCCATGTCAGATATATATCCTCTAGGGACAATATTTCAGAGGTAGCTAATTCAGAGTTTGTGGCGACTTTATAGAAATAACTACCTTGAATAATGAGAAGCAATTGTACCTAGAAAGGGGATGGATAGGTCTTATGACAGGGGTATATTTAATAGTTTAGGAAACTACCGAACTATTGTCCAAAGTGTTTGTGTGATTTTACATTTCCAGCAGGACAAGAATTTTCCAGTTGAGTCACATCTCACCAACACATGGTATGGCCAATCTCTTTAATTTTCACTATTTTAGTGGGATTATAACAATATTTCCTTGTGATTTTAATTAGCGCTAACTTGCAATGAATAATGATTTTGAATATCTTCTCATGTATTTATTTACCTTCTGTGTGTCTTCTTTAATAATTTATTCAAATCTTTTCCTCATTATTTAAAAAATCAATTTTATTGGTCTTTATTTTTAAGAACATGCTTCTCACATATTTACCTATGTAACAAACCTGCACATCCTGCACATGTACCCCAGAACTTAAAAGTTGAAGAAAAAAAAATTTAATCTTAAAAAAAAGAACATGCCTCTGCTTTCATTGATTTTTTTTTCTATTTTTTTCCTGTTTTTCAGTTTATTGATTTTTGTTCCTATCTTTAGTATTTCTTTGATTCTGCATGTTTTGGGTTTAATATAGCCTCTTGCTTTATTTTGTTAGAGAGGAAACTGAAGTCATTGATTAGAGACCTTTCTTCTTTTTTAATGTAGGTATTTTATGCTGTAAATTCTTGTCTGTGCGCTGCATTAGCTGAATCCCACAAATTTTGATACATCGTGTTTTCATTTTCATTAAGCACAAAGTCCTTTCTAATTTCCCTTTTAATGTCTCTTTTGGACTATGAATTATTTAGAAGTATGGTCTGAAATTCCAAATATTTTGGGATTTTCCAGATATCTTCCTGTTACCCATTTCCAACTTAATTCCGTGTGATCAGAGAACATTCTTTAAAAAAAAAAAATAAACAAAAGGTACTTATTTGGCTCATGGTTCTGCAGGCTGTAAAAGAAGCACGGCACTGGCATCTGCTTGGCTGCCGGTAAGGGCTTTTGTGCTGCATCAAAACATGGCAGAGAAGGTCAAAGGGGAAGTGGGCACATGCGAAGCAACGTTCCTTATAGGACTTGAACGCTGGTGTATTTATCAAGACTTGCTTTATGGCCCAGAAGATGATCTATTTGGTAAACGGTGTGTACATGAAAATAATGTGTATTCATTTTTTGTTGTTGTTGTTGTTTTGAGATGGACTCTTGTTCTGTCACCCAGGCTGGAGTGCAGTGGTGTGATCGCAGCTCACTGCAACCTCTGCCTCCTGGGTTCCAGCAATTCTCCTGCCTCAGCCTCCCAAGTAGCTGGGACTACAGGCTCGAGCCACCACGCCTGGCTAATTTTTGTATTTTCAGTAGAAACAGCGTTTCGCCTTGTTGGCCAGGCTGGTCTTGAACTCCTGACCTCAAGTGATCCACCCGCCTCGGCCTCCCAAAATGCTGGGATTACAGGCATGAGCCACCACGCCCGGCCAAGGATGTATATTCTCATATTGTTGGGTGAAGGGCTCTTTCTATGTCAAATAGGTCGACCTTCTATATCCTTCCTGGTTTTGTGGTAGCTGTTCATCTAGTTTGACTGTCCTGAGGCAATCCCCTTCTAAGTATACTACCTAATGACTTTGAATTACAAGGTTTTTCTGTTCCGGCTGGGAGGAACACAAACAATTGCTAGCCCCGTGTAAGCTTTGCTGTTTCTTTTCTCTAATCCTCAGGTCATTCCTTCCTTGGCATTGGGTCATTTCTTTGCATATTTCCTGATCAGTCCTTAGCTAAAGACTTGAGGAAGACCCTCTTGCATGTGTCTGGAGTTCTCTCTCTGGACTATCTCCTTCGCAGTAACTCCGCCCTAGGAACCTCAGCAGTCTTAACCTCCTCAAACTCTCAAATATCTCTGCTCCATTCAAGGAGATGGCCAGGCTCCCCCTGGACTCCTCTGCCTGCCCTGTGGCAGAATAACTCTGTACTCAGTAAGCTGGGGCAATCGCAGGGCTCACATCATTAGTCTCCCCTCTTTCGGAGTTCACTGTCCCATGCTGTGTGATGTCCTATGTTTGCAAACTGTTGGCTATAGTAACGATGAAATATGCGTCCTGATTACTGAATTGCTATCTAATTAAGCTTTCATTTTGGTTTATTAATTGATTTGAATTATTCCCAATAATGTATACACTAGAATGTTCCTTGGTTCTGAACTTAAACACCCCTGTGGCATGAAAGAAGAAGGCTACTGAGAATTGTAAACCTTCATCCTTGGCCCTGCTCTTGCTGATTCAGTATCCTGCAGAGCTGAGCTTCTTTCGGCTTTTTCACTCCTGTATTAGGCTCTCCTACCATGCCGTCTTTAGGTTCACATTCACCATTATTGGATTCTCCTTGTTGCTGTTATTGTATCTTTATTTTCTAATTGTTATAAAAATTTGTCCCTGAACCCCAATTTGGTGCAACTTATTGTTCCCAGGTTTGTTTGTTTTTCTTCCTGGCCTGAACCTCATCCACTTCTTTGCATTTCTTTTAGCATATTTGTCTTTTAATGGCATTTTGCTCTCTTTTTAAAACCTCAATATTTCAAAGGCATTTGCTTATTATAACAAATTCAAATGCTATAGGGATGTATAAATTTACAAATTAAACTTTTCTCCAGGTCAAAGTGGGAACTCTGGGTCTGGTCAGAACACCTGAATTTTTTTTAAACATGCCTTCATTCTATTCACTCAATTATCAAGTTAACTTCCTAGTTATAAATGATATACAGAGCCAGACACGGTGGCTCACGCCTGTAAATCCCAGCACTTTGGGAGGCCAAAGCAGGTGGATCACTTGGGCTCAGGAGTTCGAGACCAGCCTGGACAACATAGCAAAACCCCATCTCTACAAAAAATACAAAAAATTAGCCAGGCATGGTACAGTCTGTAGTCCCAGCTACTTAGGGGGCTGAAGCAGGAGTATCTCTTGAGCCCAGGAAGTCAAGGCTGCAGTGAGCTGTGTTCACACCACTGTATTCCAGCCTGGGTAGCAAAGCAAGACCCTGTCTCAGAAGAAAAAAAAAAAGATATACGTGTATTTTCAGACATTGTATAATTCAATTAGACATTACCCTACCAAAGAGGACTGTATTGTCAAACAAGCTTATATAGGGCCACTAGTGGTGGCTCACACCTGTCATCCCAGCACTTCGACTTTGGGAAGCTGAGGCAGGAGGATTGCTTGAGCCCGGAAGTTTGAGGCTTCAGTGAGCCATATTCATGCCACTGCTCTCCAGCTTGGCTGACAAAGCAAGACGCCATCTCAAAATAAAAAAGAAACTTAGCTAAAAAAATGAGTTTGGGCAACACTGGGGGAAATAAAGCCAAGCAAGTTTCTTTACTGCTTCTCAGATCTTCTACTGAGCTAGTTTAAATTGTCAGCCTTCAAGGTGGGGGAGGGATTAGCCCTTTTCAAATAGCCTTTTTGTATGAGTAAATCCATAATAAAAGTTGATCAATAACCAGTAGACATTTAAACTTCAAATGTAAGGCAATAAAACAAAACAAACACTGATTTTAGGCACTGTTTGAATTAATCAAGCCAGGGCTCCACTTTACAAACATCTGTCTCTGAAGGTTATTAAATGTGGCGTTGGCCTGTGCACTTCAGTGGCCAGGTTAGAAGGCAAGGGAAGGCCAAAAATAACTGCTTCCCCCCACGGAACCCTCTCCTGGATCTGGAAAGAATATGTAGAAAAAAGGATAGTGTTTTAATTAATCTCTTAATTTAAGTGAATTCAGTTTTTCAGAACACAGAAAAGAACTTCATAAAAATACCAGATATATGTTTTTCTTTTCATGAACATAAACTGCCCAGAAGTCTCTGGGTATTTCTCTCAGGAATTTCAGATTTCCTGCCATAGTTTGAAACATGGTACTGACTCAGGATGCAGTATTTGGTCCACTGTGATACTCCTGGAGCAGATGCTGTTTCCGCTTTGACATTTCTGGATTTCAGAAATTAGCTCTACAAATTGAGACTGAACAAAATCTTTTTCCCAGCTTATAAAAGCAGTGCAAGCTCTGAAATAGAGTAAAAGTAATAAAAATAATCCATAATGCTGCAACTCAGTGAGAACCACTGTTAACATTCTTGTGTATACATCCCAGTCTTTTTATGCTGTGTATGTGCGAATGTATGTGTGTACATCTGTGTAGCAAGAAATGTGTATGGGCTGGGCGCGGTGGCTCACACCTGTAATCCCAACACATTGGGAGGCCTAGGTGGTCAGATTGAGAGGTGACAGCGTGCTGACAGTTCTCACAGCGCTCGCTCGCTCTCCGCGCCTCCTCTGCCTGGGCTCCCACCTTGGCGGCACTCGAGGAGCCCTTCAGCCCACCGCTGCACTGTGGGAGCCCCTTTCTGGGCTGGCGGAGGCGGGAGACGGCTCCCTCAGCTTGCAGGGAGGTGTGGAGGGAGAGGCGTGAGCGGGAACCGGGGCTGCGCGCGGCGCTTGCGGGCCCCGCACTCGGAGCAGCCGACCAGCCCTGCTGGCCCCGGGCAATGAGGGGCTTAGCACCCGGGCCAGCGGCTGCGGGTTTGTGAACACACCAATCGACACTCTGTACCTAGCTACTCTGGTGGGGCCTTGGAGAACTTTTATGTCTAGCTCGGGGATTGTAAATACACCAATCGGCGCTCTGTATCTAGCTCAAGGTTTGTAAACACACCAATCAGCACCCTGTGTCTAGCTCAGGGTTTGTGAATGCACCAATCAACACTCTGTATCTAACTACTCTGGTGGGGACTTGGAGAACCTTTGTGTGGACACTGTATCTAGCTGATCTAGTGAGGATGTGGAGAACCTTTGTGTCTAGCTCAGGGATTGTAAGCGCACCAATCAGTGCCCTGTCAAAACAGACCACTGGGCTCTACCAATCAGCAGGACGTGGGTGGGGCCAGATAAGAGAATAAAAGCAGGCTGCCCGAGCCAGCAACGGTAATCAGGTTGGGTCCTTTTCACGCTGTGGGTACTCTCTTTTTTTCACTGCAGTAAGTGTTGTTGCTGTTTGCTTTGGGTTCACTTTGCTTTTGGGATCTGTAACATTCACTGTAAGTCTGCAGCTTCGTTTTTGAAGTTGGTGAGACCATGAGCCCACTGGGAGGAAAAAACAACTCCAGATGGTCTGCTTTAAGAGCCGTAACACTCACTGCGAAGGTGTGCGGTTTCACTCCTGAGCCAGCAAGACTGTGAACCCACCAGAAGGAAGAAACTGACCGCATCCGAACACCAAAAGGAACAAACTCCAGATGTGCCAGCGTAAGAGCTGTAATGCTCACTGTTAAGGGTCCGCGGTTTCGTTCTTGAACTCAGACCAAGACCCCACCAATTCTGGCAAGATCACCTGAGGTCAAGGGTTCAAAACCACCTTGGCCAACGGTGAAGCCCCATCTCTACTAAAAATACAAAAAGTAGCTGGGTGCAGTGGCAGGCACCTTGTAGGCCCCTCTATTCCCAGCTACTAAGGGAGGCTGAGGCAAGAGTGGCTGGAACCTGGGAGGTAGAGATTGCAGTGAGTTGAGATATGCCACTGCACTCCAGCCTTAGTGACAGAGTGAGACTGTGTCTCAGAAAAAAAAGTATCTGTTTCTCACCACTGTATTCTAAGTACTTTGCACATATCTACCTCAGTCCTTGGTTATAGTATAGGAAAGGCATTTCCCAAGTAGAACATGCATAAATACTAAAAATTAGGGGCCAGGCATGGAGGTCCATGCCTATAATCCCAGCACTTTGGGAGGCCAAAGGGAGAGGATTGCTTGAGCTCAGGAGTTCAAAACCAGCCTGGACAAGATGGTGAGACTCCCCCCACCCCCCACCAAAAAAAAGGTTCACAATGGGTCCATTCTTAACCACTTTTAAGTATTCCGTTGGAGCTGCCTGATCCCCACCTAGCGATGGTCTAGTACAGTGAGAACTCCCAGATGTGCCCCTTCTGGTGAGGCAAGCTTCCTGACAACGCCACGGTGAGTGTTTGGCCAGACCTGTTGATAAAGCATTTCACAAGCCGTCCATTCTTACGCAAACTAGCTGGGAATAAACAGGCCCCCTATGGGTCTTAGAACTAAAGCAAATATGAACATCAAAGAACAAAGGAAAATCCTTACTGGTGGCAGGAATATGAGACTGCTTCCACAGTACTATTTCACAAGTCCTTTCTACATGGGCTTCAGTCACAAAGGTGGTTTGACATTCACTGAGCAGCGTGGCAATAATTCTAGAACACTTACTCTATCCCTGAGCTATTTCTGTGATTAAAACATTGTTAAAATACGGCTGGGCACAGTGGCTCATGCCTGTAATCCTAGCACTTTGAGAGGCTGAGGCAGGCAGATCACCTAACGTCAGGAGCTCGAGACCAGCCTGGCCAACATGGTGAAACCCCATCTCTACTAAAAATACAAAAGTTAGCCAGGTGTGGTGGTGTGCGTCTGTAATCCCAGCTACTTGGGAGGCTGAGGCAGGAGAATCACTTGAACCCTGGAGGTGGAGGTTGCAGTGGGCTGAGATCGTGCTACTGCACTCCAGCCTGGGTGACATGCTGGGTGACAGAGTGAGACTCTGTCTAAAAAAAAAAAAATATATATATATATATATACACACACACACACACACACACACACACACACACACACACAATATATGTATTTTTAACTACATACATATATAATATTCTTGACAAAAAGAACACTATTGTTTAGTCTAATAAAACACCTCTTCTCTTCCAAAAAGGATGTGAGACAGCTTAGACTGTTACAGTACTGTGAAGGGAACTATTGAAATTTATACCATATTCTAGTTGTGAAATGTTCAGAATAGGAAAAACTTTAGAATCAGAAGGTAGATTAGCAGCTCTCAGGGACCCAGGGAGCAGGGATGTAATGGTTGGATGGTTTCTTTTGGGATAATACAAATATTGTAGAATTAGATGGAGATGATGGTTGCACAACTTTGTGTGAATAAACTGAAAACCACTGAACTGTACATTTCAAATGGGAGAATTGTATGGTATATGAATCAAGTTTCAATAAAGTCGTTACAGAAAATTTGCATCATAACAATGGCTTGCGTGTGTAACAAGTTCCTACTTTCAAAGTACCTTCCTTTTATTATATAACTTTAATATCATTATAACCTTATAAAGTACACAGGGCCAGTTTATGTAATCTCCCTTAACAGTTGGTAGAACTGAGACCTAAAGAGACTCAGAGATTTTGCCAACATCACACATCTAATTAGAGGTAGAGCCAGATTTCGAATAAAAATATTCCAGTTCCTATCCAGTGAACCTCTATTGTTCAATGTCCCATTAATGGGTTATACTCAATATCCAGCTACTCAATTTCATATATTTTATATGATGTTATTAAATAATAACAACTCTTATTTATTAAGTGCCTGTTATGTGCCAGGTAGCTTCATACACTGTTTTTGTTTGTTTTGCTTTTTAGAGAGCAGATCGTGCTATGTTGGCCAGGCTGGAGTACAGTGGCTGTTTACAGGCTGGATCACAATGCGCTGCAGCCTTGAACTCCTGGGCTCCAGTAATCCTCCCACCTCAGCCTCCCCAGTAGCTGGTACTACAGGTGCATGTCATCATGCCCGGCTATTACAAGTCATTATACCAACCTCATACAGTTTTGTTAGCTGCGTTTTACTTCTTTTGGAAGGTAGCTTATTGGTCCAAGGTTGCCCCACAGGGGACATTTAGCAATGCGTGGAGACATTTTTGGTTGTCACAGTGGGAGGGGGAAGATGCTACTAGCATCTAGTGGGTAGACGCCACATATGCTGCTAAACATCCAACAACGAACAGGACAGTCCCCACCACAGACAATTATCTGGTCTAAAATATTGATAGTGTCAACGGTGAGCAACCCTGCTTTAAATGATGATGACATAGTTATGTGTGAAAACCCTCTACAAATCCATACTGCTATTTTTACCATTTTACAAGTAGATTTTTCTAGTATGACAGCTATTCCTGGCAATGTTAGCCAGCACTAGGCCCTCAGCTCATGTTTGTTGGGTAGAACAGTGCATGTCAAAGATGATTAGCAGCAAACATTATGCTAAGTGAAATTAGCCAGTCACAAAGAGAAAAATATTGCATGATTTCACGAACATGGGGTATTTAAAGTAATTAAACTCATGAAAACAAAAAGCAGAATGTGGTTGCCAGTAGTTGGGGGGAGAGGAAATGGAGAGTTGTTCTTTGATGGGTATGAAGTTTCAATTATGCAAAGGTGAGAAAGTTCTAGACATCTGTCATACAACAATATGCAATACAGTTAACACTATATTGCACACTCAAAGGTGGGTCAGATGGTAAATTTTATGGTAGGTGTTATTTACACAATTTTTAAAACTGTTCAGGTGGGCCTGGTGGCTCATGCCTGTAATCCCAGCACTTTGGGAGGCCGAGGCAGGAAGATCACTTGAGGTCAGGAGTTTGAGACCAGCCTGGCCAACATGATGAAACCCCATCTCTACTAAAAATACAAGCAATTAGCTGGGCATCGTGGCACATGTCTGTAATCCCAGCTACTCGGGAGGCTGAGGCAGGATAATTGTTTGAACGCAGGAGGCAGAGGTTGCAGTGAGCTGATAACTGCACCACTGCACTCCAGCCTGGGCAACAGAGCTAGACTCCATCTCAAAAAGCAAAACAAACAAAAAAAACTGTTTTAGCAAGTCTTCAACATTAGTGATTAGGGGTAGAATTTGAAGTTTCCAGGTTACTGTGGCAGTGTGTACACCTGATTAAACACTACTCTTCCAGCTAATTTGACAGAAATGCAACAATATATTAAATATGGAAGGAGAGGGGCAGGTGATGGGAGAGAGAAGTGTGAAAAGCCCCACAGTGTGTCCTCATCCTGGAGACACTGAGGACATGTTTGAAAATAGGCTGGTTGCATCGTGTAATGGTTAGCACTCTGGACTCTGAAAATAGGCTGATGTATTGGACTAACCTTGTAATTGTGAGAAATAATTTATTTGCAGAAGATAAAAGATTTAGAGGACATTTATAAATATAAATGTTATTAGAATTAGGTGACCTTCAAAGCAGTACTGAATACACCTGTTGGTTTTGGTCACAGAGTTTCCCAAATCATTTTTGTTTTGCTATGATTATATTTACCAAATCCTGATAAGTTTCACCCGAATGAATAAATGTTATCGCTCTGAGCTTCAAAGTGCAAATATTTTACCAGCCTCATTGAAAAGCACAAATATTATCTTTAGCATAGATTGGTTTCTCAGGGTAGAAACTGCATATAAGAACAAATCTCATGAAGTTAAGATTATCTCATTCCCTATTTAATTTGTCCTTTAGTTGAATAGTGAGTTAGAGCTAGAGACATGCTTATAAAATTTTGTTTTCTGACATCTTCGCTGTAGGACAAATGGAAGGAAACATTTTTGGAAGCAGCTTCTTGTGTCCGACCCGCTGTGATCAGCTGCTACTCCCAGGTCTGGGGCTAGATGGCTTTGTGAGTTTCCTTCTCTGGATGGCATTTTGCTTTCCTCTGTAAAAATGGTGTGATGGATGAGATGACCTCTAAGCCTCTTTCCATGTCTGTCACTGGACTGTCCTCTTATGTAGCCATTTAAGTTTTCTGAATTAAAAAAAAAAGAAATTTAAAATTTGATGCTCAGTTAAGTTACATCAAAATAATTAAAATGAAACTACAGGTTGAGTATCCCATATCCAAAATGCTTGGGACCAGAAGTGTTCTGAATTTCAAATTTTTTCTAGGTTGGAATATTTGCATATACATAATGAGATGTCTTGGGGATTGGACCCAAGTCTGAACATGAAATTCATTTATATTTCATATACACCTTATGCACATAGCCTGGAGATAATTTTATACAATATTTTAAATAATTGTGTCCAAGAAGCAAAGTTTTGACTGCTGTTAGACTGAGACCCATCATACGAGGTCAGGTGTGGAATTTTCCACTGATGGTGCCACATCAACTCTCAAAAAGTTTTGGATTTTGGAGCATTTCAGATCTCAGATTTTCAGACTAGGGATGTGGAACCTCTATTTAATTTTGCTTTGAATGTGCCTGGGAAACTGGGGAAATTTTGATTTTTAAGATTCATTTCTAATTCTGAAAATAACCTGGTTGGGTGCAGTGGCTTACACCTGTAATCCTAGCATTTTGGGAGGCTGAGGTGGGCAGATCCCCTGAGGTCAGAAGTTTGAGACCAGCCTGGCCAACATGGTGAAACCCTGTCTCTACTAAAAGTGCAAAAATTAACTATGCATGGTGGCGCACACCTGTAGTCCCAGCTACTTGGGAGGCTGAGCCAAGAAAATCGTTTGAGCCTGGGAGGTAGAGGTTGCAGTGAGCCGAGATCACGTCACTGCACTCCAGCCTGGGCGACAGAGGGAGACTTCGTCTCCAAATAAATAAAATCTAAGTGATGGCACATCACCCCGGGGCATCTTTCCACTTTCACGTTCTTTCCTGGCTGCTTAACCCACCCTGCCAGCACAGTCCAGAGGGCCCCCACTAGCATTCCACATGCCAGGCCTTGCTTAGATGGAAGGCCTTTTCTTCCATCTAATCTAACCTGTCTCTTGTCCCATTTTTCCAGAACCTCTATTGGATGGCATTGGTTACTTAACGGAGTAATGAGATATATAGAGGTTATGGCTAGGTCATCCTTCTTGACTCAAATCTCATTTAAGCAATTAGCTTCTTTATGAAACTTCTTAAGGGTCATTGTGGATCCCTTGGCTGGCTGATGGGGCTGAGACCTTGGGATACGCAGGTTTTTCCTTGCGCCTCAAATGCCACGTTGAATACTCCTCATGTCTTTGGAGACATGTCCTTCCCTTCGAGCTGCTCCCAGTCAGGTGAGGAATAAAATGTTATGATGGTGTGAAAATTCTTCCTTGCTCTCATCCATAGATTTGCAATCACCTAAAAAAAAAAGGAAGAGTGTGCCAAGCCACCCCATATAGGGCCACTGTGTGGCAGCACTGCCTCTCGCCAAAGCTTGGGCCACCCGGTGTCAGGCAAAGTGCAGTGGGGTGAGTTTCCAGTTCACTGGCGGTACAGGTAGGCCCTAGAAGTGACCATGCGCAGTAAGAATAGCTAGCATTTCGGAGTATTCACTACGTGTGAATACTGCTCAGAGTGCATTCTACTTATTAACACATCAACTCACAAAACAGCCCTACTGGTATTATCTTTATTTTACAGACAAAGAAATTAAGACAGATAGGAAAAGTGGTTTGCCCAAGGTCACACAACTAGGAACTAGCAAAGCCAGGATCTAGACCCACACAAACCTCTCTTTGAAGCTCATGCTTTGCTACCAAATATCGTGTCATTCTGGCATTCATAAGGAAATCTTGAAAATAAAGCAAAAAGTTGTAAAATGGTATCAAGTCCACAATCGCTATCTTGATGTAGTGCAAACACAATGGTATGCAAGGGACATTCGTAGATACAGAGGAGAGGGTCAGCAAACCTTTTCTGGTAAAGGCCAGATGGAAAAGATTTTAAGCTTCGGTGGCCAGATGTGGCAACAACTCAACCCTGCCACTGTAACGTGAAAGCAGCCATAGGCCCTGTGTAAACAAATGAGGACGGCTGTGTTCCAATAAAATTGTATTTATGGACACCGAAATTTGAATTTCATATAATTCTCATGTGTCACAAAACATTTTTCTTCTTTGGATTTTCTCCCAACCATTTTAAAATATAAAACCATTCTAGCTGAGAGATTGTCTAAAAACATGCAGCAAGCCAGACTAGACCCCCCAGCTGTGGTTTTGCTGATCTCTAGTATAGAGGAAAGAAGAGTGGCTAAACTTAATTCAGTGAGTGCCTACCATAAGCAAGGTGTTGAAAATGCAGTGACAAGTAGACCGAAATAGTTCTCCACGGGACATTATGTTGAATGAAATAAGCCAGGCACAGAGAGACAAATATTGCATGATCTCACTCATGTGGAATCTACATAGAAGTAGAGAATAGAACAGTGGTTACCAGAGAATGGGAAGGGAAAGGAGCAGGGGGGTGATGAGAGATGCATCAACAGGTGCCAAGCTATAGATAGAGAGGAAGAATAAGCTCTGGAGTTCTGTTGCATAGGAGGAGGATTACAGTTAATGATAATGCATTGTATATTTCAAAATACCTGGAAGAGTGGTTTTTGAATGTTCTGATAACAAAGAAACAATAAATGTCTAAAGTGATAGATATGCTAATTACCATGATTTGATCATTACACAATGTATACATGTATACACCCCATAAATATGTATAATTGCTACTTGTAAATCATACATTTAAAAATAAAATATTAACTTTTTGTTTTAAAAATAAATAGTCCTCCACGGACTAGTGGTAGAGCAAACAAACAAGCAATTGTAGGAGTACAAGGTTTTATTAGGGCAGGTGAAGGGCTTCTAACCCAGACTTGGAAGAGCAAGGAAGGGTCACCAGGCAAGCAGTGTCACTCACATAGGGACCTGAAAGATGAGTAGGAACTCAAGACAAGGCAGGGGGAAAGAATATTCCAGGTAGATGGCTTATGCAGTCAGAAGAGATAAGCTTGAGGCTAGGCACAGTGGCTCATGCCTATAATCCCTTTGGGGGATCAAGGAAGGAGGGTCCCTTGAGCCCAGGAGTTCAAGACCAGCCTGGGCAACATAGTGATACCCTGTCTGTACAAAAAAAAAATTTTATTTTTTTATTTTATTTTTTTTTTTTGAGACGGCGTTTCACTCTTGTTGCCCAGGCTGGAGTGCAATGGTGTGATCTTGGCTCACCGCAACTTCCCCCTCCCGGGTTCAAGTGATTCTCCTGCCTCAGCCTCCCCAGTAGCTGGGATTACAGGCATGCACCATCATGCCCGGCTAATTTTGTCTTTTTAGTAGAGATGGGGTTTCTCCATGTTGGTCAGGCTGGTCTCAAACTCCTGTCCTCAGGCGATCCGCAGACCTCAGCCTCCCAAAGTGCTGGGATTACAGGCGTAAGCCACTGCGCCCAGCCCCCAAAACTCTTTTTTAAGCAATGATAATATGTTGTCTAGAAATTCAGTATCTTCAATATGGATTATTCATTATAATCTCATTTTCTGTGAATCTATATTATATGCATTTGAAAAGTTTGAGATCTGAGAATGTCAATAAAATTTCTATGAGAACAATATGAAATAATGCAAATTTCTCCAAATGAAAAAAGTTTAAAAAAGCCATCAAGAATTTCAAGAATTCAGAACCATCTTCCAGGTGAACTGTCAACTGTGTTTGGGCCATGGCCACATGCTGGCCTCACTTGGATTGATGGATAGAAACCCTCTGTGGGCCAGGCTTCATGAGTCTTCAGGGAGTCATCCTTCGTATAAAATTTAAAAATCCTCTACTAGTTATTGGTGGGCAGAACATTTTAAAACATTCTTTTCTTATTATAAAATTCAATCTTATTGCAGAAACTCTGGGAAAAACAGGAAAGCATAAACAAGAAAGCAAAATCGATGCATTATACAAAGCTGAGAAGTAATTGCTGTTAGCATTTTAGCATTATTTACCTCTTTCTCTGTGTATTGCTTCATGCAGTTGGGTCATACTGGTGATGTAATTTTTTTATCCTGCTACTTTCATTTAACACTATATCATAATAGTTTCCCTATGTGATTAAAAATATGATATTACTGTATTTTTTTCATAGTATGGATGTACCATAATTTGCTTATCAATTCCTCAATGGTTTGTTTTTTTCTTTCTTCCTTTTTTTTTTTTTTTTTTTTGAGACAGGGTCTTGCTCCATCACCCAGGCTGGAGTGCGGTGGCACAATTTCGGCTCACTGCAACCTCTCCCTCCCGGGTTCAAGCGATTCTCCTGCCACAGCCTCCCGAGTAGCTGGGATTACAGGCTTGAGCCACTGCGCCCCACCCTAATTTTTCAATGTTTTGTAGAGGTGGGATCTCGCTATGTTGCCCAGGATGGTCTCACACTCCTGGGCTCAAACTATCCTACTGGCTCCGCCTCCTGAAGTGAGGGGATTACAGCCTTGTTCCTAGTTTTTTACTGTGTACAATGTTATTTTAGTCCACACTGAATAACATCAAAAGTAAGCAACATCTTTTCACATAAGCTTTGCCACATTTTAGTATTATTGTCTTTGGAATTAAAATTTCCTGGATTGAAAGATAGCCACATTTAAAATTCTTGATACATATTGCAAAATTGCTTTCCAAAATATATTCTAATTTTCCATCAGTCCACCAGTGTATGATCACACCTCTGCCAACAGTGGTATTCTAATGTATTTATTTTATTTCTTTTATTTTATTTTTGAGACAGACTCTCTGTCTCCCTGGCCGGAGTGCAGTGGTGCGATCTCAGCTCACTTCAACCTCTGCCTCTCAGAGTCAAGAGATCCTTCTGCCTCAGCCTCCCGAGTAGCTGGGACCACAGGCATATGCCATCACACCTGGCTGATTTTTTTTATATTTTTAGTACAGAAGGGATTTCACCATGTTGGCCTCTCGAACTCTTGGCCTCAAGTGATCTGCCCACCTTGGCCTCCCAAAGTGCTGGGATTAAAGGCGTGAGCCACCGCACCTGGCCCAATGTATTTCTTTTAAAAAAATTACTTGAATTAAACAGAAAAAACTGCCCTACTCTTGTTATTTATAATTTGTTAAAGATGAATATATTTTAAAGGTATATTACCCATTTTTCTTGTTCTTTGTGGGTTGCCAGTTTTCTGGGTGGCAGGCACAGAATTTCAATGCTCTATTGTTCGTGATGGAGGAGAACAGGTTGGGTGGCCAGGAGGTGAAAGGATAAGGGTATTTCCAGCAAAGAATGGAGGCTGTAAGGAGCTGGCAAGGACTGAGAGCATTTGAATAGGCATAATGAAATAGTGAAAGAATTAGGTAATTTGCCAAGGAAAAACTCACCCCCTGCTGCGATGATTTGACTTAACTGGCTCTTTCCCAATAAGTAGACCCCGTCCTGAATCTCCAGGACAGTCATCCTTTTTTCCCTACCTTCATCACCAAACTCTGGGTTTGTAAAATACTGATGTATACTTGGGTATTTGATGATTTTATTCCTTGGTTGGTAAAAGGTATAGAATTGTTTGGAGCATTTTATTTACCTCTCCAGCAAAATTCCTATGGACTGGTCTCTATTTTTCATACTTTTGCAAACAGTACAGAATGACAGGCCATGAAGAAATGATGAGTCACGCGCTCATGAGGAAGTTGAATTGTAGATCTGGGCCCAACACATGCAATGCAGTGTAAGATGAGGGAGAAGATAACCAGGCAAGACCATTAAAATTGTTCTTTTCCAATTAGAAAAAAATAATTCGTGACCATTTTATTAAACGTGGAAAATAGGAAAAAAATATATAGAAGAAAGTAAAATTTACCATAATCCTAAAACTCTAAAAACAACACTGTTAAAACAGTTGGTCTTCTTTTAGTCTTTTCAAAATAGGTCGTTTTAAGAATTGTTGATTTGGCCAGGCGGGATGGCTCACGTCTGTAATCCCAGCACTTTGAGAGGCCAAGGTGGGCAGATTACTTGAGGTCAGGAGTTCGAGATCAGCCTGACCAACATGGAGAAACCCCGTCTCTACTAAAAATACAAAAAATTAGCGGGGCATGGAGGTAGGCATCTGTAATCCCAGCTACTCGGGAGGCTGAGACAGAGAATTGCTTCAACTTAGGAGGTGGAGGTAGCAGTGAGCTGAGATCGCACCACTGCATTCCAGCCTGGGTGACAGAGCGAGACTCCATCTCAAAAAAAAAAAAAAAAAAAAAAAGAAAAGAAAAGAAAAGAAAAAGACGACAGGTGCAGTGGCTCACACCTGTAATCCTAGCACTTTGGGAGGCCAAGGTGGGTGGATCACCTGAGGTCGGGAGTTCGAGACCAGCCTGACTAACATGGAGAAACCCCGTCTCTAATAAAAATACAAAAAATTAGCTGGGCGTGGTGGCGCATGCCTGTAATCCCAGCTACTCTGGAGGCTGAAACAGGAGAATTGCTTGAACCCAGGAGGCAGAGATTGCGGTGAGCCAAGATTGTGCCATTGCCCTCCAGCCTGGGCAACAAGAGCGAAATTCGGTCTCAAAAAAAAAAAAGAAAAGAAAAATAATCATTGATTTGGGCCGGGTGTGGTGGCTCACACCTGTAATCCTACCACTTTGGGAGGCCAAGAGGGGTGGATCAGAGTCCAGGAGTTCAAGATCATCCTGGTCAACATGGTGAAACCCTTTCTGTACTAAAAATACAAAAATTAGCCGGGCATGGTGGTGGGTGCCTGTAGTCCCAGCTACTCAGGAGGCTGAGGCAGGACAATTGCTTGAACCTGGGAGGCAGAGGTTGCAGTGAGCTGAGATTGTGACACTGCACTGGGTGACAGAGCAAGGCTCTGTCACAAAAAAAAAAAAAAAAAGTTGATTTGCTATTTCTTCAGTTTATCCTGGCTTTATGACTGGAAAAAAATTTTTTTAACTCCGCTGTATTTTTTCTTTAAGTTGATGTCTCACTATGTTGCCCAGGCTGGTCTCAGAATTCCTGGGCTCAAACAACCTTCCTGCCTCAGCCTCCCTAGTAGCTGAAACTGCAGGTGCACACCACCATGCCCTGCTTTATCCCCACTGAATTTTATAAGCTGCTTCTAACTGCAAAGTGTTTGGCAGAAGAGAGGGACATGGCTAAATGCACGGTACGACTAGCTTGTTCCCTGGGACAGGAATCAGTTCATTTCTGAAAGGGTATGTAAAGAGCCCGTTTGCCTGGCCTGGGAAAAGCCAGAGGTTCAGAGAGAGGAAGTGACTTGCTCGAGATACACAGCTTGCATTAGAGAGGAGAGAACTTGCCTTCTGAAAATGCCCAGGGCATTTTCTACTAAATTCTGCTGCCACCTTAGGATTTCCCTTCCCCAGTGAGGGCAGCATTTGAGCAGAACACATACCTAAATCTGTTAGGGGTTACCCTGGGGCAGAGACTATAAGATTTCCTACCAATAACTAAACGTAAGGGTGGAAGCTTAAACACGAGGGGTCTGTGAGGGAATCCAAAACTTCCCCTCTTGAAAAAGCAGCCTCTAAGGGGGGCAAAATGGAGGGTAGTCTTAGGAAAACACCCAGATAATCATCCTGAGGTCTATCTTGGAGTGTGCTTGTGAAAAACCCAGTTACACCCAGGGCAGTTACCTTTCTGAGCGGTTTCTTCTTATAACATTCCTGGAGTGGAAAGTGATCAACTCAAAGCCCTCCAGGATTCTGGAGGCAGGGGATGAGCTGGTGTCAGGTAGCACCTGGTATCCAGCAGCTTAAGAAATGCAGACTCTAGGCATGCTCTCTGTAGACGTGTGTTCTCCTGTCTCTGAGACGCTCAGGGCAGGCCTTGGGGGTGGGACTGAAAGCAAACAGACCTTCCCACTTTCATATTCCAGCCTCTGTTATTGCACTTAAAACGCTAAGGTTAAACTGCGTTTACCTTTAACAGTTTTACTGTGTTCACTGCTGGACGCCTCTGGGCAATCTTATCCTCCTGGGAACTGAGAGAGGTAGGTGGAGGTCAGCGTGCTGGGAAACCGGTGGAGGGAGGAAACCGCGGGGAGCTGGTCTTCTCGTGTTACCTCTGTTAAATCGCTGACAGCAGTTTAAGGTCCAACAGGCTGGTACTCACATGGGCTGCGTGGATGTTTTATATTTGCAGAACCTAGCACAGTGCCGGGCATAAAGTAAGTACACCAAAAAATGTTGAATGAGTCATTTGGTCATGAGATTTCTGTTTCCAAAGGTTTCTTTTTTTTCAAAGAATAGCATGTTTGTATGTTGTTTCATTACGTGATGGGCCTACTGGGCACTAGGATTTTCCATCTGTCTCTAAATCACTAGTATCCTTCTATATCCCAGTTACAACTTTTAACTTTGTAGGAAAGGACAACAGTTCACTTCAGACTTAATTGTTTATGTTTCTCAGTTCCCTTGAGGCAAGGGAAAGTGTTTCCAGAGTTTGATAAGGTACTTGGCACTGTCTGGCATTTACATTTTTTTTTTTTTTGAGACATAGTCTCACTCTGTCACCCAGGCGAGAGTACGGTGGTGTGATCTCGGCTTACTGCAACCCCCACCTCCTGGGTCCTGCCTCAGCCTCCTGAGTAGCTGGGACTACAGGCATGCACCACCAAGCCCGGCTGATTTTTGGATCTTTAGTAGAGATAGGGTTTCATCATGTTGGCCAGGCTGGTCTCAAACTCCTGACTCCATGTGATCCACCTGCCTCGGCCTCCTAAAGTGCTGGGATTACAAGCATGAGCCACTGTCCCCAGCCTAAAATGTATTTTATTTAATTAGTTGCTGTGAGGTATGAACATTCCTGTGAGATATGAACCTCATTTGATAATAGGTAAAATTGAAAATGAAGCTCTGGGCCATGTAGAAAAGTGGTAGATCCATATTGCCATTCTATGAAAACCCATCTTCTGATATTAAAGACAGGTCTACTAAGTAAATTCAGGTTTTGCCAAACTCAAAGCTACTTTTCTGTTTTCCTTATTTTTAAATGTAGGCCTTTGAGAGTCTTTGCTTGTAAAGAGAGTCTTTCCACACCTGGTAACAGATTGGCCAAATAGAGGGTAGTTAACCTGTAGGATGTGGTTTTCCAGAAGAAATAGGGAGACTGTAATCCCAGGCCCTGGGGACTCCACAGCGTAAAGGATCTGTTTCTTTGCACTCTGTTCTGATTGAACAGCATATTGCAATTATCGGAAGAAGGGAGGCCACGTTCTTTCATGTAATTATTCTTAGTGATCAGAAGCTTAGGGTCTCCCTTGTGGAAGTATTCTACCTATGGCAGTAATTTTTGTTTCCTGTAACTTCAAAATCCTATCAAGGACTTTCTGAACGATAGAGGGCGGGAGGGTAAGAGCAAAACTCCAGAAACGTGAAAACAACAAACAAAGCCTGGGGCACTGAGATTGGGCTGCTGTTCTAGCTTCTCTTAATATCCAATTTATAGAATACACTCAGTCCTCAACTCCGGGGTAACTTTCTGCAACAGTAAAATTAGACTGCTAAAACGAACGAGGTTCTCTCGCTCAGGCTTCTCCCCTAGACGTTGGCTTGGAAAGCCTGGAGTTGTCAGATATCTTTTCATGTGCAAACGCAGGTGGGAAAGTACCTTTAAGGCCTGGATTCTGCCTAGTAACTGAGGTGCTATTTAACTTTCCTCAGTCCTGAATTGCCTCAAAGTTATTCAATTGACTAAGCTTGAAAAGACCAGCTTTCAGCCAGGCGCGGTGTGGCTCATGACTGTAATCCCAGCACTTTGGGAGGCCGAGTCAGGTGGATCACCCGAGATCAGGAGTTCAAGACCAGCCTACCAGCATGGTGAAACCCCATCTCTGCTAAAGAGAAAATGCAAAAATTAGCCGGGTGTGGTGGTGCATGCCTGTAATCCCAGCTGCTCGGGAGGCTGAGGCAGGAGAATTGCTTAAGCCGGGGAGGTGGAGGCTTCAGTGAGCCGAGATGGCTTCATTACACTCCAGACTGGGCAACAAGAGTGAAACTCCGTCTCAAAAGAAAAAAAAAAAGACCAGCTTTCTCTTATATTTTCCTATTACTTTTTTTCCCCGCTATTTTTTTTTTAACGATCACAACCCACTTCATTTCCCCCTCGTTGCCTCTTCTTCCCCACAGCTTTCCATCCAGGTCTGGAATTAGCTCTGACTTCTCTACAAGCCCTGAGCTGAGCATGTTAGGTGCTCTACCTCCAGAATCCTCCCAGCATGGCCTGGAGATTGCTGTTGTCTTGACTCTAGACTTGAAAAACCAAGGCCGGGCGTGGTGGCTCATGCCTGCAATCCCAGCACTTTGGGAGGCCGAGGAGGGCGGATCACGAGGTCAGGAGATTGAGACTATCCTGGCTAACACGGTGAAACCCCGTCTCTACTAAAAATACAAAAAAATTAGCCGGGCGTGGTGGCGGGCCCCTGTAGTCCCAGCTACTCGGGAGGCTGAGGCAGGAGAATGGCGGGAACCCGGGAGGCAGAGCTTGCAGTGAGCCGAGATGGAGCCACTGCACTCCAGCCTGGGCGACAGAGCGAGACTCCGTCTCAAAAAAAAAGAAAAACCAAGACTAAGAGGTGTGGTAATCTGGCTAGGAAGGAAGTCACAGTTGGGAGTTGGAGGCTGTAAGTAACAGCCGAGTCCCTTACAGCCTGCGAGATCCACGCTGGATCTTGGTTTGTTTTTCAACAAATGGGTGTTGTTTTCTCAAATTCACTCCAAGAGGAAGCTGTGATTATAAATTAAATGATTTATTCAAGGGCTCCAAGCCTGTCAAGAGTGAGAATTTCTGACACATAATCCAGGGCTTTTTTTGTTTTTTTTTTTTTGAGACGGAGTTTTGCTCTTGTTGCCTGGGCTGGAGTGCAATGGCACGATCTTGGCTCACCGCAACCTTCGCCTCCCGGGGTTCAAGCGATTCTCCTGCCTCAGCCTCCCGAGTACCTGGAATTAACAGGCATGCGCCACCACGCCTGGCTAATTTTGTATTTTCAGTAGAGACAGGGTTCCTCCATGTTGGTCAGGCTGGTCTCGAACTCAATCCAGGGCTCTTTTTAACCATACTATTTAAGCCCTGTTGCTTGAAGCCTGTGGTTATAACCTATGCTTACAAAGAAATAGTGATGAGGATAAAACAGGGTACTGAACTTGTCAATAGAAAACACATAAATAAGAAAGAGGAGGCAGAGAGGAGGACAGGAAAAGGTTGTCTTTTTGAAAAAGGACAAAATGATACAAAAATTAGCCGGGCATGGTGGCACACACCTGTAATCCCAGCTACTTGGGAGGCTGAGGCAGGAGAATCACTTGAACCCAGGAGGCGGAAGTTGCAGTGAGCCGAGATTGTGCCATTGCACTCCAGCCTGGGTCACCAAGGCAAAACTCTGTCTCAAAAAAAAAAAAAAAAAATAAGACAAAGAGAGAAAAAAGGAAGGAAGGAAGAAGGAATGAGGGAGGGAAGGAAGGAAGGAAGGAAAGAAAGAAGGACAAAATGTGCTGCCCTTCAGATTAAAAACCAGTTTAATTCAAGCTGTTCTTCCTCTGAGACCGCATCAGGCTTTCACAGACACTGAGAAAGTTTCCATCGGCCCCCTGGTTTCTAATTTGGGCACACAGGTGATGTCATGGTAAAATGAATATGTGAAAAGTGCTTTGGGCGTCATATGGTCCATGAATAATTAAGGTGAGGATGATGGGATTCTTGTCTGTAGAAAGGAACCCGTTTTCTTCTGCTTCTCTTTCTACAATCAGTTATTGAGATTAAACTCTAAGTGCAGTGTCTTAGTGCAATAAAAATTAGTTTACATCCTGGAGTGAGAATTTATAAGAGTATGTGTTACGGAGAAATAAGCAATTAGTGATTGAACATAATATACACCCTGCCAGTTATGGAGCAACCAAACTACAAGTCTTTGCGGGTTCCCAATTTGTTCAGAACTCTTTATCCCACCTGATCAGTGCCTCCAACTTAGAATTGGGGGGTATTAATTTTGATCTGAAGTTCGACCTGGGATGAACAATCTCTACTCTTTTTGGTCACTCCCTGATTACCATCTCCTCCCATTATATCACACAAATGCAAGAGCCTAGAGCCCAGAATTAAGGAGAGTGATTAGTGATAGATTGTACAAGGGCATCGGGAAAGCTGGAGGGGGCCGGAAGACCAGCGTGTCCCATGTGCCTACCAAAATAAAATGCACCAGCTAGCACTGGGTTGATGAAAAAGGAAATAGGTTCATATTAATTCTTTTTTTAAATGTCTAGCATTGTTAAAGATACTATTTTACAGAATCGTAAATGCTCCAGAGCTCAAAATCAAGGGACCATCACAGCATTTCAGGTAAGGTACAAGTAAAGACGTATGAACTTTGCTTGTACTTGCAGCAGAGCACAAAATACAAGTGTTCGTTACCCTGCAACTAAATCCAGTGAGTTGTAAATTCGAAGAGCAGGCAAATGATTCAAGATGCTTCTATGCCTGCAGTGTCTGGAAGGATAGAACTAGGCCAAGAATGAGGTGAGAGTCAAACAAAGAAAGACCTGATGTAATTGTCTGGATAAATTAGGAGAAAATATGGTAAAAATTACTTGACTAGTTTAGATAAGCATAATTCAGCATTGACATTTTCATTTAATCATTCCTATAGTCAATTTCATTTGATATGGACAGCATCTAAAGAGACATTAAAAGTCAACTAAAAATTAGAGAAATTTTAGTCATTTCAGAAAAGATTGATTTTGTATGCGTACTGTATTGAAGAAGTGATTTGTTCAAAAGAATTCTGGATAGACGCATGAAAGATAGTTAAGAAAATAGATATTTGGGTTGAATAAATTCTATTTTGGGGGCCCTATGGGCACAACTGGGTGTACCTGAGTCACGCTGTAGAATCTGATTCCAGAAGCAACTGAAAACTGATTCACTGAGTTGTAGAGAATTTTCCCTGTGTCCTTTCTTGTCATCATTTCCTATGTTCCTGACACTGTGAAATGGGGTTGGCCGCCGTCTCAATGTGTTCGCTTTTAGCTGGGGTAGCGGAAAAACCAACAGGAATAACTCCAGGTTCTAAAGTAGTGATTGTGAAGATAATACCTGAGGCACACCAAGAAGCACTATGGAAAATGTTATGGTATAATAGTAAGTGCAAAATGCAGGATTTAAGCTTGCATCTTCCTGCGTTCTTTTTTTTTATTAGAGATGGGGCCTGGCTGTGCTGCCTAGGCAGGTCTCAAACTCCTGGCCTCAAGAGCTCTTCCTGCCTTGGCCTCCCAAAAGTGCTGAGATTACAGGCATGAGCCACTGCACCCAGCCTCCCCTGTGTTCTTGATAAAATAAAAATGTGTATGTCGTATAGGCAAGAGGTAAATGAAAGTACAGGACGTGGAAACATTGTGTTTAGAAACTATCTACGATATCATGTCGTCTTTGTGATTAAGAAAATGAGCCAGGTGCAGTGGCTCACAGCTGTCATCCTAAAGCTTTGGGAGGCTGAGGTAAGAGGATAGCTTGAGGAGTTCAAGACCAGCCTGGGCAACACAGTAAGACCCCCATCTCTACAAAAGAGTAAATTAATTAATTAATTACATTTAATAAAAATTAGAAGATATATTGGAAAAATTAGGTTTGTTGACTGTACCACATTCACAGATACAAATATATGTCTCCTACAAATCAGTATTACCTGGAATTTCTCACTAATGTGATCAGGGAGCAGGGAAACGAAAACTTGAGCATTCAATCAATAAATAGTTGATTGATGGCTGGGCGCGGTGGCTCACGCCTATAATCCCAGCACTTTGGGAGGCCGAGGCGGGTGGATCACCTGAGGTCAAGTGTTCGAGACCAGCCTGCTCAAAAATGGTGAAACCCTGTCTCTACTAAAAATACAAAAGTTAGCCAGGCATGGTGGCAGGTGTCTGTAATCCCAGCTACTCAGGAGGCTGAGGCAGGAGAATCGCTTGAACCTGGGAGGGGGAGGTTTCAGTGAGCCGAGATCGTGCCATTGCACTCCAGCCTGGGCAATGAGAGTGAAACTCTGTTTCAATAAATAAATAAAATAAAATAAAATAAAAAGTTGATTACTACATTCAGACAATGCTAAGAGCTAGAAACATGAGGAATACATGAGCTCGGCGCCAATGGAACATGCTTTCACAGCGGGTGCAGCTGACTACCACATCATACAAAACTCATCGCTGCCGTTTTAGATGTATAATCTGATTGGCATGGGCTCATAGAGGAGGGAGTAAGGGAAGAGTAAGAAGATTTCAAAGGAGAGGTGGTAATTGTGTCATTTATTAGAAGTATGAGTGTGGGGTAAGGGGTACGTGTGTATGCATGTGTGTGTGCATATGTGTGTGTGTGTGTGTGTGTGTGTGTGTGTGTGAACGGGCTTCTTGTTTAGTACATTTTGCTGCTTCTTTACCACCCCAATCTGTTCCTGGACATGGTGATGGACTCTGTATATGTTATCTCATTTTATTCTCACAATTGACCTATGGTGGTAAAATTATTCTCATTTTTTACAGATTAAAAAAAAAGCCTCCTTTAAAGCATTTGTAAATCTGGACATAAGAGCCTCTCTCCTAAAATTCAAGACTGAGATGCTTTTCTCTCGTTCCTCTAAGCATCAGGGTTCTCTGTCTGCATCCCATGCGTACCAGGGCAAAATAAACTTGAAATTCACTATGTTAGCCTCTATGCAATTTTGGGTGATGATGGGCTATTGGTTGTTTTGTTGTTTTAAAAAAAAGAAGTTAGCCTTTATTCATCAGAGTGCCACAGTCACTTTGTACAGTAAGTTAGGTGGTGAGGTAAGCTTGCTAATTAATGGGGCTTTTAAAGGACTTTACCCAGCAGCAGACAAAATTAAGCCCTGGAAAGAATTTATCCCAGTAGCCAGTCATATGCCATGCCGTATAGCATACCCAGCCAATGGGGAGAGCGAGGTGTGGCTGTGGAAAAAGACAGGGTTAAGCAATTTTTTTAAAGCACTACATATTTATTGACAGAATATCTCTCCAGGCAGTATTCACATGCTTTAAACTGAAGCTCATAGCTTGGCAGTGCAGTTTAAGCAAATAAACTCAGGCTGTTGAACACAATGATTAACAGGAAGCAGGGGAGGGGACGTAGGTACTAGACTCTGGCCGGGAGAAGAGGCTGAGGTTAAGGTCTTAGAGCCGATGACTTGCAGAATGGTCACCTCACCCACTTGCGATTTCATGGTGGGAACAGGTGGACTCCCCGGAATCAGAACCTCTCTGAGGACATTTGTTTTTGTGTAGACACAGGTTGCAGGTTAGCAGGAGAACAGGCAAGCCAAATGCAAAGGAGCCACTTCAGAAATGTGTCACAGAAAAGTGAAAATGCAACCTAGTGGTAAATGAAGAGGGGAAGAAGAAAGAAAAAGGACCAGAACCTTGAACCGAAGGGACGGGGAACAGCCAGACGAGAGCTGCAGCCATCACGAGGATGATTTCGGAAACTGGAGAAAATGTAAGTTAAATGTATCTACACTCTGATCCTATCTCAACAGAGAGACATTTTACTTGTTTCCTGGTTGTGAATGATGGGCTCTTGGAAGCACTGCCTTTTTAGCGTGTCTCTTATTTCTGCCCTGATTTTTGTATTTGTTTACAATACTGAGTTATGGGAGAATAAACGTTTTCTGAGGGCAGCTCTGTCCAATGCTTCACTGTTGGCAGAAGCCTGTCATCAGATTTTTGAGGGGAAAGTTTTTTACCCAACAGAAAATGCATTGAAAACTACCCTTGATGAAGCTACCTGCTATGAGTACATGGTTCGAAGCCACTATGTAACGGAAACACTCTCTGAAGAAGAGGCTGGGTTCCCTTTAGCTTACACGGTGACCATCCACAAAGACTTCGGCACTTTTGAGAGGCTCTTCAGGGCGATTTATATGCCCCAAAATGTCTACTGTGTGCACCTGGATCAGAAGGCGACAGATGCCTTTAAAGGTGCAGTGAAACAGTTACTCAGCTGCTTCCCAAATGCTTTTCTGGCTTCCAAGAAGGAGTCGGTCATCTATGGGGGGATCTCCAGGCTCCAGGCTGACCTGAACTGCCTGGAAGACCTTGTGGCCTCTGAGGTTCCCTGGAAGTATGTCATCAACACCTGCGGGCAAGACTTTCCCCTGAAAACCAACAGGGAAATAGTTCAGTATCTGAAGGGATTTAAAGGGAAAAATATCACCCCCGGGGTGCTGCCTCCTGACCATGCTGTTGGACGGACTAAATACGTCCACCAAGAACTGTTAGACCACAAAAATTCCTATGTGATTAAAACAACAAAATTAAAAACTCCTCCTCCTCATGACATGGTGATTTACTTTGGCACAGCCTACGTGGCTCTCACAAGGGACTTTGCTAACTTTGTCCTTCAAGACCAGCTCGCACTTGACTTACTCTCCTGGTCCAAGGACACCTACAGCCCCGACGAACATTTCTGGGTGACACTCAACAGGATTCCCGGTATGTACGTCTCTTAACTTTTATTTTTACGAATAAACACTGCATGGTCAATGCTAAATAAGTTGCTTTGAAAAGAGTGGAAAATATGGGACAAACTTCTTTACAGTTTTAAATGTCAGATTAAAAAAAAAAATCTTTCATCTGTAAAATGGTAAAATGGACATGTATTATATCACCCACTCTTGTGAACCGCTCTGTTCACAGGACAAAAGACTGAAGGAACACTGGCCATATAAATAAAAACATGGCTGAGCATGGTGGCTCAAGCCTGTAATCCCAGCACTTTGGGAGGCGGAGGCAGGTGGACCACTTGAGGTCAGGAGTTTGAGAGCAGCCTGACCAACATGGTGAAACCCTGTATCTACTAAAAATACTTAAAAAAATTAGCCAGGCTTGGTGGTGCATGCCTGTAATCCCAGCTACTGGAGAGGCTGAGGCAGGAGAATTGCTTGAACCCAAGAGGCAGAGGTTGCAGTGAGCCAACATTGTGCCACTGCACTCCAGCCGGGGTGACAGATCGAGACTCCATCTCTAAATAAATAAATAAATAAATAAATAAATAAATAAAATGTAAACCTTATTCTCCTTTAAGCATAATGCATTTAAAATCGGGAATATGTATTATAAATACAATTTGAATGACAATTTGAACATTTCAATAATATTTTTGTCTCTATTGAAGCTCCCATCCTTTTGAAATGGGAGCAAGATACAACTTTCAATTTTTTTATTTGCAAGCTCTTTTCTGGTCTTGAATCAAAATCTAAAGCACGGCCAGGCATGGTGGCTCACGCTTGTAATCCCAGCGCTTTGGAAGTCTGACGCAGGAGGGTCTCTTGAAGCCAGGAGTTTGAGACCAGACTGGGCAACATAGTGAGACATTGTCTCTATTTTTTTTTCAAGAAGTTAAAACAAACAAACAAACAAAAACCTTACTGCACCTTAAAGATTTCTAGGCTGGGCGCGGTGGCTCACACCTGTAATCCCAGCACTTTGGGAGTCTGAAGCGGGTGGATCACAAGGTCAGGAGTTCGAGACCAGCCTGGCCAACATGGTGAAACCCCGTCTCTACTAAAAATACCAAAAATTAGCCAGGCATGGTGGCGCGTGCCTGTAATCCCAGCTTCTCAGAAGGCTGAGGCAGTAGAATCACTTGAACCCGGGAGGCGGAGGTTGCAGGGAGCTGAGATCACGTCATCGCACTCCAGCCTGGGTGACAGAGGGAGACTCTGTCTCAAAAAAAAAAAAAAACCATTTCTAGACCAGTGCCTCCATTTTATAGATGAAGAAACTTCAATATGATTACATGATGTGCTCAAATCCCACAGCTAGTAAGCATATGCACCAATTATAAACCAGGTCTCCTAGGCCTGATGTTCTTTTTAGGTTGACTTTCAATAAGGTCTCAATTGTTGCTAAATCAATTCCATCTCTCCTTTGGTCCAAGTTCCAAATGATTTTTGAATAATCTCAAGTTGTTTATAGTGAACCAATTTAGTCCTGCTAGTTCAATTCAAAATAAGAATTCATATTCACTGTTCAAAGGAAAAAGTAACTGGAACCCGTATGAAGATCACAGTTCTGGTTTCCTTGGATTGCTGGTTCAACCCTGGATGCACATTACGATCATCTGGGGCTTCTAAAAATACCTATGCCAGGGCCTGTTTCCCTCCTTGGGGCAAGACCTAACTATTGGTATATGTACAGCTTCCGAGGGATTCTCATGTACAGCCAGGGGTGTAGACCATTGCAGGTGCTTGTTTTAGATATTGGCATACAAAGCTTCATAGGCTTAGAATTCTCTTTAAATCTGTAATTTTCTCAGAGTCAGAAGGGGAAGTGTAGTGATCAAAAGAAATTAGGGCTCAGGAAAGTCTGGTGGGGAAAGCACAGAGCTGTTTAAATAGAATTGTAGTGTCCAGAGTAAGGGAAGTGAAAGCCCCACTTCTCTCCCATGTGCTTGGAGTAGGATGTAGACTCTTCAGGTCTGGCCACCCTACTGTATGGGGAGACATTGACACAGCAGTTCCAAAGAGAGCAGCCAGGGAGGTAAAAAGGCCAATCCCCACATTTTTTTTTTTTTTTTTAGAGAAGACCAAGACAAAGAAATTGATTTGGAAAAGACTTGAAGAGGGATCGGTGTCTTTACCTAATTAAAAGATTTGCTCAGGAAAGAGAAATTAGACCAACTCTGTCGTTTTGGAAGTAGAATCTAGGGCCAGCGGGTGGGAGATGAGAACACGTGGAGCTGGGAATAGAACGGGCAGCTTCCGCAATGGCGAGCAAAGCCAAGGGAAGCAGGGCTGGGGAAGTGCTGCCAAGGAAACCTCAAGGATTGGACCGGATGGCCTCCGAGTCCCTTCCTACTCTCGGAGTCTGATCCTAATCAGGGGACTGAACAGAAACTTAAGGAAAACCCCCTGACTTCTCGACTCGATGTATCTATTGGAGCTGGATTTTTACACCCCGTGTTAGCAGTAACAGATTGGCAAAGCAATAGAAAACAAATGCACCAATTCGTGTTTTTCAGAAACTTACAAAAGTTAGCCCCTGAAGTCATTTCTGTATTATGTGTGTGGAGGATCACTGCCGGAGGACCCTGACCAGCCCTGCCAACTCTTTTTTTGTTTTGGATCTCACTCTGTCATCCAGGTTGGAGTGCAGTGGCACAATCACGGCTCACGGCTTCAACCTCCCAAAATGCTGGGATTACAGGTGTGAGCCATACAGCACCCAGCCCATGCTGGTCTTGACCTCCCAGGCTCAAGCCTTCCAAGAGGCTGGGACTACAGGCACGTGCCCCCATGCCTGGCTAATTTTAACTTTTGTAGAGACGAGATCCTGCTGTGTTGCCAGCGCTGGTCTTGAACTCCTGGGTCCAAGCGATCCTCCTGGCTTAGCCTTGTGAGCCACCACGTCGGGCAAGCCCTGCCAACTCTTTCCCGATCTGAGGCAGGGCTGAATGTAGGAGGTTAGGGAATTAGAAACCTAAGGATTGTCCTGTTTAATTATTACTCCTGCTATGTGGAGATCTGAGCCATTTTCCATTGTAAGGGTCCTTCTGGTTGATGTGTATATGTTGTGGTTTTTGCCTTTTTTTTTTTTTGGCAGAGGTGCGAGGGACATTTTGAGATTGTTACAATTCATTGTAGTGATTGAGGGATTATGATTAGGATTCTGTAAAGTAACTAGTCCAGGCCAGGTGTGGTGGCTCACGCCTGTAATCCCAGCAATTTGGGAGGCCAAGCCAGGTGGATCACCTGAAGTCAGGAGTTCAAGACCAGCCTGGCCAACATGCTGAAACCTATCTCTACTAAAAATACAAAAATTAGCCAGGCGTGGTGGCGCATGCCTGTAATCCCAGCTACTCGGGAGGCTGAAGCAGGAGAATCACTTCAACCTTAGGAGGCGGAGGTTGCAGTTAGCCAAGATCCTGCCACTGCACTCCAGTCTGGGCGACAGAGTGAGACTCCATCTCAAAAATAAAAATTAAAAAAATAAATTAACTAGTCCAGAAAAACATCTCACAGCTGAAGTGGTCTCATGGGAAGGGAAAACAGCACTGCCCAATAGGAATGCTACAATGGAAGCCATTGATCTAAAATCAAATTTTAGGTTTTCCAGGAGCCACATTAAAAGAAGTAAAAAGAAGCAGATGATATGAATTTAAAGAATGTATTTTATGCCGGGTGTGGTGGCTCACGCCTCTAATCCCAGCACTTTGGGGAGCCAAGGCGGGTGGATCACTTGAGGTCAGGAGTTTGAGACCAGCCTGGCCAACATGGTGAAACCCCAACTCTACTAAAAATACAAAAAACTAGACAGGCATGCTAGCTTGTGCCTGTAACCCCAGCTACTCGGGAGGCTGAAGCAGGAGAATCGCTTCAGCGATTTAGGAGAACTGGGAGGCAGAGGTTGTGGTGAGTCAAGATCATGCCACTGTACTCCAACCTGGGCGACAGAGCAAGACTCCGTCTCAAAAAAAAAAAAAAAAAAGAAAAAGGAATGTATTTTATTTAACTCAGTTTGAAATATCACTTTTACATGTGGCCTGTGGCTGCGACCACAGGCAGGGGAGGTGGACCACGCATCCTCATTGCTGGTGCAGTGGTCAGGCTCTGCTGCCCTAGCGGCACCGAGACGTTGGCCGTGCTCATGTCGCAGAGTCTCCACCTCTGCTGGTTTTGCTTTGCCTGCTTCTTTTACTTTATTTGAAATTCTTGCCTGTGCTTCAGCGCTTCCCCTGGTTTATGGCCTCCTCCACCCTGTGGGTTCTACTTCCTATGTCTTCCCCTGGTATCTGCCAGATTCCATGCTGCTCTTTTTTTTTTTTTTTTTTTTTTTTTTTTAAAGATGGAGTCTCACTCTGTCGCCCAGGCTGGAGTGCAGTGGTGTGATCTTGGCTCACTGCAACCTCTGCCTCCTGGGTTCAAGCAATTCTCCTGTCTCAGCCTCCTAAGTACCAGGGATTACAGGTGTGTGACACCACGCTTGGCTAATTTTTGCATTTTTAGTAGAGACGGGGTTTCACCATGTTGGCCAGGCTAGTCTTCTGACTTCGGGTGATCCACCTGCCTTGGCCTCCCAAAATGCTGGGATTACAGGCGTGAGCCACTGCGCCTGGCCCATGCTGCTCTCTTGACAGCAAGTGCTCTCTGTGTCCCATTCAGATGTCCTCAGAGGGCCCTGCCTTGGGTCATGCAGCCATTGTATTATACAATGAGGATCCCCGTTCTCATTCCACCCCACCTCTCAGGCTGCGGCTGACCTCTTTGCGGACAGCTGCCCTTTATGTAGCCCCAAGTTGTCCAATCAACTGTAACCAGGGTGGCAGGGTAATGTGGTTTAAAAAAGCAAAGGTTGGGTAACACAGAGACCTTGTCTCTATAAAAAAAATCAAAAAATAGTCAGGCATGGTGGCATGCACCTGTAGTCTCAGCTGCTGGAGAGGTGGAGGCAGGAGGATCGCTTGAGCCCAGGAGTTCAAGGGTACAGTGAGCTGCAATAGCACCACTACACTCAGACTGGGCAACAGAGTGAGACTCTGTCTCAAAAAGTGGATAAATAAATAAGCAAGCAAAACAAAACATGGGGCCAAGCACAGTGGCTCGTGCCTGTAATCCCAGCTCTTTGGGAAGCTGAGGTGGGTGGATCACCTGAGGTGAGAATTTCGAGGCCAGCCTGGCCAACATGATGAAACCCTGTCTCTACTAAAAATGCAAAAATTAACCGGGTGTGGTGGTGCATGCCTGTAATCCCAGCTACTCAGGAGGCTGAGGCAGGAGAATCGCTTTAACCTGGGAGGCGGAGGTTGCAATGAGCCGAGATCGCGCCACTGCACTCCCGCCTGGGTGACAGAGTGAGACTCCATCTCAAAAGCAAAAACAGACAAAAACATGGTCCATCCAGCAGGTCCTCTGGAGGTCTCTCAGAGGATAAGACTCTCTGCATGGCCTGCTCAGGTGAAGGTGCCCATGAGGAGAACAGTGTTACACAAAGGGAGTTCACGTATGGCTTTAAAGATGTCCAAGAAGCCTCACTAGCTGTTCTGAAATTAGGGCTTCCTGCCCTCCCTTTTTCCTCTCCCTACTTCCGTCTTTTACCCTTAATCTGGTCCACAACAAGATGGCATGCCTTTTAGTTTCTTGTCTGATTCAGCTGTGGATGATTTCCATTTATAAGCCCAAGATGCAAGTTCATCCACCTCCCACTTTCCTCCTGAGTTATTATTGATCCTCTGGGTTGGATGGCTCTGCCTGTGATAGGGACATTCAGTGAGTTTATTCCATTGGTCATGTGTGCCTTGGATTTTACACATTTCAAAACTGACCAGTGATTTCTGTTTCACTTGCTGCAAAGGAATGTTTTGAATATAACTCCATGGGAGTTTGTTTCAAACTCACATTAAAATAGGAATGAATGCAAAAACAGCCTTTCCTGGGAGCAGGCTTTGTGGGTGGTGGAAGGAAGCAGGAGTGCCAAGGTGTCCAAAGGGGAAGGAATAGAGAAAGGAAGATACTTGGTGGGTGATTGAGGGCCGGGAAGACAGACTCTCCCTGCTTCCAATTTATTTTTCCCCTGGAACCAGCCTGCGGACCAGCCCTATTGATATTCCATGGCAGGCATCTTCCCCTGAACCCTAAATGTGGGTGGCTCATTGTATTTCTGTTTGCTGTAGAGTCCATACTGGCCTTACTCTTTGTCACTGTTTGAGGCTGGTATATCCCGTCAGTCCCTCTATATGTAAAAATGCAATGCTGAGGTTCCAGGTGGCAAGACCTTGAGAGATGCAACTTTGGGAGCAGTGAAGGGCAGATCTGAATCAAGGTGGTCTTGGGAACTCATCCTTGAGCCCCAGGGATGTGGCTGGGATCGTACTGCGTGCAGAGGGAATTGATATTCCCCAAACCAATCGTGCACACAGCGCTTCTGAGATGCTGGGTGAATGGACAGACTTGAAGGGGAGGAAAATTTGGGGATTTTTACTATTAGCTCTGCTTAAGCAATCTCTTTTTTATATCTGCCAGAAATATCGATTTTTGTCAACTTCTTCTTTTTTTTTTTGAGACAGAGTCTTGCTCTGTCGCCTAGGCTGGAGTGCAGTGGTGCGATCTCGGCTCACTGCAAGCTCCGCCTCCCGGGTTCAGGCCATTCTCCTGTCTCAGCCTTCCAAGTAGCTGGGACTACAGGCGCCCGCCACCACGCCCAGCTAATTTTTTGTATATTTAGTAGAGATGGGGTTTCACCATGTTGGCCAGGATGATGATGTCTTGACCTCGTGATCCACCCGCCTCGGCCTCCAAAAGTATTGGGATTACAGACATGAGCCACCGTGCCTAGCCTCTTGTCAACTTCTAGAAAAGGAAAGAAGAGAGTTGGGACTCCTGTGAGTTCTCTTTTTTTTTTTTTTTTTTTTTTTGAGATGGAGTCTTGCTCTGTCACCCAGGCTGGAGTAGAGTGGCGCGATCTCGGCTCACTGCAACCTCCGTTTCCTGGGTTCAAGTAATTCTCCTGCCTCAGCCTCCCGAGTAGCTGGGATGACAACCTCTGCTTCCTGGGTTCAAGTGATTCTACTACCTCAGCCTCCCGAGTAGCTGGGACTACAGGCGCCTGCCACCAGGCCCGGCTAATTTTTGCCTCTTTAGTAGAGACGGGGTTTCACCATGTTGGCCAGACTGATCTCGAACTCCTGACCTGGTGATCCGCCCACCTCAGCCTCCCAAAGTGCTGGGATTACAGGTGTGAGCCACCACTCTCGGCCACCTGCGAGTTCTTCTCAGGGAAACACAGTTTCTTAGGAAGGTGGTAAACGGCCTGACAGACTTCATTTTTTAAATAGGTAGATTATCAAGAAAACAATGACATTAGTTTTGTCACTTCCCTAGAAGAAGAAAGGAAGAGTTTAATCTGCAAGTGATCTTATCTTTGCTAACCATTGTCTTCCTTCTTCACCGATCACTGAGTTTGTTCTTCGGGCCTTCTGTGGCTCACACTCTATCCTTACTTTCTTCTTCCTCCTTCCCAGCTAAGTTAGACTACAGATGCTCTTCGACTTACAGTGGGGTTATATCCCAAGAAACTCATTGCAAGTGGAAAATACCATAAATCAAAAATGCATTTAATGGCCACGTGGGGTGGCTCACGCCTGTAATCCCAGCACTTTAGAGTGCCTTGGGAGGCCAAGGCAGGTGGATCACTAGAGGTCAGGAGTTTGAGACTATCCTGGCCAACATGGTGAAACCCCGTCTCTACTAAAAATACAAAAATTAGCCAGGCATGGTGGTGGGCGCCTGTAATCCCAGCTACTTGGGAGGCTGAGGCAAGGGAATTGCTTGAACCCAGGAGGTGGAGGTTGCAGTGAGCCGAGATCGTGCCAGTGCACTCCAACCTGGGCAAGAGGGAGATTCTGTCACAAAAAAACCAGACCAAACCAAACCAAAACAAAACAAAAAGAAAATGAAAGAAAAGAAAATGCATTTAATGTACCTAATCTACCAAACATCCTAGCTTAGCCTAGCCTCCCTTAAACATGCTCAGAACGCTTACATTGTTAGCCTACCATTGGGCAAAATCATCTTATACAAAGCCTATTTTATAATAAAGTGGTGTCTATGTCATGTGATTTCTTGAATACAGTACACTATAGAGTACAGTATCAGTTGTTTACCCTCGTGATCTCGTAGCTGACTGGGAGCTGGGGTGGCTTGCCGCTGCCAGCATCATGAGAGAGTATCCTACTGCACCTTGTTAGCCTGGGAAAAGACCAACATTCAAAAGTCAAAATATGGTTTCTACTTAAATGCCCATTGCTTTCGCACATCATAAGGTAAAAAAATTATAAGTTGAGGCCGGGCGTGGTGGCTCACGCATGTAATCCTAGCACTTTGGGCAGCTGAGGCGGGCAGATCACCTGAGGTCAGCAGTTCTAGACCAGCCTGGCCAACATGGTGAAACCCCGTCTCTACTAAAAAGGCAAAAATTAGCCAGGTGTGGTGGTGCATGCCTGTAATTGCAGCTACTTGGGAGGCTGAGGCAGGAGAATTGCTTGAACCTCGGATGCAGAGGTTGCAGTGAGCTGAGATCGCACTATTGCACTCCAGCCTGGGTGACAAGAGCAAAACTCCGTCTCAAAAAAAAAAAAAAAAAAAAAAAAAAAAAAAAAAATATATATATATATATATATATATATATATATATATATATGTATGTATGTATAAGTTGAACTCTTATAAGTCAGGGACCATCTGTATTCTTTCCTTAATTCATAGCCATGACACCTTAAATATAAACCCTGATAGATCTCATGGCATGTATGTTTTGTTATGGAATAACAGGCTTAGTTGCTGAAAGTCATAAAGTGACACAGCACAACTGAGGACTGCTAATGATTTTGACATTTTTTGAAATTTTGACATTTTTATAAAAAGATTGTAATTTCCCCAGATCAGAAATTGCCCCAATATGTAGTTTAATTGATTTATATGCATTTTATGTATCCATATATATTACCATCAAAAATGGCTTGCATAATAATGATAATGTATATGAATAGTTTTGCTTTGCCAATTACACCATCTTCTGGGATCTCAGAGGAATAACCAGAGACGTGACCCTGTTTTAATATTCTGTTGCTCCTTTAGGTAGAAATTTCCTTTTTAAAACCAAAAAATAGTGTTTCTTCCTATGGGGACCTATCTTAATTTTATACTGAGAAAGCTAGAAGTAGATTGATGAGAAAGAAAAAAATAAGGGTTGGGCCCAGCTGGAGTATAGTCAGATGACATCAATTAGAATGCATTTAAGATTTAAGTGGACTGGTGAATGGGTTGGAAAAACAGTCTAAAGATTTGTTTACTGTCTATTAGAGTTAGAGGGTAGCTCACACTCACTGGTGGGGTTTAGAAACAAACAGGCCTGAGTTTAAAGCCTATCTCTACAGCTCACCGTCTGCTTTTTTTTTTTTTTTTTTTTTGTGAGACAGAGTTTCGCCCTTGTTGCCCAGGCTGGAGTGCAATGGCGCGATCTCGGCCCACTGCAACCTCCGCCTCCCGGGTTCAAGTGATTTTCCTGCCTCAGCCTCCTGAGTTGCTGGGATTACAGGCATGCACTACCATGCCTGGCTAATTTTGCATTTTTAGCAGAGACGGGGTTTCTCCATGTTGGTCAGGCTGGTCTCGAACTCCTGACCTCAGGTGATCTGCCCACCTCAGCCTCCCAAAGTGCTGCAATTACAGGCGTGAGCCGCTGCTCCCGGCCCCGCCATCTCTTTAACTTTGGGCAAATGCCTCATTTCACTGAGCCTGATTCTTCATCTATATCCCGGGGGTAAAATACCTCTTTGTAGGACTGTTTGAAGGATTAGAAAGTAGACAAACTATACCTGGCACATCATAGAAACTCATTAAATGTAGAGAGAGAAAAAACAGATGAACTTCTCAGGTGTTGATTTTTGAGGTTTTAATGTTACGATTCTAAAAATTCTATGTGCAACTAAAACAAAAAACAAAACCCTCTAAGATTTGGTTTTGAAACCATAAGGTCTAATTGTTTGTTAGAAATCAGGTATGTGAGGCCGGGTGTGATGGCTCTTGTCTGTAATCCCAACACTGGGAGGCCAAGGCAGGAGGATCAGAGGATTGCTTGAGACCAGTCTGGGCAACACAGTGAAATTCTATCTCTACAAAAAATACAAAAGTTAACCAGGCTTGGAGGTGCATGCCAGTAGTCCCAGCTACTTGGGAGGCTGAAGCAGGAGGATTGCTTGAGCACAGGAGGTCGAGGGTGCAATGAGGGTGGTCATGACATTGCACTCCAGTCTTGGTGACAGAGTGAGACCCCATCTCAAAGAAAAAAAAAAAGAAACAGAAAGGAAGGGAAAGAAGGAAGGAAGGAAAAGGAAGAGAGTAAAGGAAGGAAGGAAGAGGAAGGAAGAGAGGGTGGGAGGGAGAGAGGGAGGGAAGGAGGAATAAATTAGGTATGTGGCTGAAGAGGTTCCCTCGGGTATAGTTCTTCTTAGCAATGTCACCTGTCTGTAGACTTGTACCAGGAAGCAGCATTCTGTGACTAAAACCTGCCTCACCAGGCTTCTCACTTCAGACTGGTCTGAAGCCAAATGGCCTCCACAACCTGTTCATGCTGTCTTCTTGTTCTGGAATACTCTTTATCTTTGCTGCTCGTTCTCATCCGTCCTGTTCAAGATCCAGTTGAAAAGTCACGGCCTCAGCTGCTTTACACTCCTGCAGAAGCTGCTCCCCTGCTCCCACTTTATCCACACTCCTCTTGCAGCGCTTTCTCCATTGCATCTTAACAATTTGTGTAGATCTCAGTCCCCTCTATGCCCGTGCCCTGCCCACCCCCAACCACCAACATGCCAAATGTGAGCATGCAACCGAATGATTGGCCCAGGACCTAGACTTTTATCCAGCTTCATCACTGAGCGGGCTTCCAATATCACTTTGCATGAGGAACGGAGAAATGGAAGAGAAATGGTCTGCATGTCTAATAAAATGTTCTCTACAAATGGAGAAAACTCCCCTTCAGCATTACAGGAAGTTGACTTCCTGATTTTTCAATTCTAGCTCAGCTTTTAAGCAGTCCACAGGGTGGGATTCCTAAACCTAAACCCCAACTCCCCCATCACTTCCACCAACTTTTTCAAAGGACAAACATCCTTTGCTGCCACCTATGCTAAATCCATTAAAAAACACTTTTGGGAGTGTGGTCTGCCTTTGGGAGTTCTTAGTCATCTGATTGCTAGGGTCAGTATCAATTACCCTTCATCCATTTTGAGGACTGAATTTGTATATTGTCTTTGTTTTCTTTCAATTTTTAAGTTCAGGGGTACGCGTGCAGGATGTGCAGGTTTGTTACACAGGTAAACGTGTGCCACAGTGGTTTACCGCACAGATCATCCCATCACCTACGTATTAAGCCCAGCGTCTCTATTAGCTCTTCTTCCTGATGCTTTCCCTCCCCCAACGCCCCCCACCGGCCCCAGTATGTGTTGTTCCCCTGCATGTGTCCATAAGTTCTCATCAATCAGCTCCCACGTATGAGAACATGCGGTGTTTGGGTTTTCTGGTTCTGCATTTGTTTGCTGAGAATAATGGCTTCCAACTGCATCCACATCCCTGCAAAGGACATGATCTCGTTCCCTTTTATGGCTGCATAATATTCTACGGCGTATATATACCACATTTTCTTTATCCAGTCTATCATTGATGGGCATTTAGGTTGATTTCATGCCTTTGCTATTGTGAATAGTGCTGCAATGAACATACGCGTGCATGTATCTTTATGATAGAATGATTTCTATTCCTTTGGGTCTATGGGATTGCTGGGTCAAATTCCTATATGTTTTCGTTCAGGTCTAGAAAAGTAAAATCATTAATTAAGGGAATTTAGCAGAGTTATTTTGGCCCTGAGAGGCTGTGATTTAAAATATTCAGAAAATGTAGTTGAAGCAGTTGATTTGGCTCCAGCTTGAATTCCCTATGTAATTGCAGGGAATTCAAGGGACTCTGAATTCAATTCAGGGAATTCAAACAGACCTCTTTGCCTTTGAGCCAGTTTTCCCCCTAGGCTTTTCTTGGCCCGAAAACATCCTGGTTATCTTTGAGGACCCAGTTGAGTTGGTCTTGCTCCTAAATCATTGACAAGCCCCTACCCTCAGGCAGAGCAGTTTGTTCTTTGTGCTCCAAATACTTTTTGTTGTCACTTCAGTTAGGGTTTGCGGTTTAATCATCTATTGCTGCTGCCAGAAAGCAGTCTTGGAGGGTAGAGAGCTTTATATCTTTGCGAGCCTCAACCGACACAAAGCTTGGCGTAAGATTGAATTCAAATTCACCTTGTGTTGCTAGTATGAAATAAATTGTGTTGTTGCTTTCATAGAAATCCAGCAGTTTTCTGCTAATGAGACCTGCAATGTAAAATTAAAAAAGAAAAAAGAAAAAATATCCAACAGGTTTCTACCATCCAAGTCACTGATAGAATCTACAACAGATCGGACAGAGTTACAGCTGTTTCCTGCCCCAGTTTTAGGCACCATAAAGCCTTTCTAGAAGCCTTGCCAATCATCATCATCCTGTAAGTTTTTACAATGCTAAGCGCTAAACTAATTGCCTTTCCCCCACTTAAAGGTAACAGGTTTATTGAGGTATAATTTACATACTATGAAATTTATGACATATAATTTACATACCATAAAACTCACCCACTTTAAGTACAATGTAATGATTTTTAGTGCCTTTACGGTTATGCAGCCATGATCCCAGGCTAATGTAGAATCATTTTATACTACACAAAGAAACCTCATGACCACTTCCCATTTCCACACCCAACCCCTACTTTTCTGGCTCTATGGATTTGCCTTTTCTGGACATTTCATATTAACTGAATCATACAATATGTGTTCTTTTATGCGTAGCTCCTTTTACTTATTGCCATGTTTTTGACGTTCATCCATGTTATAGCGTGAATCAGTACTTCACTTTTTATAGGAATGGATGCTGTTCCGTTGTATGGATACACCACGCTTATTTTTTCATCCATTGATGGACATTTGGGTTGTTTCTACTTTTGGCTTGTGTGAAGAATGCTGCTGTGAACATTCCTGAGCAAGTCACTATGGGGACACATGTTTTCATTTCTCCTGGGTAGATACCAAGAGTGAAACTGCTGGTCCCTATGTTAATTCTTTTTTTTTTTTTTTTTTTTTTTTTTTTCAATTTTGAGACGGAGTTTCACTCTTGTTGCCCAGGCCGGAGTGCAATACCATGATCTCGGCTCACTGCAACCTCCACCTCCCGGGTTCAAGCGATACTCCTACCTCAGCCTCCCAAGTAGCTGGGATTACAGGCATGCGCCACCACACCCGGCTAATTTTTGTATTTTGAGTAGAGACAGGGTTTCACCATGTTGGCTAGGCTGGTCTCAAACTCCTGACCTCAAGTGATCCACCAGCCTCAGCCTCCCAAAGTGCTGGGATTACAGGAGTGAGCCACCACGCCCGGCCCTTTTTTTAAAATTGAGACAGAGTCTCGCTCTGTCACCCAGGCTGAAGTGCGATGGCTCCATCTCGGCTCACTGCAACCTCTGCAATTCTCGTGTCTCAGCCTCCCAAGTAGCTGGGACTACAGGAGCGCACCACCACACCCAGCTAACTTGTTTGTATTTTTAGTAGAGACGGGGTTTCGCCATGTTGTTCAGGTTGGTCTCAAACTCCTTACCTCAAATGATCCGCCCGCCTCGGCCTCCCAAAGTTCTGGGATTACAGGCGTGAACCGCTGTGCCCAGCCCCCAATGTTAATTCCGTGTTTAACATTTTGAGGAACTGCCAAACTTGTTTCCAATGGGTTGCAACATCTTGCTTGCCCACCATCAGTGTATGAGGGTTCCAATTTTTCATATCCTTGCCAATACTTGTTATTGTCTGTCTTTTTTAGTTTAGTCCTTCTAGTGAGTGTGAAGTGGTATCCTCTTATAGTTCTGATTAGCATGTCCCTAATTAACAATGATATTGGACATCATGTACTTGTTAGCCTTTGATATATCTTCTTAGAAGAGGACTAAGTGCCCTTTGGACATTATTTCTTTGAATTAAGATTGTTGCAATCACTGAGGACACTGGGATATGGAGTTTGTATTACTTGCCCAAGGACACCCAGCTAGTAAGTGTCAGTGTCAAGATGATTACATTTGAATTTAAAATGGGGTCGATTAGGAGATGAAATTGCCTGACATTGAATTAAGGACACACTATATGGACAAAATGTTAGTTTAGGTCTGTAACTCCTAAATCCTGTGACCAAGAAAATAGCTGAGACTCATTTAAAAAATAAATAAATGGGCCAGGCCCAGTGGCTCACGCCTGTAATCCCAGAACTTTGGGAGGCTGAGGTGGGCAGATCACCTGAGGTCAGGAGTTTGAGACCAGCCTGGCCAGTATGGCGAAACCCCGTCTAGTAAAAATACAAAAATTAGCCTGGCCTGGTGGTGTGCGCCTGTAATCCAGCTACTTGGGAGGCTGAGACAGGAGAATTACATCAACCCAGGAGGCGGAGGTTGCAGTGAGCCAAGATCACGTCACTGCATTCCAGCCTGGGAGACAGCAAGACTCCATCTCAATAAGTAAAATAGGCAACGTGGTGGCTCATACCTGTAATCCCAGCACTTTGGGAGGCCGAGGCGGGTGGATCACGAGGTCAGAAGTGAGCCGAGATCACCACACTGCACTCCAACTTGGGTGACAGAGCGAGACTCCATCTCAAAAATAAATACATAAAATAAAATAAAATATTAAATAAATAAATAAATAAATAAATAAATAAATAAATGGGGCCGGGCATGGTGGCTCATAATCGCAGCATTTTGGGAGGTGGAGGCGGGAAGATCACCTGAGGTCAGGAGTTCGAGACCAGCCTGGCCAACATGGTGAAACCCCACCTCCACTAAAAATACAAAAAATTAGCTGGGCGTGGTGGCGGGCGCCTGTAATCCCAGCTACTCGGGAGGCTGAGGCAGGAGAATCACTGGAAACCAGGAGGCAGAGGTTGCAGTGAGCTGAGATTGTGCCACTGCACCCTGGCCTTGGCAACAGAGCAAAAACTCACTCTCAAATAAATAAATAAATGAGATGATCAGAGAGCTGCTGGGAAAATAAATAAATAAAGCAATTTAATTTAATCCTAATACGTAGTTACTGTGATTAGATTCCTTTTCTGCAATTTTATGTAAACCATCGTTCCTCTTTTTAAGAATCAAGTGAGTACAGCTCCGTCCTTTCTAATAAAACTGTATCCTCTCTTTCTAGTCTATGTCCTTTTCCTCCCAGCTCTTGCACGGTCAGCTGAAGGGTTCGGCTGAAGTCCTAGTTGGTGCTTTTTGCTTTTACTTTTTTGGCTTTTTCCATTTTGCAAGAGCTGCCCCTTGGCTGTGATCTCCATTTTTGTGGGTGCTCATTGGTCTGCGCTATCAACATTTGACCACCTAGAAACTTAGGAGTTTTGTTTAAATCCACATCAAGCCAGCTGACTTCAAACTTCCTTGGTGATTTTTGCTGCTTTAAATACTGCCTTTTGTGTTCCTGAGCTTGACAAATTTAGGACAGTGTCTGACAGGGTTTCATGTTCTTTTGTTTTTACCTCGAAGGATTCATAACTGTGTCTCTTTCTAGTTTTCTCCTTATTAGGAATAAAGTGAACTTCAAATTCCTATGATCGTTGCAATCCTAACCTCCTTCGTGCCTTGGTGAAAAATCATAACAGTTTTCATGAAGGGTAAATCAGTCACCCTTGTAGAATTTTCCATTCAAATCCTGAGCCACGCGAAGCTGTTTTTAGCTGCTTTCCCGAGTTTAGTCCTGGTCTGGGAAACTCAAGTGTCTTCAGCTTCGTGAATCAGGCAAAAGCCAGCAGTGGAGTAGGGTGTAAGGCTTCCTTGCTTTTCAGCTCCCAAGCAATACAAGGGATGGTTAAGATGGCAGGGTAAATGAAATTAAAGAAAAGGCAAGGTTAAGGAATAAAATCAGTTACAATGATAGGTCACCGTTGACAAGATGTGGGGCCTGACAGTAGAAACCTGGAGTTGTTCCAAAGGTCTAGTTCCAAGGGCAGCTAGAAACGATTTGATCTTTTCCCAGTGTGTGTTTTTAGCTTCTTAAACTGATTCCTGTAACGGCAGCCTCTTTTGCTGTTCTTTATGCCTCACTGCTGAGCTTCCCTGCCATGTCTGTGCATGCTGACATGCTGGGAATGGGTTACAGATCGGCTACACGTTGATCTCAGCAGCGTATACGTCAGGCAAAACCCAGGACAGTTGAAGCCTTTTGGCCAGATACCTCTGGCTGAAAGCAGCTGTGTCCATTTTACCTACAGGTGTCAGACAAATGCAGTTGACCAGTGAACAATGTGGGGGTTAGGCCCACTGAACCCCCGTGTAGCCAAAAACCTATGTATAGCTTTTGACTCCCCCCAAAACTCAACTACTAAAAACCTACTGTTGGCCAGGCACGGTGGCTGATGCCTGTAATTCCGCACTTTGGGAAGCCGAGGTGGGCAGATCATGAGGTCAGGAGTTTGAGACCAGCCTGTCCAATATGGTGAAACCCCATCTCTACTATAATATACAAAAATTGGCCGGGCGTGGTGGTGGGTGTCTGTAATCCCAGCTACTCGGGAGGCTGAGGCAGGAGAATTGCTTGAACCCAAGAGGCAGAAGTTGCAGTGAGCCGAGATCACGCCACTGCACTCTACCCTGGGCGACAGAGTGAGACTCCATCTCAAAAAAAACAAAACAAAACAAAAAAACCCTACTGTTGACCGGAAGCTTTACCAGTAACAATTATATACTGTGTTATTACAATAAAGTAAGGAATTGTAAATAAATGTTTGCCATGGGTCAATTTTAACTGTTTTCTATATGTGTCATGGTGTGAAAATCGTTGAAAAACACTTCCTTAATGAATAATGCATCCCACATTTCAAAATATCAGAAAGGCAGTATCCATTTGGTCATAAAAGTCAGGGAAGAGTCATTATCTGTTAATAGAGCATCAATCTTTAGGTGGAATCACATTTTAATAAATATCCTATGTGAATTTTATCGAGTCAGACAATTTCTATCAATCAGACAACCTAGGCAGCTCTAACACTAGCACTGTTTTGTTGATGGGAATGTAAGTGTTTTCTAAAGAGGAAATTCTATAGAACCAATGTTTCCTCAAAGAGAGAGCAGAGAGACTAACATTGATGCTTTATTTGGTTAACTCATCTGAACTTCACAGAAAACCTCTGAGGAATGTGGTTATTATCTCTAATTTGCAGATGAGGAAGCTGGGGCTCCAAAAGGTAAAATTACCTCATCTAAGTGTGTCTAACCCCTAATTCATGATCATTCTAATCTACATACTGCTTCTCTGAATTTCCTGTAAGTTATGCAACTTATTTAATGAAAATATTGGCCGGGCGCAGTGGCTCATGCCTGTAATCCCAGCACTTTGGGAGACCGAGGTGGGCAGATCACCTGAGGTCAGGAGTTTGAGACCAGCCTGGCCAATATTGTGAAACCCTGTCTCTATTAAAAATACAAACAAATTAACCAGGCGTGGTGGCAGGTGCCTATAATGCCAGCTATTCAGGAGGCTGAGGCAGGAGAATCGTTTGAACCTAGGGGGCAGAAGTTGCAGTGAGCCAAGATCGCGCCATTGTACTCTAGCCTGGGTGACAGGGTGAGACTCCGTTTTAAAAAAAAAAAAGAAAAGAAAATATTACTCTTTGAAGATCTATAAAATGTTTAAAGATCTCAGTGAGTTTTCAACCTTTTATTTTATTTATTATTTATATTTTAAAGCTGATTTTTATGAAAGCAGTATATCCTTATTTTAAAAATGTAAACAGTACACAAAAGATTAAGAAAAATAAAACATGTCCATACTTCTTCATTCTTCTCTGTATTACATCTTTTTCCAGAGATAATCAACACTAATAATATGTTGGTAATCTATGGCATGCTCATCCATGTATAAAAATATACTTTATGGAATCATTACACTTTTTTTCTTTTATGGTTCATGAGTTTATGTCCTACCTTAAGAAATTTTTGCCATCCAGAGATCACAAAGATTTCCTTCAACCTTTTATTTTAAACTAATTCAAACTTACGATACTTAACAAGAATAGTACAAAGAGCTCCCGTATACCTTTTATCCATATTTCCCAACCCATAATATTTTGTACACTTGCCTAATCATATCTCCTCTCTCTCTTATTCATATATTTTTCTTAAACTATTTGCAAGTTATCCCTTAATATTTCAAAGCATATTTCCTAGCAACAAAGACACCCACCCCCACATAACCACAGTACAACTATCAAGTGATAAGTAGCATTACTATTTAATCCACAGACCCTCTTCCAGTATGCATGGTTATACTCATCATGTCCTTCATGAATCTGGGATCTGATCAAGAATTTTGAGCTAAACTTGGCCATCATATCTCTTTGGTCCCCTCCAGTTTGGAACAATTTCTCAGTCTGTCTTTGTCTTCCAAGATCTTCTCATTTTTGAAGAGTGCAGCTCTGATGATTTCTCATGATTTAATTTAGGTTATACCTTTTGGGCAAAGATATGGCAGAAATAATGCTGTAGAGCTTTATAATGACGATGACTTTTTATCACTTGGCTAGGATAGTGCCTGCCACATTTCTCCAGTGAAGAGCTAGGAAGTGTTTTTATTTATTACTAAGTAGATATCCTATTTATCAAACAATCACTCTCCAGTTTTGCCATTCATTGGATCTTGCCTGACTCAGTTTTTACTGTGATCGTTACCAAGTCATGATTTTTAAATAAAATTCATCCTTCTTCCGTTTTTATTAGTTGACATTCAACTGTAAGGTAGAGCCATCCCTTCTCCTGTGTGTTGGCTTATTTATTTATATCTCTAGGGACTTAGATTTATATTTATTCAATGGGTTATAATCCATTATTCTTTTTACTTACTTTACTGCTCAAATTGTCCCAGACTTGGCCAGTGAAAGCCTGTTCAAGCTGGCTTGTGTGTTCTTTTTTGTTTGTTTGTTTTTTGTTTTTTGGAGACGGAGTCTTGCTCTGTCACCCAGGCTGGAGTGCCGTGGCGTGATCTCGGCTCACTGCAAGCTCCGCCTCCCGGGTTCACGCCATTCTCCTGCCTCAGCCTCTCCGAGTAGCTGGGACTACAGGCGCCCGCCACCACGCCCGGCTAATTTTTTGTATTTTTAGTAGAGACAGGGTTTCACCGTGGTCTCGATCTCCTGACCTCGTGATCCGCCCACCTCGGCCTCCCAAAGTGCTGGGATTACAAGCGTGAGACACCCCGCCCGGCCGTGTGTTCTTTCAACAAGTCCCAGTGATTCTTTGGCACAGGAGATGTTCCAAGCTAATCCTGCACTTAACCTGCCCCGGTCTTGCAATCAGCCATTCTCTCCAAGAAGGAAGCCCTGGTTCTATTAAATAGAGAATGGTATTTAGAGATCAAAATCTGGGAGGCTGAAACAGGAGGATTACTTGAGCCCAGGAATTTGAGGCTGCAGTGCGCTAAGATCTTGCCACTGCACTCCATGCACTCCAGCCTGGGCAACAGAATGAGACCCTATCTCTAAAAAAAATTAAAAATAAATAAATGCAAGTGAACACCACGGTTCTCCTTATGTCTCAGGATTTTTCCATGAAGCAGATCTGGGCCCTGACACCAAGGTATTCCTGGGCCTCCCAGAAAGGGCACTACAAAAGGATGCTACAACAAGAGCCAGAGCGTGGGAGCAAAGCCGTTTACATTCAGTTCTCGGGTCAGCCATTGCTACCGAGTGACTAGGGGCAAACACCAGTGACCTTCTGAGTCTAGCACCTAATGCCAGCTATCAGCGTCGTCACTCATACTTTCCTGGTACCCTCTTATTACCATCCACTCCACTTGCCAAGGCAGCCCCCTCCCACTCCTGGTATAATCTAGATATATAAAATCTTGTTTTTGTACTTCATATAAGTGGAAATATACAGTATGTATTATTTTTTCTATCTGGCTTGCTTTTGTTCAACATTATGTTTGTGAGATTCACCTTTTTTGTTGCAGGCAGTTGTATTTCATTCATTCTCATTGCTGCATAGAGAGAAGAACCTGTATTTGAAGACTTTTTTTTTTTTTTTTTTTTGAGACGAAGTCTTGCTCTGTTGCCCAGACTGGAGTGCAGTGGCGTGATCTCAGTTCACTGCAACCTCCACCTCCTGGGTTCAAGCAATTCTCTGCCTCAGCCTCCCAAGTAGCTGGGATTACAGGCACATGCCACCACGCCTGGCTAATTTTTGTATTTTTAGGACAGACGGGGTTTCACCATGTTGGACAGGCTGGTCTTGAACTCCTGACCTCGTGATCCACACGCCTTGGCCTCCTAAACTGCTGGGATTGCAGACGTGTGCCACCACGCCCAGCGTGAAGACATTTTTGGTTGTCAGAGGTCGAGGGAGGGAAGCAAAAGCTGCTACTGGCATTAGTGGGTAGAGGCCAGGGGTACCCCTCAACATCCTACAATGCACGGGGCAGCACATCCTAGAACACACAGCCCTCACAACACGGCATTTTTCAGTCCAAAATGCCAATAGTGCCAAGGCTGAGAAACCCTGCTATATAGTAACTGTTGGTGGGCATTTCAGTAGTCCCCAGTTTGGCTCTATTATGAATATGGCTGCAGCGAATCTTGACTTAGATATCTTTTGATGAATATACTTCATTTCTGTTGAGTAAATACTGGAGAATGGAATTTTGGGTCATAGGATATAGGTATGCTCAACTTTAGTAGACATTGTATTGTTGGTTTTCAGAGTTGTCATACCAATTCACACTTCTCCATCAGGGCATGAGGGTTCCCGTTGCTCCATATCTCCATGAATTAAATTGGTATTTTCTGCCTTACTTCCTTTTTCTCTCAATGTCTCTCTCTCTCTCTTTTTTTTTTTTTGAGACGGTCTTGCTCTGTCACCCAGGCTGGAGTGCAGTGGCACAATCTGGGCTCACTGCAACATCCGCCTCCCCGGCTCGAGTGATTCTCCTGCCTCAGTCTCCCCAGTAGCTCTCTGTCTCTTTTTTAATCCCTTTCCTACATCCTCTTCAAATTCAGCTTATGACTGCTACTCAATGCAGCAGTGTTTATTGTCAAATAATTCTGTTCTGTATTTTGTAAAATATGGATTGTGCCCAGATGTGGTTGCTGTGTATAGTAATTAGAGATGGTATTTGGGAGATGACTTGTAACCAGGGTTTCTCTCATTTAAAGAAAAGCACCAGGTGTTTGTGTATTCATTTTCTCCCACTACTACCACCAATTAGTTTTCCACAGTAAATTTTGCTCTAATGGTTAGATTATCCATCATTTGAGTTCATGTTTACTAAGTATTTCCAAACTGTTTACCCCAATTTTGTTTGTTTGTTTGAGACGGAGTTTTGTTCTTGTTGCCTAGGCTAGGGTGCAACGGCACAATCTGGGCTCACTGCAACCTCTGCCTACTGGGTTCAAGCGATTCTTCTGTCTCAGCCTCCTGAGTATCTGGGATTACAGGTGCCCACCACCATGCCTGGCTAATTTTTATATTTTTAGTAGAGATGGGGTTTCGCCATGTTAGCCAGGCTGGTCTTGAACTCCTGACCTCAGGTGATCCACCCGCCTTGGCCTCCCAAAGTGCTGGGATTATAGGCATGAGCCACCGAGTCCAGCCTAACATTTTTTTTTCTTACAATATATTTGTTATAGGGAAAGTAGAGATAGGGTCATTAAGAAAAAAAAAAAAATCAAGTAATTTTGCTCTGGTCCCTTGATTCCCAAACTTTGGTCCTACGATGAGTAGTTTCAGCTTTATCTGGGACCAAAATGCAAATTATTATTATTATTATTGAGACAGGGTCTTGCTTTGTCACTCAGGCTAGAGTGCGGTGGCACCATCATGGCTTACTGCAGTCTTGACCTGCCAAATTAAAGTGATCTTCCCACCTCAGCCACCCAAGTACGTGGCATGCACCACTGTGCCTGGCTAACTTTTAAATTTTTTTGTAAAGACCAGGTCTCACTATGTTGCTCAAGCTGGTCCCAAACTCCTGGGATCAAGTAATCCTCTCCCTTGGCCTCCCGAAAGTGCTGGGATTATAGGAGTGAGCCACCACACTTGTCAGAAATGTAAATTATTAGACTCACCTGGAACCTACTGAACTCTTAGGGCAAGGGCCCTGTAACCTGTATTTCTACAGCTCCTCCAGGTGATGAGATGTAAAAGTAAAGTTTGCAAACCACTAATCAGTACTATCCTTATCCTCAAGCTACAGACACACCCAATTTGGCTGATAGTTGTGGAAACCAATGTTTTGGTAATACAGTTAATGAGTCAGTCACCCTCCTAGTGTTAAACAATTTCCACAAGTAAATTCAGTGGTAAGTCTTGGTCTTGTCTTGAGATGTTCATTGGCCATGACCTATTTTTGGCAATTTAGTTTTCATTTTCCAAGGCCCCAAATGTCAGGATTTTCATATTTCCAATTGTTAGATGTATGCAAAAGCCACATGTGCCTTAACATTTGCCTATTTAAATACTTTGTATACTGTCTTTTGCAAGTATTTGCTTGGCATCATTCAGCATCCAGGAAGTGTTTCCATCATAACTTTGCTGCATCAAAATCAGGTGCAGATTACACCAGCTCACACAGAGATGGCAAGACCACCTCTGGACTTGCCGCCTGGGTCTTTAAAATTCTGCATGTTAAACTTCTTTCCCCACCTCTGAGATGATAATTTACTTTTTATTTTTTTATTTTTATTATTATTATTTTTTATTTTATTTTATTTTATTTTTTTGAGACGGAGTCTCGCTCTGTCGCCCAGGCTGGAGTGCAGTGGCGCGATCTCGGCTCACTGCAAGCTCCGCCTCCTGGGTTCGCGCCATTCTCCTGCCTCAGCCTCTCCGAGTAGCTGGGACTACAGGCACCCGCCACCACGCCCGGCTAGTTTTTTGTATTGTTAGTAGAGACGGGGTTTCACTGTGGTCTCAATCTCCTGACCTCGTGATCCGCCCGCCTCGGCCTCCCAAAGTGCTGGGATTACAAGCGTGAGCCACCGCGCCCGGCCAATTTTTTTTTTTTGAGATGGAGTCTTGCTCTGTCACCCAGGCTGGAGTGCAGTGGCGCCATTTCTGCTCACAGCAACCTTTGCTTCCCCGATTCAAGTAATTCTCTGCCTCAGCCTCCCGAGTAGCTGCCTCCCGAGTAGCTGGTACTACCAGCGCCCACCACTATGCCTGACTAACTTTTGTATTTTTAGTAGAGACAGAGTTTCACCATCTTGGCCAGGTTGGTCTTGAACTCCTGACCTCGTGATCCACCCGCCTTGGCCTCCCAAAGTGCTGGGATTACAGGCATGAGCCACTGCGCCTGGCTATTTTTTAATTTTTATTTTTTATTTATTCATCTTTTGAGATTCAGTTTTGCTCTTGTCACCCAGGCTGGAGTGCATTGGCGCCACCTCGGCTCACTGCAACCTCTGTCTCCCAGGTTCAAGCGATTCTCCTGCCTCAGCCTCCCACATAGCTGGGATTACAGGTGCCTGCCACCACGCCCAGCTAATTTTTGTATTTTTAGTAGAGATGTGGGTGCCACCATGTTGGCCAGGCTGGTCTTGAACTCCTGACCTCAGGTGATCCACCCGTCTTGGCCTCCCAAAGTGCTGGGATTACAGGAGTGAGCTACTGCGCCTGGCCTGAGATGAGAATTTAAAATAATGCTTTGGGTTCTGTGATCTAGACAACAAATTTCTTTTGTTGCTAATTAGATGAAAGGTATAGAAAGTAAAATGATTGGGCCCCCGGAGAAGCAGGATTTTCCCCAGGGAATCCAGTTGGAGAATGTCTTTGTTACGGGAGGATTGTTGTTTTAGTTAAAGATGTGCTTTGGAAATGTCTTCTTCATGTTAGTATCATGATCATTATCGTGTTAAAAAAAAAAAAAAAAAAAAAAAACATTTACAAACCACCTGGCCACCCAGAGCAGAATTACCGTCAGCACTCTGTTTCCCCAGGTCCTGAATCCCTGAATTCAACCAACCTCAGCACTGTTTCCCCAGGTCCTGAATCCTTGGATTCAACCAACCTCAGCACTCTGTTTCCCCAGATCTTGAATCCTTGGATTCGACCTTGGGCGGGGAAAAAGAATGGTTGCTTCTGTACTGAATATGTACAGGTTTTTTTTTTTTTTTCTTGGCATTATTCCCTAAGGAATACAGCATAACAACTGTTTACATAACATTTATATTGTATTCGGTATTATAAGTAATTTAGAGATGATTTAAAGTACAGGCTGTGCATAGTTATATGCAAATACTACATCATGTTATATCAGGGACTTAACGCATCTGTGGACTTCGGTATCCTCAGAGGTACTGGAATTCATCCCTGGAACAGAGACGACTGTACTTAATAGGCTGTCCAAAATGAATTGGACTGCCAGCATTCTCTACTTTTCCATGTATTACTCTTAGGTCAGGAGAAAAAACAAATCCCGGTATTTTGTAATTAAGAATGAATCCCTGAGTCATTTGACTTTCTTCAATAACAAAGCAAACCATATAAAAATACTCTTCCAAGGAAAGCCATCAGGGAGTCTCAGAATGGGTACTATTTCACCCCGTTTACCTAACTTTTTCTGCCAATGCAGCTGAGCCTCTCAACGCGACTTTAACAAACTCTCTCTGAGCCAGTCTTCTCAGTGCCATCTTTGCTTTCATTTAACTTTACATGTCTAGAGTTGCTGCTCAAACTTGTGTCCCCTCAAGTCCTTTCCCAACTAAAGGATGGTGGTTAATTGACAATAGACAAACAAGTCTCAGAACAATTATGAGGGTGTAATGAAGTGTGCATTCGTACATACAAGTAAATAGAGAAAAGATGCATGAGGGAATGTGTGCACAATCCTCCTCCAGCTGGCACGCCTTGCCTGGAGGTGCTCCTCCCACCGGAAGCCTGTTGCGTGCTCCTCTGGCGAGGAGGTGAAATCCCAGATTTTTAGTGCATTATGCAAGGTCTTTTCCACCTCCCTCACTGGTTGACTTAGCCTGGCATGTGGCAAACTCTCAGTGTCGTCTGCCTCCAACGCAGTTTTCCCCAGGTCTTTCGTACCTTGGCCTTCAGATGGGAAGCCAAGAGGTGCTGAGCACATGGAGGAGGGCAATCCTTTCCCCCTTTGATTATTATTTTTTTAATTCATTGAGATTCTAAGTCCTCTGTCATTTCAAAGAAAGGATACTCTCTTCATTTTGGAGCTATGTTCTACATATCATCCTAAGTGGAAAAAAATCATTAAATAGGCCGGGCACAGTGGCTCACGACTATAATCCCAGTACTTTGGGAGGCCAAGGTGGGTGGATCGCTTGAGCCCAAGAGTTCAAGACCGGCTTGGCCAACATGGCAAAATCCCATCTGTTCTAAAAATACAAAAATTAGCTGGGCGTGGTGGCACATGCCTGTAATCCCAGCTATTTGTGAGGCTGAGTCAGGAGGATTGCTTGAGCCCAGGAGGTCAAGGCTGCAGTGAGACGTGATGGCGCCACTGCACTCCAGCCTGGGTGACAGAGTCAGACACTGCCTCAAAGGAAAAAAAAACAAGCATACCTCAAATAATGTCTGCAAAATAAAAGACAATGAATGGAGTACGGAGAAAGCCTCTAAGATGGCCCCAGGGGAGTGTTAACATGTCTAGCCTGATTAATTGGCTAGTTTGGGAATAATTCTTTTTTTTTTTTTTTTTTTGAGACGGAGTCTCGCTCTGTCGCCCAGGCTGGAGTGCAGTGGCGCAATCTCGGCTCACTGCAAGCTCCGCCTCCAGGGTTCACGCCATTCTCCTGCCTCAGCCTCTCCGAGTAGCTGGGACTAGAGGCGCCCGCCACCATGCCCGGCTAATTTTTTGTAGTTTTTAGTAGAGACGGGGTTTCACCGTGGTCTCGATCTCCTGACCTCATGATCCGCCCGCCTCAGCCTCCCAAAGTGCTGGGATTACAAGCGTGAGCCACCGCTCCCGGCCAAACTTAGTTTGGGAATAATTCTATCCAAAGTGAGTGACAAGGCATGGCTGGCTAGTGTCAACTTTGTCCTCAGCTATAGTTAAAGGCAGGCTGGGAGGGCTGACTTGTTCAGTCTCAGTAGCAAAAAAGTGCATGGTGACTGGATAAGCACGTTGTACAGCCTATTAGAAAAGAAAGGTAACAAGAGTCTTCCTCTAATGCAGTAAGTGATTTTTTTTAAAGTTCTCCTGTCAAGATTTTTTAATACCAGAATCTGAGAGTGGAGAAAATTGGCCCAAGGACAGACAAAAGAGCTGGGAGGAAAATCGACTATATTTTTCAACACACAAACAATGCCATTTGAAGTACTGGATTCAGTACGGAAGTATTATGAACATTCCTAATTTGGTTAGTGTCTATATTTCTTAATATAGTAATGCTATTAATGTCTGTCTCCTAAGTTTGTATAAATCCAAACCCCCATGTTATTGGCCAGTTGGAAACAATAATGTGAACAGACTCTGTTGCCCAAATTAAGTTATGTGCACTGAATGCTTTGTCAAACTGTAACTATTTTAATATTCATTCTAAGCCACAAGTCTTTGCCAAACAAGATACTAGATTACTCTCTTTTGTTTAGGAGTAGAATGCACAATAACCTAATATTTAAAAGTATTATTCAGAAGAAGGAAAGCTTGGGATTGAAATTTTCTTTATCATAAATTTTAGATCATTCTCTTTGCTCGATTCCTTAGAAGACACTAAGAATTAGATTGAACTGCTTTCCCATTGTATTGTTTTCTACTTGACCTAAAAATCCAGGGTGGGTTATATAGAGAGTTTATTTGGGAGACTTTGGTAAGGGAGAGAGAAAAATCATGTACAAGCTGGAAACTCATGAAAAATGTAAACAATGAAAGCTAGAAGAATGGAAGCGACAGTGTGCTCACGAATTGATGTGTCATTCGGTCGGAGTTCGGGGTGCCCTGAATCCCAGGAGGGTAGCACTGGCTTTTCTGCCCATTGTGAAGGCGAGGAATCCGCGTGTTGTCCTATCGATTCAATTCATGGCAGGGTAGAGACTTTTCAAATGGAAGAAAATGTGCATTAAAGGACATTCTTTCTTCATGGGGTGGGGTAGCGAACGTGTTGGGGTTGAGGCACGGGATTGTTTAGGTTGGGTAAATAGTGAGGGGAAATGAGCAGGCAGTCAATGGTTAAGTTGGTGTTTTGCAAGCCATTTTAAGAGGATACCAAATAAAATGCATTAGTCTACATTTCATTAAAAATTAGTTGGTGGGAAAGTGGAAAGTTGAAGACAAGAACCTTCCAAGTAAAACAGCTTGATACTCCTTGGCCAGAACACCACTGTATTTACAAGTAGGGGATAAAAACACCCACTTCCTAGGTGGTCCATAAGCTTAACTGGGCAGGCATATGACACTTCTGAGCATTCGATCCCGTTCTCTGTGGCGGGGGTTAAAGCCTGAATGCCCACCAAATCCCCTGTCTGAGCATCATTTGTGACCAAGATTCAAATAATTTCCCATGAAGCTCTAAGGTCTCATATAACTCAGTGGATGTAGCTCACGACTTCTTTTGACCCCAATATTCTAAGACGGACACCACAGCCGAAGCTGTAAGTGAGAGGAGAGGGGTTCGTTTCAGAGTCAGGAGCCCAAGGCGCCCCAGCAATTTCAGACCCCCTGGGACAGGAACTCCCCCTCCAGTAAGCTCTTGTTTTGAAAAACAGTGGGGTGGGGCCAAAAAAGCATTACAATGGAGCTGGGGTGGATGAGGCTTTCTTTTATTTGAGATGTCACTTGTGTCAGGTTTCATGAAACAGCGCATTGGAAAACAGAAGCTATTTTCTATCCCGTGGGTTGCGCTGGAAGAGCCGAGAGGACAGGCTGTGGATCTTTGCCACGAACAAGAGAGGGCAAGTCCAGCCGCCTGCTAGGGGACTAGCAGGAAGCGGCACGCCTGCCAGAGCTCATCACTTCAACTCTGGCTTTCACTGCGCTCATTCCCTGAATGGCAGTAACCAGGGGGGGGGGATGGCATGGGAAATGAAAGGCAAGAGATACGGGAAACTAAATCTGCCGGGGGAAAGAGAGTTACAGGAGTTTTAGCAAAACAGCTAGCAGATGCAAACGGGGAGGCAGAGGGAGGAGGGAAGGCTGGGCTTCAGCAACCTGCCACGGGGATTTAAACAAAGGAGGTTTGAGAGAGGCGGGATCTGGCTGTAATATCGGCACGGGGACAGAGACAGCAGCTGGACTCTCGGGATGAAACGGAATCAATTTCCAGCGTCTCCAACAGGGCAGGAGTGACTGGAGTATGTTCCAAAATAAGAACTCAGAGAAACGAGTGAGTTTGGAAAAAAGACTTACAGATTTTGACGGTCTCTGACATTTCACCCTTCTTTGAGGCATGCCTTTATCAATGCGTTACCTCTTCATAATTTCTGTCTCTAGTGTAATTATTTTTATCGTCTTCTCTGTGTTCAATTTTGGGGGAGATCAAAGCTTTCAAAGGCTAAATATCTCAAACCCTTTGATGCTGACTCAAGTTTGCACATCTTTTATCAATGGAAAAACACGTTTCCTGTGGAAAAACAAACTAATGATCCATGAGAAGTCTTCTTGCAAGGAATACTTGACCCAGAGCCACTACATCACAGCCCCTTTATCTAAAGAAGAAGCTGACTTTCCCTTGGCATATATAATGGTCATCCATCATCACTTTGACACCTTTGCAAGGCTCTTCAGGGCTATTTACATGCCCCAAAATATCTACTGTCTTCACGTGGATGAAAAAGCAACAACTGAATTTAAAGATGCGGTAGAGCAACTATTAAGCTGCTTCCCAAACGCTTTTCTGGCTTCCAAGATGGAACCAGTTGTCTATGGAGGGATCTCCAGGCTCCAAGCTGACCTGAACTGCATCAAAGATCTTTCTGCCTTGGAGGTCTCGTGGAAGTACGTTATCAACACCTGTGGGCAAGACTTCCCCCTGAAAACCAACAAGGAAATAGTTCAGTATCTGAAAGGATTTAAAGGTAAAAATATCACCCCAGGGGTGCTGCCCCCAGCTCATGCAATTGGACGGACTAAGTATGTCCACCAAGAGCACCTGGGCAAAGAGCTTTCCTATGTGATAAGAACAACAGCGCTGAAACCGCCTCCCCCCCATAATCTCACGATTTACTTTGGCTCTGCCTATGTGGCTCTATCAAGAGAGTTTGCCAACTTTGTTCTGCATGACCCACGGGCTGTTGATTTGCTCCAGTGGTCCAAGGACACTTTCAGTCCTGATGAGCATTTCTGGGTGACACTCAATAGGATTCCAGGTACGTACAACTCCATATTTCACGCAAAAGAAATGTGTCGTATTTGAAAGGGCTTTAAAATAACCAGCCGCTTTTTATTAGGAAGTAGAAGATGAAAACTGGAACATATATAGTTCTCACCCTAGTCCTTTCTAAATGCAGAAAGATGTTCTTTTTTTTTTTTTGAGACAGGATCTCACTCTGTGGCCCAGGCTGGAGTTCCAGGGCCACCATCATGGCTCACTGAACCCTGGACCTCCTGGGCTCCAGTAATCCTCCCACCTCAGTCTCCTGAGTAGCTGGGACTACAGGTGCACAACCACCATGCTGGGCTAATTAAAAAAAAAATTTTGTGCAGACAGGGTCTCGCTATGTTGCCCAGGCTGGTCTCCAACTCCACAGCTCAAGCTATCCTCCCCACCTTGGCCTCCCAAAGTGCTGGGATTATAGGCATGAGCCACCATGCCTGGCCCAGAATGATGTTCTTTATGTGATAATTCACATGTTCTAGCACTACTAAGTAATACCTTTCCATGGTATCACTTGGTGGTCCATCAAGTTCTTTTTCACACATCATCTTATTATATCTTTACCACGTAGCTATTAGTCCACACTGGTGTTCTTTCTTTCCCCTAAATTTGTCAAGCTTGCTCTTATCCCAGGATCTTTGCCTTGGCCACCCTCCTGCCTACTCCAGGCTTCCACAGGCTCCTTCCCCTTAGCCAGATCTCAGCTCTCAGGTGTCAGCAGCTCTGATACTCCCCCTCATTGGCCAGCACATCACCCTGTTTTTCTTTTAAGGAGTTTATCGCCCTGTGGAATTAGGATATTTACCTACTTGCATGGGTTTGTTCTTGGTCTCCTCTGCATTTGTTCCGTGAAGCCAGTGTTATTTTCTATCTCATTAACTGCTCCTCAGTGCTTAGAACAGAGAGTAAATGCTCAATAACTATATATTAGATGAATTAATGAGTGAGTGAGTGACTGCATGGTAAAGCATGAAGCTTTACTATGGCACCAGAGCTGTCTCCCTAAGACATTGTTGAGCTGAGAAATATTTGGACTCATGCATGTACCACATTATATGTGTAGGATTTTTAAAAATACATTTTATTTCAGATAAAATAATGAGATTCTAGGAGAAACTCCTGGCTTTCTCATCTGCATTTTCCTATCTTTACTAATTTACCAGACCGATTGTTTTCTAAAGTGTATAAAACATGATGGGATTTCTTCTGAAGAAAACATCGTGCTTTGGACTCAATGAAAAATACAAAATGGATCTCTGATGAACTAGACAGCATTATTATAGCAAGAGAAAAGCAATCATTGTTCTGGCTGTTGGGGGATTGCCAAGTTGGAAAGGCTGGTAGGTGCTCTCAGGCTGCAGGGCAGGGCCTGCTGGGCGATAAACACGCCGGCATTCTCTGGAAAATACCATGCCTGGTGTCTGAATCCCAGAGTGACTTGCCTGGTGAATGGGGCTCACTCGTATGCTGCGCACACTTGTTTCCGCACCTGCCTCTGCCTGGGTTCATCCTCTCTTCACCTTTGATCTGTTGTTTCTACCATTTGCATACCATTGAGGAGCATTAGGTACTTAGGAGCTGATTTTCATATTTAAATATTTATTCCCTTTCTATTGTCATTCTTTCCTTAAAATTCATAGAAGTTGGGTCCCAGTCAAGTGGTTCCTTAAGTATTGTGCTGAGATGAGGGCATTTCATAAGTTAACAAAAGTCTAAATTGTTGCTTTTTTTTTTTTTAAGAAAAACATGGGTTTTGGTTTCTATTAAATGTAAATATCTGTGGTTATTTTGTCAGAAGCCTGGTCAGTTTTATCAATGTCAAATAATATAAGAAAATCACGGGAAAAAGAATTCTCCTTTTTTCCTTACCCCCTTTCTGATCTCTTGGGAGACCAAAAGAGTGATATCTGGATAGGTTTAGGAGAGAATGCTATCTGGATGGGTATAGGAGAGAATGACATCTAGATAGGTAGAGGAGAGAATGGTATTTAGATAGGTATAGGAGAGAACAACTTTTTTGCTGTAGGTTTATGCCATGGCATGCTGGCTTCTGCCTTCTCACTGCAACAGTGTGGCCCCATGTAAATCACAGAACCTCATGGGACCTCAAATCTCACCAGCTACAAAATGGGGAACTCAGGTGGAAAGACCCCTTTCATTTCTCCACACACCTTTCTTTGCAGAAGACGCAATGCCTAGAACAATGTAAAGACCTCCCATGCTGCTACTGGGAATCTGTAGAGAGAAAGGCGGAAGTGCTGGTGACCCTGGATCATGTACTGCCCATCAACTTTGGCAAGTGCATCCCATTTCCCTTGCAGGAATTGGAGGCGAGAGCTCCTCCAGAGAGCAACTGCCTGGAGAGGAAGGCCAGTGTGGCCCATGTCAGTGGTCTGTCCTGTCTGATTATGCAAGAGATGTCTTTCAGGATAACGTGCCATGTCCTGGGGCTTTGTCTCTTTCCTTTCTTAGACTCTGGGCAACATCCTGGTTCAGGGAGAAAGGATATCCTGCTTCTAGGTAGCGCCTTCACAAATTACAAGTGAATTACAGCAAACAAATCTTCACATGCTCTAGCCCTAGTGGTGCCTCTCTCTACCTTCAAAGGCAATGGAAAATCCAATCCCATGCTCGAGTAACTCCCATGGTTTTACACTCGAGCATTCTTTGTGATTTAAGATTTGGCATGTGAATCTGGTTCTTAGATAACCACACAGCCGTTAATCAATATCAGCTCTTCTATTTTCTTTTGTTTGAGACAGAGTCTCACTCTGTAGCTCAGGCTGGAGTGCAGTGGTGCGATCTCGGCTCACTGCAACCTCTGCCTCCTGGGCTCAAGTGATTCTTGTGCCTCAGCCTCCTGAGTAGCTGGGATTATAGGCCCCCACCACCACGCCCGGTTAATTTTTTTGTATTTTAGTAGAGACGGGGTTTCACCATGTTGCCCAGGGTAGTCTCGAATTCCTGAGCTCAGGCAATCCACCCACCTCGGCTTCCCAAAGTGCTGGGATTACAGGCATGAGCCACTGTGCCAGGCTGAGCTCTTTTATTTTCAATGTCATGTTTTAAGGGGAAAAATTCTTCTGTCCGTACAGGGTAAACATCTTTTTGCAAACGTGCAAGTGCAGGTGGTACTGTTCATTTCTTCCCTCAAAGCGACCGCCTCCCTTTCTCCTAAATACCTTAAATTAAAGTGTGTTAGCAAGACCCTGTACAGGTATTTCAGGTTTCCCAAAACACCCCTAAGAGCAATGTGACCAAGAAAATAGTTAGTACCCTAGAATTAGATGGTTTCAGAAAACAAAGTGAAAAGCGGTTCAAATTGGCAAGGCTGAATAGAAGGGATATTCATAGAAGTAGCACTAAATCACAGAGCTTCACACTGCCTTTTTTTTTTCTTGGTGCCTTTCTACTGTCAGTGACTTCTCTTTTGGTTTTCAACCATTAGGCTCTCTCCACACTGTTAGAAATGGTGAAAGAACAGACCAGAAAGAGGTCCTTAGGGGCCCCAGTCTCACAGAAGGCTGTCCTTCTCTTCTGTGTGGCTCGTGCACAGATGGGGTGTCTAGCTCCCTCCCTTCTGGCCACATTCTCAAAGGAAATTCTCCAGGATCACAGATTTCTCTGACCCACATTACAGAACATCAGGCTGTGACAGCAGTAACTTCTGACTTCCGGTGCACCCTTATATTTTCTAACCTTATATTTTCTGACCTTTGTAATGATTGCTCTAAGTCACTTTAAGAAGAGCCCAGGCCGGGTGCGGTGGCTCAAGCCTGTAATCCCAGCACTTTGGGAGGCCGAGGCGGGCGGATCACGAGGTCAGGAGATCGAGACCATCCTGGCTAACATGGTGAAACCCCCTCTCTACTAAAATTACAAAAAATTAGCCGGGCGTGTCGGCGGATGCCTGTAGTCCCAGCTACTCCGGAGGCTGAGGCAGGAGAATGGCGTGAACCGGGGAGGCGGAGCTTGCAGTGAGCCGAGATTGCGCCACTGCACTCCAGCCTGGGGGACAGAGCAAGACTCTGCCTCAAAAAAAAAAAAAAAAAAAAAAAAAAAGAAGAGCCCATGTGCTCTAGCTCTTCTGTCTATTCTTTCAGCATTTTCTTTTCTTTTTCTTTTTTTTTTTTTTTTTTTGAGAGAGAGTTTCATTCTTGTTGCCCAGGCTGGAGTGCAATGGCACGATCTTGGCTCACCGCAACCTTCACGTCCTGGGTTCAAGCGATTCTCCTGCCTCAGCCTCCCGAGTAGCTGGGATTACAGGCATGTGCCACCATGCCTGGCTAATTTTGTATTTTTAGTAGAGACGGGGTTTCTCCATGTTGGTCAGGCTGGTCTCGAACTCCCGACCTCAGGCAATATGCCCACCTTGGCCTCCCAAAGTGCTGGGATTACAGGCGTGAGCCACCGTGCCCGGCTCTTACGCATTTTTATCTGCCTATCTTCCCCAAGGCAGAGCACCTGAAGCCATTTAGATTTTTGCTTTATGCTTTGTGAAATTGTTCAGCATCTACCCAAGTGGCCGCTGGTTGATCTTCCTCCCAGTCCATTCCCATGGCTAGATTGTCTTCTTACACTTCAGGGTGGTTTCGTCTCTAAGGAACAGAGCTACCCCGCTCTCTGGCTTCAGCTCCTTTTTTTCCCTCGCTGCACTAAGTGTGCTTTTGGAGTCTTTGCTCATTCATTACTCTGACCTTTCTCATGCCATGATATTTTTCTTCCATAAGAATGTTTTCATTTATCTCGTTTCCTTTTTCCATTTTGTTTCCTTTTTCTTTTTTTTTTTTCAGAGCCCTTTTGTCAAATTCTCTCAGCCTCAGAAGGGATCACATGATCCCATTTCCTCATTTTTTAATTCTAAAAATATCGTGTTTCCTACTTTGATTTATTTTGCTTTTTTAACTGTGACTTTTATTTATATGTGCACATTCTTTGGGAGGGTGTTAGTACTCTTTCGGTTGCAAGTGTCAGAAACTCAACTCAAAGGAGCTTAAACAAGCACCAGAAGTTACCGGGTCACATATCTGAGATGCCCAAAGGAGCTCCCAATCAAGCTGGATCAGCGAGTCAAACAGCGTGCTCAGGACCCTTTCTTGCTAGGTCATCTCCCTGTGGGGTGACCAACTGTCCCAGTTTGCCCAGGTCTGAGGGGTAGTCCTGGGCACGGGACCTTGATGGGTACAGCCAGGTCGAGATGGTCCCCCTATCTCTCTGCATCTCTGTGCTGGCTTCCATCAGGCAAATTCTCCCCAGAAAGCCAGAAGTAGCTCCAAGTGTACTTGCTTTTCACAGTGGTTACTCCTGGGGGACAAGAAACCCTTTTTCCTGAGAGTTCCAGCGGCAGCTTAAGGGAGACCTCAGATTGGCCCTGCTTGGTCCAAACTCCCATCCCTGGTTGGGCACGGTGGCTCACACCGGTAGTCCCAGCACTTTTTGAGGCCCAGGCGGGAGGATCCCTTGAGCCCAAGAGTTTGAGACCAGCTTGGGCAACAAAGCGAGACCCTGTCTCTACAAAAAATATATTATTCACCAGGCAGGGTGGTGCGCGCCTGTACTTCCAGCTACTCAGGAGACCAAGGCAGAAGGATCGCTTGACAGAGTCAGACCTTCTCTGAAAAAAAAAACACACAAAAAAACCCACAAAAACAAATTCCTATCCATAAACAAATCACATGGGTGAAGAATGCTCACCAACGTTTCTTGGGTCCCTTTTCTACCCTGAAGCCAAGGGCTAGGGACAGGCTTTGGTGGAGGAGGCTGCTCAGGGTGATGCTGGGCAGAGCAAAGCACAGGCCCACTGTAGAACACCCCTTGTCCTACACTGGGTGGCAGGGTGGGTTAGGGGTTGTTAACAAGCAGCACTTTGGGAGACTGAGGCGGGCGGATCACCAGAGGTCAGGAGTTCGAGATCAGCCTGGCTAACATGGTGAAACCCTGCCTCTACTAAATATACAGAATTAGCTGGGTGTGGTGGCACACGCCTGTAATCCCAGCTACTCCAGAGGCTGAGGCAGGAGAATCACTTGAACCCGGGAGGCAGAGGTTACAGTGAATTGAGATCATGCCACTGAACTCCAGCCTGGGCAACAGAGTGAGACGCGGTCTCCAAGAAAACAAACAAATAAACAAATAAGCGCATCCCTCCTGTGATATTAGAAGGGCGAGATTTAGTTTTATACACATGGGTGTGTGAGTGGATACAACTTTAACCATTTGAACAATTTTAACTGACCTAACGGTACCCTTTTCTCTCATAAAAACATGTTCAATAATAATGTCACTCTATTATATTTGGACAGTACTTAATTTGCAAGGGAAATTTCTTACACATTATCTCCTTTAATTCTTATAGAACCCCATAAGAAGGGGACTGTTCCCATTTTACAGTTGAGAAAGTTTAAGATGAAAATATGTAACTTAGCTGGGCGTGGTGGCTCATGCTTATAATCCCAGTAGTTTGGGAGGCTGAGGCCTGTGGATCACCTGAAGTCAAGAGTTCAAGACCAGCCTGGCCAACATGGTGAAATGCCTTCTCTACTAAAAATACAAAAATTAGCCAGGCGTGGTGGCGGGACTCTGTAATCCCAGCTACTCGGGAGGCTGAGGCAGGAGAATCGCTTGAACCTAGGAGGTGGAGCTTGCAGCGAGCCGAGATTGTACCACTGCGTTCCAGCCTGGGTGACAGAGTGAGATTCCATCTCAAAAAAAAAAAAAAAAAAAAAAAAAAATATATATATATATATATATATGACTTGTCCAAAGACAAATATTGCATATGCCTAACAAGAAATCAGAATAAAAAGAAACATCCAAGGGAAGGAGGGAAGGAGGTAGCACATGTTTTCCGCTTATTTTAAATTGAACCCACTTTAATGAATTCTTCATTGAATGATTGCAATTACTGCAAGTGTTCCAAAGATGACACTTAGCTAATGCTAAGTCTTTTTTTTTTTTTTTTTTTGAGACAGAGTCTCACTCTGTCGCCCAGGCTGGAGTGCAGTGGCGCAATCTCGGCTCACTGCAAGCTCCGCCTCCCAGGTTCATGCCATTCTCCTGCCTCAGCCTCTCCGAGTAGCTGGGACTACAGGCACCCGCCACCACGCCCGGCTAATTTTTTGTATTTTTAGTAGAGACGGGGTTTCACCGTGGTCTCGATCTCCTGACCTCGTGATCCGCCCGCCTCAGCCTCCCAAAGTGCTGGGATTACAAGCGTGAGCCACCGCGCCCGGCTGCTAATTCTAAGTCTTATTCAGCTTTCGGAATGGTTATATAATTAGACCCACTCAAAAACTTTCTCTTTCATCTTGATATTCAGCCCATTTTCCTGGAGATTTTGGTTTTTTCACGTGAGCAGAGGTGCAGGAAAGATGAAGGCAATTAATGTTTACTGAACATGTGCCTATGGGTTTAGAGTATCTCAGTTGAATCTCCACAAGAATCCTGTCCAGTGGGTACTTAAATCCACATTTTGCAAATGTGAAGACGGGATCAGAGGGGCTGAGTAATGTGCCCTGTTCCAAAAGCAGGAAGCAGAGTAGGGAATGTGTGTGGCGGGCCCCTCAAATTCTGCATGCTCTGAACTAAACTCAGACTCTCCCCTTTGCAAGTCTCTGAATTTGACACCATTCTCTGTTAGCTCAGACCTGCTGGCTGGGTTCTCTGTCTCCCTTAGCTCTCCCTACCCTCATCCCTGCTGATCTGGCTCTTCCTGGAGTGTAGAAGTCAAGGGCTCAGGCTCCAGAGTCAGAGAGAACCAGGTTGGACTCCTGGCTCCTCCATCACCAGCCATGTATCCTCTGACATTTGTCAACCTTAGTCTTAGCATCACAATATGGCACAGATGGCAGAAGCCTGGACCCTGCAGCCTGACGGCCTGAATGTGAATCCCGGCTCTGTCACTTAGAAGTTGTGTGACCTCGGACAAAGTACCTAACTTTTGTGTCCCAGTGACTTCATCTGTAAAATGGACAATAATAATAGATATCAAATATGTAAGGTCTAAATGAGTTAGTTATTGTTATTGTATTTGCATCTATAAGATGGATATTCATTTAATAAATATTTATGGAGCAACCAGACACTTTGCTGGGTACTGAGAAATAGTAGTGAATGGGACACATAAGGCCCCTACCTCATGGAGGATACATTTTAGAAGGAAGAGGCAGCCAATAAATAGTAGAGGGAGAGAAGCGAGATCATTAGAGTTGAGAAGTGCGATGAGGGAAATATACAGGGAGCAACCTACTGTAGATGAAACGGGACAGGAAGGCTTCTTGGCAATGCTAGCACATTCTTGGCAACTGCCTCCCAAAATGAGAGTGAGCCAGCCATGCACTTGTGAAAGAGGTCCCAGCCAGAGGGATTAGGGATCGCAAAGGTCCTGGGTGAGCCTGGTGTCTGCAGAACCAGAAAAGCAGCCCATGTGGCCATGGCTGAGTGAACGAGGATGAGAGGTGGACTGGGCATGAGGCAGGCAGTGCATGAACCACACAGGCCCTTGCAGGAGGCCAGAGAAAAACAGATCTGACAGTGCCCTGCTTGTGGGCAAGTGCTGGGCACAGAGTAAACACTCAGCAAAATGGATCTTGCCACAGGCCTGTTTTCTGTGGAGTCCTAATTAGGGAAAAGGAGTCAAGCTGGTGGGATCAAGGGAAAGCAAACAGGGAAAGCGGATAAGCTGCAAGTTCGCCTTTCTTCATGGTCCAGGACACAGCCTCCTGAGCAAATAATTCACGATTTTCCCACGACCAGCTATCACCAGACACCTGCAAATTAGCTCCCTGGAACCTTGGCATTGTCAGCACTGCACAAAGCTCTCTTCAGCATGAACACTATCCTATAAAATCTCCAGCAAGCCTTTGTTTCTTTGCAGTCAGCTTCTGCTGGCCTGCCCGTTGCCTTCTCGCAATGTATCTTCCTACTTTCTTGAATAAATCTACCTTTCTCTGCCTACAACTGTCTTGGTAAATTCTTCTTGGTAAATTCTTTTCCCCCCACACCACCGGCCAAGATAGTATCGCTCCCCCGTGACACTTTCCACTTCTGGCGCCCTCGTCTACCCTTCTTCTTTCTCTTAAAGTTGTATGATTTCTTCCTAACTAGTTTCCCTGACCCGTGCTTTAATCCATCCTCCACAGTGACAGGATGACCTTTGTAACATCACCCATGGCCATGCGATCACATCCCTCTCCTCCTTAGAAGCTGTCTATGGATTCCCTTCCCCTACAGTGTATGGATAGCATCCCAGCACCTTCGCCAAACCCAGAGAGCTCCTTGAGATCTGGCCCCCTTGGCCTTTCCAGTGACTTCTCTAGCTGCGCCCTTCCCCAGATAACTTGCGGGTCCCTGTTCTACCACTCCCAGCCTTCCTGCCCTAACGCACGAAGTCCCTCTCCCAGGAGGCTCCCGGATGCTCTTCCTCCCTATCCTGCATCTGATTGATGTGTGCTTTTTTTTTTTTTTTTAATTCAGCTTAGAGTCACACTCTGTAAAATTCTTTTCCTGATTCTCACTCCTCTGGACTCCTGTACAGTGTTGTACTATTATTGGTCTTTTTATTTTTATTTTTAAAAAAATTTTTAGGAGACAAGGCCTGGCTCTGTGGCCCAGGCTGGAGTGCAGGGGTACCATCATGGCTCACTGAAGCCTCGACCTCCTAGGCTCAGGCAGTTCTCCTGCCTCTGCCTCCTGAGTAGCTGGGACTTTAGGTGCCACCATGCCCAGCTAATTTTTAAAATCTTTATAGAGATAGAATTTCACTGTGTTGCCTAGGCTGATCTTGAACTCCTGGCCTCAAGTGATCCTCCTGCCTTGGCCTTCCAAAGCATTGGGATTATAGGCATGAGCCACTGCACCCAACCATATCAGTTTTGCAGTGCTGTGTTGTATATTCCTAGTGACCTTTTAGAATAGGCTTCAAGGGCAGCAGCTGCACAGGCCTATTTCTGTTTACACCTAGCATACCTCAGGCACATGAGCAGTACTCAAGATGATGGAGTCCCAACTTATATTTGTTTAACCTACACAAACTTAATTAAACGCATGCACACATGTACGCATGCGTGCGCACACGTTTTATATGGGTTTAAATGGTGTTGGCCGTGCTACTCTGCCCTTCATTTTACCCAATGAGTGGGGTCCAGAGTAAGCCAAGGATTCTGCTCATTCTCTTGATGGGGTTTGCTTCCCAAGGCTCACTAATGTTAAAGGACTGTATATGTCTATCTCATAACATAGCTCCTCTGCTCAAACTAACTTCTTCATCTAGTGCTCATTAGAAGAAATAACCATCTGGACCAGGATTAAAGAGAAGGCTAGACTTATGCCTATAATCCCAGCACTTTGGGAGGCCAAGGCAGGAGGATCACTTGAGCCCAAGAGTTCAAGATAAGCCTGGGCAACATAGTGAGACCACATCTCAACAAAAAAATAAAATAATAAAACGAAATTGACCAAGGCTGGTGACACACACCTGTATTCCCAGCTACTCAGGAGGCTAAGGTGGGAGGATCACTTGGCCCCAGGAGTTGGAGACCAGCCTGGGCAACACAGTGACTTATCTCTACAAAATATGCAAAAATCAGCTGGGCATGGTGGCACGTGTCTGTGGTACCAGCTACTTGGGAGGCTGAAGTGGGAGGGTCACTTGAGCCCCAGAGGTGAAGGTTGCAATGAGCTAGGATGGCGCCACTGCATTCCAGCCCTGGCAACAGAGCAAGACGCTATCTCAAAGAAAAAGAAAAAAAGATTAAAGGGAAGACTGACCATGTTGGAATGTGGTGCATTCCTAAGGTATATCTCTAGAGGAATATTAACCTTTAGGCTTTTTTCCCTTTACTCATTTGACTCTGCAACCTCACCTCTGTGTAAGATGTATAGCTACTGTACATATTTCTTGGATGTATTGAACAGCTAATAATTGCCAGACCCAGGGCACAAATTGATCTCTTCTTACTTCTAATCCAGTGCTCCGTCTCCTGTCCACAATGCAATGTATAGAATCGATCTTTTCTGGAAGTTGTTACTGGGAAAGGCAGATGGGGTTAAAAGTACTAGCGAGAGAATTATCAAAGACGGAAGCCATCAAAATTTATCATGGAATTTTGACTTTGCCCTCGAACTCTCAGCCGAAACCTCAAAATAATGAAAAGGCGATCATGTTGCCAATTATAAAGGGATTTTATGATGCCTCGCTGAGAAAGTTGAATGTAAATGAAGAACTCTGTTCTTTTCATCTTCTCGCTTACTGACTATTGAAATAAGACTTAGCTATCAGTTGAATTTTGGAGCTATTATTCTCAGTGAAATTCAGAATTCGAGAAATGTTTTCAGGAAACATCCTCCTTAGTTCTTTCCTCAGTTTATTTCGTGGCTCTTGCAGTTCTTTCCCCCTTGGTGATCTCATTGACATCTACAGTTTCTCACTACCACCCCAGTACTGACCATTCATTTCCCTATGGTGAGCTCCCAGGCCTTCTGCCACATCTCCTTGTCTTTTGGATATCTCTTCTCGAAGCTTCCACGAGTGCCTGCTGACATCTCCCTACTCCCCACACACCCAGCTTTCCACTCACAGTCTCTGTGGTATGGCCATCCTTCAAGTCAGCCAACTTCCCCCCTTCTGGTACCCCCAGATCCAGCCAGCACATTCTGTACGTTTTGTCTGTGAGAGTTTTCTAGCAAGTTCTACCCTTCCTATTTTCATCATTACCGTTCTTAACTCTGACCCATCACACCTGTCAAGCAGATTATTGTCAGACCCATTCCAAGTTGTCTCTCTGGCCCGAGTCTCCTTCTTCGAACCATTCTAACACTCTTAATGTATTTTGCTTCTTAAGACATTGCTCTAAGAAAAACGTTTTCTCAATTCCAAAAGCTTCAGTGAGTGTCAACAACTTATTGAATTATTCAGTATAGACATCTCAACATGGCAGGTTGGATGTCAAAATCTCCCTGTTGGAGATCCCCTCAGTATTACCTGTGTTACCCCACCATCAACTCCCATTGCTGCCTTCCCTGAAAGGGACCCTTCAGAAAAGCCACCATGCCTGTAATCCTGCCATAGGTCCTTTTCTTCATGTCACCCTCTGTTTGGGCCATTGTTTTCCATCTCTCCATTTAAATAATGGCCTTATTTAATGGTATGTCATTCAATGGTAACACATCATGTCATTGGTGTGTCATTTAGGAAGCTTTTTCCGATCTTATTTTTTCCCAGTTTTATAGCTTTATAAACCTCTGTTGTAATGCTTTTATGTCATTCTAGAATCTTTGCATTATCATTATTAATGTGAATATCATATTACCCTGACTAGAATGTCTTTGAGGTCTTTTGTATTTTTGGCAGCCCAGCATAGTGAGCATTCAGTGGGCTGACAGGAAACATTTATTGAGTTGAGTCAAATGGAAATAATTTTAGGATGTTGGTGCCCCTCAGCACTGCTTCCCAGTCAACTTCAAATCATCACCACCTGCATCACCCCCTGCCACCCGCTCCCCCCACCACACACACACACACACACACCCTAGGTAATTTTGCCAAATCCTGAAGGGTCAACTTCAAACAGTATCTTTCAGCCATGTTTTCTGAGACAGGGTCTCACTCCGTCTCCCAGGCTGGATTGCAGTGCATGATCTTGGCTCACCGCAGCCTCAAGCTCCTGGGCTCAAGCAGTTCTCCCACCTCAGCCTCCCAAGTAGCTGGGATTATAAGCATGAGCCACTGCACCTGGCCCATGTTCAGTTTTTCTTTGACATTTCCTAAATGCTCCTCTGCTCTTGGGCAACAACAATGAGACCGTTCTCTTCCACTCAGTTTTTCCAAAGCATCCTGCTTATTTTGGGAATGCTTCTCATGCTGAGCCCAGCCTGGGGGCAGCATCTGCTCCAGACAGGCTGTTCTTCAACCCAAGGTCCAACCGCCATCACAGTGGACTATTTGCAGTCTCAGCTATGCCCTAAGCAAAAATATGTTAACTGCTTTTCTAACTAACCATTTCTCAATGTAGTTTTTCCATGCTAGGACTACTCATGAACCTGTCTCTCTCTCACCCTCTGATCTCATGTGGACTGACTTTCTTTCTTTCTTTCTTTCTTTCTTTCTTTCTTTCTTTCTTTCTTTCTTTCTTTCTTTCCTTCCTTCCTTCCTTCCTTCCTTCCTTCCTTCCTTCCTTCCTTCCTTCCTTCCTTTCCTTCCTTCCTTCCTTCCTTCCTTCCTTCCTTCCTTCCTTCCTTCCTTCTTTCTTTCTCTCTTTCTCTCTCTCTTTCTTTCTTTCTTCCTGACAGGGTTGCACTCTGTCACCCAGGCTGGAGTGCATGGCATGATCACGGCTCACAGCAGCCTCAACCTACCAGGCTCATGCGTTCCTCCCATGCACCACCATGCCCAGCTAATTTTTGTAATTTTGGGGGTTTTGCCATGTTACTCAGGCTGGTCTTGAACTCCTGGACTCAAGTGATCCACCTCTCTCAGCCTCCCAAACTGTCGGGATTACAGACATTAGCCACGGCACCCAGCATGTGGCATTCTTTCTTAAGTGCTTCTGGACAAAGCCATGAGTGAAAGAAGGCTTTCCCCGAATCCATTTACCTTGTGTCTCCTTTTGACACCACATTTCTGGAGAATGGATGGATGGGAGTTGTGCTTTCGAAACTTTGCCCTTCAGCTCTGTACTTTTGTGAAATGTATTCTCCCATAATCTTCCTCCTTAGCCGGGTTTAAAAGATCAGAACTTAACTGTGAAAATATCGGAGGATACAACTTCAGTCTTTCCTGAGTAAGCTGGAGATACTCATGTCATACTGATAAATTTAGCTTCATGCTACCATCAGCCCTCTCTTCTGGACATTTCCTGGTTCATTTTCTTTCTAGCCATCTCCTTCCTTAGACCCAATCTTCACATAATTCTTCCTTCACTGAAAATCTAATTCTGCACTTGGTCCAAGTCTGAGCTCCTTCTTCAAGCTCTTTGGGGGGCCTACTGAAAAAGTCCCTCCTGCCTTAGAGTCCAAATCCCCTCTTGTGTCCTATGTGAAAACTACTGTCCCCAAGACCCTGAAGTCTTTGCTAGGTTTTGGGCCATGTCCTAGAGAGGCTGAACATGTCTCTGTCTGGTTTCTTCTCTCCCAGGATTTTGGTCTGTTGGAGTTAACCGGCTTCCTCCCCACTTCTAAGCCTTCTACATTTATCTCTGATCCATTATTCTACCACTTTATGGACTTTCTGTGTCAGGTACTCAATCTAAACCAAGCCTCTCAGGTACAGTTTTCCCATAAAAATAGCCTCCTCTTTATTCTGTGCTGAATCTAAAATAATGACAGCATTTAGAACCACAAGGGGCCTTAGAGAGCATCCTCTAATCCTAGTTATACAAATTTGGAGATTGTGAGCCAGAGAGATCAAGTGGCTGGCTGATTGTCCTGCTCCTTAAAATGAGTTTACATTTTCGAGCCTCACTGCCTATTTCTTATAAAGCTTAGAATGAGCATTCCACCCCTACGATCCCATATGTTTCTATTAATCCCACCCCATACGGAAAGAAGATCTCTCAAGTTACACTTGATATAGAGGGAGGAGAGTTTAGAAACTGTAATGCTATAATAGAAATTATGATGATGATGATGATGATGATTATTAGTTTTTTTTGAGACAGAGTCTCGCTCTCGTTACCCAGGCTGGAGTGCAATGGTGCAATCTCAGCTCACTGTAACCTCCCCCTCCCAGGTTCAAGCAATTCTCCCTGCCTCAGCCTCCCGAGTAGCTAGGATTACAGGCGCCTACCACTATACCCGGCTAATTTTTGTATTTTTCATAGAGACAGGGTTTCACCATGTTGGCCGGACTGGTCTTGAACTCCTGACCTCAGGTGACCCACCCACCTTGGCCTCCCAAAGTGCTGGGATTACAGGTGTGTGCCACCACACCAAGCCCTATAGTAGAAATTATCTCTTTATGTTCTCCCATTATTGTTTGTTACTAAAACCTTCCTCTATCCACTGGAAAACATCTGTGTAGTTGGTATAATTTAAATGCATTCTTTTGGGTTCACTGTAAAGCCACCCCATGAATATTAATCACTTGTCCCCATGCCTCAGTGGTTCACGGAAATGTGAAGAAGGATCACGCAGAGATTTTCCGCACTATAGACTTAGTGATGATTTGCACGCCTACCCCCTCCACACCCCCTGAGATAATGATTTGAATGTTTCTTTTCCTTTCACACTGATCAGTTATTGTATATCCCTAATCAGTAATAACTTCAGTAGTAAATGTCTATCTGGGAGTGGTTAGGACTGATGCTATCTAGAGTGAACAATCCTGGATTGTCAAATAGTGTCTCTTGGAATTTCTCATCTTCTTTTTCCTCGGATGAGACATTCGGAATCAGAGAAAAGTTGTGCAGAAAGACAAATAGTTACCTATGCTGTTCCTTGAAATTTAACAGAATATAGTCAAAGATCAAGTTTTCATTTGTGGGTTTTATTGTTGTTGTTGTTGTTGTTATCTTTGCTTGGGCATTTAGTGTTAACAGCTGGGCAGTTAACACCAGAAGGGAAAGAAATTTTCTCTCCCAGTGGGGTTGCTAGGGAAGTAGAGAAAAGCAGTGTGTCCCTGGAAGAGCAAGGTAAGTTGGGGTGGGTGCAGGTAGTGTAACAGACAGAGAAGCCATAGAAAGCTTCTTTGATTTACTTTCCACCACTTGGATAGGCTTTCTACTACTGCCTTTTAAAAACTGGAAAGCTAAGGCACAGTAATTTTTAGAAGCTTTCTCAGGGACCCTTAGCAAACAGCAGGGCCAGGTTTAAACATGGTCTTCAACTGAAAAGCAGTGGTCTTCACCACCATGCCGCATATTGACCCCATCGTTAGCTTTCTGCAGGTGCACCAGCAGGCCAGCTCGCTGGAGTAACCAAGTCAGATGCAGTGTCGTCAAAGCCCAGGCTGCAACTGGGAATGAAAGGCAGTTCCCCCACACTGGGCTGAGACTGCCCATGACAATGGTGGCCTTGAGGGCTTCTGCCTGTGCTTAGGGATATTTCAGGTAGCAGAACCACCCCTGCACACACAGCCATTCTGCTTCACTAAACCTACCCTGGAAGGTGGTCAGGGTGCTCACGGGCCTAGATGAGCCAGGTTTGGCAACAGAGAGAGATGTCTTGAGATTTGTCACATACTAATTACATGCAAGGCATTGTTCTAAACTCTTTTTATATTTCAATCTCTCTTTTTTTTTTGAGACGGAGTCTTGCTCTGTCACCCAGGCTGGAGTGCAGTGGCGCAATCTCGGCTCACTGCAAGCTCTGCCTCCCGGGTTCATGCCATTCTCCTGCCTCAGCCTCTCCGAGTAGCTGGGACTACAGGCGCCCACCACCACACCCGGCTAATTTTTTGTATTTTTAGTAGAGATGGGGTTTCACCGTGGTCTCGATCTCCTGACCTCGTGATCTGCCCGCCTCGGCCTCCCAAAGTGGTGGGATTACAAGCATGAGCCACCACGCCCGGCCCTATTTCAATCTCTTAAGAACCCTATGGGGTCAGCGTTCTTAATGTCTCCATTCTGTAGAAGAAGAAAGGAAACAGGGGCATGCAGAGTGGCTCTGCAGCCTGCCATAAATGGTGGCATCTGACTGCCCTGGCATATCTAGGACTGGCCAAGAGAAGCTTGTCCACTCATGGGTTCCTTGTTACCTCAACCAGAAACCAGGTTCGGTGGACACCAGCACAACATATATGCATGTGCTTATATACCTACCATCCCCTTTAACTCTCATTGCCTTGTGAGGTAGTTTCTATTACCTCCATTTTACAGAAAAGAAAACTGAGGCTATGAGTGTAAATTACTTGCCTACATTCTCTATAAATCCACCCCTTTGCACTGCAACCCAGATGGTACATCTAAAGGGGGTGTGGGTAGAAGGATGCTCTGCATTATTATTTTCCCTCATTTCACACTTCCTCATCTGGAAAAACATAGAAATTATGGGTGGTTGTAAAGATCCCCAAATTGCAAAATTTAGGTTGGCGGGGGCATGACTATAATCTAGAGCAGAGATCAGTGAACTATAGATCCTGGGCTAAATCTGCCTATTTTGGTACTGCCCTTGAGCCAAGAATGTTTTTTGTTTGTTTGTTTGTTTTACAGTCCAGAGGTCTTTTATTTTTTTAACACCTATGATGCCATGAATTCATAAGGAAGAGGTTCCAGCAGCTCAGGCTCCTTCCCACTGGCTCTCATAAAGTGCGCTTCTCTGGGTGGAGCAGGCTGGCGCTTCAGTTGAACCCAGGTACCTTTCTCTTTGTCCTCTTTCTTTTTCTGATCATTTTCCTTCAAGCGTTTCAGGAAGCTAGCTTGGCTCTTAGAGTGTTTAATGTGCTCACTACGCACATTAATTCTCTTGGCAAGAATCTTGCCCTTAACTTGTTTGTTTACAACAATGCCAATGGCATGCTGGGTAACACTGTAGCTCTTCCAGTTTAGCCGTGGTAACACCTGTGGGACATTCCTTTTTGAACAGTACCCATTCCCTTGATGCCTACAATGTCACCTTTCTTATAGATTCGTGTATATGTGACCAAAGGAACAACTCCATGTTTTCTAAAAGGCTTAGAGAACATACATTGGGTGCTTCTCGTCTTTCCCTTTGTGTTCGTCATCTTGGCAAATTAATTTTTATGTGATGAATTAAATCCTCTTTCTTGTCAACCAAATTTTCCGTGATAGTGTATCTCGCCGGGCGCGGTGGCTCACGCTTGTAATCCCAGCACTTTGGGAGGCCGAGGCGGGCGGATCACGAGGTCAGCAGATCGAGACCACGGTGAAACCCTGTCTCTACTAAAAATACAAAAAAAATTAGCCGGGCGTGGTGGCGGGCGCCTGTAGTCCCAGCTACTCAGAGAGGCTGAGGCAGGAGAATGGTGGGAACCCGGGAGGCGGAGCTTGCAGTGAGCCGAGATCGCGCCACTGCACTCCAGCCTGGGCGACAGAGCAAGACTCCGTCTCAAAAAAAAAAAAAAAAACAGATAGTGTATCTCATACAGCATCTATTTAACTGGAAGATGGCAGTTCTGGCCAAAAGGCTGGGTTGATGTTTTCTTTTCTTTTTTTTTTTTTTGAGATGGAGTTTCACTCTTGTCCTCCAGGCTGGAGTGCAATGGCGCGGTCTCAGCCCACTGCATCCTCCGACTCTCGGGTTCAAGAGATTCTCCTGCCTCAGCCTCCCAAGTAGCTGGGATTACAGGCGCCTGCCACCACGCCCGGCTAATTTTTTTGTATTTTTAGTGGAGACAGGTGTCAGGCCTCTGAGCCCAAGCCAAGCCATCGCATGCCCTGTGACTTGCACGTATATGCCCAGATGGCCTGAAGTAATTGAAGAATCACAAAAGAAGTGAAAATGCCCTGCCCCGCCTTAACTGATGACATTCCACCACAAAAGAAGTGTAAATGGCCAGTCTTTGCCTTAACTGATGACATTACCTTGTGAAAGTCTTTTTCCTGGCTCATCCTGCCTCAAAAGTGCCCCCACTGACCACCTTGTGACCCCCCCACTCCTGCCTGCCAGAGAACAAACCCCCTTTGACTGTAATTTTCCTTTACCTACCCAAATCTTATAAAACGGCCCCACCCCTATCTCCCTTTGCTGACTCTCTTTTCGGACTCAGCCCGCCTGCACCCGGGTGAAATAAACAGCTTTATTGCTCACACAAAGCCTGTTTGGTGGTCCCTTCACACGGACGCGCATGAAAACGGGGTTTCACCATGTTGTCCAGGCTGGTCTCGAACTCCTGACCTCAGGTGATCTGCCTGCCTCGGCCTCCCAAAGTGCTGGAATTACAGGCGTGAGCCACCACGCCCGGCCACATTTTCAAATGATTGAAAAAATATCAAAAGAAACAACTTCGTGACATGAAGAGTTGTAGGAAATTCAGATTTCAGGATCCATAAAGAAAGTTTCATTAGGACACAGCCATGCATTGTTATGGCTGTTTTCACACCTCAACAGCAGGGTTGAGTTGTTGCAACAGAGACCTAGTGAATGGCCCACAGCTTTAAATACCTGCTACACAGCCCTGTGCAGAAGAAACATTGACGCCTGTAGAATCACATGGCAAACATACTTGCCTCACGTTATCTGAGGAAACAGTTTGGTCGTAATGGTGAGTTTCCTAGATAATTGAAGCCTCCCCTTTTGTGCACAGAATAGTTAATTAAAAAAACAAAAACCTATTCCAGAAGGCTGGAATTCAGGATCCAGAGGAAGAAGCATTTGAGAGTGGAATGGAAAGACTTGGGGGGGGTGGTAGGAGGAATGGGTTGGGGAGCTCCAAGATGAGAGAGGGCCTTTGAATAGGACAGAGACAGAAAGAGATTTGAGGAGAGATAGACACACATAGAAAGAAGAACCGGGATTCAGAGAGATCATTGCAATCAGAAAAGGGGAAAAAGTGTTGTAAGCAGGAGCTCAGAAGCACTCAGGAAGCCAGATACAGTGGCTCAAGCCTGTAATCCCATCACTTTGGGAGGCCGAGGCTGGAGGATCACTTGAGGCCAAGAGTTCAAGACCAGCCTGGGCAAAATAGCTAGACTCCATGTCTAAAAAAAATAATAATAACAATAATAAAATTAGCCAAGTGCCTGTAGAATCAGCTACAGGAGGCTGAAGTGGGAGAATTTCTTGAGCTCAGGAGTTCAAGGCTGCAGTGAGCTATGCTGTCATCATCACATTCCAGCCTGGGTGACAGAGCGAGATCTCATCTTAAAAAAAATTAAATGAAAATGGAAAATAGAAAAGAAGCACTCAGGAGGCTGGTGAGAATTGGGCGTGTGTGACTTTGGCCTAACAATTTTACCTCCCTGAGGCTTTCTTGCACATCAAATGGAGAGAAATCACACCTCGCCCGAGGGGGCTGCTGTGCAGTGTGAGGGGGAGGTGACAGCCATGTAGGGCAGGGGGTGGGCTCTGCACTCAGACGCCTCCTGCGGCTCCTGGAGTTGCCTCCTCTCATCCCAGGCAAGTGACTCCATTCCCTACCTTCGGGAGCTCAGCCACAAAGTGAGCAGAGTGGGATCTGTCGCCCTGGGAAATTGGCAAGATGCTAGGGAAACCTCCTTCCTGATAGGTCACCAAGCAGTTTGCCCAGAGCCGCAGGAGCAGAAGTGCTGACGGGCCAAGTTAAGGGGCTCAAATTCCATGGTTCCATGGTTTGTTGAATGCGTTTATTTTTTATTTTATTTTATTTTTTTGAGATGGAATTTCACTTTTTGCCCAGGCTGGAGTGCAATGGCGTGATCTCGGCTCCCTGCAACCTTCGCCTCCCGGGTTCAAGTCATTCTCCTACCACAGCCTCCCGAGTAGCTGGGATTACAGGCATCTGCCACCATGCCCAGTTAATTTTTGCATTTTTAGTAGAGACCGGTCTTGAACTCCTGTCCTCAGGTGATCCACCTGCCTCAGCCTCCCAAAGTGCTGGGATTACAGGTGTGAGCTGCTGCACCCGGCCTATTGAATCCATTTAAAGCAAACGCCAGGTCATTGTTTTTGAACTTCGTGGTGGTAGGAGGTGCACCTTAAAATTAGCACTTTGCAAACACTTATTCCTTGATTTAACCCACCACCACTATGACCACCGCTCACTGATTCACCCAAAAGTGGGTTTATTTGTTGTCTTTTTTCTAACTTCTGTAGTTGATTGACCTCATTCAAGAAATATCTGTTGGGTACCTCTGCTCTGCACTGCCATTTTCAGTGGTAAAGAGTAGATGAAACTGACCGGACGCATTGGCTCACGCCTGTAATCCCAGCACTTTGGGAGGCCAAGGTAGGTGGATCACTTGAGGTCAGGAGTTCGAGACCAGCCTGGCCAACATGGTGAAACCCCGTCTCTACTAAAAACACAAAAATTAGCTGGACATGGTGGTGCACATCTATAATCCCAGCTACTCTGGAGTCTGAGGCAGGAGAATCGCTTGAATTCAGGAGGCGAAGGTTGCAGTGAGCCGAGATTGAGCCACTGCACTCCAGCCCGTGGGCAACAGAGTGAGTGAGACTCTGCCTAAAAGTAAAAAAAAAAAAGAGTAGATGAAGCCCCTGTCTTCATGGAGCTTACATTCTTGTGGAGGAGAGAACATTGAAAAGAATAAGCATACAAAAATGAAGTTAACTTAGATCCATTTTTTTGATGTCGTTGTTAAGATCATCACTTTTGAGCACTTGTTTAAGGCAGATATCTGGATTAACCACATTGAGGAACTGGGAGGAGGCGGAGAACTGGAAACTGTTAAGGAAGGGTTGACTAAACCCTGCTTCTGGTATGAGAAAGTCCAGCTTATCTTCAGAATGGATGCTGAGGCAACATCAAACTATAGGAATTCACCGCATTGCATAATTTTGTTTTAATATGAATTTCTCTGATCTCTAGTGTGAAAAGGGTGTGTTTCTATATGTCATTGGCCATTAGTTTTTTCTGCTTTGTGATTGTCATGTACTCTGCCTGCTTTTCTCTTTGGTTATTTACCTTTTCTTATTAATTTATAGGCTACCTCTTCACAAGAGGAATATTAACCTCTAGTCTTATAAAACTGTTGTCCCAATCTATTATTTCTGTATACTGTGCTATTAAAAACAATGCCTCAATGAAAAAAACCCACTATATTAAATAAATATATTTCAGAAATTTATTTTTAAATAGAATGTGCAGAATACATGTATAACATGTCTATTAATCCATTTCTATTTGTTTCACTAAATGTTTGTATTCTGCTTACATTCAAAGAAAGCTAGGTTGGCCTATTTTCTTCACAGTTTTCAAATCTTTTCATAGACATTAACTTGTTTGATCTCTATAAGTACTAGAGATATTGATCTAGTAAAGTAATAAAATGGGGCGGGGCACGGTAGCTCATGCCTGTAATCCCAGCACTTTGTGAGGCTGAGGCAGGTGGATCACTTGAAGTCAGGAGTTTGAGACCAGCCTGGCCTACTGAGTGAAATCCCATCTCTACTAAAAATACAAAAATCAGCTGGCTGTGGTGGCTGGCACCTGTAATCCCAGCTACTGGGGAGGTTGAGGCAAGAGAATCACTTGAACCCAGAAGGCGGAGGTTGCAGTGAGCTGAGATCGTGCCACTGCCCTCCAGCCTGGGCCACAGAGCGAGACTCCATCTCAAAAAACAAACAAACAAACAAACAAAAACAAGTAATAAAATGGGCATTGAGCTGTATAAATGCTGTTATCCTTACACCAAATGATCTCACACAGCTCTGTGTTTGTAGTTGAACTTACTTCACCTACTGCTGTCAGCAGGGGACCTGAGCCTGCCAGTTTTGTTTCCCTATTCTAATTTGTGACTTTGCATCTGCTTAGATATAAGAACATTTGTTGTGATCGTGTCTAAACTAAGAGTTAATAGGCTAAGCCTCAGAGGGATTTAAAGGATGTAAGCTTTGATGCTTAAACCAAAGAAGACAAAACTGGCATCCTGAGGGCCAAATGCAGTCCTTAGGGATAAGTTTGAGAGTTTTTCTGATAAAATTCAGGTTTCTCACTTCTCTGAAAACACTGGAAGAGCTGGCAGCCCTGGGCTCATGATCCCGTGTGGCATTAATTGCCAGGGGTCGGGGGGGCGGTGGGAAGGGATGCAGGCTGTCTCATTCCCGGTAGCCCCCACCCAATCCTCCTCAATGTCTGCTGCCCTCTGTGAACTCCCCGGCCCTGCTCGTCTGACCCTTCACCAGCTTCCCGCACTGTGCCTTACCTGCCTGTAGGCATTTAAGAATCCGTCCTACAATGTGTGATGATTATTGTGGTTGCTTGGAGATCGGTTTTTGCTTACTTCCTGCATCTCGCTTGTGGCCAAAGAGTTTGAGGTTGCCAGCCGGGCACAACTAAAGCCTTAGACACAGATGAAGATGGAGTGGTCTTGGTGGAGATGAGAGAACTCATCAAAAAGCACTGCCTTAAAAAAAAAAAAAAAAAAAAAAAGCACTGTCTTGGTTCATTAGCCACTCATTCTGCAGGGGGTGATGAAGAACAGCAAGGATTTGAGAGTAGGTCAGACTCGGTTCCAGTCCTGCCTCTCCCCTGACCGGCATCCGCCTCAGCCTTTGTAAACTCACCTGCAGTGGAAGCAGAGCTCGTGGACGATTAGTGAGAACTAACTCACTGTGAGGGAAGAGAAATCCCAGCACTGCTCAGAGGGCCCCCCAGGCAGCCCAGCCCTTTGTTTTCATGTTGAGTTGAGATGAAGATGTGTTGTTAGCTATAGTCCTTGTGCTGTCTTCTTGTTTGTGACCGTAAAAGTTATCCTGGGGCAGAGAGAGGTGGGACTGATACAGAATGACCACTTAACAATTTTCAGTCTGTTGAGCCAACTAGAGTGGGCAGAGCAGAAATAATGCCCTGGTTGGAAGTTGATAGCTTAGCCTGCTGAATTATTTACTGGAAGGAAATGCCTGTTCAATATTATCATTTGGTATATTCAAAGACACCAAACAAAACAAACCTACTGCTAGGGCCAGTCACTCAGAAGGCATCACATGCTCGTCTCAGTCTGTTCATCTAAACCACTGTAGATAAGTCAGGACAAATGATGTACATGGTTTTGGGGTTTTGTTTTCTTTATGTATTTATTTATTTTTTATTTTTTATTTTTTGAGACGGAGTTTTGCTCTTGTTGCCCAGGCTGGCGTACGATGGCATGATCTGGGCTCACCGCAATCTCTGCCTCCTAGGTTCAAGCGATTCTCCTGCCTCATCCTCCCTAGTAGTTGGGATTACAGGCATGCGCCACCCCACCTGGCTAATTTTGTATTTTTAGTAGAGACAGGGTTTCTTCATGATGGTCAGGCTGGTCTCGAACTCCCAACCTCAGGTGATCTGCCCGCCTTGGCCTCCCAAAGTGCTGGGATTACTGGCATGAGCCACTGCGCCTGACCTCATTTATTTATTTTTGGATACTGCTGTTTTGGACTATAAATCACGCTGCCACTCCCATCTGCAGTCTGCTTTGGCTAAATCATGTTGAAAGATTTCTTGAGTTTGTTTTGCATTGGCACTTATTAGAGCTCTTTATTGTAGGATCAGGGCTTGAGGCAAAGAGAAGGGAAAAAACCGGACTGAACCTGCAATAAAAGCCCTTTGCCTCCCTTTTCTGACTCCAACTTTCCCCTTCTGTTCTCCACAAGACCTGCCAAGGACAAATTTTACAGAAAAGGGTGTGGTTCTAGTAAGAATGAAGAGACATGAAGGCATCAAAATGGGTTATTGGATTGTTCCCTTCATACAGTCACATTTCTAGAGTGTGTGTGTGAATATATATAATAAAATAGTAATATATATATACACACTTATATGTATATATAAATATATTCATGTGCATATATGTATATATGTATATATCATATGTATTATATATATAGAAAAATATTATTTTAAAATACACATGTAATATATATTTTAAATATGCATACAAAAAATGTATCTCTTAAAGTACATATATAAAATATATATTTATAAATGCATATATTATATATGCATATATGTATGCGTATAAAATATTTCTATATAAAACATTTATATATTTATATAAAATATATAATATATATTTATATATAATATATAATATAATATAAAATATATAATATATATTTTATATAAATATATATATTTTTTTCCCATGGGCTAAAGAGGAGGCAGTGATAGGGAAGGAAAGAATGGAATTTAACCTCCGGGAATAAAGCATTTGAAAGCCTTAAGGTAAATGCTTTTTTTTTTTTTTCCATTACTAAGAACAGCAATCAAAATATCAGTTCATTAGCAGGGTCAGAAGTGTTGGATATTTTCCAAAAGAGAAACAACAACAACAATTGTAGCTAATGCTTATGGAACATGTACCAGGTGCCCGGATTCTTGCCAAACCCTCAACAAGAGGTATCTCATTTAGTCTTCTTGACAACCATTTGAAATAAGAGCCACTGTTCTTTATCTTTTCACAGTGGGAGGACCTGGTTGTGTAAAGAGGTTAAGTAACTTTACCCTGGCACTGTGAGCAGCTGGGATTTAGCCAAACAGACTGGCTTCAGCACCTGGACCAGGGAGCTGTAGAATTAAGGCTCTGGTTTCTATCCAGCTGAATGACGTTGGGGAGAATATTTTTAAAGGCCCCAATTTGCTCATCTGTAAAAATAACGGGGTTGTGATGGGTGATCTCAAAGATCCCCGCCAACTCTCTAGCAGCTCACCAAATTAATATCCAAATCAATATCCATCGCATCCATGGCACTGTTGCCATTCATTCCTACAGTTCACTGTAGGAAGTTAAGGGGTGGAGTGGAACAGAGAGGGGGCAGGGAAATGGCTGCATTGTGAATCAAATGTTTTCCTAACAGGAGCAGCTGTTCCAATTGGCACAAGCCCCGGCAGGTAGGATTGCTAGGTGACTATGGGAGTGAGATGGGAGCAGGGCCCACTCTTAACATGCCTCATGTGGCTGCCACAGTTGATCTTTTAGTTGGACCAGTTAATTTCTCCCTTGGAAGTGTCCTTACCATCCGCATTAATCCCCAATGCACTTCACATTGGCTGCGAGATTGCTTGCAGCACTGTAAGCAGGTGAACTCTGAGAACCCTCTGTAATGCGACCAGACCTGTGCTTTTCCTGGTTCCCTTGAATTACACTGACTGATACTTCCAGGAATTTTGCAGCAGCCCTGGTGGTTTTGTTCTTTCTTCAGAAAAGGAAGTTGGAGAGGGGGTTGGGTGGGAAGGAGAATGAGAATCCTTTAAGTTCTTTGAAATGACCTCAAATCTGAGGTGGTCAGGCTTTTAAAGAGCACTAGGCAGTCACTCCACGTATTGTAGATAATACTGTGTCAACAGCTCAAGTTGTCTGAAGCTCTCTTTGTGAAATGGGACCCCACTTTTGCTCTCCGGGAACACTATCACATTTCTCCCCAGCATGCAAACTTAGGTGTGTTTGATGAAGGGAGCCTGCCTCTCCACTCCTGTGGGTATTTCTTGCAAGGTGGAGACAAGAGACTGAGAAAAGAAATAAGACACAGAGACAAAGTATAGAGGAAGAAAACTGGGCCCAGGGGACCGGCGCTTAGTAAGTGAAGACCTACACCGGCGCTGGTCTCTGAGTTCTCTCAGTGTTTATTGATCACTATTTTTCCTATCTTGGCGAGGGGAATGTGGTGGGGCTATATAGGGTGAAGGTGGGGAGAGGGTCAGCAAAAACATGTGAGTAAAGGAATCTGTGTCATAAATAAGTTCAAGGAAAAGTGCTGTGCCTAAATGTACATGTAGGCTAGATTTATGTTTAACTTTACATAAACATCTCAGTGCAGTAAAGAGTAGTATTGCTGCCATGATGTCTTGCCTCTAGCCATAAGGTGATTTTCTCTTAGAATAGAATGTATGGTCGGTTTTACATTGAGTCATTCCATTCCCAGAGACGTGCGGGAGACAGATGCCTTCCTCTTATCTCAGCCGAATTGAGGCCTTCTTCTTTCACTAATCCTCCTCAGCACAGAACCTTTATGGGTGTCGGGCTTGGGGGCTGTAAGGTCTTTCCCTTCCCACGAGGCCATATCTCAGGCTGTCTCAGTGGGGGGAAACCTGGATGATACCCAGGCTTTCTTGGGCAGGGGTTCCTGCGGCCTTTCCCAGTGCATTGTGTCTCTGGTTAATAGAGAATGGAGAATGGCGATGACTTTTACAAAGCATATTGCCTGCAAACACATTTTTACCAAGGCACATCCTGCACAGCCCTAGATCCATTAAACCTTGATTCAGTACAGCACATGTTTTTGTGAGCACAAGGTTGGGACAAAAGTTACAGATTAACAGCATCTCAAAGCAGAACAAAATGGAGTTTCTTATGTCTTCCGTTTTCTACATAGACACAGTAACAATCTGATCTTTCTTTCTTTTCTCCACATTTACTTCATTATATGATATCGACACTGACTCTTTCATGTAAAATGTCACTCCTAGAATCCTTCTGCCCTCGTGTCGTGCCTGTGCCCCCAAGGGTGTAATTCATTGTTCCCTCTTCCCATAGTCAGTGTGAGTGTGTGTGTGTGTGTGTACTATATTCTGACACATCATTAGAATCTAAAATAATCCACCTTGTTATATTTTTCTGCCACTGAGAATCTTCTACTTAGACATGTTACAAATGTATTTTTTAAAAGAAGCTTTGAAGAGACAGGGTCTCACTGTCCCCCAGGCTGGAGTGCAGTGCTGCCATCACAGCTCACTGCAGCCTTGATCTCCTTGGCTCAAGCAATCCTCCCACCTCAACCTCCCGAGTCGCTGAGACTACAAGTGCGTGCCACCATGCCTGGCACACATTCATTTTTCATGATCTGTGTTGTCTGTATGTGCCCAGAGGTAGAGATAACACTACAATGAAAAGAGGTGGCAGAGAACAGGAAGAGAAATAAACCAGAGGAGCTGATATCCTTAAATGCTGTGGCTCCAAAGGACTGCCAGCAGGTTGTGGGGCTAGCCAGAAAAAATAGAGCCTCTGATTCTAGAAGGCTTGGAGAAAGTGTGAGAAGGGAGATCAAATCGGAATAGACTGATGTAAGGGGAAGGCGGTGAGGATGAAGCAAGAGAAACTCGGCTCCAGTGAAAAGGACCCGTCATTGCATTCCAGAATGTAATTTGCATTTCATATGTAAATGAGGAGGCTTCCTGGAGGCTGGGCTGGGCTGGGCTTAGCTGAGCCTCTGCAAACAGCAGGGATTCAGCCCTGGGGAACTGCAGAACCAAAGTGCGAGAGGGACACACCGCATCTCCAGGCACGTCCAAAAAGGATGGACGAGACACCGAAGCAGAGGATACAGGAGGATTAAAGGATTCAGGAAAGCAAGCAGCCTTCTGGAGAAGCTGTTGAAATTCAAGACTGTCAAGAGAAGTAAATTCAACCTCTCACACCGATCATTTCTCATTCCCTGAAAAGAAGAGGTTGCTTCCCCAGGGAAGTGAAAATAATGAACTTTTGGAGGTACTTCTGTTTTGCTTTCACTCTGCTCAGTGTGGTCATTTTTGTGAGATTTTACAGTAGCCATTTGAGCCCACCAAAAAGTTACGAGAAGCTGAACAGTTCCAGTGAAAGGTATTTTAGGAAAACTGCCTGTAATCACGCCCTAGAAAAAACACCAGTCTTTTTGTGGGAAAATATATTACCATCACCTTTGCGAAGTGTCCCTTGCAAGGATTATCTGACCCAGAATCACTACATCACAAGTCCCCTGTCGGAAGAAGAGGCCGCATTCCCTTTGGCCTATGTCATGGTCATCCATAAGGACTTTGATACCTTCGAAAGGCTCTTTAGGGCTATCTATATGCCCCAAAATGTCTACTGTGTTCACGTGGATGAGAAAGCCCCAGCCGAGTTTAAGGAATCTGTGAGGCAGTTACTGAGTTGCTTCCAAAATGCTTTCATTGCTTCAAAGACAGAGTCTGTGGTTTATGCAGGCATTTCCAGGCTCCAGGCTGACCTGAACTGTCTGAAAGACCTTGTCGCCTCTGAGGTTCCCTGGAGGTACGTCATCAACACCTGTGGACAAGATTTCCCCCTGAAAACCAACCGGGAAATAGTTCAGCATCTGAAAGGATTTAAAGGGAAAAATATCACCCCAGGGGTGCTGCCTCCTGACCATGCAATTAAGCGAACTAAATATGTCCACCAAGAGCATACAGATAAAGGGGGTTCTTTTGTGAAAAATACTAATATTTTGAAAACTTCACCTCCACATCAGCTGACCATCTACTTTGGCACTGCCTATGTGGCGCTTACCAGAGAGTTTGTCGACTTTGTTCTACATGACAAAAGGGCCATTGATCTACTACAGTGGTCGAAAGATACCTACAGTCCTGATGAGCATTTCTGGGTGACACTCAATAGGGTTTCAGGTAGGTACTAATTTCCATCCTGATTGATAGATTGAGTTTGCTAACATTCTGCTCACCTAGAGAACTGACTCATTTGAAATTATTATGAAATACATTTAAATACTTAGAAAACTATTAGTTTGGTTGCTTGTAGCAACATTTATTGTTGACTGTTTATCAATATGTGTGATATAGTGATCTAAGATGCTGGCTGCAGTCGCCCCAGCAAAACTAACTTTGATTATGTAGTTGCCGAATTTTAACTGTTGTTTGAATTAATACTTTTTGTAGTCCTTGATAAACACAGCTGTAACATAACAAAATTGACTTTTAAAATAAGCATTCTAGAATTTAGGAGTTGAAATAGGTTATGTTTCTTTCGGATGGACGTTAGACATCGTTTTCATTGATGCAGTCCCATCGCTCAAAGTTCATGGAGCTGTTACAGGGGTACTTACTGGTTTTAGAATCTTGGAAGCTGCTTCGGATGTTCACAAATCATCATTCTGGCTGAAATATCTCTGGTTTAAGATCTGAACAAGTAGCCAGGTCTCAGCTCTTCTCATTTCTACAAATCTAACCTGATATTTTAGCCTGGAGGAGTGGGTAACAAAGAGTTGGAACATACAGAGAGAGAATCTAGCTACAGATGATCCAAAGAGAATTCTCAATTTTCAAGTCATACGTTTTTATTGGACATTCCAATTTGCAGCTTCTTGTTTTTATACACTGCGCAGTCTTTGGTTGTTTATGATAATTTGGGAAAGCGTCCAAGGTATGCCAGGCAGCTGAGGCAGAAGATAGCACCAAGCTCCCTTTGGTTCAGGACTGGGTTTCTTTCCTAAACTCTGTTTCCCATAGGTGGTCTGTGACCTGCGTTACGTCTTTCCTGTGTGTCCCCATGTGCTTGTTTTCAACAGTGACCCAGCGTGGTTGTGGGTGACTGGTGACTCTCATGAGCACAGTGACCCTGACAAGCCTCACATACTTGCTGTCTGCACACACACATTACACAACCACACCACACATACACACACACCTGCCTGCCATTCTTGAAATAACTCCCAGCTCTTATGTCTAGTGTCATTATCATTGGCATACTTTTGAGTGCTGTTTGAAGCCACCTCATGCCTGAAAGTAGACTCAATGCAGAAAGGTCCCCAATAACACGGCATTCCTAAGAGCTAAACTAGAGTGGTGGTCACAAAAATCTACTTAAAGAGGGACAGAGAGAGGATGGGCAAGGTGGCTGGAGACGAGAGAATTATGCTGTCTCATGAGCAGTTTATTTTCAGAGACGCTAAACTGTCAGGTCACAAAGACTTGTAGGACGGGCAGTGAACCCACATTTATCACAGTGGTGAGAGCGTTAACCCTTTCTTTACAATCACCTATTTTAAACACATGTAAATACTGCATGCATGGCATTTAATCTTATTTTTGTTGGTATAGTTGGTGATAGCCCACATCATTCCTTTTTAATGATAGGAAGTCATCGTGTTAGCTTCATGTACAGATGAAAAACATGAGGCTTAGAGAGACTGAAGCAATAGTATGTTCACGTTATTCACAGAGCTCTTCATAGGCAAAGCTGGAATCTGACCCTGCGTTTGTGTGGCCTGAAGTGTGAGCCATTTCTCTTGCACTAGGAAAAGGAGGAATGAGCATTTCTTTTTTCCTGTATATCTAAAGCAAATTTCCTGCAGAATCCCAAAAAAGGGAAAGGATTGAGGGTGTTCGGAAAAAATGAGGAGGGCTGTGGAAAGAAGTTTCACCTGATCACTTAGAGCTGGAGATGAGGTTAGCAGGGATATGGTGTGTGTGTGTGTGTGTGGTGTCCCAATATGCTTGTGTGGTGTGTGTGTGGTGTGTTTGTAGTGTGTGTGTGGTGTGTGTGTGTGTGGTGTGTGTGTGTGGTGTGTATGTGTGGTGTGTGTGCGTGGTGTGTGTTTGCAGTGTATGTGTGTGGTGTGTGTGTGGTGTGTATGTGTATGTGTGTGGGGTATGTGTGTTTGTAGTGTGTGTGGTGTGTGTATGTGTGGTGTGGTTGTGTGGTGGGGTGTGTGTGGTGTGTTTGTAGTGTGGTGTGTGTGTTTGTAGTGTGGTGTGTGTGTTTGTAGTGTGTGTGGTGTGTGTGTATGTGTGGTGCGGTTGTGTGGTGTGGGTGTGTGTGCGTGTGGTGTGGTTGTGTGTATGTGCGTGGTGTGTGCGTGGTGTGTGCGTGGTGTGTGTATGTGTGTGGTGTGTGTTTGCAGTGTATGTGTCCGGTGTGTGTGTGGTGTGTATGTGTACGTGTGTGGGGTGTGTGTGGTGTGTGGGGTGTGTGTGTTTGTAGTGTGTGGTGTGTAGTGTGTGGTGTGTTTGTAGTGTGGTGTGTGTTTGTAGTGTGTGTGTAGTGTGTCGTGTGTTTGTAGTGTGGTGTGTGTTTGTAGTGTGTGGGTGGTGTGGTTGTGTGGTGTGGGTGTGTGCGTGTCTGTAGACAGCAACTATGTGAGGCTTGTCAGGGTCACTGTGCTCATGAGAGTCACCAGGTGTCCTTTCTGGAAGGGATCCACCATCCCTCACAGGCTTCTGTGCTGTGTCCAGGGTCCATCTGGAGCCGGCTTTGGTCTGGGCCAGTGGCAATGGGAAGTGGCCCTTGGTTGATGTTCTCAGAGAAGCTGGGGGGTAAGAAGCAACCAGGCAGATCTGAATGGTTGAGAATTAAGTTTTAGTGACTGTTTCATAACAGTGTATTGGACTAATTTTCCCTCACCTCAACCACTTGCAAAAAAATTTTCCTGAATATCTGTCGCTATTTTAAAAAATATATTTTTTGGCCGGAAGCGATGGCTCATGCCTGTAATCCCAGCACTTTGGGGGGCTGAGGCGGGTGGATCACCTGAGGTCAGGAGTTTGAGACCAGCCTGGCCAACATGGTGAAACCCCATCTCTACTAAAAATACAAAAATTATCCAGGCGTGGTGGCAGCCACCTGTACAATCCCAGCTTCTCCGGAGGCTGAGGCAGGAGAATCGCTTGAACCCGAGAGGCAGGGATTGCAGTGAGCCAAGATCGCACCATTGCACTCCAGCCTGGGTGACAGAGTGAAACTCCGTCTCAAAAAAAAAAATTTTAAATTAAAAAAAAAAAAAATTTAAGTTAGCTTTTTAAAAACAGTAGGAAATATATTTTAAAGTTCCCAAATTTTTAAAGTTTTCACTCCATCAGCTACTTCCTTGTACATGTTAATGTTAATACTTCCTTGTACATCTTTCCAGAGGTACTTTATTATGTTTATAGGTAATAAAACTGATTAAACACGTGGAGAACATTATATGTGGACTTTAAGTTCACTACAGATATACTCAGAAAAGGAAAAATGGTCCTTATTTTAGGTGCCATATTGTCTGTGAGAAACAAAATACAGCAAAATGTGTCTTTTATTTAAATACATCATATGCAGACATTTAAGAAGCTCTTTTTTCATTACTTGGAAGCATTTTTAAAGCTAGGTACAAGGAACTTTCTGGACCAAAGTTACCAGGGACCTTTGCCCCACAGCATCCAACCGCAATGAAGTGCAGAACTCTTGCTGATAGAACACCTACTATTCCCTTGCTCCAGGCTTTATAATGGCCTCTCCTGATGTTAAGGGACCCTTAAGGCTTGGCCGGGCAAGGTGGCTCACACCCATAATTCCAATACTTTGGGAGGCCAAGGCAGGAGGATTTCTTGGGGTCAGGAGTTTGAGTCCAGCCTGGGCAACATAGTGAGATCCCTGTTCTCTACAAAAAATTTAAAAATTAGCTGGGTATAGTGGTGCATGCCTGTAGTCCCAGCTACTCAGGAGGCTGAGGAAGGAGGATTGCTTAAGGCTGAAAAGTCAAGGCTGCAGTGAGCATGATTGCACCACTGCACTCCAGCTTGGGTGACAGAGACTCTGTCTCAAAAAAAAAAAAAAAAAAAAAAGGCCAGACTTAAGCTCTTCATGTAGCATGACTTCCAGGACCTGGCCCCCCACTGCCTCTGTGTCCACCCTCATTTCTTTTTATTTGATGCTTCATACTTTTTTTCCAGCAACTACTTGGCCCCACACTTCTGCAATTTTCACCTATTTTTTTTTTTTTTTTTTTTTTTTTTTGAGACGGAGTCTTGCTCTGTTGCCAGGCTGAAGTGCAGTGGTGCGATCTCAGCTCACTGCAACCTCCGCCTCTCAGGTTCAAGCGATTCTCCTGCCTCAGCCTCCCGAGTAGATGGGCTTACAGGTGCCCACCACCAAGTCTGGCTAATTTTTGTATTTTTAATAGAGACATGGTTTCACCATGTTGGCCAGGATGGTCTCGATCTCCTGACCTCATGATCTGCCCGCCTCGGCCTCCCAAAGTGCTGGGATTACAGGCATGAGCCACAGCGCCCAACCTAATTTTGACCTATTTTTTTATGGCTGTTTATGACATCCTGTCATAAAGAATGCCCTTCGTGTCTAATGCCCTTCCTGTCTAACTCTTCATCCTTTATGTCTAACTCTAACTCTTCATCCTTTATGGCCCACCTTGGAAGTCACTTCCTCTGGATGCCATGTCTGATCACCTCCCTCCCAGATCGTTGTGTTTCAACTCTGGGTTCTCCTGGACCTAATGCCACTGCTGTCAGCATTGAATTGTAGTCACCTATTAACTGAATAGCTCTTCTACCAGACCTCCTCAGTATTTGAGCTCCTTAAGCGTAAGAAAAGTGACATCTGTCTTTGTGTTCTCCACCACTACTCCTACGCTGCATGCATCACTATGCACCTGCCTGATCTGATGATATGCAGGGTGCTAGATGGGTGTGGAAGGGCCTGGGGAGGGGCAGGAATGTGCTGGAGAGTTCTGAGAAGATGGGCAGAACATATGAAAGTGTACCCTGGTGGGGGATAATCTTTGGTAGTAGGGATTGGAGAAACAGTAGGTAAAAGTCCACAATGGCCAGGCCAACAAATGATATCAGTAAATATGAGAGAGTCCTGAAAGAATTAGCAAGCCCCACTTTATTCCAGATAAAATGTTAATGGGATAGAGTGTTTCCTTAGAAAATCTGGCTCCCACCCTGGGCCCATGATGCAGTCGGATTCTGATGCCAAGAGAAAGTCGCAGCAGGCGGCGTATGCAGACGCCTCCACTTAGTTTCTGCCTTCCTTGCACCTGGTGTGACTTTCTTCCACACCTGCCACCCACTCCCTCCTCCTACTAGTACCACTCACTCCTGCTAGTACCGGGCTACTCACATTCATGCACCGGGCTTCTTCTCACTTAATTTGATGTAGACTTCTCCTGAATTGCTGGCTTAGGAAAAAAACCAAGACTATAAGAATATGAGAGGCTAAGAAGAGACAACAATAGAAAGAAACTCAAAACATCTCTCCAGCTCTCAACAACTGTAAACACTGAGCTATTGGGAAGGTATATGTTCGCTGCAGGAAGGTCACCGGGACCTTACATCTGGGTGTGGCTGGATCAATCCCAGTCTCTTTCAAAGTATGCACTGTGTTCTCTCTACATCAGCCCAGACTTTGAATTCAGTTTCTAGGACCACAAAGGATTCATTCACTCGTGTTGATTGGACCCGTGACTGAGAATTAATTACAAACGTTGAATGATGGGGTAGAATCATGTCTTAACAAACGTCACCAGGACGTTCGAGTCTATAATAACGCTATTTGGGGGGCTGGAGGACAATCCACACTGGCGTTTGTCTTGTCAATATGGAGATAAATTCTGGCTGAAGGAGAAATTCCACAAAACAGATACTTCCATAGGTTCGTATCCATTGAACAGACTCTTAATATTTTTGGATAGCCAGATGATATTAAGTATGCACAATAAATGAGAACATGATTTTCAAAATATTGTGTTAGTGATGTGGGCCAGTCTGGCTTATTTAACCTCTTCAGTAAAGGGCTCTAGGCTCTTTCCAGGTCAGTAATTCAGGTAGGATCACAGGGGACGATTTTAATTTACAATGTATCCCAGCTCTTGTGAGCACGTAGATTGATGGGTCTACATCGTAAGATGCTGAGCTCCTGGTAGAGAAACCTTAGGCAGGTTGTAAAGTATTTACACAGTAAATTATGCTGACGCTATAGCCTTTTGTAGAATCATTTGTGATGTTTCCAGCCACTGGCTCCACTGTACTATTTGGGAAGGATTATCTCCTTCATTGGAGAATCTGTACCCTAACATTTCTGCTCGCCACCCCTAAAAAGGAAATAATTGGGAAACGCTACTCTTAATTAGCTCTTTTATTTTTATTTATTTATTTATTTATTTGAGATGTGTCACTCTGTCGCCAGGCTGGAGTGCAGTGGTGTGGTCTCAGCTCACACAACCTCTGCCTCCCTGGTTCAAGCAATTCTGCCTCAGCCTCCCAAGTAGCTGGGACTACAGGTGTGTGCCACCATGCCCAGCTAATGTTTTCGTATTTTTAGTAGAGACGGGGTTTCACCATGTTGGCCACGGTGGTCTCAATCTCTTGACCTCATGATCCACCCACCTCAGGGTCCCAAAGTGTTGGGATTATAGGCGTGAGCCACCACGCCCACCCTTAATTAGCTCTTAATTCCTAATCTCTAGAACAACATTTTATAAAACAAGACAAATTGGATTAAAGTATATATTAGTATAAAGTATATATAAAGTGAATATTGAATTAAGTATGAGTACAATCATGATTGGTAAAAATCTACTAAGCTGAACTGAACATGAATTTAATTCTAGCGGAAAGGATGAACATCCTTTCTACTGCTTTAGAACCAGCAAGATCATTTCTCCAACTCATTCATCCTCCTGTCATTCCTTATCGATTGTATAAGACAGTTTTTTCTAGAAGCAGGAGTTGTTTTTGTCTTTGTTTTGTTTTGAGATAGGGTCTCCCTCTGTCACCTAGGCTGGAGTGCAGTGGCATTAATTTGGCTGACTGCAGCCTCAGCCTTCTGGGCTCAAGTAATCCTCCTGCCTCAGGCTGCCAAGTAGCAAGGACTACAGGTATGCACCACTACACCTGGCTCATTTTTAAATTTTGTGTAGAGATGGGATCTCGATATGTTGCCCAGGCTGGTCTCAAACTCCAGGGCTCAATTGATTCTCTCCTCAGCCTCCCACAAGTGCTGAGATTACAGGTGTGAGCCATGGCACCTAGATAGTTGTCTTTGTTTTAAATGACGTATTGCATTTCGATGGCTTTTAAAAACAATAAAATATTAGTGGTATATCAAAGTATATATAATTGATATATATGTATATATCAATGTACATAGTACAATGATCAATATGTAATCGACGTCTAAATTATCTCTTGAAAATACATATCTCTGCCCTATTTCTCTTTACACAATACAAAAGCATCTCCTTCCATCCTTCTTTGTTTGAGCCCACATGCTATTAGGTAAACGACTTTGGAGACAGACATAGTGTAAGTCTGTCCTCCCAATATTTGCCAACTGTGTGACACTGGTGTTAGTTTACACTGAGCCTTAGTTTACTCGTGTCGTGATGGAGATAATAAATAGTACTTAGTTCCCAGAGAAGTTATGAGTATTAAATAAGCTAATGCATATAGTACAGGGGTTCCTAGACTTGACCATGCCTCAGAATCTTCTTCAGGTCCTGTTAAAGCACAGATTTCTGGGCCCTACCCTGAAGTTTCTGATTCAGCAGGTCTGGAGCAGTCCCCAGAATTTGCATTTCTAAAAGTTTCCTGGGTTATCCTGTGGCTTTTCATCTGGAGGCCACACTTTGAGAACTGCTGACACGGACCATCTTTTACAGAGACTGGCACATATATAGATTTGCAGCAAATGCCGATTCTGTTCACTTCCAACCACCAGTAAAAATAAAAACTAGTTGATGTAAGGAAAAGCTTTATGGTGTTGATGTTGATTGCATATGGCAGACTTCATGAAAGTGGTATGCAAATGACTGATGTTCGGGAAGTACTCATATTAAGGAAATATTATGGGCTCTGGAGTGAGACAAACCCAATATTGAATTTTAGCTTTATCTCCATTAGTTTGATGACCTTGTGTACCCTGAACCTAAAACTCTTCATTTTGTAGTCACAATAATGATGGCTGCTTAGTAAGGCTGTTTTGAGAATTAAATTTTAAAAATGGGGTAAAATGACAGGTTAAGTGTTTATCCACTTATTAATGTGAACATTTATTAAGAAAAACCTAAACGTGGTCTAGTATTCCTATACTAATGAGATCCTCAAGGTGTTGAATAAAAGCAATTTAAATCTCACTATAGAAGGATGTCCATGCCATGGCTCACCAACCATATAAAACTAAAACTAGATATAGATGTACCCAAAGATGGATAGGAGGAAATGTGTGAAACTTTAAGTAAATTGACATGTTCAGGTGGATATCGGTTCTTTTTTTGAGACAAGGTCCCTGCTCTGTTCCCCAGGCTGCAGTGCAGTGGTGTGATCATGGCTCACTGTAGCCTCAACTTCCCGAGCTCAAGCAATTCTCCCACCTCAGCCTCCCCAGTAGCTAGAACTATAAGCCTGCCTCACCATGCTCTCCTAATTTTTAATTTCTTGTAGAGATGGGGTTTTACTACGTTGCCCAGACTGGGATATCTGTTCTTGATCATTTTGATTTCCATCAGTGTTATTGATGTACTTTTTATGACCACCAAAAAGCTTCACTTACCCCTTACATAACACAATGAAATGTGTATTATCCATTAGAAGAGTGTTTCCTTAAAAACATGAAGGATGTCAATAGTATCTGTTTTTGAAATCAATCATATCACAGGAAAGGAGCAGGAATTGGGTTGCTTTATTTTCTTTTTTTCTTTTTTTTTTTTTTTTTTTTTTGAGACGGAGTCTTGCTCTGTCCCCAGGCTGGAGTGCAGTGGTGTGATCTCGGCTCACTGCAAGCTCTACCTTCCGGGTTCACGCCATTCTCCTGCCTCAGCCTCCCAAGTAGCTGGGACTACAGGCGTCCGCCACCACACCCGGCTAATTTTTTGTATTTTTAGTAGAGACGGGGTTTCATTGTGTTGGCCAGGATGGTCTCGATCTCCTGACCTCATGATCTGCCCATCTCGGCCTCCCAAAGTGCTGGGATTACAGGCGTGAGCCACCGCGCCCAGCTGGTTGTTTGGGTTGCTTTCTTTTCTTAAGCTGTACCATGTTCCAGAAAGGACTTAAGATGTTATAATTTATTGGGAAAGGAAATCAACATAGCCAAGATCTGAAAAAAATGAGAGCCTTTTCACAATTATTCTATATAGGTTTTGACTGGCTTGGCCACGTCTTCCCATTTTGAGTGTTCAACCTCCTCAGTGTTAAAACAAATTTTACCCATCCTCTTTGCACAGGAGTAATTTTTAAACTCTAATAGAAAAACTTATAAACACACACAACACTGCAGAGAATACTGTAATCCTCATGTGCCCATCAGCCAGTTTCAACAATCATCAACTTGTTATGCAAACTCAAAGCAAAAAAACCTAAAATGTATGACAAATCTTTGAGTCGACGCTATAATTCTCATAAATGAGTAGCTTCCTCTTTTCAAAGAAAATGCAAAATTCTGATATTCCAGACTAAGGCTTTCTCCACATCTCATAATAACAGTTCACTGAAAAGTAAAAATATTTTCATCCGAGTTCAACTTTTAGGATATACTACATGAACCGGACTGAGTTTTCTTTTTCTTTGTTTTTCAGCAACAAAGCTGAATCTACAAGCACAAGCTCTTTAGGCATTCAAAGTAGGAGGCAGAATGCGGTTTGTTAAGATTTCCATTCAGCTGGGTGCAGTGACTCACACCTGTAATCCCAGCACTTTGGGAGGCCTAGGCGGGTGGTGGATCGCGAGGTCAGGCATTCGAGACCAGCCTGGCCAACGTGGTGAAACCCCGTCTCTACTAAAATACAAAAAGTAGCCGGGCGTGGTGGTGCATGCCTGTAATCACAGTCACTCAGGAGGCTGAAGCAGGAGAATCACTTGAACCCAGGAGGTGGAGGTTGCAGTGAGCTGAGATTGTGCCACTGCACTCCAGCCTGGGCAACAGAGTGAGACTCCATCTCAAAAAAAAAAAAAAAAAATTCCATTCTCTTGGCCTCCCTTTTTCTGGAGGAAAAATGGGAAGGAGTATGGTACTAAGAGTAGTAAATTGGTTAGTGGGGTACACTGGTATCCCACTGTGTGGTTAGTGGGGTACACTGTTTCCTGTGTATCCCTCTAACCATTAAAGTTCCCTTGTTTTCATCTCTTCTCCAGACTGAATATTCTGTTTCCTCTATTAAAAAAAAAAAAAAAGACAATGAGTCCAAAGTATGTTTGAATATAGAATTGACACGATGATATTTTGCCTTCAGCCAAATCTGAATGTATTTTCCATTACTGCGTATTCTCACAGAGGCTTCTCTATGAGATTCGTTGTTGTTAATTTTTCACATCTGTAATTTAATTTGAGATGCCTCAGTTATTAAGTTATTAAGCCTCATTACTTTGCATGAGGTCTTTGATCTCGCAGCATGATGTGGATGAAAGAATACAAACTTTGGAATAGGAGAGATCTTTTGAATCCTAGGCCTCACTACTTAACAGCTTGTCAGTCATTGAACAAGTTATTTAACCAAACTGAGCCTCAGTTAATTTTGGTTTTAGGACATTAAAGAAAGTTTTCAAGGTGTTCGAGAATTTATTAGAAAGTAGAAATTGCCTTTTTTTTAATTTTTATTTTTTGAGACACGGTTTTACTCTATCACCCAGACTGGAGTGCAGTGGCATGATCTCGGCTCACTGCAACCTCTGCCTCCTGGGCTCAAGCAATTCTCGTGCCTCACTCAGCCTTCCGAGTAGCTGGGACTACAGGTGTGCCCTACCATGCCTGGCTAATTTTTTGTATTTTTAGTAGAGACGGTTTTGCCATGTTGCCCAGGCTGGTCTCAAATTCCCGAGCTCAAGCAATCTGCTTGCTTCAGCCTCCCAAAGTGCTGGGATTATAGGTGTTAGCCACCACACCCGGGCAGGAATTGTCTTAATTCAACTTCCACCCCTTAAAATATATCTGGAATTGGTCTGGAGACAGTCTTATAGCAGTGGCTACGACTTGCTAACATTTCTTTTCAAAGGTATTTGTAAAAGGGCCAGAAGAATCTCTGGGTGGCTCCAAGGCTATGAGGGTTTTTGTTGTTGTTGTTGTTTTTGCTTTTTTTATTAGAGATGGGGTCTCACTCTGTTGCCCAGGCTGGTCTTGAACTCCTGGGCTCAAGCGATCCTCTCACCTTGGCCTCCCAAAGTGCTGGGATTATAGGTGTGAGCCACCACGCCCAGCTAGGATGTGAGTGTTGATGACCCCAGAAGACAGTAAGGATTGGAACAGTAGCTCATGAACTTTGACTTTTTAAACACTTCACACTGCACAGTTAAAAACAGTAGAATACTAAGTAAATGGAAGGTAAGGATTATGAGCCATGCGTGAATGTTTAATTTTCTTTTTTTAAAAAAGTGCTTTCAAGTACTGTGTAAGAGAGGCTAGTGACTTAGATACCCACACTACACAATTCTGTTCTAAATTCTAACCTTTGTCTGTAAATAACTGTTTGGCCTTGGGCATGTCACTTAACTTCTCTGGGCCTCAGTTTCCTCATCTGTAAAATGAAGAAATTGGGCTAGGTCATCTCCGAAGAAATTCCTGTATTATTTTGCTTTAACTCTGGAGCATGCAGTGAAAAAAGCAGAAGTATTTGAGACAGGCAGACTTAGGTTTTCTTTACCTGCTGTCAGATCTTGAGCAATTAACCTATCTTAACATGGGCTTCCGGTGACTCATCTGTAAATTGAGGACAATACCAATTTCATGAGATTGTTGTGAGACTTATAGACCATGGGGGTATATCTCCTCTCTCAGCCACTGTTAATTCAGTTATCACCTCCATCTCTCCCCCTTCTCCCTCTCTACAGTGTATTAATGTCATGACATTCCTATTTATATTACACCGTGGACAGTAGGATTAATGAAAAAATGGCCTCTGGGCATTGAATTTCTCTCTTTGTCACGGTCACCGTGTCCACATCTGGATGCCAACCACCACTACTGCCACAATTTAGAACTCAGGACAGCCACCGTAGGCAGTGCGTGGGGGTGATTTTTGTGCTGTAAAATTCTGACCAAAGGAGGAAACTGAGTACCAAGTACTTACACAATATCTTCACCTCTCTGATTGTTCTTAATGTAGCACATTTCCCCTTGTTTCCAAGAGTGTTTTCTTGATGTGCCCAGGGACGCTGAGCTGGACGAGGCTAGTGTAGTGTATTCAGTGTTGGGGAGGGAAGGGGCCCCCTGGAGCCAGACCATTTGGCTTCCAATCCAGCTTTGCAGATTCCTAGTGTGTGTGACGTGAGGCTAATTCTGTTCTCTCTCTGATTCTCAGTTTCTGTATATGTAAAATGGAGATACTAACATGACCTACCACTGTGGAAATGAAATGTATGAATACATGTCAAGTGCCTGGAATGGCGCATGGTGCCTAGTAAGTGTAAATAACTATTGTATTTATTCCACCCAACTGCCCTTGTTAAGGGGAGAATTAGCAATGAACAATTTCCCCTTGATAAGGGGCTGGAAAAAATGCAGTCCCCCAAAGTGCCATTACAAAGGATCTGGAAGATTTTCTGAAGCTCAGACAAAAGCAGCTTGAATTCCCTCTGTCCCTCAGCTTCCCATAGTACCAGAGCTCATCCTGCACAAGGAATGAGAGGAGCAGAGTAACTAAGAATCTCACATTGGTGAGTGGGATCGATTGCACCAGGTGTGCTGTTCACAGGCGCATCAGTTCATGTACTGCAATGCTAGGAAACACAGGTAGCCAACAACAATCCTAGGCCAGTGTTAATTGACTCTGGAAAAGAGAACACCTACAATTCCCAAATAACCTGAATCTTCTCTCTTTCTGCCTCAGTTAAATATGTGGTGTTGTTTCCACCAGAATGAGGGAGCACCTGAACCAGACTGAAACAGGGTGTTTCAGTGAGAGGCATCTTGCCCATCTCCCTATCAGCTTCCATCCATTGTATCCCAGCGGAGGTAAGAGCAGGAGACAGTGTGCCATATGAATTAGACATGAGGCCATGTACCTTCAGAGCCTGCCAGTGGTCCTCAGAGAATTGCGAGCTATGGTAGAATGAAGACGGTAGCTTCCCCTCTCTCCAAGGGTAGGGGGCTCACATCATGGCTTCTTGTAGCTTACGATCTTGCAGAGATCTTTTCAGTTCTCCATACTTGGTTTTCTCAGCCAAGGAATGATAATAACTGCTAATCTCATGGTGGCAAAGGAGGAGAAGGCACATGCTGTGAGCCATGAATTATGAACTCTTTAATAACTTATAACTCATTAATTCTAAAGCCAAGAGTGTCAGTCCTGGCACACAGAAAGAGGAAAGTTGTGGTGATGAAGTTTTTTTGAGTGGAATATATGAAAGAAGCAGAAACTCAGGCTCCTTCAGGAATAACAGAATGATTTTGTGAAGTGGAATGGGTAATCCTCTGCTAGGGTTGGAAGAGATACTCTCATCGTTTAAAATAAGAGAAACCAAGCACAGGGAGACGAAATGATTTGTTTGTGTTGCATGATTTAGCAGCTGAACCTGGCCACAAAGATAAGACTTTTAAGTCCTTCAAGACAATAATCTTTATATATTTAGTGCTTCTTATAATTTCTTTCTGAAATGTCATAGATATCTGAGCAAAGGGGCAGTATGAATATTTTGGTATCTATACTAATACTGAAATTTGGGTTTCAATGACAGGATTCTTAAAAAAGTCTTATAGGTATACTATATAATACAGTTTTTTAAATGTATACATTTACCATAAAAGAGATCCATTCTGTTTTACATTGTTGTTGATTTTGAAGCAGCTTCTGTCTATTTTTTAATTTATATACATGCAGTTCACTCTCTTTAGTGTGCAGTTCCACGTGTTTTGACAGTGGCATAGAGTCACGCATCCACCACTGCCATCAAGAACAATTCCGTCAGTCCCCAAAATTCCCTCATGCTGCCCCTGGGAGCCAACCCCTACCCCCAGTGTCCCCTTGCCAAATCCTGACCTGTTCTTCATCCCTGTTGTTTGCCTTTTCCAGAACGTCATATTTTCATCATAGCGTATGTAGCCATTGCGGGCTGAAAAAGCGCTGCTTCTTCTTTCTTTTCTATTAAATGAATGCCTTTTGTATGTTACAAGGTGACTGTGAGGGTCTCTCATAGATCCTCGGGTAGTTTTATTTTTACTTATTTATTTATTTATGAGACAGCATCTCACTCTGTTGCCCAGGCTGGAGTGCAGTGGTGCAATCTCGGCTTATTGCAGCCTCCACCTCCCAGGCTTAAGCAATCCTCCCACCTCAGCCTCTTGAGTACCTGGGACTACAGGTGCATGCCACCACACCCAGCAAATTTTTTGTATTTTTTTGTAGATGGGGTTTCCCCATGTTACCTGGGCTGGTCTTGAACTCCTGGACCCAAGCAATTCACCTGCTTTGGCCTCCCTAAGTGCTGTGATTACAGGCATGAACCACCACACCCAGCCCTCTGGTAGTTTTAATATCTATTGAGTATTGGTTCCTTTTGCCCTGCTTTTCTTTTTGCATGTTATTTGTTTTTCCCATAAATAACAGAAGCAGTTGGGCCTGTTATTTTTTTGTTTGTTTTTTGAAAAAGTAGGGCTATTTTTAGTAATATTATTCATTTGGGGCACTAAACTAAAAGTAAGTACAGCATTTAATTATGTAATTAAACTTGTACTTTTATTACCTTTGATTTTTCAATATCAGTGATTCAGAATAAATAGTAGAAACACCATGAACTTAATTGGAAGAACAAGAACAACCAAAAGTGTATCCCACTTTTATTCTGAAAACACATGTGACAGACTCACAAAACTTGCCATCAGTCAATCAGATCATATAAGAGCGTCATGGTGAGCATGCCACAACACCCCAATATGGTTTCTTATCAGAATTCATACAGGAAAAACTCTGCTTAGTTTGCAGATGGCTCAATGGTTTATTTTTTTTCTGTAAATTGAATATATTAGTCATTGGTCTTGATCTGAAGATGTCCGTAATTCTGTTTCTAAAATATTCAAGTATTTAAAAGTAAAGCCCTTGGCCAGGTGCAGTGGCTCATGCCTGTAATCCCAGCACTTTGGAAGGACGAGGCAGGTGGATCACAAGGTCAGTAGTTCAAGACCAGCCTGGCCAAGATGGTGAAACCCCATCTCTACTAAAAATACAAAAATTAGCCAGGCGTGGTGGTGGGCACCTGTAGTCCTAGCTACTCGGGAGGCTGAGGCAGGAGAATGGCGGGAACCTAGGAGGCAGAGCTTGCAGTGAGCCGAGATCATGCCACTGCACTCCAGCCTGGGCAACAGAGTGAGACTCCATCTCAAAAAAAAAAAAAAAAAAAAAAAAAAAAGTAAAGCCCTTGATGCCGGAAAACTGGATACTGAAAACTGCTACTGCAGTCCCTAAATCGGCCCTGGGCAAAGGAGAGGGTACGAGGGCAAACCACTGAAGAGGCCAACATTTCTTTGAAGTCTCATGCTTTATTTTACAAAGTTATTTAAATATTACATTTCTGTCTACTCTATAACTTTTGTAAACTTTTTATTGAAATATAATCCTATATACAGAAAATTGCACATACCAGAATTGAACAGATCACTGAATTTTTACATTGCTCTTACCTGTATAAACAGCTCAAGTAACCATGTTCCTGGTACTCCTAGGACCCCCCTACCCCCCAAGGGCTCCTTTCCAGACACCTCCAAGATTAACAATGGTCCCAACTGCATTAATTATGTGTGTGTTTTTGTGTCGCTGTGTAACTTCTAACGGAAGCCCAGGGCTTTTCATCCAAATGTCCAGGTTAAATGGGTATTTCAGGACGAAGTGCCAGGCCTAGGTTCCCTGTATTTCTGCATATTCTCTGTGGCCAGGGGATGGGGAGAGCTTCCCTGGCACATCAAAAGACTCTGTCTCCCATGTCTTTGCGCTTTTTAAAAGTTTATTTAGGTGTTTTTTTCATATTTGTGGAATAAGACTGTAAACAGAACTGCCCTGCTGTTCTTTATAAAACATTAGGCTTGCAATAGATAGGGACTTAGTTCCCAGACTTAGCAATCTATATATACCCTAGTACTTGCAGCAACAAATGGAATTTACCACTGACCTTAAACAACTTTTGACCTTTCTCGGTTTGTAAATAGGGGTTAAAATTAAACAAGAGTCCTAAGTGAGCGTAATTTCTTATTTGGCTGCTCTTACATGGAATTGGAGGGAAGGTTTTAGAAGTTGCGAATGAATTCTTCATTTATATCCAGCTGGGTGCAGCCTGGTGCCTTGTTTTGAAGGTGAAGAAGGCGCTGTGTGCAGGGCAAGATGAAAATTTGTCTAGTGGAGTCATTAAGAACTATTCCCCCGGTTACAGACAAAACAGTTCAGGGCAAACTGTGTTCTATTGATTTCAGAGAGAGAGACGACCCTGCTGTGAGAGGCAAATCAATGCTGTACTTTTATTTGAGTCAGTAAAACCTAGGAAATGCCACCTGAACTGCAAAATACCTGGGTCAAGCTGTGAACAAACACATCTGAATAAGTAGATGGCAGAAGAAGCTTACTACTTGATGTTCAAGTGCTGCAAACAACAGAATCTCTCATTTCTGGAATCCAATAAAACTTAAGTCCTAAGGAGGCAGTTTTTGAACTCAAAAACCCATCAAAGTGATAAATATGTACATGAGTGATGCCTCACCTCATTTAATGTAAGGAAATCTCATATATCTCAATGGTATAGGTCCCTTGTAAAAGGTTGTTTTCAATCTATGTTCGATGTAGGTTAGTCAGCTATTTAATAGTTACGTTATTGTCATAAGCTGACATGGAAGTATTTATTTGTCCAGGAAGATGTTTTGTGAAATGGTATTTTCTTCCCTTTTTTTTCTGCCATTGGAAGAAAACTTCAATGTTATTCACAGTTGCCCTAGAAACAAGAGGCACAGCACACCACACAGTGCCACAGCGGGAAGCACCCATGTCAGTTCAGATGCAGACGGGGGAGGGAAAGGCATAAGCCACAGTCTTTTTTTATTTTTTTGAGACAGTCTCTCTCTGTTGCCCAGGCTGGAGTGCAGTGGTGCAATCTGAGCTCACTGCAACCTCCGCCTCCTGGGTTCAAGTGATCGTTGTGCCTCAGCCTCCTGAGTAGCTGGGACTGCAGGTGCCTGCCACCACACCTAGCTAATTTTCGTATTTTTAGTAGAGATGGGTTTTCACCATGTTGGCCAGGCTGGTCTTGAACTCCTGGTGTCGAGTGATCCACCCGCCACAGCTTCCCAAAGTGCTAGGATTACAGGTGTGAGCCACTGTGCCTAACATTTTTTTTTTTTTTTAATAATGCTATCTTAATGTTTTTGTTTGCTTGTTTGTTTTTTGGTTGGTTTGTTTGTTTGTTTTGAGATGGAGTCTTGCTCTATCACCAGGCTGGAGTGCAGTGGTGCGATCTCGGCTCACCGCAACCTCCGCCACCCCGGTTCAAGCGATTCTCCTGCCTCAGCCTCCCATGTAGCTGGGATTACAGGCGCACGCCACTACGCCTGGCTAATTTTTTTGTATTTTAGTAGAGATGAGGTTTCACAATGTTGGCCAGCATGGTCTCGATCTCCTGACCTCACATGATCCGCCCTCCTCTGCCTCCCAAAATGCTGAGATTACAGACGTGAGCCACCGCGCCCAGTGTATGCTTTCTTAATGATTGTTACTTGTAGGTATTAGATTTCATAATGTGTTTTTTTATTTGATCTTTGTTTTTTGTACTTTCCTGTATTATTTGAAATTATTCTAATAACCACTGTTCTATTTGGCACAAGTTACAGAATAATAGTTTTAAGAGAAAATAAAGACTCACAAGGTAAATATGCCAAAATGCTAACACTAGTTAATTTGAGGGAGTTGGAAAATAAACAACTGGCTACTTCTTTGAACTTTTCTGTACTTTGAAAATCTCCGAGACTTAAAGAAAGTTGCCGTATTTGGTGAAAAATAAACTCTCCCCTTACTGAGACAGAATACTTGGTGCTTTAGTGCTATAGATAATACTATGAAGTATTATCTCTGGGCCAGGTGTCCTGGCTCACACTTGCAATTCCAGCACTTTGAGAGGCCAAGGCAGGTGGCTGTCTCAAACCCAGGAGTTTGAGACCAGCCTGGGCAACATGGTGAAACCCCGTTTCTACTAAAAATACAAAAATTAGCCAGGCATGGTGGCACACCCAGCTAGTCCCAGCTACTTGGGAGGCTGAGGTGGGATCACTTGAGTCTGGGGAGGTCGAGGCTGTGGTGACCTGTGATTGCGCCACTGCAGTTCAGCCTGAGTGAGACCTTGTCTCAAAAAAAAAAAAAAAAAAAAAAAGAAAAGAAAAGAAAAAAAGAAAAGAAAGAAAGAAAAATGTATTATCTTTATAAAAAGATGTTCAATAAAAGACTTCTATGAAGAACAGGTATTCCTATCCCAGGCAACATAGCAAGACCCTGTCTTTATAAAAAAATTTAAAAATTAGCTGGGCATGGTGGTGCATACCTGTGGTCCCAGCTACTTGGGATGCTGAGGTGCGAGGATCACTTGAGCTTAGGAGGTGAAGGCTGCAGTGAGCCATGATCGTGCCATGTGCTCCAGCCTGGGAGACAGAGTGAGATCCTATCTGTTTAAAACAAAAAACAAAAAACAGGTGTCCTCAACCTTAACCACATGTTGCTTTCATGTAGGATTTTTTTTTTTTTTTTTGAGACGGAGTCTCGCTGTCACCCAGGCTGGAGTGCAGTGGCACGATCTTGGTTCACTGCAAGCTCCGCCTCCCGGGTTCACGCCATTCTCCTGCCTCAGCCTCCTGAGTAGTTGGGACTACAGGCGCCCACCACCACGCCTGGCTAATTTTTGTACTTTTAGTAGAGACGGGGTTTCACCGTGTTAACCAGGATGGTCTTGATCTCCTGACCTCGTGATCCGCCCGCCTCGGCCTCCCAAAGTGCTAGGATTACAGGCGTGAGCCACTGCACCTGGCCAATTTTTTTTTTTTTTGAGACAGAGTCTCACTCTACCACCCAGGCTGGAGTGTAGTGGCAAAATCTTGGCTCACTGCAACCTCTGCCTCCCAGGCTCAAGCCATCCCCCTACCTCAGCCTCTCAAGTAGCTGGGATGCACAGTACCACACCTGGCTTTTTTTTTTTTCTTTGTAGAGACAGAATTTCATCATGTTGCCCAGGCTGGTCTTGAACTCCTGGGCTCAGGCGATTCATCTGCCTTGGCCTCCCAAAGTGCTGGGATTACAAGCATGAGCCACTGCACCTGACCATCTAAGACATTTTTTAAAAATACCAATGTCTGGGCCCCACCTCCACCCAGGTATTCAGAATGCCTGGGAGATGGGGCCCTGTCATTGGTACTTTTAAAAAGTTCCATAGATGATTCTAAAATGCAGCCACAGTGAGGAAACGCTGGTACATATGAAAGCTAGAGTCAGGGATAAAAACCGAAGAATGGAATTTATTAATTTGTTGACTTGGCCCTCATTCATTCCCTACCATTTGCACCTGCTATCTACTTTCTAAAAGAAAAAAAAAAATCAGTTAAGATTTTCCTGGGAGAAAAAGAACTTCCTAAACTTGGTGGCTTGAAAAAAGTTTTTTTGTGATTCTTTGAGTTCTTCTGATCAAGGGCAGCTCCACTAGGGCTAGGTGGTCTTGGATGGTATCAGTCACCTGACCTGGCCTTCTCCCCAGTGATCTCGCCTTCTCTGATGGGCTTGCCTCAGCTGCTTCACTTGGTGGCCTCAAGGAGAGGACAAGCCCTGGTCAACAAATGTTTTTTAAGTCTTTGGCCAGGCGCGGTGGCTCACGCCTGTAATCCTAGCACTTTGGGAGGCCAAGGCAATCAGATCACCTGAGGTCAGGAGTTTGAGACCAGCCTGGCCAACTTGGCGAAACCCTATCTCTATTAAAAATACAAAAATTAGCCGGGTGTGGTGGTGCATGCCTGTAATCCCGACTACTCGGGAGGCTGAGGCAGGAGAATCGCTTGAACCCAGGAGGCAGAGGTTGCAGTGAGCCAAGGTCACACTATTTATTGCACTCCAGCCTGGGTGACAGAGTGAGGCTCCTTCGTGTCAGGTTTGCTAATGTCCCATTGGCCAAATGCAAGTCACATGGCCAAAACTAGATCCAAGAGGTAGAGAAACATTTTCCCCCTCTTAATGGAAAAGCTGCAAAGTCATTCTGAACAATGACTGCATATAGCAGTGAGACACATTTGTGACCATTTTTTGCAGTCTGCCACAACAAATCAAAATATATCCTTGTTTAGCAGAAACATATGATAAAGCAAGGTATTTATTGGGATCTCTTTTAAAAATAAGCTTTTTCTAGTTAATTTTGGGAATGTACTTTTAACTTCCGTTACAAGAAATTTAATAGTGGTTAAGAAATTTTTAAAATCGCCACCTGCCCAGCAATGGTCATAAAAGTAACATTTTAAAAATAAAGAAAATGCAGAAAACTATAAAGACTAAAATAAAAATCATCACTAAACTCAATACTCAGAGATAATAGTTCAATATATATTTTTTATATAAAAGCATATTTTTACATGTCTTTACTGGTTTTTATAACCCACTCTCCTCATGTATTAGTCCATTCTCATATTGTAATAAAGAAATACCTGAGACTAGGTAATTTATTTATTATTTATTTTTATTATTTATTTTTTTGAGACAGAGTCTCACTCTGTTGCCCAGGCTGGAGTGCAATGGCGTGATCTTGGCTCACTGCAACCTCCGCCTTTCGGGTTCAAGCGATTCTCCTGCCTCAGCCTCCCAAGTAGCTGGGATTACAGGGGTGCACCACCGCACCCAGCTAATTTTTTGTATTTTTAGTAGAGACGGGGTTTCACCATGTTGGCCAGGCTGGTTTCAAACTCTTGACCTCAGGTGATCTGCTGAGACTGGGTATTTTATAAAGAGAAGAGGCTTAATTGCCTCACAGTTCCACAGGCTGTACAGGAAGCAAAATGCTGGCATCTGCTCAGCATCTGGGGAGTCCTCAGGAGACTTTCAAACACTGTGGAAGGCAAAGAGGGAGCAAGCATCTCAAATGGCTGGAGCGGGAGGAAGACCAGAACGGGGAGATGCCACACACTTTTAAACAACCAGATCTCATGAGAATTCTATCACGAGACAGCACTAGGGGGATGGTGCTAAACCATTAGAAAACCAATCACCTCCCACCCAGACCGCAACTCCAACGCCGAGGATTACAATTCAACATGAGATCCAAACCATTTCATCTCACCTAACAGTATGTCATGGCTTTCCATGTCATGAAGAATTTGTCACCATAATTTTTAATAGCTCTGTAGAGTGCTATCATTTGAATGCAATATAATTTATTTAGAAAAGCCCTAACTTATGGACATTTGGGAGGTCTTATTGGTAATCAGTTGTTTTGTTAATAAAATTGATAATTAATGATGATAGATACTTTAACAGCACTATGTACCAAGCGCCATTCAGAGGGTTTTAAGTATATTATGTACTTCACAATAAGTTCACATGGTGAACGTGCTGTTTTTACTCTAATTTTCAGATAGGGAAACTGAGGAACAGAGGGATTAGATAACCTGTCAATGGTCTTACAGTTAGTAATCGACAGAGCAGGCACTTGAGTCCTGCTTAGGTTCGAGAACTTGCTTAGGTTTCAGAATCTCTCCTCTGCCTCAAATAATAATTTATAAATAACTTCCTTAACACAGATTCCAATACATTGAAATGCTGAGTCAAAAGGTGTGCGCTTTTTTTGTTTGTTTGTTTGTTTGTTTGTTTGAGATGGAGGTTCGCTCTTGTTGCCCAGGCTGGAGTGCAGTGGCACGATCTCAGCTCACTGCAACCTCCACCTCCCGGGTTCAAGCAATTCTCCTGCCTCAGTCTCCTGAGTAGCTGGGATTACAGGTATGCGCCCCTACGCCTGGCTAATTTTGTATTTTTAGTAGAGACGGGGTTTCTCCAAGTTGGTCAGGCTGGTCTTGAGCTTCCGACCTCAGGTGATCCGCCTGCCTTGGCCTCACGAAGTGCTGGGATTACAGGCGTGAGCCACCGTGCCTGGCTTTTAATCCAGAATGTCATATTACTCTTCCAAAAATTGTGCCAATTTAAACTCCCATTTGTGGGTTTGAGAGCTCCATTTCATTCTACCTTTTCCACTATGGGGCATGATTATTTTCTAAATCTTTACCAGCTTGATAAGTATAAAAAGAGGAATTACCAGGTGCAGTGGTACATGTCTGTAATCCTAGCCACTCAGGAAGGTGACATGGGATGATCCCTTGAACCCAGGAGTTCAAATCCAGCCTGGGCAATATAGCAGAGACATTGTCTCTAATAAACAAATACAAAAAGAGAGGCTATCTTAGAGTTTTAACTTTAGTAACTTTAGTTCCTAACAAGGTTGAGCATGTTTTCTTATGTTAGACATTTGCATAAGCCAAGGTGCAAAGAGCTATGTGAAAATGGAAGGCCAATTCAGGAATTCCCAGATGTGTGGCAGGACATTTGGGTGTGTGTTGACAGTGTTGAAAGATGAGGCCTGGAACCTGGTGTTGCAAACTACATGTCAACAGGGCCCGACAATGTAGGTGAATGAAACACGTTGGGGCCAGGGTGGCCAGAGAGCTCCTGGATGCCTACAGCCCCAGTGAATTGTTGTCAAGGGACAATAGGAATTCAGACTTCCATAGAAAACCTGGTTTTTCCATGTTGGCTCAATTCCACCCTACTGCAGGGGTCAAACCAAACAGGCCTACCAATCAAATGTGGTTTATGGGCTCCCCGTCTGCTGTTTGTAGTCTAGAGGTGTCTATTTTCTTAGTCTATTTTCTGCTGTATAACAGAATCCCAGAGACTGGGTAATTTATAAAGAAAAGAAACGTATTTGGCTCCTGATTCTGGAGGCTGGGAAGCTCAAGAGCACAGCAGTGGCATCTGGTGAAGGCGTTTGTGCTGCATCATCCCATGGCATAAAGTGGAAGGGCAAGAGAGCACATAAGAGTGAGAACCAAGAGAGGGTCAAGCTTGCTTTTACAATAAATCCACTCCTGTGATAATGAGCCCAATCCTGCAATAATGAACCCATACTCAAAATAATGACATTAGTCCATTCATGATGTCACAGCCCTCATGACCTGGTCAGTTCTTAAGGTCCCACCTCTCAAAACTGTTGCACTGGGGATCAAGTTTCCAACACATGAATTTTGGGGGACACATTCAAACCATAGCAGAGGGCAAGATTGTAAAAGCTCTTATGTGTTGTGGTCAGCATTTTGGGATCTTCCTGGCCAGAATGTGATCTATAGAACTGAAGTGATGGGTCTGGCCAGGGTTGTAATTCTGAGGAGCTGGCTGGGGTAGTCTGCTTGGTTAGTGACAGTATGAAGCAAAGGAAAGAAACGACAGTTTCTAGCGACAGAATCTAGCTCTTGAGGGAAGAGATAAGCATGAAGCTGGGTCCAGGGGGAACAAATGTAGAAATGTAAAATGAGAAATGAAGTGAGGAGTTGGAATTCTGGTAAGGGTGGTAAGAGGCGGCAGAAGAGGTCGGGGATGAGGGCAAGTCTGAGTTTGCTTCTGTTTGTTGGAGGGTGAGTGGTGGTGGGGCATCTCAAGCTGACTTCAAAAATCAGACACAGGGTCAACCATTCAAATAGAAGGGTGATAGGATCAGTGCTGATTATAGGAAGAGCCATCTGGTGGTATTGACTGCATCTGGTGGAAATACTGCAGACAGAGAGACCCACTGGCAGGCAATTACTCCAGCTTGGAGAACTGCTGGTAGATTGGAAATCCATTGGGGACTCCTGTACTGTGCAAAATTTTAACAGTCATAGCTGGAAGGGAATAACTAGTTCATCAGGTTAATCGTGAAGGTGAAAGATTTTGAAGTATGACAGGGTTTAGTGGAGCAAAGAAGGGAACATTCTCAGGCTACATGTCTGGGAGTATGGAAGCTGAAGGCCTTCACCACCTCAGGAAAATCTGCTATAATTAGAAGAGTGTTTGACAAGAGCTAAAAATTATAAACAGCAGAGATGCGTAGGCAGGCGGCCAATGGACCATGTCAGCATTGTAATGAAATCTGAACTGCTCTGAGCCAAGGATTGCCTATGTTTCTCAACTTTCTACTGACATTGCCTAGTCTTCACCAGAAGACTGTCCAAGAATGACTCTGGCTTGACGGCGTTTAGGCTGCTACTGAAAATATTAATAAATATAAATTCTCTAGATACATTAAGCTGAAAACCCCAAGAATATCCCATTCATGGCTTTACCTCCACCATCTACTCTGGAATGTTGGAGGCATGCAAGAAAGTATTTGAATAAGTGAGTAAATTATCTGGAAACAAAATCAACAAGTTCTTTAGTGCATCTGCACTCCCTAAACTAGAGCCTAGAAAATTCACTTAAATTTTCTAGGCTATAGTTCACATAGCTTGGTAACCAGGGGGAAGCATTAGGAAATTTTTAAAATCCATTGAATTCTAAAATTCAGGGGATTTCCTCCTTTCTTCATTTCATCTTTTCCTTTTAAACTAAGAAGGAGTGAATTTGTTGGCAGTTATGAGAGATGAGCGCAGAGATGTCATATTAAGAATGCTATACCACTGTCTCAGGGACTACAAAACTAGAAACATCCACATCAAACAAAACAGGGTCTCTTTTAGTAAGTTTCTTGTGTTGAAAATCCTAAATAGGCCAAATGTGATGGCTCATGCCTGTAATCCCAGCACTTTGGGAGGCCAAGGTGGGAGGACTGCTTGAGTCCAGGAGTTTGACAGCCTGGGCAACATAGTGAGAGGAGGGCCATATCTATTTGAAAAAAAAAAAAAAAGTCCTAAGTGATCAGTTGATCAATGAACCAGTACTGGGTGGAAACAAATATATACTTTAAATTTCTTTTTTTTTTTTTTTTTTGAGACGGAGTCTCGCTCTATTGGCAGGCTGGAGTGCAGTGGCGCGATCTCGGCTCACTGCAACCTCCGCCTCCCAGATTCAAGCAATTCTCCTGCCTCAGGCTCCCAAGTAGCTGGGACTACAGGTGCGCACCACCACGCCCGGCTAATTTTTGTATTTTTAGTAGAGACGGGGTTTCACCATGTTGGCCAGGATGGTCTCGATCTCTTGACCTCGTGATCTGCTCGCCTCGGCCTCCCAAAGTGCTGGGATTACAGGCGTGAGCCGCCGCGCCCAGCCTATATACTTTGAATTTCCAAAAATGACCCGAATTAGCAATCAGAATAAAAGGCTACAAGTTATTTAACAGTACAATTCCCTGCCATTGGGTAATTTTCCATTTTTTTGTTGTTAAAGTTAATTGAATTATTAGAATTAGTCACAAGCACAATTACTAAATTAATGAAGCAAATAAAACTCAGATGTTTATCAATAAACTTTTGTAAAAAATATAAAAGCAATACAACATTAAAGAAAGTTTTATAAGTAAGGAAAACACTGGTATTTCCTCCACTCACATTTCACATGCAAATATTTGTGCATGCTTTATTAATAGTATACAATTTCATATTCTGGTGTTTTTGTGGGGTTTTTTTTGTTTGCTTGTTTTTTTGATTCAGAGCCTCACTGTGTTGCCCAGGCTGGAGTGCAGTGGTGCAATCTTGGCTCACTGCAACCACTGCCTCCTGGGTGGGAGCAATTCTCCTGCCTCAGCCTCCCAAGGAGCTGGGATTACAGGTGTGTGCCACCACGCCCAGCTAATTTTTGTATTTTTAGTAGAGACAGGCTTTCACCATGTTGGCCAGGCTGGTCTTGAACTCCTCACCTCAGGTAATCCACTTCTCTCAGCCTCCCAGAGTGTTGAGATTACAGGCTTGAGCCACCACGCCCGGCCTTTGTTTTTGTTTTAACTTTAGATCAATAATTTTTAACCAGGGATGATTTTGCACCTGAAGGGACATTTGGCAGTGTCTGGAGAGATTTTGGTCTATCACATCTGTGAATGGGGGCCTACTACTGGCATCTAGTGGGAAGAGACTGGGAACGCTGCTAAACGTCCTAAACGACATAGGTCTGTCCCCACAACAAAGAATTACCTGGCCCAAACGTCAATAGTGCTGAGGTTGAGAAAACTGCTTTAGATTATAGTAAAAAGCAGTGTTTTCCACGGATACATTATCCCCATGATTTTATTAAAGGGATTAAATTTTCTTTTTTTTTTTTTTTTTTTTTTTTTTTTGAGACAGAGTCTCGCTTTTTCACCCAGGCTGGAGTGCAGTGGCTCAATCTCGGCTCACTGCAAGCTCCGCCTCCCGGGTTCATGCCATTCTCCTGCCTCAGCCTCTCTGAGTAGCTGGGACTACAGGCGCCCGCCACCACGCCCGGCTAATTTTTTGTATTTTTAGTAGAGACGGGGTTTCACCGTGGTCTCGATCTCCTGACCTCGTGATCCGCCCGCCTCGGCATCCCAAAGTGCTGGGATTACAAGCGTGAGCCACCGCGCCCGGCCTAAAGGGATTAAATTTTCAACCATGTATTTAGTGGTTATGTATGCCAGGCATTGCAAAGCACTGTACATAGATTTTTCTCATCTAGCCCTCTCAAAACTTTAAAGACGAATACACCATGTCTTAAAGAGATTCAATAGTTGTTCAGACTCATACAGTTAGTAATAGCAATGCTTGTCTATCCAACTTCAAAGCTGGTGCTGTCAGTTATCGTGTGTAATGTCATAATGAACATCTTCATATACAGATTTCTGCATTTTAAAAGTTACTTCTGTAGGTTATTTGGAAGATATTAAAGGGTCAAAGGGAATTGGCAGTTATGGTGGCTTTTCCTCCATGTTTCTAAATTGATTTTCTACAGCTGAACCAATTTCAGCACCAGCATTGAATTGTGAGAAAGCCCTTTCAATATATTCTCATCAGCATTGGCTATTTAACATTTAAAAACAAAATTCCTTGTTTACTTAAGAAATTAAAAAGTATATATGTGAGCTTAAATAATAAGCAATTTCTGGAACTTGTTACCAAAGATAGTTCTCCCAAAATGAGGAGGACCAAACTGCGTAAGCATAATAAGGAGAACGTCAAGTCAATATAAATAAAGCTTGCATTCCAAAGAATCATATTTAACAAACGCAGTTATTTGACTAAGAGATGCTGAGCCCCAAGAAAAACATTCCTGGTTACTCTGTAAACTTTGCCTCAAATGCTCTATTTATATAAGCCTATGAAGAGCAAATGAGAGAATTGGATTTTATAGTTTAAAATGTTTTCTCAGATAATATTGACTTTTTTTTTTTTTTTGCCCCGTCCTAGAAATAATGAAAAATAGGCCTTTGCTAGGATTCTTGTGAATGAAGGGTACACTCCTACCCATACTTCCCATAACTACCCTCCCAGGGTCCTGACAAAGAATAGTAATAGTGATCCTAACAGCAAATGTAATAATAATAGAATCGAGTCCAGTATTTTTCCAATACTAGTTGTATCCCATTAGAGGATACAGAAATCACTTTAGTAGTTTTTGATCAGAATTTTTAAGATGAAACTAGACCAGAAAACAACATAAAATTAACAAGTGCATTGCATGTAATAAGCACAAGTATTGTTTATGAAACTTGTTTGCTTTATATACGTGTGTATGATGGTATACAGTGTTTTTTCTGTGGGTTGCAGTCTAAAAGGTTGAAAAGCCACTGATCAGATTTACCTACTTCATTTGAGAGGTGAGGTTTGGAAACGTTAGATGATGTCCAGGGATACCCAGCTGGTTAGTGGCAAAGCTGGAATGAGAACAAAAGTTCCCTATTCCGTAGGCCAGTGTCTACTCCATCGGGGTGCTCAGCCTGGGATCAGTCTCTGGCGGCAGGCAGGAAACAGGCTTAATAGGCTTTTGGGGAGTAGAGAAGGAGCAACTGGACATTGGCCAGAGTGATGGGACTGGTAGCTTTGGGATCTCCATGTATCTTTCAGCCCAAGCCAAATTAAATTACTTACTGAACACTGAGCACATTATACAGTCAGGGTCTTCAATCTTAAGCTTGCCATTATCTCCTCAAAGTAATAACCAAGTGATGCTTACTAAGTATTCAAATTGGGCTGTCACCAGAAGTCTTGTTGAATATTTTCTCATTCCCTAAGCAAGTTGAACCAAGCAGGACAGATATGGAGAATGGATGATTGCTGATCACCCAGGTCATTATTGAAGGGCAAATTGAAATGGGTTGGTGCTTGCTTAGAAGGTAGAAGAGGCCGGGCACAGTGGCTCACGGCTGTAATCCAGCATTTTGGGAGGCCAAGGCGAGTGGAGCACTTGAGGTCAGTTCAAGACCAGCATGGCCAACATGGTGAAACCCTGTCTCTACTAAAAATACAAAAAATTAGCTGGATGTTAGTGGCACGCACCTCTAGTCCCAGCTACTTGGAAGGCTGAAGCGGGAGAATCACTTGAAGCTGGGAAGCGGAGGTTGCAGTGAGCTGAGATTATGCCACTGGACTCCAGCCTGGGCAGCAAAGCAAGACTGTCTCAAAAAAAGAAAGAAAAAGAAAAAAGGTAGAAGAAATGCTTTTTGGTACTGAGAAGTAGACATTATTAAACCTTGAGTTGCCATGTCCTGTTGAGAAATCAAGACAGCCTACAGGCCTGTCTGATCCTCACACAACCTAAACGGTCCTCCCCATCAGCACTAAAGACTGACTGAGTCAATGGGGCCACCCTTGCATTGGGAATGGACGCTCGTTCATTCCTTTAACATTGGTTGAGTCTCCTGGTGGCCAAGTGCTATGAAGTCAAAGGCACTGTGAGAACTGGTCCTCTGCTCAGTGCAGCTCTCTCCTATAACAGGTGGGCTGATGCCTTCAAGGTGATGTGAGAGGTCTGTTAAAATGCATATATTGCTAGCAGTGGGAACAAGTTAGTTACAATTAACCCAAGGATATAGGGACCAGATTCACTCAGAAGAGTAGATTTTGAATGAGAATAGAGTTAGTAAGAGACTAACCTAGAAACCTGATGAAGACTCAGGGAGAGAGGTCAAGGAGGGGAGGAAAAAAGGACAGTGCCGTTGCTCCTCAGGACAAGCTGCATCCTCCTCCCAGTGTTGCTTACAGCTCAGAGCTACTCACACTTGATCACACACAAGAATCTTCTGGGGATCTTGTGAAGATGCTGACGTTGGATGTTGATACAAGAGGCCTGGCATGGGTCTCAATTTCTTTTTTGAGACAGGATCTCACTGTGTTACCCAGGCTAAAGTGCCAGGCTAAAGGCCTGACTTTGGCTCACTGCAGCCTTGACCTCTGGGGCTCAGATGATCCTTCCACCTCAGTCTCCTGAGGACCTGGGGCTCCAGGCACACATCACAACGCCCAGCTAATTTTTGTATTTTTCATAGAGACGGGATTTCTATATGTTGCCCAGACTGGTCTCAAACTCCTGGATTCAAGAGATCTACCTGCCTCTGTTACAGGAAAGGGATCCCGATCCAGACCCCAAGAGAGGGTTCTTGGATCTTGCAAAAGAATGAATTCAGGGCAAGTCTGCAGTGCAAAGTAAAAGCAAGTTTATTAAGAAAGTAAAGGAATAAAAGAATGGCTACTCCTTAGAGCAACCTCGAGGGCTGCTGGTTGCCCATTTTTATGGTTATTTCTTGAAGATACGCTAAACAAGGAATGGATTATCACCCCTGTTTAGACCATACAGGGCAAATTCCTGACATTGCAATGATTTGTAAACTGTCATGGCACTGGTGGGAGTGTAGCAGGATGGCCAGAGATCACTCATTGCCACTTGGGTTTTGGGCGGCTCCTTTACTGCGAACTGTTTTATCAGCAAGGTCTTTATAACCTGTATTTTGTGCCGGCCTCCTGTCTCATCCTTCCGTGTCCGGAATTGGTGGGTTTTTGGTCTCACTGACTTAAAGAATGAACCCATGGACCCTCAGTTGAGTGTTACAGTTCTTAAAAGCATGTCCGGAGTTTGTTCCCTCTAATGTTCAGATGTGTTCGGAGTTTCTTCTTTCTGGTGGGTTTGTGGTCTCACTAACTCGGGAGTGAAGCTGCAGACCTTTGCAGTGAGCGTTATAGCTCTTAAGGCAGTGCATCTGGAATTGTTTGTTTCTCCCACTGGGTTTGTCATCTTGGCGGCTTCAGGAATGAAGTTGCAAACCTCTGTGATAAGTGTTACCACTCATATAGGCTGTGTGGACCCAATGAGCAAGTAGCAGCAAGATTTATTGCAAAGAGCAAAAGGACAAAGATTCTACAGGCTGGAATAGGACCCAAACAGACTGCCACTGCTAGCTGCGGCAGCCTGCTTTTATTCTCTTATCTGGCCCCACCCACATCCTGCTGATTGGTCCGTTTTGACAGGGTGCTAATTGGTGTGTTTACAATCCCTGAGCTAGACACAAAAGTTCTCCACATCCCCACTAGATTAGCTAGATGCAGTGTGCCGATTGGTGTATTTACAAACCATGAGCTAGACACAGAGTGCTGATTGGTGCATTTACAACCCTTGAGCTAGACACAGAGTGCCAATTGGTGCATCCACAAATCCTGAGCTAGACACAGGGTGCTGATTGGTGTGTTTACAAACCTTGAGCTAGATACAGAGTACTGATTGGTGTATTTACAATCCCTTAGCTAGACATAAAGATTCTCCAAGTCCCCACCAGCCTCAGGAGCCCAGTTGGCTTCACCTAGTGGATCCTGCACCGGGACCACAGGTGGAGCTGCCTGCCAGTCCTGCGCCGTGCACCCGCACTCTTCAGCCCTTGGGTGGTTGATGGGACTGGGCACCGTGGAGCAGGGAGGGGCGTTCGTTGGGGAGGCTCAGGCATGGCGGGCTGCAGGTGCTGAGCCCTGCCCCGCGGGGAGACAGCTAAGGCCCAGTGAGAAATCGAGCGCAGTAGCTGCTGCCCCAGGTGCTAAGCCCCTCACTGCCGGGGGCCGGCAGGCTGCTCCTACCCGGAACTCACACTTGCCGGCAAGCGCGGCGCGCAGCCCCGGTTCCCGCCCGCGCCTCTCTCTCCACACCTCCCGGCAAGCTGAGGGAGCCGGCTTCGGCCTTGGCCAGCACAGAAAGGGGCTCCCACAGTGCAGCCGCGGGCTGAAGTGCTCCTCAAGTGCAGCCAGAGTGGGCGCCAAGGCCGAGGAGGCGCCGAGAGTGGGCCAGGGCTGCTAGCATGCTGTCACCTCTCACTGTGACTTAGAATGCCGTAACCATCTGGGAATGCGGCCCAGTAGGTTTCCGCCTGATTTTACCCAGCTCCTATTTAAGATGGAGTTGCTCTGGTTCACACGCCTCTGACACCTCAGCCTCCCAAAGGGCTGGGACCACAGGCATGGGCCACTGCACCTGGCCAGATTTTGCATTCACTTCTTTCTTTCTTTTTTTGGGGGGGACACGGTCTCACTCTGTCGCCCAGGCTGGAGTGCAGTGGTGCAACCTCGGCTCACTGCAGCCTCCACCTCGCAGGTTCAAACAATTATCTTGCCTCAGCCTACTGTGTAGCAGAGACTACAGGTGCGCGCCATCACACCCGGCTAATTTCTGTATCTTTAGTAGAGACGGGGTTTCACCATGTTGGCCAGGCTGGTCTTGAACTCCTGACCTCAGGTGATCCACCCGCCTCAGCCTCCCAAAGTGTTGGGATTACAGGTGTGAGCCACCACGCCTGGCCAGATTCTGCATTTCTGACAAGCTCCCAGGTGCTGCTGATGCCCCTACTCTTAAGAGCCACACTCGAAAAGCAAGGCTTTGTGCCCTCTCCTGCCAGATATTTCTGTTCCTCAGGATTCTTTGCAAAAAGAGTAGAATTCAACTTGTTCTGTTTGCCCTTCTTTCCCCTTCTGCTTTTAAAAATAATGTTTTAATGCACAAACATGAATAATATCTAAGCACATATGTGTTTGACACCTGTCATCAAACAGGAAGTATTGAAGTTGAGGCTTGGAATTTCAGTAACAGGAGGTTAGTAGGTGTTATGTGTTCATTTTATAAAGACAGCAGGTAATTAATTATAAATGTCACGATCTTAGCTCTGCAATAATGGAATCTGTTTCTGAGTAAGAGTCCGTTTGGGATTATCAATATTAAAGAGAATGAAAAAGGAAGAAAAACGTCTTGTGCTTTCAAAAATACAGTCATTTCAACATTAAATGACTTTTTGTCAGGGGAATGTACTCCATACTTTTGTGATGTAGTTATTTAATAGACATTGGCTCATAATGACACGTCAGCTAAGCACACAGATGTAGGTAAATAAGCCAGATTCTCTCTTTGCTTTTTAGATAGGCAAGCATCAAAATAATTGTAAAGTATTAAAATGCAAGTTAAAGAAATAGAAATATTGCTTAATAGTGTTTTTCTTGAATAGTTGAATACTTTTATTAAATAAATTCAAGTTTAGGTAGCAAGAAGAAAAGACTCTTGCCTTATAGAGAGCCCTTAGGATTTAAGACTCATGCTGTTTACAGGAAAGGCTGTAACAAAATTTAATTTTAGTTAGGAAACCTGGTTACAAATCAGATCATCATATAATTATTATATGACATCAGGGCAAAATAACAGACCCTTTTTCTTCTGAAAATGCACATTTTTATTAATATTTTTAGAAGCCTAATTCACTTAAATTTCTTTAAAATATTGGTCTTGTCCAATTTTTTTCTTTATTAAAAACTATTAAAAATATTCATTGTCTTAAGTAGCTTTTTTTTCTTTTATTTTAGGAATGATCCCTTTTTTGTCACCCAGGCTGGAATACAGTGGTACTCAAACTCACTGCAGCCTTTAGCTCCTAGGCTCAAGCAATCCTCCCACTTCAGCCTCCCAAGTAGCTGGGACTACAAGAGTGCACCACCATGCTTGGCTAATTTAAAAAAAAAAATTGTGGACATGCTGTCTTTCTGTGTTGCCCAGGCTGGAGTGCAGTTGTGCAATCATTGTTCACTGCAGTCTCGAACTCCTTGGCTGAAGTGATCCTCCTGTCTCAGCCTCCTGAGTAGCTGGGACCACAGGTGGGAGCCACAATGCCTGCCTAATTTTTAAATAAATTTTTAGTAGAGGTAGGGTCTCACTATGTTGCCCAGGCTGGTCTCGGACTCCAGGCCTCAAGCAATCCTCCCGCCTCGGCCTCCCAAAGCACTAGGATTACAGGTATGAGCCACTGTACACAGCCCTTGAGTCATTTTTTTTCTCATTAGCATGTGTATTAGCTTTTTACCTGGCACTGCAACAAATAACCACAAATTTAGCAGCTTCAACAACCTAAATATATTGTCTTACAATTCTGTAGGACAAAAGCCTGACCAGGCTGAAATCCAGGCATTGGCTGGGTCAGGTTCCTGTCTGTAGGCTCCGAATACAATCCATTGCCTTGCCTTTTCTAGCTTCTAGAGGCCACTCACATTCCTGGCTGGTGGCTTCTTCCCCCATCTTCAAACAGCAAAGGCAGAGTCAGAGTGGAGCCTTCTCACATCGCATCACTCTGTCCAGCTCTTCTGTTTCCCTCTTCCAATGTTAAGGACCCCCGTGATTACATTTGGCTCACCCAGATAATTCAGGATAACCTCCCTATTTTAAGGTCGCTGATCAGCAACTTTAATCCCCCTTTGCTGTGTAAAATAACATATTCTCAGGTTCCAGGGATTAGGATGTAGGCATCTTTGTTCTGCATGTGTGTGTTTGAGGGGTGGGTGGAGGCCATTATTCTGCCTACCACAATATATCTTATCAATAATTAAAAAGAATCTTCTAAGAGAGGACTATTGAAATTTGGGTACAGATAGCATTTGCATAGTGCCATTGCATCAAAATTCAGATTGCATTACTGACTGGTGGAAAATGCTGTAACTCTAAAGCAAAGTATTTCTCTTTTAGTTGCATTTATGTTGACTCCCATGTTTTCCTTTTCTTTCTTTCTTTAATTTTTTTTTGAGACAGGGTCCTGCTCTGTGGCCCAGGCTGGAGTACGGTGGCACAGTCATGGCTCACTGCAGCCTTGACCTTCCTAGGCTCACACGATCCTCCCACCTCAGCCTCCTAAGTAGATGGGACTACAAGCACGTGCCACCACACTCAGCTAATTTTTTATTTTTTGTAGAGACAGGGTTTCATTATGTTGCCCAGGGATCTTCTTACCTTGGCCTCCTAAAGTGCTGGGATTACAGGCATGAGCCACTATGTCTGGCAACTTCTCTAGTAATAATTTATATA